>NC_092414.1:107442196-108642196 GCF_040894005.1 Engystomops pustulosus
GTAGCAGAGCGCATTTCTGACCTTTCAAGTGACATTTATGATCAACTGTGTGAGAAAATAAAATGTTTCAGTGTATACTCAGTCGCTCTTGATGAGACCACAGACATCACCGACACTGCCCAGCTTGCAATCTATGTCCGGGGTGTTGATGACAATTTTGAAGTCACAGAGGAGTTGCTCTCACTAGTTCCAATGCATGGCCAGACCACCGCTCAAGAGATATTTCACCAGCTGTGTGATGCTTTTCAGAATGCTGGTTTGCCTTGGAGGAAGTTTGTCGGAATAACAACTGATGGAGCTCCATCAATGATAGGGACGAAAAAAGGACTGGTGGCACTTGTTAATAAAAAAAAGGAAGAGGAAGGTTTAGAGGAGGTCATTGCTCTGCACTGCATTATCCATCAGCAGGCCCTTTGCAGCAAATGCCTGAAGTTTGACAACGTGATGTCTTTCGTTGTGAAATGCATCAACCAAATCAGATCCAGGGGCTTAAAACACAGAATGTTTCGTGCTTTTTTAGAGGAAATGGAGTCAGAATATGGGGATGTGCTCTACTTCACCGAGGTGCGTTGGCTCAGCAGGGGAAACGTATTGAAGAGATTTTTTGAGTTGAGAGCGGAAGTGAAAGCTTTTATGGAAAAAGATGGGGCTTCTGTTCCTTTGCTAAGTGATCCAAAATGGCTCATGGACTTAGCTTTTTTGGTTGATATCACACATGAGCTTAATGTACTGAATAAGAGGTTACAAGGCCAGGGGCAACTTGTCAGTGCTGCCTATGACAGCGTGAGAGCATTCTCTACAAAACTTACGTTGTGGAAAGACCAGCTTTCTCAAACAAACCTTTGCCATTTCCCAGCATGCAAGTCACTCATGGATTCAGGCACACTATTCAGTCATGAGGAGTATGTGGATGTCATTTTGAAGCTACAGGAGGAATTTGATCATAGATTTGCAGACTTCAAGAGACATAGAGCCACATTTCAAATTTTTGCAGACCCCTTCTCCTTTGATGTGCAAGATGCCCCTCCAGTGTTTCAAATGGAGCTCATTGACCTGCAGTGTAACTCTGAACTCAAAGCCAAGTTCAGGGATGTGAGTGGAAAAGCAGACAAACTTGGGCAATTTTTAAGAGAATTGCCCCCCAGCTTCCCTGAGCTTTCCCGAATGTTCAAGCAGACCATGTGTCTTTTTGGGAGCACATACTTGTGCGAAAAGCTCTTCTCTACCTTGAACTTCAATAAGTCAAAGTACAGATCTAGAATTACTGATGCTCATCTTCAAGCTGTGCTGAGGGTCTCAACTGCTTCCTCACTTACGCCAAATGTGGCTCGGCTATGCAAGAGTAAGCGCTGTCAGATCTCTAGCAGCAAGAAGTAGGAAGATAAAGCCATGTTCAAAACAGTTTATGTCCATTCATGTTTTGAAAGTTAAATGTTAAAGAACTGTTAATAAAGACATTTGAATCTGAATAATGATATTTTGTAAGCGCATTTTTTGTGGAAAGCTTGATGCGGCCCAGCCTTCCCCAGAATCTACCTGCAGCGGCCCCCAGGTAAATTGAGTTTGAGACCCCTGCCTTATGGGATACAACAAATTAGCCGTAAAAGTGACTTTTTTGGGAAAATGTTCATCTTTTTCCTTTTAGGGACCTATTTGAAGCAAACACCTGTAGGGGAAAATACACATATTACACCTTGCTAAATTCTCCAAAGGGTGCACTTTCCAAAATGGTGACACTTGTTGGGGTTCCCCTCTGTTTTGGTACCACTAGGGCTCTCCAAATGCATCCTGACACATGTAAAGGATGATTGTCAAATCTGGCTTCTAAAAGGCCAAAGCCCCTCTTTCCCTTCTGAGCTTCACTGCGTACCCATACAACACTTTATATGCAAAAGTGGTGCAGTTCGGTGCTTAGGAGAAATAGTTCTACACATTTATGGGGGGTGTTTCATCTTTTATCCCTTGTGGCTTACAAAAATTTGGGGTAAAAGTGACTTTTTTGAGAAAATTTTCACCTTTTTCCTTTTTGGGGCCTAATTGAATCAAACACCTGTTGGGGCAAATACACAAATTACACGTTGCTAAACTCTCCAAGGGGTGTACTTTTCAAAATGGTGTCTCTTGTTGGGGCTTTCCTCTGTTTTGGTACCATTATGGCTCTCCAAATGCATCCTGTCACATGAAAACTTTTTCAGCCATATTTGCCCTCCAAAAACGAAACAACGCTCTTTCCATTCCAAGTGCCCCCCTGTGCCCGTACAGCAGGGTACAGTGACAAAAGGGGTATTGGCATACTCAAGAGGAATTGCCCTCAACATTGTAAAATGCATTTTCCTTTTTAACCCATTGTGAAGGTGCAAATTTTAGTGTTCAATGAATCTATAGTAAGATAAAATTACATTTCTGTAATTTCACTTTCATTTATCTTTCACCCTCATGAAACGTTCATAGGGTTAACAAAATTCCCAAAGATTGTTTTGAATATTTTGAGGGGTGTAGTTTCTAAAATGGTGTCATTTGTGGGGGTTTCCTGTCATGTGGGCCTTATAAAGTCACTTCTAACTAAATTGACCCTCCAAAAGTAGGTTTTGATGATTTTCGTGAAAATCTGAAAAATTGCACCTAAAGTTATAAGCCTCCTAACATCCTAAAAAAAGGAAAAGATGTTTGAAAAATGATGCCAAGTTAAAGCAGACATATGGAAAATGTTAGTTATCAAGTTATTTTAGTGATATGACCAACTTTCCAAAAAGTAGAAAATTTTGAATTTGGAAAACATAGTTTTTTTCAAAATTTTTGCCAAATTTCCATTTATTTCATAAATAAATACTAAACATATTGATTAAATTTCTCAACCAACATGAAGTACAATGTGTCACAAAAAACAATTTCAAAATCAACTGGATATGTTAAAGTGTTCCAAAGTTATAACCATTTATAGTGACACAGGGCAGATTTGAAAAAATGGGCCGTGTCAGGAAGGTGAAAAGTGGCTTCAGCGTTAAGGGGTTAAATACAGAGCAACAGAGCACAAAAGAACATATTGCAGATTTGTATGCTTATATCAAATATCCTCTTTTAAGATATGATTTTAAGATATGATAAGACATTTTAAAATTGTGCAGGTGAAGGAGCCGCTGTAGAAAATGTATTTCAATAGATGGTCCACTATATAGAAAATAATCACTGGTATAATATAGATCAATTATTCAAGAGGCCACTATATAAATTATGATTTATTCAAGAGGTCTAGTGTACTTTTGATATAAAGGGGTATAGATAGTATTCAGACCTTTTACATTTTTCACTCTTTGTTTCATTGCAGCCAATTGGTAAGAACCAAAAACGTCTTTTTTGCTCATTGATGTACATTCTGCACTACATCTTGACAGAAAAAAACACAGAAATGTAGATATTTTTGATAATGTATTAAACAAGAAAAACTGAAATATCACATGTTCATAGGTATTCAGAACCTTTTGAACTAGTGCAGACATGAGTCTTCTTGTGTTTCACACCTGGATTTGGGGATCCTCTGCCATTCTTCCTTGCAGATTATCTTCGGTTCTCAGGTTGGATGGTGAATGTTTGTAGAGAACCATTTTTAAGTCTCTCCAGAGATGCTCAATTGGGTTTAGGTCAGGACTCGAGCTGGGCCAATTAGAGTTGTTCTGAAGCCACTGCTTTGTTATTTTAGCTGTGTGCTTAGGGTCATTGTCTTGTTGGAAGGTGAATCTCGGCCCAGTCCGAGGTCCAGAGCACTCTGGAAGAGGTTTTCATCCAGGATATCTCAGTATTTGGCTGCATTCATATTTCTTCCAATTGCAACCGGTTGTCTTTTCCCTGCAGCTGAAAAAACACCCCCATAGCATGATGTTGCCACCACCTTGTTTCACTGTTGAGATTATATTTGTCAGGTGATGAGCAGTGCCTGGTTTTCTCCACATATACCACTTACAATTAACAACAAAAAGTTCAATCTTTATCTCATCAGACCAGAGAATACATGCTTTCGTATTTCTTGCACTGGCTAGTGCCTCTACCGAGGCTTCCATCGGTACACTTTGCCATAAAGCCCTGACTGGTGGGGGGCTGCAGTGATAATTGAATTTGTGGTACTTTCTACCATCCCCTGACAGCATCTCTGGAGCTCAGCCACAGTAATCTTGGGGTTCTTCTTACCTCTCTCACAAAGACTCTTCTCCCCCAATTGCTTAATGTGGCTGAGCAGTCAGGTAAAAGAAGAGTCGTGGTCATCCCAAACTTCTTCCATTTAAGGATTATGGAGGCCACTGTGTTCTTAGGAACCTTGAGTGCTGTAGAAATTCTTTTGTAGTCTTGGCAAAATCTATGCCTTTCCACAATTCTGTCTCTGAGTTCCTTGGGCAGTTCCTTAGATCTCAATGTTATCATATACTCTGACATGCACTTTGAGCCGTGAGACAGGTGTGTGCCTTTCCTAATCTAGTCCAATCAGTTTAATAAAACACAGCAGGACTCCAATGAAGGAGTAGGACCATCTCAGAGAGGATCAGAATTAAATGGACAATATGAGTATCACAGCAAAGGTTCTGAAAACTTATTAATATTTCAGTTTTTTTCTTCATTCAAGATGGGGTGCAGAGTGTACGTTGATGAGCAAAAAATAAAAGAATTTCTTTGATCTTACCAATTGGCTGCAAGTTTATTATTGCAATAGTAACACTGCATAAGGTTGCATACATATTTTTAAAAAATATTTATTAAAAGTTAAATCTTAAATCGCTTACATCTTACAGAGGATCTGCAAGGAAGAATGGCAGTGGATCACCAAATTCAGGTGTGAAACTCGTGTTATCTCACTCTCAAATAAGACTCATGACTGCACTTGTTCAAGAGGTGCTTCTATTCAATACTGAGCACAGCGTCTGAATACTTATGACCATGTTATATTTCAGTTTTTCTTGTTTTATTAATTATTAAAAATATCTACATTTTTGTTTTTATTAAAAACTTTTGGGATTTTGCCAATTGACTGAAAAGAGTGAAAAATATTAAGGGGTCTGAATACTTTCTGTACCTATTGTTATTGACAATGAGATACATCCAAGAATGTCAAACTCCTATATATATATATCTCTTCTGATATGGAATCGGACAAAAGAAGACCTCAAGACATTTCAAGACACGTTTCCCTTCCTTTACGTAAAAATTGAAACTAATGCCAATGGCGAAAAAAACAAATGGATATTTTCTGTAAGAAAACAGAAATGAAAAGACTGCTTCATGTAAACAGTGCGCACTTACCTAGAACTAACAATGGTATCCCCAAAGGAGAATGTTTCAGTTGCACAGATGCTCAACTCTTGAAAAATGTAAAGTGTAACTGTAAAGCTACTGACAAAAAATTATTTTAGCACAGCTAGAGAGAGTCTTTGACAACAATTCCAACAATACCTGTATCATGCTTCTGGCTTCTTCCTATCCTGATATATAGGGCTAATAGATATATGAGGCTATCTATAAAACACTTTCAGCTTTTCCTGAAGTGGTCAGGACTTCCTAATTGAGACATCAGCTATGGGCAATAATGCCAATAGCACTCAGGGCATTCACATGAACAAACAGCTCAGCCAATCAGCATACAGAATCAGTGTTACTGCTTGTACAGAGATCTAGTGCAGAGCAAGGCAGGGGAAACACAGAGCACTGGATGAATCAGATATCAGGTCCTCCTTCCAGATTCAGATTATTCTTCAGCAAACAAGCATCAAGTGGTTACAGGAAAGGTTACACTATAGATAACCAATAAGTCAAGAGCCCTTCCACATGTGAGGGAGGTATGAGACCCATGATTCTGTCCCATACTGATTATAAAAGAATATTTGAGGATAATAGTGAAATGCATATAGCATAGGAACACATCATATGCAATTCCGCAGTTAGTGACCAACTAACTACATTGTAGCATTTTTTATATTGGCAAAACAGTGGCCCACATTTATTAAAGTGTTTGCGCCAGCTTTCTGTCTGACTTTGCACTGAAAAGAACATGCAAACTGCTGGCACATGTATTTGAAAAGTGTCTGCACCAGTTTTATGTCACGTTTGCACTGTGTCAAACAAGGCAGAAAAAATGTGTACCTAAAGGGGCGTGTTAGTGTTTAGTCAGAGTTTGCGCCACATTTATCACTGACGTGTGCCACAATTCTGACTGCTCCACAAATCTGCAGCATGAACAAAGTGCAAATGACGCCAGATTAATGAATTAGTGATTGATGAATCTGGCACACTCTGCCCACTCAACAGGCAAACTGCACATAGTACAGACCACACTAGCTTTGTGGTCCAATCAGGGAACTAAAAGTATGGATCAAAGAACATCTCACCAGATAAGAAAAATAAACACATTTAAACCGGCCCAGGTTGCAAAACAATTTAAAAGAAATCATAACTGGAACCCCAACATCCTATATGTAAGATTCAGAGAGCACATGAGGTCAATTAAAACAAGGGAGGGTGCCACAAGGCTAATTGAGCATGTAAGGAAAATACATAATGCCAATCCAAGAGTACTGAAATTCATGGCAATTGAACATGTATCACTGCTGATAGCTGGAGGTAATCACTAGCAACTACTTTTGCAAAAAGAAGCTAGGTACATCATGAAGGCGGAAGCATTAGGCCCTGAGTTTGAATGACCATTTAGACCTGAGAGTTTTTTTATGATCTATATTCATCCTACCGTAGATAATGGCCTGGAGCAAATATAAAATGAGTAATGGAACAATGATCATGTCATAAGTGTTTGTTTTTAATCATATCGGGGCTCATTTACTAAGGGTCCAAATCGCGCGATTCCGTGGGGTATCCCGAGGATTTACGATTTGCGCCAAATTCTACCGGGAATTTGGCGTACGCGATCAGATTTCGGCGCCGGGTTGCATGCGACGGTAATCGGGGGTGTGGCCGTTGTAAAACCCGACAGATTTGGAAAAACCGTGGTATTTTTTTAAAAAAGTGACGTTTGACACGCACTTACCTGCACCAAGTAATAGAAGGTGAACTCCGGTGAACTCCAGTGGACCTCGGCGCAGCAGCGACACCTAGTGAATATTGGTGCACAGACCTTAGTGAATCCCGGCCGGACCTGAATCAGCATCGGAGAACCCGCCACTGGATCGCGTCTGGACCGGGTAAGTAAATGTGCCCCACTGTGTTGGTCCTGAGTGCAACCCTATCCTTACTGCATGGAATTAATAAGCTGCAATTGGATGTTTATGTAAGGGGGTAGTTGCCATCTTTCACCTTAAAAAGTATGAAATCAGATGAAAACATTAAAATCCAATAATCTTACTGCTATATTCAATTTTGGATGTTTCTTATAATATTCTTTACCATAATGTAGAAAAATCTCAAAAATACCTGTGTTGTTTCAGAACAGTAAATTCAGGGTAACCATATGAGATTTTAATAAATTTTGGAGACACTGATAAAATGAGAACTAGTATTTGAACTGTATGCAATATGAATAACAACAATAACACAGCAAGAACACAGCCGGATAAGCAGCCCCCGTCCCCAAAGAAGCCAAGGTGACTTGGCGAAATGAGCGTATGGGTTACGGCAGAGGAGGTGGCAGATATCCAGATACAGTTAGCACACATATGATGTTGATATTTGATTCCTATTTCCTTTTCCTGGTTTCTGTGTGCAGACCTGACCTTTTGTGAAATCTCATTAACAGTGAGAAACACCCAAAGGGGGCCTGACTCCTACTGCTCTTATCAAATATTTATAATGCTTTGTAACATTCTTTTTCTTCTTCAAATTAAATTAATAGTCTTAACATTTTAACAATCAATATGAGTGCAACTTGGTAATGACAGAGACAATGAAAAGTGATAGAGGCTAAAGATTATGGCAGATATGACCAATTTCACATTTACAAAATCTTTTTGTTTTTGAACAAAGGATCGTGTCATGAAGAAGTGGAATTTTTAATAAACGTCCTGGCACGATATCAATATTGAGTAACATATGAATTAATAATAAATTGATTAACGGAAGAAAGTAAAGGGATTTCTCTACAGCATCTGCTCCTGGATATCTACATTTGAAATGTACTAATCCATTTATACCAATCATTTCCATTTTCCTTTGACAGTACAGTAATCCACTCTGATGACAAATACTGAGTTATAACAAGAAGTTTTCCTTTCCTGTCATTATTAAAAGTCTTACCCCAATAATGGCTCCTTCAGACATGTTTTTTGGGGATTTATTTAATGTTGAGAAAACCCATGGGGAAAGGTATCATCTCCTTGGTTATATTTATCTTTTTATGAATTTCTGCTGGTCAGAAATAGCTTTTTTTTCCTTTTTAATACATCTGTTGTTTGAGGAGTTGAAGGAAATCTACCATCAAAATCAAGCATGATAAGTATCACACAATTTAACAGCCTGGGAAGCTGCAGCATGGATGGGCTCTGGTAATGCCCCAGAGCTCTTCAGACTCTAGAAGGAAGGAGGCCATAGATAACAAATATAAGAAGATTACCACAGGTGACCTATGCCTGGATCTATGAGTAAGGCCCCTTTCACACTTGCGTCTTTCACGTGCGGTTTCTGAGCGTGCTTTTGACGCGCAGAACTTGCATTGCACTCTGACCCATTGTAATCTATGGGCTTTTTCAGACTTTTTTTTCACACACTCACGCGCATTTTTTTTAACGGGTGTTAAAATCTCAGCATGCTCTACTTTTGCAAGTCAAACGCTAAAAACGCACCATACAAGTCTATGGAGATGCATCAAAAATGCGTTGTACTCTGAGACACATGCAAATCCAACGCAAGTGCAATGCATTTTTCACGCATCAATTACCATAGAAAAGATAGACCTCTTTCTTTCACGAGCATTAACGCACGGCAGAGTTTGATCAGAGTGCGATCAGTGTTTGGTCAGTGAAAAACTGACATTTTGCATCAGAGTTCAATCAGTTTTCAGTCAGAGTTTGTTCAGTGTCTCAGTTTTTCACGCGCATTTTCAATGCATTTTCAATGCAATTTCAATGCGTTTTTCACATGCAGATAATGCGCATGAGCTCTATCTTTTCTATGGCAATTGATGCGTGAAAAGCGCATTGCACTTGCGTTGGACTTACATGTGTCTCAGAGTGCAATGCGTTTTTGATGCGTCTCCATAGACTTGTATGGTGCGTTTTTAGCGTTTGACTTGCAAAAGTAGAGCATGCTGAGATTTAAACGCGCATTTTTTTAATGTGTGGGTGAAAAAAAGTCTGAAAAAGCCCATTGATTACAATGGGTCAGAGTGCAATGCAAGTTCTGCGTGTCAAAAGCATGCGCAGAAAACGCACGTGAAAAGCACAAGTGTGAAAGGGGCCTTAGTGTCCCCGATTTATTATGCTTGACTTTGATTTTCTTTAAGCTATTAACATGTATGGATTTGTGCCAGAATTTGCAACATTTTTAAAAAGTCTAAGCTTTTGCATCAATACAGAAAACTTGTGGATGGCGAACTTTTAAGGGACAAAGAGTAGTACTAGAAACTAGACAGCGTGGTGAAAAATTAACACCCCCCCCCCCCCCAGAAATATACAGAAATACAGAAAAAATGCATTTAAAAATGCCATAAATATGTAGCCATATAAAATTGTAAAAAACATTAACAGGTGTGAAACCTAAAACTCGTTGTGGGTGAATCAAGAATGTCTAAGATGGTTTGTAGATTTTAATTTTACTTTTCTAACACTATTATTTTGTTCCAACTGACCTTTTAAAGAATGAATTTAAGTAAAGTTTGAATTTTTCCTTTCAATACAGAAAGCTTATGAAATATGTATCTGAATGAGATGCTGTGACATACATTTTTCATAAGCTGCTCCACCATCAGCAAAAAAGACTTGGACATATAACCAGATGGTCCCTTCAATTGAGAGTAATATATGCCACAACAGACACCTTGCTGATCAGTAGCTCACAAGCAAGAACAATGAAATAATTAAAATTGTTATAAATTGTTATAAACAATAGTACTTTAATAACCATAATAATGAAAAGTATGTTCTATTTATTGTGAAAGGACATCTACCACCGGATTACTAATAGTAGACTGCCCTCTTAAGCATTGTCATTACCTGTAGGGGATGTGAATAATTAGTGAACGGCGGAGGTGTGAGACACTCAGGCTCATTAACATATTTTTATAAAGTTGTGTTCTGCAGACTTCGGGAGCCTTGGAATTAACAAAAGACTGTGCCATCATCCCCTAGACCATGCTTAAGAGGGCAGTCTACCATCTGTAATCTGGTGGTATATGTCCTTTAAATAATCTAAACAGATTTATTAAATCTAAATATTTATTATACTACTAACAATTCCAGGTACAGGGTGGTCCCCGACTTACAGATGACCCCTAGTTGCAGAATGACCTATCTACCCATTGTGATGTATGTACACAGTTGACAGTTGAAATAATCCCTTGAGTTCCTTTGTCACTCTGGTACTTCCATTTTTGTGCCCTGTGCTCAATCGAGGGGTCACGGGACCAACTTCATCCAATCCCTAACCTTATCAGAACAATGAACAATACAAGAAGTAAAGTCTCGTGGAAAACAGAAAAAGAGGTCCCACAAAAAGAGACACCGTACACAGTCCACTTCATGTAAAAAACTGTAATACCCCCTCCCTAGGTGTCCCTTCACAATGCAATTATTTTTACAATGAACTTCGTAATGCATTGTTTCTAAATGCTAATATAATGCAATTAATCTTCATTTAACAAAATACCTACAATTAATGTACAAGAAGTCTCTGGGAGAATAGGAAGCACAAGTGCTCATAGGGCAACTCTAAACTTTTACAATGGAGTAGGGTTGGAAGAAATCAGTTCAGTTCCGCTTCCGGTGGCCATGTTTGTTTACATGGCGCCCGGACCAGAGCGACAGCAGCGCTGGATACCGGAGGGCACCGGAAGGTAAGTACAGCTTTATTGTTTTAGGCAGCCCACTCCCGGCCACATATATATATTTTTTTTAAACTCGGACAACCCCTTTAATGGACTGTAGATTAATTGCGGAGTGGGACCTCAACTCCCCTGCAAGTACTTTTCTCTCATACAATTAATGTAGCAACGTAGTCTACAATCACACTTGATAATGGTGCCTGTTTGGAACCTGGGGCATGTCCAAGATGCCAGGTCTTATGGACAACTTCAATTCTTGATGTTAAAAACATCTGAAAGCTGATACTGTGGAGCCATGAAGCTACAGTATATAGAATATAGGCAATCTTGGTATGCCATGTTATAAAAGATAGATTTATTTAGATTTAGGTTTATTACCATGTCTTTGGCCAGCGTTCTTTTAACTGAGTATAGTTCAGACTCATCTGAAGGACTTCACTAGCTGTCCATTATGTATAATAAATGACTCACACATATTATTTCATCAGAATAAATTTCTGTTCATTAGCTGAATTTATGGAGATTGCACATTGAAATGATTGTGACCGATCAGAGCTCATAATCTTAAAAAGGAACCCCTCCTGGTACAAAATGTTCAGCTCTTGAATAAGAGCTTTAATTTAGCATTGTACATACCGGTGCGGAAGTAACCAAGTTACATGAATGCATTTATAATCTGGTAATTGCAATAATAAATTATGTGTGAATTGAGCAATGTGCACAGAGCTCAAGGGTCTGAAAAATCTTTGTGTGCAAAAAAAATTAGCAATTTACCATTTATTAGCCTACTGGTTGAATTCAATTCAATTAAACATAACTCAAACTCAAACAACTCAAATACTGCAGCATATATTCAGGTTTAACTACTTGTTGACGGGCAGCAAGACATACGGAACTAAAATTTTTCATTAGGCTTTCTTTTTGGGTAGTTCATTTAAACACTGTTTTTGCCCTTTTCTTTTAAATGTACCAGTAGGTGAAAAAACATCATAAAAGCTCATGAAGATTGTGATGATACCTGTCTTAGCATACACTGTGGCAGTGACTACAAGTTACTACACATTCAAAGTTACATTAAAGGTCTTAACTAAACCAGATTTATCAAAGTGTCTAAAGCAGAACTATAAATCAAATTTAAAGACTGTCCAAAAGACAAATTTGCAGATATGACAGAATATGTTGGGTCACCCTCAAATGTATGCTCTCCAATATCATCTACTACTGTATTCTGCCCTTTGTTTCAAGCAGACTGACCATAAAGAGGCCACATGGGCCATATATATATATATATATATATATATATATATATATATATATATATTATTTTGGCATCTATCTGACAGCAGAAATCTAAGGACTTGTCTAGTGTTTGCGGTGCGAGGATTCCTGGTGTACATGATGAATGTGAACCTAGTATAGCAATCTACTACTAATTGTGAGTTGTTTAACTTGTAAGCCAACCACTGTCCATATAATGTAAAAGTTGTCTCTGAAGGGCAGTCTGCCCCCATTACTGTTTGGCTTGTGAGCAGCTGCACATATAGTATGTCACTCCTGCAATATGTGCAGTCTAAAGTACTCACCTTTCAGTTGACCACAGCAAGACAGGTACATGACTTAAAGAGTTCACTCCTGAAGCACAGATACAAAACAGGAGCAGTAGCCAAGACAGGAGCTGCATGTCTGCAGGTAGAAAAGACGAAGACGAATGATCCCTCAGTGCTAAATAAGTCATACAAAAGAAGAAAACCAGTTATAGCTGCAGCTTCTGGTTGGTACTGAAACAGGGTGCATGTTGTTTTGAGTAAACAAGCCTCCTGTATATATAATAAATAGAGTGGACAAAAGTTTGTTTTCTCTTTAGGTCTAAGAAAAGGTACTTGCTGCACAAAACAGGGACTTTTTCAAAATGTTTTTTTCTGAGTTGTTAATTTCAATTGTAATCTAAGGTTGTTGTGATCAGGTTCCTTGCTCATATCTTTGAACTGATCGATTATTAATCTGTTATTATTCTGTCTGTACATAAAACCTATCATTTGTTATTTCTTGGCCCTATACAGGTGGTCCCCTACTTAAGAACACCTGACAAACGGACCTCTGTGCGCACTCTGTTCTCTCTGCATGCCAGTAATTTACTGAACATTAAATATATTGTCAGGTGTCTGCAATAAAGCTTTATTGCTAGTTCTTGTTTCCTTGTCAACCCAGAATCTTCAAAAACAAATTGTCATAGATACTTAAAAAACTTTGTCTGGAGTTCTGCTTACTAAAATATACATGTTCTGACTTACATAAAAATTCAACTTAAAAACAAACCTATAGTATAGAACCTTATAGAATCTTATACGTAACCCGGGGACTGCCTACATAAATAATAACTCATTATAAAATATGATTTGCGGTGACATACAACAATGTAGTTACGTCAGTTTTCTGGTATATATGGATTACACTATTGTCGCTTCTGTTGAGTTGAGTCATATTTGCAGCTTTTGTTGTGACTTTTGCCTACCAATAACACTTTACACCTAGGCTGATTTGTGCCAGATTTATCACTGGAATCCAGATGTGGTAGACACATTCATGAAGACTTTCCAAAAGGTGCAAATTTAGGCACCAAACCGCTCTACAATAACAGCACTGTAGAAATTACGGAGGAACGAAAATTTACTTAACATAATAGTCCAGGTAGGCAAATTTTGCTGACGGATTCCCTCTAAGTAATGTTACCTGTCTAGAGAAATGGCTAAGTTTTTAGGATTGTTGTAACTGAAACTAGGAATCAATCCAACATCCACTTTTCTTTTTCTGGATTTGGCGTCAACATTAATGCAAAGCTATACATTTTAATAGCATATCTAATACCTACAATTGTACCAGTGCAATGACAGGTCAGAAAACACTGTTATCTCGTTCTCTCAATATAAATGTTGTGAATACAGGATACCCATGGACGCATACACATTTTACTGTTGTGTAAATACATATGATAAGGCACCTCAGCCTTCTGAACTACAGTAAATGAGAGGGATGAGGATGTATGGAGCACATACAGAAGCTCAGCTGTTTCAACGCTAAAACCTTTGTCTTAATCGGTTAAATCGATGTACCATAAATGGTACATAAATACCAATAGAAATAGCAGAATATGTGATGCTGTCAGTATTATGCTGTATTTTGATCAAGCAATCTTTATTCCTGTTGAAATAAAATATGTTGAGAATTAAGATTTTGAAAGAAATAAAGAACATATTTTACATCAGTAATTTTAGTCGTTCAAATGTTTTATTCATCCAAGAAATGAATTTCCAGACACATAAAAGTGGAGTGGAGATCTTTTATTCACTTAATACCATGAAGAGATTCAAGGCCAAGCAATCCTACATCAAGGTTGTCATGATAATGAATAAGGAAACGTATTAGCTGTTTAGATATAAGAAACTGGGGCATGTTTAATAAAGGTATCTAACAGTAAAACAGAAAGGCACAGTCTGACTTAAGAGGAGACAGGACGCTTGGTGGCTTTACTCCTGTTCTACCTTAATGTTCCCATGTTTTCTACCCAATTTAGCCTCATATTTACCTGTTGGGAGCCACAAAATAGAAAACCCTTTACGAAGCATCAGCATAGGTAGCAGCCTAAAACACATTGCAAGTCTGTGCTGGGGCAGCAACCCCATCCCGCATGTGCTGAGAAAGAGCCCAGAACTCCTGCAGAAGATGCTCCTGTTTGCCACGGCATGTCACCTCTCTTACTAAGGGGTTCTCCTCCTGCAGCTGAAAGGCTGCCCCCTCTCCTAGCTCTCTTCAACTGTACAATGCTGCTTTCCCACCCCATTACCCTGCTGCCTGGATGAAAGGGGGCAAAGATTCTTCATGTACTCTGTCACCGCCCCATAGTTCCACTTCACGATTACGAGGGCTCGGCGGTCATGTGATGCTGTAGATCACCTCACCAGATGTGACGTATCAGCACTCTGTTGCCAGACCAGAAGTACCATGTCGGCGTTCAGTTGTACGTGGTTGATCACTGAGCAGGTGGTTCAACTAGACCAGCCAGAAGTCATGCATGCTGCCTCTGGACCCTGTTCTATAGGCTTCACCTTTATAAGTCAGTGGTTTGATATGTGTGGCTGCTGCCTAAATTGGGTCACCACTGTGCCAAACCGATGTTAGTGACTACGGCTCTATATTAGGCTATTCCATTTTTTATCTTTATTTCTTGAGTTCTTAATATCTGGTCCCAGAAACACGTTGGGAATGACTTCAAGCATCTTGTTATAGATAGGGCATACTAGGACTTCCTCTTTATTAGGGTCCATTCACACGTGGTATGCCCACCGTGCAGGCATACCGCCGTGTGCTGGAGAGGAGGTGACCCCTCCTCCCTCCATAGAGAATAGCGGCGCACGGACGCACACACGCCAAAAGATAGAGCATGCTCTATCTTTTTGTGGTGTGCGGCCCGGATCAGCGCCACACATGTGTGGCACCGTATCTGCGCCGCTATTGCCGTCTATGGGGATGTAAATGCATCCGCAAATTTGCAGCTGCATGTACGGGAGTCATATTGGGGTGCAAGGGTAAGGTTCATGATAGGATATACCAGGGGCAGTGCAGTCATCTTATTCCTGACCTGGATGACTTGATGTAACCAATGGTTCCCTTCCCTAATGCTGTATGATGTCCCGTCTGGATGGGTATGACCTGACCATTTATTTGCTCCTCCTGTCATGAACAATTTCTACCAGTAAAGACTGGTCAAGACTCTTAGGTGTGTTGCATACATCCTAGTGCCTGTATTTGTGTCCATAAAGGTGAATTTTGATGTAAGGCTTGTGGTACGTGGTTGTACTGTAAGTGAGGTTTTGATCCTATTTGTTTGCACTCTGGCAATTGGTGAATTTTATATATGTTGTATATAAAGTTATATTGTATGCTCCTTTCACTATTTGTATAATATTTTGGATTGGTTAGTGAAATGGTATCAAATGGTGTCCTAGATTACTGATATACTGATATCTGTTATTGTGATTTATTGCCCCTTTTAGAGCCACAGAAATCTCAAGGGGTATGGAGGATCTCAGTTAAAAGAAAAGATTTAAAAAACTATATTTATTTATTGTTAGCAAGAGACTACTAAAGGAGTTTCAAAAGAGACCTAGATGCCTTCTAAAAGTACAATACCATTGATGGTTATGTTGTTATATTGATTTTTTTTCCTTAAAACAGGGGTGCACAACCTTTTTTGGCCCAAGAGCCACATTGTCTGATAGTAATCAGAACCCTAGATGCGCCAAAAACCACAGTGCAGCATAGATGTCCCCCCAGATACTACTACTGCATAGTACTGCATTAGTCTAATAACTAATAGACCTCGTAGCAGATTACAATACAGTGCTCAAACCAGACCATAATGATGATCGAAATTGTCTGAAGCAGGTTTTAAAAATAGAGACGCCCCCCTTGAGCAGGCAGTAATAATACTGGAGACCACATAGCAGACATAATATTGGAGACCCCTGGGCAGATGTTTGTAATAATGGAAACTGCACAGCAGGCTATATTACTGGAACCCCACCACCACAGCTGACTATACTCCTGTTCCACATGAAGAAGGACCTGGTAGGTAGGCTGGACCTGTTACAATTCGTGTATAACAATAAAATGGACGTGGGCCATGCAATGTTGTATCTACTGCACAGGACCTACTCTCATCTGGAACAAAAGGGCAACATTTTAAGAATAATGTACTTTGAGTTCTCAAGTGCTTTCAATACGATTGACCCTGCACTCATGAGGCAAAAAATTACAAACCTCAAGCTACAAGCCACAATCATGAACTGGGTTCTTGATTATCTTACCAACAGGCCCCAATTTGTTCAGCTGGGCAACGTGAGGTCAAGTACTGTGATCAGCAATCATGGCGCACGCCAAGGAACAGTCCTATTGTCAGGCTTGTCATCCCCATTTTATCCCCATCGATTATATGCTTGTGTTCTGTCCTTTATATGTTGTCTGGGCTCAGAAAGTCTGTTTACAACCTAATTTCCGGAAAGGGATCAATAAAGTTATATTGTATTGTATTGTACAATACAGGATACCCCCTCCAAAGCTGAACTATTATATTGGAGACCTCAAAATAAAGCAGTCAAGGACACAGGAAGGAGAAATAGCTTTGGTGACAGAGGTGGGGTCCTTCCTGTGTTTTCTTTTTTAACTCCTGACGACTTCAATCCCTATCTGCTTTGTTGTAGGCTTTCACACTGCAGTAGGGCCCAGCACACAGACAATTACAGGAGGTGTGCAGTGCCACCTCAGTACAGCCCCAGAGGAAGAAGCCTCCCTGAAGAGCTTTTGCAGCAGGTAACAACTGTGATAGACCATAGTACTGTGCCCTGCAGCCAGCTAGTTATTTTTACTTATTATCTGTTGAACAGGGCAGATTCTAGCCTTTTTACTGCCTAAAGTGAAAATTGAAATGTAACCCCTCCCCAATCATTAGTACAAAATCCTTGTTTAGCAGGATTAGCAATGGCTACATAATACATCTACTACAATAATACTACTCCTATGTACAAGAACATGACTACTCGAATACTGTCCCAATGTACATAAATATGACTACTATATACTGCCCCTACGTACAAGAATATAACTTTCTGTTATAAGTGTGTAATATAACTGTGTTCGTATGACACATCACTACAGGGCTGCTGACAGTGAGGTAGGGGGACAAGACCTGGGGGAGGGGGGATTTTGTGTGAAGATGGGGGTTCTTGGTGAGACCTTGGTGAGACCTGGGGGTTTGCTGCATGGGGTGATTGACTGGCCTGCGTCTCCCTATTATATATTTAATAGGGAGCCGTTCAGGAGCCGGAAGAGCCGCTTCTTCTTAGTGAGCAGAGCCTAATGAGCCAGATGACTAAGGAGAGACGGAATTCCCATCACTACAGCCCTGTTACCTGGCTGCTCCATAACAGAAAAGCCAGTGAGTCATGTGATTACATCATCACAGGTCCTTTAGCTGGCAAGCTGTATAATCTGTATTTATGTATAGAAATAAAACTGCTATAACAACCCATGCAGTGGGAACTTGAATGATGTCATTTAAGGTCCCAAAGCACAATACTGTGTCTTTACTGCAAACATGGTTTATCGCTTTTTTGCTGTGAATCCCAGCAAATATATAACTATATAAATATAGGGAGAAGGACTGTGATGAGTGTTGGATCATGCCCTTTGGTTAATTTTTTAAATTGCAAATGGCTGGTTTATTTACATAAGTGTTTTGCTTTATAGGATGTTGTGCATGTTTAATTTGTGGCAAATTCAAAGATTGTATAAAGAATGTCCCCTGCTGGGGTATATGCTTTCAACACAACTGTTACGCGTTTAAAACTCTTATCTGAAATGTTCCCAATCTCTACATGGCAAGCATAAGAAGAGGATAAACATTGTATTCCTTTAGGAAATACATTTCAGAGGACATCTACCACCATAGTGATGCAAATGAGCATTGTTTCGGCACCACGTCACATTTGCAACCCAAGTTGTAAAAATGTGTCTTAAATCTGCCTAGACCCCATTGTGAATGTGATGGAAAACATTTCAGACCACGTTTTTCACAAATTTGGACAGCTTTTGCTTGTAAACAGTTCGCTAAATACTTCATGAACCCCAGATATTGCTCTTGACTACTACCTTAAGTTTTTGTAAGATAAAATACTCTGTTTTCCAAATATTGGTATATAATATCTTTTTGTTGGCTTATACTTGGATGACCGTGGCCTGGGCTGAGCACCACAGGATTTAAGAGCCTTCTTTGCTTTTAAGGAAACATCATTGCAGAGTTGCATGCTGATCTACTAGATGTTTAAAGTGGTCAAGTGGTAAAGGTGAGAAAAGTAAATGAATGTCTACATCTGTGACTATTTTTTTTTTTTAAAGAAAAACAATAATATTGTTTCTACCAGTGGCCAATGTCCTTCTTTAATGAGATGACAGCAACAGATTATCCAAATCATGGTGAAATGTATGAATTGCACAGAATAATAAGTCCAACAAAACATGCCACAAACAATAAAGTCAGTTAACAATGACAGAATAGAAGGAAATCATAAGAATGTGATAAATGTACTGAACTAAGTGGGAGAAATAATCTAGATTTGGAAACTGGTTGCAATAGGTTTACTAATAGGTTTACTAATAACCAAATCATTAACTGTAGACATCTGATCTGATTTTTCATGATGAAGAAATGGTGCCATCTCAGGAATCTGTGAAAAATAATTCTTGGCAAGAGTATGCCTGTGCTTGATCTTTCGAATAAAAACAATGCCATAAGCCTGGATAGGAAGAGATAAAAAATAAATAAGATCTGGAAACATAAAGACAGTTGTATTATCCCAATTACAAGAGGAAAGCAGCTTGGATCTTAACAACAACTTGTATACGCAGCCTCTTAATTTGTATGATAATTGTCATAAGTACTGATCTCTGTGCCTAAATGAAAAGTAAAATACAACTTTAATAAAGGTAGAATAGCATGTACAATGATTTTGCTACTGGCTGATGATCAACATGCATGCTAAATCATAAACATAGTTTATTGCAATGTAACATTAAAATGGTTATACAATGACTTTTTATACTGATCATAAAGTGTATTCCTGCCGTTCCACACATGGATTTACCATATAAATACCAATAAATAGACGTCAGAGGAAAGAAGGTCAAATGGAAATAAAATATGGGTCCTTTGAAACATACTAATGAACAAATTTGACATTAGAATGCTCATTTCTGGAAGTAGCGAATAGGAAATAGACATTTAAATTACATCACATTCTGGTGGCTATAATGTATCCGTATATTATGGTTCATGATGCTAATAGTATGGATAGTTTTACCAGCATATGGGTAAAACTTTTCATGAATGGGTGGTCTGACAGACTACCTGGCGCTGCCCATCTGACATTAGAGATTCACAAATATTGCCATTTGTTCATCAGAATGAAATTTCCAAACCTTGTCAGAATGAGTGAAAACAATCATATTAAAAGATGAAAAGGATGAGGTGGAAGGGAGAAGGGAAGGGGAAAATCACTTGTGGAAGTGCCAATACAGAAAACCATCCTTATCCTACCTGGTAGCTGCATCCCCAACAGTAGTCACACCTCCCCCCTCCCCATGCAGTAAAAGTCATAGTCACATCAGCCCTTCCCCTATTCAGAAGTAGTCACAACAAAAGTCTACCCCAGCTATAGTCCCTTCAACTCTCTTCCTGATATAGGTGAGGCCCATGTTACTGTCATTATATCACAGACAGACATGTTACTGTAGCCTGCAAGAGTGACCACTGACTACTTCTACAGGGAGAGGCGACATTTTCTTGAACATGCTACCTGTTTCTAGGAATCTAATTCAACACTGTCTGGCTGTCACTTTTCTAGGATGTTTGTAAGAGAAAAAAAGTTCACACATGAATTACAAGAATAGACATAATTACTAGACTTTGGTCATCTCACATACATCTCATCTCAAATCCTGTCTAGCTTCATGCATACTGTATGGGGCTTATTTAGTAAGGGTCACGGGTTTTCCTTCGGGTTTTCTGACGTTTTCGGGGATCGCGCCACTGGGACAGGTATTTAGTAGGCGATTGTGTCGCAAGTGATCGGATTCAGTCACAAACACACCGTTGGGGCGGGCCGTCGGACGATCCGACGGATTTGGACTGAGAGCGGGATTTAACTTAAAAATTGTGTTACAAGCTATGCACTTACATGCACCGGGAGTTAGATTGTGAACTCCGGTGGACCTGAGCAGGGCAGCGACACATGCAGGATATCGGGCACACAATCTTCTTGAATCGTGGCACAGTGCAATGTCGGCGGACAATGCACTTTGGGGATCTCCTCCGGACCGGGTAAGTGAATGGGCCCCTATGCGTTTGTCTGTGTAAGTCAATATCAGATATTTCCTTGTAATACAAAAAGAAACATCCAAACTGCTAAACAGACCCAGAATATATTAGATTCTCTCGGTAAAATATACACAAAAGTCAGGTTTCACTGAATGGAAAACTTTCTCCTGGTGTTATTTTAAGCGTTAAAAAGATTTTTCACTGGCACTTAGTGACTGTCACTTGAGATAGCAAAGTACACGTTTCCTGTGAATGAAGCAAATAACTTACAGCTTCTCAGAAATGTGCAACACGTTTCTTACTGGATTAATCATTAAAAACTACAAAGCCTATTTTGCAATGCCATCTGTTGGCAGAAAGTTATCTTCTCTGAGTGAATTGAACAAGCACACGTTAAAAAACCATGTGATTTGTAAAAAGTTAACCACAGCTCTGTCGCTTACATAATAGATGGACATATATCTAATGAGACATCGTCTTACGTCATCACGTGGATTTTCAATGATCGCTATAATGTATCACTATAGTAAAATGAACTTGCCAAACCTTTAAGATTCTGTCTGAATCAAAAAGTAGTAACAATCATTTTAGCAATCAACTGATGGCAAAATCGTATCATATCAGATTCAAGCACACAGATGAAGCAGAGAGGGATTGATTTATTTACAGTAAAAAACTTGAATACATCTGTGCTCTTTACGGATATTAGATCATTAGATGGAATCTCTCTGGTCCAAAATGACTCCCAAGGTGACAATAGTGCATTGTGTTAGCTTTAATAAGAACAGAAACTAACCTTTGTAGTGGCAATCAAGAAATGAACATGTTTTTATCGATATACAAATCGGCCTACAGGAATAATTGGGGCTGGCCTTCAGAAAGCCATCATGCAGGCAGATGATGAAACTACCAATAACAATGGAAGAAGTGATGATTTAAGGTTTGAACCTTTAATATAATATTCCCATCATGTCAAGGCTTGACACCAGGTCCACAGCATTTCTTTTCTTGCACAGTTAGTGGGGCTATGCTACAGTTCCATTCTCTGTCATCCTCCTGGTCCACTGCTGGGCAGTAGAAGTAGATGCAATATTAAATGTGTGCTGCAGCACCCACCTTCTTTGAGGTCACCCATTGATTGTAAAGTAATTAAATATTTTTGCAATGTTGTGGTTTGTGGAAAAATAGTGGTATCATCAGCAAAACTGTCAAACCTATAATTCATTACCTGGTCAGCATTAGCAAGTTTTAAGTGAGCAGCTGCTTCTTCTTTTGTTAAAAGAATACAGTTCCATGGAGACCACTCATAATATTTGTTCCATCTCACCATGGCTAGTTCATAAAGGTCATCACAGGCACTTAATGCAGAATTTGAGCCCCAAATATTTTCCACAAGGTACTGGAGATCTTCTTGCTACAATACAAAAGTCAGTTTTGGGTGAAGTATCGTCAGGTGATGGTTAAAAGATCAAGCAATAGAAGTTCCCTCAAAATGCCTTAGTGTATGTGCCCAGAGCACATTATGTGTCCTAGATGACAGCTACCCTGCGTGCTTTGTCTGCTACACACTATATTTGGATCATTATAAACCCTTTACAATTTTATATTGGATGGCAGAAAATCCAGGTGAAGAAAGAAATGCTATCCTCTAGTGACATTTCATCAATCCTTATGTAATGTGATGGGGTGAAACCAGCTCTGAAAGCTCATGAGAAAACAGGTACTATCCAGTTTTGTCTGATTCAAAGGTGCTTTAGTGTCAGTTCACTGGTTTTCTAATGCGGGAGGCTGAGTGACACCTAAGCAGAACAACCAATGTCAATGAGTCTAGAAAATGCATCTGTGAGTTCAAAGGCCAATTAGTATTACAGCTTTTTCCACCTTTCGAAAGAAACTACCGTCCGCGCCAGCTAAAATGCTTGATGGAAATCTAAGAAAAATATTTTCAATATTCTTTATCAACAAATTTATTCTCAATTAGGGACATGTATAAAAAGTGTCACTCCCATCCGTTTTTTCCCCAATTAACCGCTAGCATTTATTTATCTGCCGATCAGCCAATAATGTTTGTGTCTCTGGTGTCGCGCCCTCAATCAGTTCTCTTTTTTTGACTAGATGTAGGTAACAGTGTGAGTTTTTATTTTTCTGGTGCTCAGCACAACTAATGGGAACCATTTTTCTTTTGGTCTAGCCACCGACACTTTGGAGCGCCTGAAAAATAGCGGACGTATTAGGTGCTGCTTCCGAAATGCTGAAAGCTATTCCATCTTCCAGACCAAAGTCAGAGAGGTGAAAAATCTATTATTTTTTTTCTGGTGCTCAAGGCTAGTAAATAGGACGGAGGGAAGAAATGGAGGTTGGAGCGCCACAGACATGGCAGAAATGCCATAATAAATCTTTGACTTGATAACTAAGTTATGCAATCCTTGAAGCTCAGTGTTTTAGAACAATAGTGATGTAAACTGTATCTCAGCTAATTGTTTTGCAGTGTTTAGATTGTAAGACTGAAATGCGTAGTGTTACAGCTTACATTTGTCTTAATATTTGAAAACAATCCTATGAGATGACACAAAGTATAAATAAACAGGTGGTGTAGACTGAGAAAGGATTGTCATGGGAAATGTAAACAGAAATGCAATGAAGAAACATTGTATAAGGAAACATTGTCTGGGGAACATTAACTTTCGAGCGCATGCAAATTCCGATAAAAATTTTATTTTCATGGAATAAGTTACCAGCAGTAAGAATGCAATTTTGGCCCCATCTTCATAATCTGCTTCAGATTTTTTCAGTTGCTTGAGTAACATTTTGTACTTTGTAAACTCTTCTCTCTGTCGAGCTTCATTGTCTAATTTTGAACATTTTCGGCACCGCCCGATAGTGCGTGCATTAGCAGACAGAGAAAACTCAGTTGAAGGAAGATAGTTTTTGCAACTGGGACAGAAATATATATTTTTACGCAAGACTGTAGAGTCTTGAGGAACCTGAAAAAAATATAAAGCTGTCATCATTCTGTACACAAGAGTATAAGAAATATGTTTGAATCATATGGGTGAAGTGACAAAATTTTAACCCTTACATGAAAAGCATCATACGAATACGGTGCTTGTGTATATATGTATGTTTGAGTTGTCACTTGTTGAAGCCAGCTGCTCCTTGACACTAGGCCATCTTGTAAACATCAATACAGTACAGTCATTCGACCAATGAGAATTGCTAGTGTGCTATAGGAGATTCCTCTATCTTACACAACCTTACAATGACATAATACATATGCACACAAACACTCTATTTAGAATTCCAAATTTGCTTTTTACCTTTTTCATCTCACATGAACATTATGTACTGGTGAAACTCAATCTATTCACCAAATTGCACAAAGTCCATTTAATATCCATAGATAGATAATATAAAAGTTTTCAGGGTTCACACATGCATTGGCGTTCAAGTGAGCTAAGAGCAAGGCTGCAACATTTTGGAGGTGTAGCTCGTTTCTCAGAAATGCACGTTCCAGCTACAAGTGAGTATATACTGTATAACCTCCCCTTCACTAGCCTATCACCCTTACTAACAAAACAATACATTACTATATAATCATATGCACGCCTGTCATATACTCACCTGTAGCTGGAATACGTATGCCCAAGGAAGGAGCCATGCCTCCAAAACATGGCACACTTGGACGCCAATGCACATGTGAACCATGAGGATTTTCATATCATCTATTTATAGACTTTATATAGATTAAAGTGCAATATGGTGAATAGACTCATATAAGATGAAAAAGATAAAAAGTAAATTTTGAATTCTAAATGGACTGCTGGTGTGCATCTGTACAGCTCAGGAGCGAGTTTCTAAATGGCAAACCCACTTTGTACTTCCTTAATATAGCACCACATGTTGTGCAGATTGAGTTTAGTCTCCTTTGCCCTAATATCTTGGAGGCTCTTTAAAGACTTCACATCATGGCACATGAAAAATATATATCAGTCAAATCTGCCCTCATAATGATAAAATACATTGCACTCTTTCCCTTCTACATGCCCCTAAAGCAGTTAAGATCCACATGTGGGTTGTTGCTGTACTTTGAAGGAAACCTACCACTTGAAGTGGCAGGTATAAGAAGGAAATACCGAGCACCAGCTCAGGGTGAGCTGGTGCCGGAGCTTATTTTTGTTAGTGTTTTAAACCGCTGTATCGCGGTTTAAAACACTTTTTAAACTTTATAGCCAAAGCTGCTTCGGCGCAGGGAGGTACGCGCTCGGCGCTTACCATGCGCGCGACCGTGCGCGCGGCTACATAAGAAGTGAAGGAGAGCCGCGCGCATGGTAAGCGCCGAGCGCGTACCTCCCTGCGCCGAAGCAGCTTCGGCTATAAAGTTTAAAAAGTGTTTTAAACCACGATACAGTGGTTTAAAACACTAAAAGGACTGTGAAAGGAAATTTTAAATCCAGGCTTGCAGCTTCTGTAGGGCTCTGGCGAGTCTTCCAGCCTGAGGAACTGAGGCTAGGTTCACATCACGTTTTTGCATACTGCTCACGGACATGTTCTTCGCCCAAAAAAAACATGTCTAAACGCTATGGCGTTTCAATTCATGTCTATAGACATGAAGGATACCCAAACAGTGTACATTTTTTGTCTGGTGCGTCTGTATCTTTTTTTTGGGGGGTTGAGAAAAACATGGGTTGCTTTTGGATAACACATGCAAAACATGTACTTTTTTAACATTGGTGTCTATGGACGACGAATGTATAAAGTGTTACAGCATATGCATCAATCCATCACATACGTTTCCATGCCCAAATTCAGATCTTAAAAATCTCGGCAAGGACACATGGGAAAGGTTTCAGTAAGTGCAGGAAGCCGAAGTGAAAACAAAAAGTATACGTTTTTAAAGTGTAAAAAACAGATGCTAATGCGACGGTAGGACATATAAGTAAAAAAAAAACCTTAGACGTATGACAAAAAATGCATTGGATTTTGTCAATTTGTTGCAGTACACGTCTGGAGGATGCAAAAAACGTGATGTGATCCCAGCCTTACTGTCTGCAATTAACTTCTCACAGCCCCTTCCCTCTGCTCTGCTATAGTATACAACCAAAATACTAGTACTGCGCTAACTCATGTCGAAGAGGGATGGGCTGTGGAGCTTCTCAGTTAGCAGAGCAGAAAGATTGTAACTTCCTTATTCATAGACCTATACACTCTCTGTATAGTAAAAACTGCTGTTACAGTCCATTTAAATGGTTATCCAATTCACTGGTGACTAACCCAAGACAATTTACAGACACAGCATAGTAGATCGGATGTAAGCATATTCCATCCTTATTCCACTCAATGGAAATCTTACATCAAAATCAAGCATGATAAACCAAAGAAATAGATCTCATAGATCCAGGCACAGGACAGTGGCAATCCTCTTATATTTTTCCTTCCCCCCTCCTACTGAGTGCTGAAACTTCCACTGTGAAACAAGCAGTGGAAGGGGGAAGTGCTGAGGGAGCAGGGGGTAGTGTGCTCACAGTGTAACATCCTGTGAAAACAGAGCATGGAGGTGCTCTGGTAACACCCCAGAGCCCTTATGGTTCATTAGCATCATTTCAAAAGTTCATATTATAAGGAGAAGGAGACCATGGATAACAAAGATGAGTATCATGTATACTCCAGTATAAGCTGATCCGAGTATAAGCAGAGGCCTCTAAGTTTACGACAAACAACTAGGAAAACGTATTGTCTGGATTAGAAGCCTAGTGTGGGAAATGCATTGGTAATGCCCAGTAATGTAATGCCCAGCAGCCTCCCCCGGTAATGATATGCCCCATGCGGTCCCCCCAGTAAATAAATGCTCTATGCACCTCCTGTAATGAAATGCCCCGCAGCAGCCCCCCAATAATGAAATGCCTGATGCAGCCACCCTATAAATGATATGCACTCCAGCCCACCAACTAATGAAATGCACTGCAACCTTGCTACTAATGAAATGCCATGCAGCTCTACCTCCTTCTTCTCTTCACTCGTAACAGAGCATGCAGAGACATGTTTATGCGTTTTGCCCGCCAACACATACTATGATGAGGCGGTGTCGACGCTGCTGACGTCATAGTGTGCATCAGTGGGAACAGTGTATGGCTGTGTCTCTGCCTGCTTTGTTACGAGAGAAGGGAAGAAGGAAGAGGAGCCGGGTGGAGCTTTGAAAGGTGAGTATTTAAGTTTATTTTTTTATATGCTAGTATGAAAAACTCATTCCCTTATAAGAAGTATATCAAGTAAGTATCCCAGATTTATAATGTTTGATTTTCACTGTAGGTTTTATCATCAAAAATGACATATTTTATGGATTTTATCATTCACCCTTTGGATTCTACCCTTTGCCGTGCAGATATCCATTGGAAACATTTTGCCACTGTTTGAGGTGGGCTTGTCGCAATACAAAATTTTTGGAAATGTGGACACTCAACAGCATTACCCTATGAAATTTAAGCTACTTCTGTATGTTAAAGCAGGACAGAACACTAGTTTACATAATTAAACATCCACAAAGCTTGCCAGTTAACGGGGACAATATGCAATATTTTACAGGTAATGCAACTTCACAGCCCGATACATGAAGAGGCTTCTGCCTCTTGATGTATCGAGCTGCCAGAAGCGCAGCGCTTAACCTATGCCAGGCAGGGCCTGGCGTAGAAAAAAACGCAGCCGGCGACTGGCGTGAAGGTGATTGGGGAAAAGAATCGCAAAAGCTAGCAATAAGCTAGCATTTGCGATTATTTCAGGGCAGTGCGGTGTGGTGCGCAGAGGTCCTGATAAATATCCCCCAATATATACTTAGAAATGTAAATTGTTTAATATCTAGTTAAATCTTTTGGCAAATTTACCTTGAGCAATCTGGCAATCTCAGGGTTAAAAGTTGGAGTTTTAATATATTGCAGGAAAAGTGTAGATATTCTTTTTCGAAGTCCATCAAGATTGCAGTCTTGCACTCCCCGCATTAAGAGATCTGCTTCCCGGTCTATCAGTTCTACAATCTCCAGGGTTAATTTGCAGTCATGTTCCTGAAATTAAAAATACCAGTATATTAAATAAGGAAATGATCATTGAATAACAGAATGCAGTAAAATAATAAAATCTATTAACTATTTATAAATGTTTGAATAAAATGGGCACCAAGGGAAGATTCACCCCCTGCTAAACAATCATCCTAATGTGATATATAGACAAAGAAACAAAAAGTAAAAAGGAAATGAGAGACTGAGGCATGGAATACTGTAACGGAGCACATAGGAAACATTAGTTTTGGATGGAGCGTTATCCAACTATAGGACACCTACAAATTCAAGGGGTTGCCGACTCACTATGTGTTATTCTCTATCCAGAAGATATTGTTTATGCTGTGCTTTAAAGCGCAACTGTAAAGCTATAGTGATTTTACCAAATAATTATATGTGATTCCCCCTTTGAAACAGAATGATGCCTAATTTGTGCTGCTTACCATTTTCTTTCCAAAGTTATGGCATTTTCTGTTCTGAAAGTGTGAATCTTTCTCACTAGAGGTGAAGTAGGTGGAGACTAATGTCTGTCTTTCTGTCTATAACGTCAAGTTGAGGCTAGTTAGCTTGCCCACAGATCCCATTAACTAATTTAGCATTAAATCCATTTAGTTTCCCACAAGTAAATCCACTGAACCCTGCACAGTGCACATACAGGATGTATATGGTGACTAGCCTAGCAGCTTCCATCACATAGAGCAGTGATGGCTAACCTTTTAGAGCCTCAGTGCCCAAACTTCAACCAAAAGCCACGTATTTATTGCAAAGTGCCAGCTCAGCAATTTAAGCAGTTATTTATTTCTACTTGTTCATTGACAACTTTCAATCCTTCAGCCTCCTAAGGACACCAATGCGGTTGAAAGGAGGAGGGCAAATTTGCCTATCATTGTAGGAAGATTCTGCAGGTAGATTCTTTGAGAACTGTCTGGTGATGGCCTGGGGTGATGGCCTGGGGTGATGGCTTGGGTGCCCACAGAAAGGGCTCCGAGTGCCGCCTCTGGCACCCGTGTCATAGGTTCGCCACCACTGACATAGAGAAGCAGGGAACATTTAATAAGCGGTAGAAATCATTAGTACATGAAGTCTATGCCTGTGCTGTGTGAGCAGTAAGGGTTAATAGCTTATCTGCAAAGAGCTGATACTGTCCATGACAAGGTGGGGTAAGAGAGCAGCAGCAGAGAAAGTTCTGTAGAATCAGACTAAGATGGAGGGACAGATCTTGTACCTCACTATTCTGTGCAGGAGACATTTGCATTCACACATCCAGCTCTGCTTCATACACAGATAGAGCTCATTCACATGACCTTCTCCCCTGTCAGCAGGGAGGAGCGGCTACCTTCCAATGAAACTGTCTGATAAACATCAAATAAACAAATCTATGGACTCCAGGGCTTATCAGCAGAGAGAGAGAGGAAGCAGCCATTGCACCTATGAGTTAATCTAAGGGGATAGCAAAGAAACTACTGGATATAGGTAACAAAGATAATAGGCAAAGTTGTTTTTACATCCCAAGAGCTATTGATTTGTGGGAAAAAAAAAACTTTGCAGTTACTCTTTAATGTATAGGTATACTTTTAAAAACTATTTTCCTTTTTTCCTTTTGCAGATATAAAGAGACTAAAATAATTTTACCAATAGGGGTGCATTAAAAATATCTTACACTTTTCTCAAAGTTACTTTGTATAAATGGCTATACACTGCAGAACTCTCATACTGCTTTCTATTTAAAATCAGCTAAAAACTCCAACAAATTCTGCAGGTCAGCCATTCCCCCTCTCATCTCACAGCAGACAGCTCAATCTGATGGCACGGTCCTACTGCTTGTCTTCCTCATCCATGGTCCTTCTGCTCCCCTCTCAGAGGAGACAGTTCTCTCTGATTTAGCAAACACTTGCTTCCCTCTGTCAAAAGTACAAATGACAGTATGTGGTGGGAATACACAAGAGCACAGGTGGTCTAGGACAAGGGGATCTCTGATTACCCCTCAAATAACAATTAAATGAATAATGTCCAAGAAAATGACCACGACATATATGTCAGCCACAATGCCTCCCCTCCATGTGTATCACTGCTCAATCTTTCCTCTCCTACATTTAGCAATGTCAATAGATAGAAGACAAGAACTTCTGATAAATATATCTCTCAGCCTCACTCATATAAGTATAACACAAAGCTCCTGGCATTATCTATTGACACACTAGCTGTGCAGTGTAAATGGAGAATGGAGATAGTGATGGGAATTATGGCTCTTCTTAGTGAGCTGGCTCATTAGGCTCCTCTCACTAAGAAGAACTGGCTCCTGAATGGCTCCCTGTTAAATATATAATAGGGAGCAGCAGGCCAGTCAGTCACCTCACACCACTCCACTTTTAACCCGGGTTAAAGGGGGCGTGGTGAGCCAGTTAGGGGCGGGGTTAAGTGAGCCATTGGCTCACTAATAGGAGCCGTCTCCCGTCATTCACGAACAACAGTTGTTTGTTCTTGAACAACACATCACTAGAATGGAGGGAGGAGCAGGATCTGTGCTAGCACATGTGAAAATAACATAAAAATAGTGGTAGGGATCATAGTACAACCAAAAGCTCAAAAAAACAGTTAAGCACATCTTGATTTACTACAGGAAGTTAGTACCATATGTGTTTAATGAAGTGTCTTGCACAAAGGAGCCATGGCCTTTGAAGAAAGTCTACCAGCAGATTTGACCATACAAAGTTGCTGGCAGTGTTATGTAGCAGTCCTGGAAAACTCTGTAATCATACCTTTGTGTGTGTTGCTGGTAGCAGCAAGACTGTGAAAAATACATTTACTGTATATTCCAGAAGTGAAGTTGGTGCACTGGGGGAGTCTCCTGATCTGCTGTGAGACCCCAAAATTACATTACTCCCTAGCCCCCCTTTCTCTGCTGTGATGTCTAAAAATAAACTTGCTGCTGTTCTTACTCAGGGATGAGGAGTAGTGCTGGGTTCATTGAAGAGATTTTACAAAGTTCCAGCTACAATCCGGGAATAAAAAAAGCATTTTTCATAGCCCTACTATTAACAAACCACACACAAAGGTATGATAACACAGCTCTCCAGGGCTTAAACACGGTCTGCAGCTTTGTATGATCAAGACTGCTGATAGACTGCTTGTAACTGTTAGAACCACAGCAAAGATTTTCTATTTGAACTAAATGTACAAGGTAGTTTGTTTGATAAGCAAAATTACTCTTTTTTATGATAGTTTTGAATGTCTTTTTTAATCTCTATATTTCAGTTAAACCATTAATGGTTAGTAATCTCAATAAAATATTAATAGAATTAATAATCTGGGGAAGTAATTATGGTAATAAAAACATATATATTAACCCCTAGGCGCAACAGTGCTGACACCGCGCTGTAACACCCGCGATCGGGGCCGACTCCAATCGCGGGTGTTAACCCCTTACACGTCGCGGTCAAGCATGTCTTCCCCCTATGGATCGGATCCCCCGTGCCGCTTACCGGGGGATCCGATCCTCTTCTGGGCAGCTCCGAGGACTGGCATGTGCCCCGGAGCTGCCCGCTCTCCCTGCCAGTCAGAGCCCTTCCCATTGCGCATGCTCAGACAGTTTACACTGCTCTGAAATAAAATAGTATTGTAGAGCAGTCTATTGAACTTTAACCAGTGATCAGAGCATTGCTGGTTTAAGTTCAAGTATGTATAAGTAAAAACATGCAAAAATACTTAACACTACACATTATAATAAATAAAAAATAAATACATAAAAATATAAGCCCATAAAAACACTTAATAAAGTATAAAAAACATAAAAACACGAAAAAACCCCCCACATATTTGGTATTGCCGTTTCCATAACAATCTGCATAATAAAACAGAATCGTTACTGGACCCGCACGATAAACGCCGGAGGAAAAAAACGCAAAAAACGTTCAGAAAAAAGATAATTTTTAATTTATACCCTATAAAATATGCTCTAAAAAGTTATTTAAAAATTTTTATGCACTCTAAAATAAGCCCACTTAAAAGAACAACTGTTCTCGCAAATAATAAGCACTTAACCAGATTTGTCAGCCAAAAAATAAAAAAGTTATGCATATGAAAAGATGGTGATGCTAAAATGAATAAGATTTTCTCCAAATTAGTTTTAATTCAGTACAATTGAATAAAATACACAAAACCCCCACATATTTGGTATCCCTGCGTCCGTAACAATCTGCATAATAAAACAGAATCGTTATTAGAACCGCAAAGTGAACACTGTAAAAAACAACCTCAAAAAACTCTCTCTGAAAAATGATTTTTTGTTAATGCCCTTTAAAAAATGCTCTAAAAAGTGATTTTAAAAAGTTACGCAATCTAAAATAAGACCACTAAAAAGAACAATCATTCCCTTAAACAGATTTGTGAGGTGAAAAAGAAAAAATTTATGCATATGAAAGACGATGATGCTAAAATTAACAATAATTTTGCCAAATTACTTTTTATTCAGTAAAAATGGGAAAAAATAAAAAATATATATAAATGAAGTATTTTCGTAATTGTGGTGACCCATAGAATAAAAATAATATACTATTTTTATGGTATGGTTAACGGACAAAAAAAAACACATAAAAATTTTCCTAAAAATTGATGATTTTCATTTCCTCCACCAACAAAGAGTTAATTAAATCTCACCAATTAGCTATAGATGCCCCAAAATTATGTACCAGAAAAGTGCATCTCATGTGGCAAAAGAAATAAGCCCCTATAGGTCCACAATAAAAAAAAGAAAAAAATTATAGCCTGTACAATGTGACATAGCACATTGATCTGGAATGCGCCTCCTTCCCTTCTATGGCCGTCCGTGCGCCCATACAGCAGGTTACCACCACATATAGGGTATCTGTGTACTCGGGAGAGATTGGGTATCAAACTTTGTGGAGCCTTTTTTCATTTAATCCATTGTAAATGTTTAATTTTCCACCCAGAATGAGTGAGTGTATTGTGAAAAAATATTACAATTTGCAGACTGCACCTCCATTTTGTTTTAACCCCTATAAAACACGTAAAGCGTTAACAAACTTCTTAAAAGTGGTTTTTCATACGTTGAGGGGTGTAGTTTCCACAATGGGGTAATTTATGAGTCTAGCTATTATTTAGGCCTCTCAGTGTCAATTAGAAGTTGAGCAGGTCAATCTAAATACGGGTTTTGGTGATTTTACCAAAAAATGTGAAAAATGGTACCTAAATTCGGAGCCTCATAACATTCTAGTAAAATATGTGGAATCTTAAAAAAACCATCCAACATAAAGCAGACATTTGGGAAATTTATGAATTTATTTGAGTGCTTTGACTATCTGCATCAAAAGTAGAGAATTTAGAACGTTGAAAATAAAGAATTTTTCCAAATTTTGTTTTTTTTCATAACTAAAAGCAAAAGATTTCATCCAAATTTTTAAACTAATTTGAAGTACTATGTGTCGTGAGAAAACAATCTCAAAATCCCCTGGATATCTCATAGCGTTCCCTCGCTATAACCACTTATAGTGACACAGGCCAGATTTTAAAAATGGGGCCGCGTCCTTAAGGCCAAAAGATGTCCCGTAGGGGTTAAAATCTTACCTTGACAGTGTGTTTCAGAGTCAAAAGTGCATCAAGTCTCTCATCACGAGTGAAGTAATCGGTGTTGATACTGTTGTAGATGTCCCGTAATTCCCTGGCTCGGATTGTAAATTGAGTATCCATTTCAGTCGTTTTTCCATCAAATGCTTTCCACCGTTTGGGTTCACAGCACTTCATGTAAGATATAAAAATTATTGTTAGAAATGGTTAGCAGGTCATTACAAATGTGTCTCCTCCCCCCCCCCCCCCATCAGCACACAGAGAGAAGAAATAATGAAACGGTTGTACCATTAAAATTTAAATCTATAAGAAAGGTGATAAGTGTCTGATTCATTGATCATTAGTAAGGGGGGTCTTGAGTCCTGCACTATGAAATAGTGAAAAATTCACAATCTGTTGGAATGACAAAGATAATATGATACTTCCAATCTAAAATCTTAGTACACGGGCAAACTAAACATAAAATAACTGTAGACAAGGGTTTCTCATCCTATCCAAGCAAATTCCCCCAACCACCCTACATTCAAAAAAAGATCTAAGTAAAATATGGTTCAGAAATATAAAGCTGAGAGCTAAAATCGAGTCTACCCCCTCCCTAAGCATTATATTCTGCTGACAGCATGTTGTGGAAATATTCACTGGGGGAGTTACTAGGGGGTCCCATATCTATTAAGAGGATGGTTTAGACCAGGTCTATCCTGGTGGTGTTTTCTGTTGTAGTCTCCGTTGGTTTTCTGGTAGTGACTATAGTAAATCTACCCAGATTTATTCTGTACCACTTTACAAATAATTTTTTAAAATTATATTTATTTTTATATCTTTTACTTTTTTTATACTTTTATTCCCATTAGGACTTGTATATGCAAGTATTTATACACTAGAAAACCTCTGTATTGTAATATTTTGTGCATGTTCAGTTTTCCTATTACAATCTGTCCGTGGCTCAGATGCTGCACTCACCAATGGCGGATCCTCACATAGGCCTCTGGATCTCTGAGGGTCCATGGTCACCCAAACCCCCATAGGAAAAAAAAATTGTTCTGTTTCCAATATATATTTCAGTGGTGCTGCTGGCAAGCAAGCCCTGTGTGAAGCTATGATAAAGCTGGGTGTAGGACAGGAAAGTGTCCAAAGCTTCCTATCCTGAGGAGCTGTAAAATGAACCAAAACCCTGAGATGTCATGATGTGATTCTTGTGTGCGCCTCCACTGCTGGGATTTAAACATCTCCTGCTCCTCACTGCACTTTAAAAGGTATTACAATCGTGTAGGGGCTGAGGGGGAAGATAACTGTGTGTGGAGATATGATAGTCCTTATGTGGTGGGGGGATGCTTACTGTTGAGCACATTTGGTTATTAGGGATGGGTAGTGAAAGTATTGTCTGAGCTGTAAATGTGAACTATATATAAGGAGACTGTGGGACTGTATATAGGTGGCTGTATATATGGAAACTGGGTGACTGTATATAGGTGGCTGTATATAAGTCAAAGTACAGTATGTACATGCTGAGACCATGCCCTCCCACCAAACTTATTTCCCCCCCCCCAAAAAAAAAAAAATCTGTCAGATTATAAATAAGGTAAGTACCAACCTTATTTAGAAGGCTTTGTATAGCTTTTTGTTGGTTCTCTTCACCTGCATCTATTTTGTGCCTGCCAATAGAGCTGATCAAATGTGTCTCTTGTTCGAGAAGAGCACAAAGAGCTGCTTTCCTTTCAGCACCAGTATACATTTGATTAATTTTCTCCACCTCTTCTTTTCTCCATACTAGAATCCAAAACGCAAAAAAATTAAATTTAAAATTAAATATTCAGCAAATATAAAACTTAAAGAGGACCTGTGACCAAGAAATTCAGCACTAGTACTTCGGAAATTCGTCACTTTAGTAAGCAGCTCCTAGTGCTAAAACAAACGCTACAGTGTTAGAATGATAACATTATCGGAAACCTCCAATAACGCTATCTAACACTGCGGTAGAGTACAATGTAAACGCCGGACCGATCACTTAGCTGTCCGGTGTATTCATGAAGGGGGCGGTCCAAGACGCTGCCTCTTCCCCGGACGTCCCTGCCCGCTCCATAGGCCAGTGGTGACTGCCACCCACAATCCTGCCCCCTCATGAATACACCGGACTACTTTGAGCGCGGTCCGGCGTTTGCATTGTACTCCGCCGCAGTGTTAGATAGCGTTATCAGAGGTATACATTTACAAAAACAACTTTGGTGTATGGAGATGTGGGTGGTGTCATTTTCTGCGACCTTTGATTACATTTTCAATGCTACCATTTTGAGAACGGCATGGCCTTTTGATCACTTTTTATAGAATTTTTTTCATTTTTCAAAATGGCAAAAAAGTGGCATTTTTGATTTTGGGGGCTATTTTCCGAAAAGGGGTTAAATACCGTTATAGATCAGACATTTTGGGACATGGCGATACCTAACATGTTTAGGATTTTTACTGTTTTTTTTATTTATATCAGTTCTAGAGAAAGGGGGGTGAATCAAATTTTTAGGGTTTTTTTATATTTTTTTTTTTCCTTTTTTTGTTTTTCAGGCCCCCTAGGTTACTTTAACCATTGGTTGTGTCATTGTTCCTTCCATAGCCTGCCATACTACTGCATAACAGTATATGGGGATTCGCACATTGGCAAATCGCACATTGTAATGAATGGGTTAAACCAGACAGCCTCAGGTCTTTGTAAGTCCCAAAGCCATCACGCCAACCGCGTGGGTGCCGCCACTTTGGATTCGATCGCCGCCCCGTGAGGTAATCTGGGAGCAGCGATCAAATCCAAGGTGGCGGCGCCCACGCACTGCCAGGATTTAGCCGGAACAAAAAACATCTCAATAAAACCTTATGTGCACCATAATGTTCATCAGAGTCTTTGGAGTTGTCATATTGATCAGTAACTTTATTAAGAACTTTACATGAAAACAAAGCCCAGTGCCATTATTTACATGCAAAAACCCCATTGTATCTTGTGAAATGGATGTCCCATTTATACAATACCTGTATACCTACATTCAAGAGCATGATACAGCAACTCAAAGTCTTCCTTATTCTTTGGGTTCATTCTGCGATTATACTCCGTCCTGAGTCTTTCCTCCTTCTCTTGTCTTTTTCTTAATTCTTCCTTTTCCTCCCATTGTAACCTTAGCCTTTTATCTTCTCTCAACTGTTGCACGACCCTTTTTGCATGGAAACGTCGAAAGTATGTCTGTATTGTAATTACCTGAAATTACATACAAACTCAACTTAAGAACAAACCTATAGAACCTATCTTGTATGTAACCCAGAGCCTGCCTGTATATACAATAACTGCAGGTTGGGTAGTCTTTCCTTTTTGTTACCTCAAATATTTCTGCTTAAGGCTTCACTTGCCTTTTGATATCACCTACCTGGTTGGGTATGCACATTTGGAAAGCCTTAAGACCCATTAATTTTTTTATCAATTGTGCTAATATATACAGAAAAACTGAAATATGCACTACTTTTGGACAATTTGCTATCTATTCAAAGCAAGGACAGTAAACTTCCCATAAGAAAGGCCAGTCAAGAGTTTTAAATATGCCAAAAATTATACACAGATGATATGAAGTCGAAACATATTTATGACCATAGATTTATATAACATGTTTTGTAAGACTGGCTGAAAATCTTTAACACATCGTTTTATTGAATCCACGTTTCTGCCACTTTCCCCCATTTCATATTGTGCATGGTATAACATGGCCAAATGTAAGCATCTAATAACTTACAGCTTTCAGCCTTCTTGCATGGAACTCATCAGCAGTAACATATTTCTTTGGCTCAATTAGCTTGTCTGTTATATTTGCAACATAGCAACCAATTTTTGTCATTTGTGTCGCCATTGTATTCCTTGACTGTTGAGGTTTGTTCTTTTCAAAAACAGTCTAAAAAAGAAAATTAAATTGTGAAATTGAAAACTAATCCAAAACGGTACATATAAAAAAAAAAGTTTACTTTCAACATAATTTAACTTTTCAGTCATATTGAATAAATCAATAGAGACAATAAAAATGGCAAACTTAACAATATACGGTATTAAAGATAACAGTCCCTGTAACAGTGTATGGATCTAAGTGTCCATGGTTTATCATGCTTGATTCTGATGGTAGAGCTCCTTTAAGAACGAATCTATTTTCTGTTTAAACGGTCATAATAAACAAGTTTTACATATAACAGCTTATCGTACAGTCTCTTTTTCACAAAAATGTAGCTTATTACAGCAAATATTATTAGGCTGAGAAATGTATAATTTCTAAACCGGGATAAGTTAACATAAGTATTAAGAAAGAAGGGAGGGGGAGGGGGGTTAGAAAAGGGAATATCACCCTGGTAGAACGAATCTATTTTAAAACTTTAAACAATAAAACTGTGAATAAAAATAAAATCATACCTGTGTATCTCTGCAGAACACAACAGTGCCCTTTTCTGGTCTCTTTTTGGGTACAGTTTGTGTCCCAGCATGATGGTACAACACACCAGTCACTTTATGTCTATATCCTCCCAAATAAGGTTTACGGTAATTAAGTCTTTCAATTTCAACTGCTATATCCTGATAGGTTTCATCTCCTAAATAAATATAAAGCAACAATTACACAGCATGTGTCAGAGTTATTCTATATAAAAAGACATAGAAATTTTGCACAGTCTTATATCAAATAAAAAAAGTAGAATAAAAGTCAAACCTGTTTGTACCCTGACGGTAATGACATCTGGCATGCTGTATTCAAGCTGAAACTTCATAGCTTTAATGGGGTAGTTTTCTGGATCCATTGACTGCATGTCCAGCTGAATCATTCCATGAGGTCTAATACCAAGATCCACCAGAGTCTCACTGTCTTCTACAATTCTGCCTTAATTGACAATGACATTCTTTAATAATATGCCACATACTTTGTAATGACTTAAATCTGTAGATCGTTTCCACAAAAAATACATGACAATTTCACAGATAGGAGGGATTGCTGCTCCCTGCTCACTATGGAGGGAGGGAGCAGGGTTGGCTCCAGGTCTCAGTAGGCCCCTTTGCAGTGAACTCAGGTGGTGGCATTCAAAATTCAGAAACTAAAATATTCCCTAGTTTATCATACCAAAAAGCCCCCTCATGGTTATTTTATATAAAGCCCACTCACCCACCATGGATTCATTAGACACAGCCCCCCTAGCCCCATGGATTCCTTATGTACAGCCTTTTGGGGTCCCCCCAGCAGCTCTGGCCCTGGCACTTGCCCGGGTACACTCAGTGCTGGCACCGGCCCTGCTGGGGAGTCTTGTATTGACAGCTCTATAGTTGCAGAAGTCTCCTGCGAAGATGAGTGAGGAAGAAGGGCTCCCCTGTTAGTTCCTCCACAAGGCATTATGGGAACTGTGGGCAGCTTCTAATTGACTAAGCTCAGGATATAGACTAGTAGAGGCTAGACTCTGCCCACTTCAATGCTGCTGAGGAAGTAGCATCAGAATAGAAAATTCCATAATTTTGCATAATATGGGCAGCACTCTGTTTGTTATAAAAGGGGGAAATCACATAATTACACAATTTGGTAATAAAAAAAACAATGTATTCACCACACTATAGGGGTGAAAATACAGTATTACATACACTGCAAAATGCTTTTACCTTCAAACATTATCCTTAAAGCTGCTTCTGGAATTTTCATTTGGGATGCAAAGTAATTTTTAAGGTGCTCAATAGATTTTCCAATAGAAAATGCAACTGTGATCACTTGTCCATCAGGAGTTAGCATCACCTTAACTGAAATTGAGAAAATAGTTTACCATGTATCAGTTTCTCCAGCATACACAAATGCGATGTTTATGTGGATACATACTACTTCTCTAGAAGACAGAATACCTGTCGCTGTAGCACTGGAATCATCTGAAGAAAGGCTTTTTTCAGGTGTGTTTTCTGAAGACTGATCTGCCTCCTGGTCCTCTGGAGACTGGATGTCCTCTTTAGTTATAATAGATGACAGTGTACTGTTTTCCTGTACTTGCTGTATTTCAGGCAAGAGCTCGGCGCTTAGCTTAACTTGTTGGAAACCATCTCCACTGTGATCACCTGCATCTGATAACTCGTGATCTAAAACATATTCATATAGTTTTACTGCATATGTTGTGCTATGGTATTAGGATAACTTTTCTGAACATGGTCACTTACCTCCTAGTTCACCCTCGCTCTTCATTGTGTTTTGGTCTTTCAATGTATCTGGCTTCTCATCACTCATCTTATGTGACTGCTGGTCTAGATTTTGTACTTCTCTATGCTGATGATCAATGGCCTGGTCTTGGTTCTCACCTGTTGCCTCATACTGTACCTGTTCTTCAGTGGAAGTTATCTCTTGCTCTATTTCCCTACCCTCTGATAAAATCTCTCCATCTGTCTGCTGGGCTACATCTGAGCTTCCAGAGAAGGTTGGATTCTCCATTTTACCGGTTTTAATCCAGTGGACAGCCTGAACACAGAAGTAATACAAACATATTCTGATCATTACCACCTTAGTAGGCCCGCTGCACAATTTGAGGGGCTGAATGCACCAGGCACAGCCATATGCAGCCATATGTCTAGAGTTGTGTTTGTGAGGTGGCGTTGAGCAGTACAAGGGTAAGTGCACAGGGTGTGTATTATGTACAGATTTGCTGTGTGGATTTTCTTTTAAGCAAATCTGTATGGTAATACAGTTCCAGTTAAAAACATTAAAATCTCAAAATGTGCAACACAATACACAATTTTCATGTTAATTTATAACAGAATTGCAGCTAAATCTGCATGTCTACAGAGCTGATCAAATTCACCTCATTTGTGTGTGCATGTAGCCTAAACATTACAGGGGCCAGGAAAGGTCACTCATTGCTCAGTGCCGGAGTAGTCTGGAATCAGGAGGAATAACATACAACAAACCAGCGTACAGTTTCCTGGTATAGGCTTTGCTGTGACTACTAGGAAGGGTTTTTTCTTCTAGCAGGTGTAGTTGTAACTACTAGGAGGTATAGTAGATTACTATTCCTGTTCTGGTCAGTAAGGAGGAGGCCTATTATAACTGGTGGAGGCTTTAGAGACACGGAGGAGATGGGATTGTAGAAATACTAATTAAGGGAATTTATTTGGGCTCTTCACTAAAAAAGTTCTATGGTGCATGCTCTTTAGGTGGTCAGCTTCCTCTCTTCACTCCACATTTATATCCTATAGATATTACTCTGGCTAATATAACATATGCTCAGACAGCACATGGAATATTGGGATTACATGGAATATACATTTGCTAGGGCCCTTGCGCAGTTTTCCGTCAGACTTTCCACTACTTGCACAGAAGTGCCTGCACCACAATAGTGTCACATGCGACCATTTTGTGGCGGAGCTGCACTAGCCATCATGCGACACAAAAAAGTTGGCTCCAGTGCTAAGTCAGGCCCGTGTGCCAGATTTAACACGCAAAGTCCAACAGTAGTGTTTTTCAAAATAAAGTGGTGCACTCTGTCGGGTAATAAGGGAGAACAAGATTCATGATGAACATGTGCGGCACAAATCCTGAATCTGGCACTCCCTGCACACTACACAAGCAAACTGCCTGTTCTTAGTAAATGTTCCCCATTGTGCACAGTTTTGGGCACCAGTGTATAAAAAGGACACACAGTAGAAGAACTAGAAGGGGTGGAAAGGTTATTAGGGGAATAGGGGGACTAGAAACAATGACAGATTACTGAATTTTGGGTTATTGAGCTTAGAAAAAAGACGACTGAGGGGAGACCTCATTACAATGTACAAATACCTGAACAGACAGTACAAGGATCTCTCCAAAGATCTTTTTATACCTAGGCCTGTGACCAGAACAAGGGGGCATCTCCTACGCCTAGAGGAGAGACAATTCTACCATCAACATAGATCAAGGTTCTTTACTGTAAGAGCAGTGAGACTATGGAACTCTCTGCCACTAGATGTTGTAATGGCTAATAATTTTCATGTTCAGGGGGAGCCTGGATGCTGTTTTGGAGGACAATAATATCACATTGTATAGGAATAAAACTTTTTATTAGTAGTTTCTGTTGATCCAGGGAGTTATTCTGACCACCATATTAGGGGTTGGGTAGGAAATTCTCCCTACTTTGGGCCATTTGGTATCAGCTGTGGAAGGTTTTTGCCTTCTTCTGGATCAACATGGTATAATTTATAGGTTGATGTATTATGAATAGCACTCTCACAATAATACACACTATGGATGATATTAAAATCTCCACTGTGCTACAGAAAAAACAACTGGTACTCAAGCTACAATAAAAGTTAAATGTAAAGAAAAGAAAATTTCTTAGCAATCTGTAAGCTATATAACTTGTGCGAAACACAGTAGATAATATAATAAAATCAACTTCGCAAGATAGAGATAGCATTACAAAAAAGTCTTTATGATGACAAATATCACAATAAGATGTATAAAAAGCAGTCCCGATTATTGTTGGTATCATATTATATTGTTGGTTTCTGGGTCCACATAAATGGACTTATATACTTATTTTCTTAGCATGTGGTGAGTTCAGATAGTTTGCAAGCCATTTGTATGTTTATATTAGGATTTGCTTTGGCTTTTTTGTAATGTTGTGTAATAAATGAACACAGTCCCGAAAAGCTTTGTTGTACCAAAAATATAATATAATTTCAATGATTATTGAGACATCTAATTATAATATTTGTCATAAAGACTTTTTTGTAATGGTATCTCTATCATACAAAGGTGATTTTATTATATATCTGAGATTGCTATGAAATTTTGGTTTTCATAGCAACGTATTCCTGTGTATTTATCTACTAGCTATTATAGCCACTAGTGCTAGCCTTTCTATTCATTAATTTATAGGTTGGACTTGATGGACCAATGTCTTTTTCTAACCGTATTAATTTTGAATGGACTGCAATGAACTTTCTTTTATACCCATGTAGCATCTCTTATCCCATCTTTTAACACATAGAGTATCGAGTTGGAAGCTACTGAGGCAGAATCTCTTTGGTGCTGGACATGACATGTAGTTCTACAGGTGCTGTAGTTACATCCTATTACACGGTTGTATATGAGCTGTAGTATAGATATGTGGTAGAGCTCTGTGCAGTGCTGTATAATCTGTAGGCGCTATATAAATAAAGAATTATTATTATTATTATTATTATTATTATTATGTCGTCATTATGGGCAGTATAATAGTTGACAAGCTCAATACGATATTTCTGTGTATGACAGAACTACTTCTTATGACTTACTCACCAGCCCTGCAGTCCTGGATGACTTGTTGTCACCAATGTCTCTACGGCAACGAAGAGCGGGTGGGACACAGGTTTCTCAGGCAACAGGAGGGTGGGGCTACAGGAGCTGGAAGGGCGAGTACAGGAGTCCTCTCCTGTCACTGCTGTACAGGGTGAGAGGGGCTGAAATCTGGGATTCCCTGCGCACAGCACTGGACACACATACCAGGAGGAATTTCTACTGAGCAGTGATGCTGCCATTCCATGTGTGCTCCAGGAGGAGGAGGAGGCCTCTCCAGTTACCATGGCGTTAGTAAACAACCTTCTGAGTAGATGAACAGAAATTCCCTAAATCCTCCTAATCAGAGTAGAGGTGTCACCTAGGGGACAGGACACTGCCTGCCCAGGTCACTTGAACTGCATAGTAAACAGCACAGTGTAGGGATAGTGTCACAGCAGGGGACAGGTTAGTGGCTATGTATGACCTAGCCATGCCAGACACATGGTGCATAATGGCCACAGACGTTATTTTATCCCCAATATATTTTATTTGTTTTTTTCAACTTAAAAATTACATGCAGTTGATTCTTAAGTAAAGTTGATATATAGACAAAACAGATAAACACAATACTTATACCATTTACCGAGAAACAAGAGTACGTGTATATGTACACAGTCTAGACGTAAAAACATCCAGTCCGTGTGAATATCTCCCTGGGGGGTAGGGCTGTACACACAACAAACACACACACGAATAGTAAAAAAAAAAAATAAAGACGTTATTAATACTCCATGTATCTATGAAAATATCTGATATCAGAAATATGAGATCTTCTCTAGTGGTTCCTATCCTAAGGCTCCTTTCACACTTGTGTTTTTCACATGTGTGTTCTGCGAGTGCTTTTGATGCACAGAACTTGCATTGCACTCAGACCCATTGTCATTAACACATTTTAGTAGGTTTCAACTGATTTTCAAAAATTGTGCAAAAATTTTTTGTTTCTTATTCTAACATCAACAGGTTTTTCATACCTCAGTATACGGAATATATCAGTGTAAGGTGTCAGTTTTTGAAAGACGAGCTGACATTTTCATTGCTACCATTTTGGGGACTGTACAGCGTTTTAGATCACTTTTTATTCAAAGTTTTGTGAAATGGTGAAAAAGTGGCAATTTCGACATTTGGGTGTAATTTTCCATTACAGGGTTCACAGCTGGGAATATTTTGTTTTGTATATTTCAATAGATCTTGGCTCTTGGGACAGGTCTATATACATCATATGTTTATGATTTAGTTTTTTATTTTTATATCATTTCTAGGGAAAGGGGAGTGATTTAAAATGATAGGTTTTTGTCAGGATTCGGGATCAGTGGATGCTCTGGACCACCGCCAGAGGTTGGTCTTGCTGCAGCGGGGTACCACCAGGTCGTTCCATGGGTGCGACCAGTCCACGGTGGCAGCCGAGGTGCCTTAGTCAGGATCAGGCAAATGGTCAGGGCAGGCGGCAGAGATGCAAGGTCAAGTCCAATCCGGGGTCAGCAACAGGAGGTCCGAGCAGATGGGACGGGAACACAGGAACTTGGGACACAGGAACACAGACACGTAGGAACACAGGAATGCAAGAACATACAGGAACGCAGGAACACACAGGAACGCACAGGAATATCACAGGGGAGCTTTCTCTAAGGTGTTGGCGCAAAGATCCGGCAGGGGACACAGGAAGGGGCTGGGAATTTATCTGGGAAGGCGGCAGGCCAGCGGCAATTATCGGCACGCTGAACCGCGGGAGCCGAAGAGACCACCACTGGAGCCAGGAGAGGTGAGTTCGGGGGCACACAAAGCTACACGGGTGCGCCTGAGACCCGGGATATGGGTCGCAGGGGCATCCGTGACAGTTTTTATTATATTTTGTCTGACCAATCCTAACATAAACTGCAATACTACAGTTTTGTAGTATATGTGGATTTTATCACTGCAACGGATTTGATGATGTCATGGGGACAGCGATCTGGCCATGGGTGCTGACAATGGCTTTGCTGGTGGTATTTAAATGGTTAACACAATTTATCTTTGTTGTTTGCCATCTTCATATACCTGCAAACTCATAAGGACATAAATATACCATGTGCAGTCCATAAGAGGTTAAATCCCAGACAATGCACTGGCCAAATAGGGAACTCGTAGGGAACTCATTGCATCACATATAACCATAATTCTTCAAGTCCTCTCCAACGTGTTTGTTCCATAAAATCCGCCAAGTCCACAGTCTCAGGGCCTAAGACAATTACCTTCAAAATGTTACCATTATTGTTGCTAGTCAGATACACATGGTTGGACACCTATATGAACAGGTAAAAGTGGGCAATATGAATCTGCTCTCATTCACTTTCTTCACATGCTACAGTTAGTGGTAGTCTTTTATTTGGATGATTCAAAATATGTACAATTTTTCAGTTTCCATAAAATAGTTTTGCTTGATCAAAGGACATCTACCACCAGGATGAAGGAATGTAAACCAAGCACAATGACACACTGGTGTGTCCCCTCTGGCAGGGCTTGCTCTTCTTTTAGCTTCTTATGTCCTGGTTTTTACAAAAAATGTATTACAATTATGCAACTGAGCCTGAGGGGCTCTGGGCTCCATAGGTGTTAATAGAGCCTGGGGCCCCTCAGACCAATTTGCATAATTTTTTAAGCCTTTTTTTCTTAAAACAAGGGTATAGGAATCTTAAAGAAGAGCAGAATTGAAGGGTTTACAGTCTTTCATCCTGGTGGTAGATATCCTTTAAGGAATGTGTATAGACTGGGCAATGAATCTGGGAATAAATCTCCTTCACATCTTGCCCCCACTAGCTCCCCCTACTTTTACTTCCCCCTAGATCCCCCACACATTGTGCCCCCACTAGCACCCCTTAAAATGTGGATAACCTCTGCTTTCTCTAACATTGTGCTAGCTCTCTCCATGCTCTCACATTGTGCTACCCCTCTGACCAACCAACATTGTGGCCCACCTCTCTGCTCTCTTATTGTGCTATCCCTCTGCTTCCCCGTACATTGTGGCCCACCTCTCTTCTCTCTTATTGTGCTACCCCTCTGTTTCCCCTTACATTGAAGCCCACCTCTCTGCTCTGGAAGAAAAAAGTGCACGGTCCAGCCCGGCTCCAAACACCGAAAGTTTCTTTATTTAGTATTTCATCATGAGGTAAAAAGTCCACTCAGACAGACGGATAAAATGCCTACACGTTTCAGACAGACAACCTGTCCTTAATCATGGCTAACATACAATGGCATGGGTTTACATTTATAGCACAATACAATCAATGGTACCTCCCCCCAAACACAGGCACTTCCGATACCGCCCACAATCAGTGAAGCAATGTACTCAAACATATAAACATAATGCAGTAATCCTAGTTTGAAATAATCAAAAACAGAATACCAGTATATCGTAAAGTCTCTCATAATGTAGGACATTGTGTTAGATGAAGTATCCCGTCATGTGGCCAGAGTCACATGACACCTCCATGCCACATGATCCGAAGTCACGTGACACCCTGAGGGTTGCATAGCAACAAGTGGCCAGATAAGTATTGTTAAAGTCCTAGATGTGCAGGAGATGTGTCAAATGAAGATTGTCACAATGGGGGGACCTGGATGAGGAGGAATCCCGTCCAAGGCGAAACCGCAAAGAGACAACGACACCCGAGCAGCATCGGGGGGGATCCACGCGGCGCAGCCAAGACGACTCCCCCACACACCACGGTAGGTATCTAAGATAAATCAAAACAAAGTTATAATTGTGGCAAGTAATAAAAAAAATTTGAACACATAATTCAAATAAAAGAAAGAATGCAACATCATAACAACATTACTATGATACGAAGTATAGTGTTAAAAGCAGATGAACAGTCATCACAGTTTGAAAGACTTCAGAGCCTAGGAGAAGGCATGACACAAATCAATAGTGGTACATTAACTCTCTTTTGATGTTCAACCCTTGCAGAAAAGAAGTTCCAAGGGAAAAGATCCAGTTCTCTATTAGCTAGGCGGGCTCCAATGTTGCCACCTCTGATGTTTTTACGGACCTTTTCTACGGCATATGTGCTAAGTGAGCGAGTGTCCCCTTTATGTAATTTGACAAAATGTTGTGATGCCCCGGATAAATTCCGACCCGTAGGGTTCAGAATGTCATGTAGATGTTCCGAAAATCTAACCTTGAACTTACGAGTGGTGTGTCCAACATACATTAAATTGCACATAGTACAATGTATGATGTAAACTACATTGTCAGAATTACAATTCAAGAGCTTCTTGATGGGAAATTTCCTCATGCCATCACTGGAAAAGAAATACTTCTTTTTGTTATCTACGAACTTACATGTAAGACAGCGGGAGGCACCACATCTATAAAAACCCTGGGTGGATAACCAAGTTGAACTGGGTTGTGTGGTGAATAAAGAGGGGGACAGTAAATTACCGAGGCTTTGACCTCTTCTGGAGACTATTCTACAAGCATTCTCAAGCGTGGGGTCTGTTTTGAGTAAGGGTAAGTGTTGCTGGACAATATTGGAAATGGCCTTAAACTGCGGGCGGAACTGCAAGACCAATGTAGGAGTATAGGCGGAGTCCGGGCTCCTATTGTGGTAATGGTTTGAGTTGTGAAGTTGTTGTGGATATATGTCCTCTCTCTAATGTCCACTTAGGGTACCCCATACTCCTCAATCTATTACATACTTCTGTTGCCTCCGTGCAGAATAAAGTGGTGTTACTGCAATTTCTCCTTACCCTCGTCAACTCCCCCACTGGAATGGCCTGTATCGTGTGTGGTGGATGCTGAGATTTGGCGTATAAGATCGTGTTGCCCGCCGTAGGTTTGCGGTATGTTCTGGTGGTGATGTTAGCCCCACTAGTGCCAGACAGAAATAAATCAAGGAAGGAAATCTCACTTGGATGGGTGACATGTGTGAATTTTAAATTGAAGGTGTTGTCATTAAGATGGTCAACAAAGAGTGGTATGGCAGGCACATCCCCACGCCAGACGATCAAAGTATCGTCGATGTACCTGCCATACCACTCGATGCAATCCAGAAAGGGGTTGTCGGGGGAGTAGATCGTGCGTTCCTCCCACCACGACATGGTAAGGTTTGCTAATGATAGGGAAAATTTAGCCCCCATGCTTACCCCCTTAGTCTGTAAATAATAAACGTTATCAAACATAAAGAAATTATGTGTGATCAAAAATTGGCATGTCATAATAACAAAGTCTTTAAACTCTGGTGTACATTTTGTATACTTGTCCAAATGAAACTGAAGTGCCCTCTCTTTTTCTCCTTTAGCTTCCCCTCACATTGTAGCCCACCTCTCTCTCATATAGGGGGACATTTATCATACGTGGCTGTACAATTGCTGTCATAGCCCCCCCCCCTCCCTCTTGTCACGCCGGATACATCAAGAGGCTTAGCGCCCGTGCCTGCAGACTTCATTGGCCACCACAACCCCTCCATGCCTCTCCTTTTCTCCCTCAAGGTGCTACCCATCTGATCCTCTTCACATTGTCGCCCACTTCTTCTTTTCTGGAGAACAGTTACTGGCCTTTCCCTTTTCCTTTGTGTGTCACTGCACTACACCTTCTGGCCTTTGACACAGCAGCGGCAGAGGTTCAATGTTAGTGCAGGGGGGAACCTTTGGCTACCTGCATCACCACTGCATCAAACTGTGTCCAGGTTCATGCCCCAGAATCTGAGTCATTAGGGCAAACCCTAAAATCTGCAACTATCTTGCTAGATCCGGCATAGTTGGAAGGTATGGAATGTACTGGGCGCACCTCTACTTCCCATTTGAAACAATAGCAAACAAGCTGGGAAGACTTACAAGCCTGCAAGCAGAGGATCATAACAATTTCACTTTCTTCTTTCAATTTTTTGGCCTTTAACCCCTTAAGGACGCAGGATTTTTTTCCCTCATTTCTCGCTCTCCACCTTCAAAAATCCATAACTTTTTCATTTTACTTTCCCGTAATGTTATTTTAACATGCCATGTACTGCGAAGCTGAAAAAAACTGTCACATTCCTGTGGGCTCAGTTTTTACGACTTTGACTATGCGCTCCAAATAACACCTCAGCTTTATTCTTTGGTTCGGTGCGATCGCGGTGATACCAAATATATACAGGTTTTATTGTGTTTCAATACATTTTCAAAAATTAAACGAATATGTACAAAAAAGAAAAATAATTTTTTGCCATCTTCTGAAGCTAATAACTTTTTCATACTTTGGTGCACGGAGCTGTGTGAGGGGTCATTTTTTGCTAAATGCGCCAACATTTGCATTGCTACCATTTTGAGGTCTGTGTGCGACATTTTGATCATTTTTATTCCATTTTTTATGTGATGTAAAAAGGTGAAAAAGTCGCATTTCGGACATTTGGGCGCCATTTCCCGCCTCGGAGGTCACCACCGGCCGTAACCATTTTTATATTTTGATAGATCGGGCATTTTGGGATGCGGCGATACCTAATGTTTCTGTGATTTTTACTGTTTATTATGTTTTATATCAGTTCTAGCGAAAGGGGGGGTGATTTGAATTTTTAATATTTTATAAATTTTTTTTATTTTTTAAACTTTTTTTAAACTTTTTTTTTTCACTAATTCTTAGACCATCTAGGGTACATTAACCCGCCCGCGTGCCGCCGTCTTTTAAATGCCGCCGGCGACTTTGCCGGCGGCAATCAAAAGGTTAATAGCCGCGAGCGGTGCAAGCACCGACCGCGGTTATTAGCGGTGGGGGTTTGCTGCAATATGCAACAACCCCCACCCTTGTATGAAGAGGATTCAGCCCGTGAGCCCTCTTTATACAATCCCTGTACCTCTGCGCCGTAGAGCTACGGCGCAGAGCATTAAGGGGTTAAGGGATACAATACAATAATATTTTTCGCCTCCTCCTGGCCTCAAAGCTTTGTCTACTCTGCAGCTCTAATGTATGGGACATTCTCCCAACCACCTGGGAAGGTGGGATAGTGGCTGCATTTTTTTCCCGCTTCCTAGTACATGGCATGGAATAATAAATACTGTCACTATGAAGTGCCGTTTGTGACGCAGAAAACAAGCCCTCACACAGCTCTCTACATGGAAAAATAAAAAAATTATAGTTATGAAGGATGGGAGTGTTCCCCAGTGTAATCAATGTTACCATTAAAAAGCTTTATTACAGTGTCCCCATATAAAAATAAAGTCCATATACATGTATAACCCTCTTTAATGCCTAGTATTAGCAATAAGCCAAAATCACATGTGGTATGTAATTAGTGTACAGTATGATAGGAGATATTGAATGTAATAGTAATAGTGCCATAGTTACTTCTATCATCATCCATAAAACTTACAGGGGGACATTTATCAGGGCTCCTACACGAGAAAACAGGTGTAGAAGCCCTGAAATTATCACAATTACTTGTGAAACACCAGTACTTGTGATTATATTCCCCGTCATGCATTCTCCATGCCAAGTGGCTGTGGAGAGAGTGTGAAGGGAGCGCGGGCAACAGCAGAATGGGAGCACAAGGCTCTGCGCCTGCTCACAGAACCTAGATTATGCGAATGTTCACAATATTTGCGCAAAACTACGCCAGCTAGCAGCCTAAGCTTTGTGATGCAAGTCTACAGTTTGCATTTCTAACAAATGGCATTTCTTCAACTGCCTGTATTTCCATTTCTTAACCCTTTCCCGATGCGTGCTGTAATAGTATGGTGCGTCAGGAGAGTACGGCACGCGGCAGGTCACATATAGAGCCAGCACCATAAAGAACAGGTATATTGCAGCTGACACACTGGGGGTCATTTACTAAGGGCCCGATTCGCGTTTTCCCGACGTGTTACCCGAATATTTCCGATTTGCGCTGATTGTACCTGAATTGCCCCGGGATTTTGGCGCACGCGATCGGATTGTGGCGCATCGGCGCTGGCATGCATGCGACGGAAATCGGGGGCGTGGCCGAACGAAAACCCGACGTATTCGGAAAAACCGCCGCATTTAAAAACCGAAAATGTGTCGCTTGGGAAGAGCTTACCTTCACCTGGTCCAGCTCGGTGTAGTCCGGCGCGTTCAGATGATTTTCAGCGCAGCAGCGCCACCTGGTGGACGGCGGAGGAACTACCTTCATAAATCCTGTCCGGACCCGAATCCTGTTCAGAGAACGCGCCGCTGGATCGCGAATGGGCCGGGTAAGTAAATCTGCCCCACTGTTGTAACACCCACAACTGGATTCTTCCAATCGCAGGTGTTAACATCTTACATGTACACACGGTGATTGGGGTAAGATGGCGTCTGTCCCTAACTGTTTTATATTTTATCCCTTGCGGCTTACAAAACTTAGTGATAAAAGTGACTTTTTTGGAAAAAATTTCACCTTTTTAAGGCCTAATTGAACACCTGTTGGAGCAAATACACATATTACACCGTGCTAAATTCTCCACGGGGTGTTATTTTCAAAATAGTCTTGTTGCGGGTTCTTCTCTGTTTTGGTACCACTAGGGCTCTCCAAATGCATCCTGACACATGAAAACTTTTTTAATCATGTTTGTCCTCCAAACACGAAACAACGCTCTATCCCTTCCAAGTGCCCCCCCTGTGCCCATACAGGCGTGTACAGTGACAAAATGGGTATTGGCATACTCCGGAGGAATTGCACTAAACATTGTAAAGTTTTCCCATTGTGAAGGTGCAAATTTTAGTGTCCAATGAATATATTTTTTAATTAAATCATATTTCTGTAATTTCACTGCCATTTATTTTTCACCCTCATGAAACGCTTATAGGGTTAACCCCTTAAGGACGCAGCCATTTTGTAGCTTAAGGCTCAGCCCGATTTTTTGGATTCTGACCTGCGTCGCTTTATATGGTTATAACTTTTGAACACTGTTACTTATCAAAACGATTCTGAGATTGTTTTTTCCCCACATGTTGTACTTCATTTTAGTGGTAAATTTTGGCTGATAAGTTTTGCGTTTACTTACAAAAAAAAAGAAAATATGATACATTTTTTTAAAAATTTGCCATTTTCGAAATTCAAAATCATTGCGTTTTCAGGCAGATCGATTTACCACCTAAATAAGTTACTGAATAACATTTCCCATTTGTCTACTTTACATTTTCATAATTTCTGAAATGTTTGGATAATTTATTTTGATGTCACGCGGCTTACAAATAGAATATCGCTTTTCCGGATTTTCAGAATTGACTATTTTGGGGATAAATACAGTTTTGAATGAAATTTTACATATTTAGCATCAAAACCCCCTATATAACCAACCCATTTTCAAATCTGCACCCCTCAAGCTATCAGAAACAGCTTTTACGAAGATTGTTAACCCCTTGAGATCTTCATAGTAATTGAATCAAAATGGAGGTGAAATTTAGAATGGTCAAATTGTTCCCTTATACGTTCATTTAGCACTAAAATTTACACATTTCCAAAATATAAAAAGAGAAAACCCACCATACAATTTGTTCTGCAATTTCTCCTGAGTACAGAGACCCCCCACATGTGGCTGTGACTTGTGTTATAGGGGCACAGCGAGACGCAGAAGGGAAGGAGAGCCCTGCAGCTGCCAGGATTTTAGTTTCCTCATTGGCCCCTTTTGAAGGCTATAAAATTTTCGCTTTTTCGTTATTTGGGCCATGTGATGCCATTTTTTTTGCGGGACGAGATGCTTTTTCCATTGTTACCATTTTGGGGTTAGTATCACCTATTGTTGAAAATTTAGGAACTTTTTTTGAGGGCAGGAGTAGAAAAGCATCAATTCTGTACTGGATTTTTTACTCTTTTTTTTTTTGGTGTTCACCGTATAGACTAATAATACTGTTATCTTTATTCTATGGGTCGATACGATTACGGGGATACCAGACATGAATATTTTTTCTTACGTTTTACTAAATTTGTCAAACAAAACCCTAATGTGGGGAAAAATCTATCATTTATGTATTGCCGTCTTCCAAGTGGCATAACATTGTTACTTTTTTGGCTACGGAGCTGGTTGATGGCTTATTTTTTGCGGGACATGTTGTACTTTGCACCAGTATCATGTCGGAGTACACATGGTTTTTTTATCACATTTTATAGCATTTTATGTGGGATTGAATAGCTAAAAATCATAATTTTTGGAAGGTTTATAGCAGTTTTTTTTTACGGCGTTTATCGTGGGGGTTCAATAATGATTTACTTGTATTCTACGGGTTGTTACGGACGCGGTGATACTATATATGTGGGGTTTTTGTTATGATTTAGACTTTTTTGGGGGTTATATGTCTCTTTATATGTTATGGGGCTTATGGGCATTTTTATTGATTTATTACTTTATTTTTTATTGAATAACATTTTTTTTTTACTTTTTCACTTTTCCACCATGGGAAATGACCAAGCAATCATCTGATTGCTTGTTCATGATAATACTCTGCAATAATCATGTATTGCAGGGTATTATCAGTGTTAGCCTATGCACTTGCATAGGCTGGCACTATGCCAGTAAGATGACGTCACAGACGCCATCTTACTGGCAGTGCCTGCAGGCAGTGCTGGGGACCAGATCGGACCCCAGCACTTCCATAGCAGCGATCGGTGCCCCCCGAAAACGGTTCGGGGGGGCGATCGTGGGGGAAAGACACCCCAGAGACATGTTAGATGCCGCGGTCGTGCTGACCGCGGCATTTAACGGGTTACACACCCGTGATCGGAGCCGACTCCGACCGCAGGTGTTACACTGGGGTGCCGGCTATTAGTTACAGCCGGCACCCCGTGTTTCCCGATGCCGGTTCGGCTCTGATCCAGAGCCGAGCCGGCATAAGCGCCGTGGCGGATATATCCGCCACTGAGCGCTAAGTCACTGCGCTCCGTGGCGGATATATCCGCCACGGAGCGTGAAGGGGTTAACAAACTTCACAAATGTTGTTTTGAATATTTTGAGGGGTGAAGTTTCTAAAATGGTTTTTGCAATTCTAGGCAGTCCATTATATGTTACTAGATAATTCCTACAAAAGCCATGAAGCAACCCATTCATAATATTCCCTTAAGAAAAAAGAAATGTATGCAGCACACAGCCACATAAAAATTAATTTTCACTTGTGGAAGGTGAGTTTATTTCCTGGTCTTGCTTATATTTTCTGATACGGTTGTTATTCCTGTTCTGTCCACTAGATGGTATCATATTCATTGTAGATTCCAGTTTACAGTGGAGAATAGTTTTACCACCAAAATTGGTTACATACTAACATTTCCCATATCTGATCTTTATTTTTACATAATTTTTCAAAAAGTCCTTTAATTCTTATATGACGTTAAACAACTTACAAATAAAACAGAGTTTATCATTTTTTTTTCTGAAATTTCTACATTGAAATTTTTGTTTTAAATGATCATTTTTGTTTTAAATGAGTTTGAAATATAAAATTAATAGAATCCCCCCATTTTCAAAGCTAAACCCTCCAAACTATTAACTTCTTAACGCTGAAGCCACTTTTCACCTTCCTGACACGGCCCATTTTTTCAAATCTGCCCTGTGTCACTATAAGTGGTTATAACTTTGAAACGCTTTAACATATACAAGTGATTTTGAAATCGTTTTCTCGTGACACATTGTACTTCATGTTAGTTACAAAATTTTGGTGGTATGTTTTGCATTTATTTATGAGAAAATAAGATATTTGGTGAAAATTTGGTAAAATTCTCAATTTTCGAAATTCAAAATGTTCTACTTTTTCCACACATGAGTCATAACACCAGAAAACATAATAACCAACATTCACCGAATGTCTACTTTATACCTCCGTGGTTTTTTATGCATACTATCATTTTTGTAAGATGTTATGGGGCTTTGAACATTAGGTGCAATTTTTCACATTTTCATAAAAAAAGCTAAATCCTGCTATTGAGGGACCCTCTCAGGTTTCAAGTCACTTTGAGAGGCCTAAATAAAAGTAAAACCCCATAAATTACCCCATTATAGAAACTACACCCCTCAACGTACGTAAAACAACTTTTATGAAGTTTGTTAACCCTTTAATTGGTTTACAGGGGTTAAAACAAAATCGGATGCAATTTTGACATTTTTTTTTTTTTTCCCTAAATTAATGTGTTTTTCATAGAATGTACAAATTCTCAGTGGATAAAATACCAAAACGCTCCACAAAATTTGATACCCAATCCCTCCCGCATATAACAATACCCCATATGTGGTGGTAACCTGCTGTATGGGCACACGCAAGGGGAACGAAGGGAATCTGCGCCATTCAGAGCAGATTATGCATTGTCACTTTATAATGGCTATACAATCTTTATTTTTTTGGCAATTTGGACATATAAAGGCTTATTTTTTGCGACATGAGATGCACTTTACAAATACTTCATTTTAGTGGGTCTGTAGCTTTTTGATGAGATTTTATTAACTCTTTAATGTATGGAAAAAAAGAAAATTGTCAATTTTGGGTTCTTTTTTTGGTATATTTTGGGGGTCGTACACCGTACACTAAAAATACTATAATATTTTTATTCTCTAGATCACTACGATTACGGTGATACCTCATTTATATAGTTTTTTTAATATATTTTACAGGAAAAAAAACGAATATAAAGAAAACCTCATTTGTTTTTGCATCGCCATCTTTCCAGGATATAACTTTAATATTTTTTTTGTTGACAGAGCTAGTTTAGGGCTTATTTTTTACGTGTTGAGTTATTACGCACTTTGTTATTACGGCGTTCACCGAGCGGGTCCAATAATGTTTCTGACTTATTGTACAGATTGTTATGGATGCGGCGATACCAAATATGTGGGGTATTTTGGAAATTTTCAGGTTTTTTCACTTTATTAGATGTGTATAGGGAATGTTTGTGTTTAGGGGACTTTAACTTTATTTAATTAATTATTTTTATTCAAAAGTGTGTTATTAGTGTTTTTTTACCTTTTTTCTTTACTTTTACAGGTTAGCTTGAACAAGTGATCCATTGATCACTTGTTCAAGCTATTCTTCACCTAATACAGTGTAATACAGATGTATTACACTGTATTATGTGACACACTGAGCATGCGCAGAAGGCAGGACCCGGCTCCCGGCAGGAGGATCGCGCAGCCCCGGGCACCGGCAGTCCCGGGGCTGCGATCGGAACAGCGGACCCCCCCCCGGTAAGCGCCGCGGGGGGGGGGGGGTCCGATTCCAGCTAAATGCCCGTGACACGCCGCGGTCAGCGGGGTTAAATCTCCGATCGTGGGTGTTAGAGGCAGGTATCGACTATAATACTGTATTTTCCGGACTATAAGGCGCACTTAAAAGCCTTGGATTTCCTTGGAAATCCAAAGTGCGCCTTATAGTCCGGGGCGCCCTATGTATGGCGCTGGGCAGCGGACCATACTTACATAGGCCCCCGCTATCGGAGACCGCAGATCTCCAGCGGGAACTGCAGACCACGCGGCATGAACAACTTCTGCCACGTGGTCTGCAGTTCCCGCTGGAGATCTGCTGTCTCCAGTAGCGGGGACCTATGTAAGTATGGTCCGCTGCCCTCCTCCACCTCCCCCTCACCTTCCCCACTCACCTTCGCCGCGTCTCTTCTCCGCGTCGCGTCCCGTCGGGTCTCCGCTCCGCCCCCGGACCTCCGCCACGCCCCCGGACCCCGCGCCTTATATATGGAATTATTACATATATAAGGCGCATCGGACTAATGCGCCTTATATTCCGGTGCGCCTAATGGCCCGGAAAATACGGTATATAGCCGACACCCAAATACGGTATATAGCCGGCACCTCCCGCCATGCAGTAATAGTACGTCAAATGTCGGGAAGGGGTTAAAACTGCATTTAGGAAGATTTTTAACCCTTTGAGCACTGCATAGTAATTAAAACAAAATGGAGATGAAATTCAGAATGGTAAAATTTTGTCGGCAAAATATTCATTTAGCCCAAAACATTTCCAAAAGATAAAAAGAGAAAACCCATCTAAAAATGTGTTATGCAATCTCTCCCCCTACAGGTCTGTAGTCCCCACCAGCAGAACTACTCATTTACGGAGTTTGTCCTGCTAATTGACAATAATTTATACCTTTTGTCTATTCCATTTGCTTCCTAAATGGACAGTTTGATTTCACAGAAGTCTGATTTAGGGTGGTATCACATTGGCTCTTTTTCACATCAGTGATTTTTCACTGAACCCATTTTGGCCTATGGACATTGGACAGATTGGTTTTCTTCAGGCTATAAACTGAAGTGTGAAAAGCCTATTGAAAAGAATGGGTCAGTAAGGCATCAGTGAAAAATCAGTGAAGTCAGGAAGAGAAAACCAATCTGTTTGTGTCAATAAGCCAAAATGGTTCAGTGAAAAATCTTGGAGTTACATTGTGTTGTTTAAATGTTTCCTTTATTTTTTTGGAGTATTATATGCAAATAAATCTCCTGTTTAATATGAACTAGTGACTGTGCCATCCCTAAATTAGATTTTCACAATTATACGGGTGTCATTGACATCCCATTCATAGCGGAAACAGAACCTCTTTTTAGAGGCACATAAAAAGTTTCTGCTTCCAATGCAACGACTGCTGAACACATCGCTGTGGAGAAGAGGGTTTTGATTGTATTAAGACATTACAGAACTGGTTAAAGACCAAGCTAATTAGCACCATCAGGACACAATTTTACAATTCTGAACATATTGTTATAATGGCCCTACTTTTTTCATTTTTTGGGCTTGACATTTTTGCTGTTTTCCCTATGATAAATAAAGAATTCTTATTTTTTTGGGTCTGAAATATTACTGTAAAAAAATCAAGGCTTCAAATTTGATAAAAATGGTTTGAAATAGTTTTTTTTTTACATTCCAGACAATTTTTTCTGACTGTCATACAACGTTACCATAAAACACAGTATAATAGTGCTTGGCAGCCTATACACAGTTATCTGTTAAAGCACCGTGTACAGGAGCTAGATAAGACAGGAGCTTGGATCCCATCCATGACAATGGCAGGTGGTCATTTTTGGGCCTATATAGATAGATACCATTAATTTTCATTATGCAATACTTATTAACATAAAATTCTTCCCAAGTACACATTTAATCTTTTCTGACTGATTTTTTTTGGATCAGGGGTTTTGTGAGTTAATAAAACCCTAAATACAGTAGTGGATAAATGATGAAGGGTAGTTAATGTATGCCTTAGACCCATAGGGCACCACCTATTCATCCCCCACATGAAAATTATAATACAAACATTCATGATTTCAGGGATCAGTCAGGATTTAATATTAGAAATGCATTTTGCAGTCACATGAAGATTCTGTAAATTTAATCCCGTACCAGACCTGTAAAATGTCCTTTTTTCTTTTTGAACAAATCTGTTCACCATCCCTGCATAACAGCAGCACAGAGGAGGTACACAAGTCAGTGCTGATGTTTAGGTCATGCACCTGGAGCACTACAATACTTGGCTCCATCACTTCCCACTTCTTCAAATATATCCCTATGCTTCTCACAAGACAAAGCTCCTGCTTATCAGATGAAAAGACGAGTCATCCAGACAGCAAAAATAGCACAACGGGTTCTATGAAAATAACCCTTGTGCACCAACTGCCTGATTAGCATATGGATTTAGCTGGGAAATTCTCAGAAATTACATAATGGACAGAAATAATAAAGCTGTTTTGGAAATCAGAGAGCACTTCTCTTCAACATTCTGCCAGCAGATTATAAGGCTTGGGGAGGTGGTAGACACCCTGAAATAAAAATAGTCAACCCTTGATCATTTCCAGGAGGGGTATAGTATTTTCCCGCGTGCGGCCATGAGCTGCTGTTTTCTATGGAGTGGGGAGGGGTCACCTCCTCCTCTCCACCACATGGCGTGTGAATGTACCCTAAGGCATACCAGGTGCCCATGAAACAGTTCACGGACAAACCACAAATAGGGTATTGTTGCATTTAGGAGAAATTGTGCAATTAAGTGTATTATGAAAATAAGGTCTAGGGGTTGAAGCCATATTTTACTGGGAAATAAACAGCCTGGTACTTTGACAGAGAACAAGGTCATCAGTTTTCTAGTAATTTCAGTGCACATCACAAGCTGAGGTCAGCCAGTGATGTGCAGTGGGTGAGGGGCCAAAATGGAGACAACTGATTGACTGTAACAGTGACCTGCACTGAACAGCTGAGCTCATTGACAACAATATATATAAAGAAATATTCATATAAAACATAATAACCGAACAACAACAAGAATAAAGATTTGTTTAATTTTGAATTTAGAAGACATTATATATTAGTTATTAGATGGGCCATTTCCATTGATTTGCAGGGGGTTCTTCAACAAGGGGCTCCCAAGGCTTCCACTCTGCCATTTGTCGTGCCAAATACAATTCATTTTCTGCCTGTTATAGGAAAAAAAAAAGGAATTATAAAAATTTTACAGGACACAAATACTTTTTTTCTAATCATATTTCTATAGATATCAGCAAGTCCCGGTTTTTTAAACTGATTGACATCATTATAAGTGCAGATAACCTGACCATTTTCAATTTACTTCTGCTACCATCTATATCAGCCTTATTTGTAAGGTATGCCATATATATTGGATGGCCTTTAACCTTCATTTATCCCCTTCCTGCCAATACTTTATTTTCTCAATTTACAGAGTTGTATGGCTTGTTTTCTGCATAATGAATTGCACTTCATAGTGATATTTTATAATCCATGCCATATACTGGAAAGCAGGGACCAACAATTCCAAGTAAGGTGAAATTGACATTGACATTAATCCTTGGACTAGATTTAAATTTCATTGTATAAGTTAAATTGCAACAAAGAACAATTTATGGGGCCAATATTAAAAGTTCCCCACTGTACATACAACTATACATTAATATCTCATGCAATATACTGAGAAGTTGAAAAAATTCTATATGCTGTACAAGTGACAAAAAAAAACAAAAAAAACAAAACAAAGTAAAGCTTTGCTATTTTCTTGCAGGCTTAGTTGTCTTTTTTTAACAATTTTTATTGGATTTAACAGTATAGTACAGCAGAATGTAGCAGACATTTACTGGATGAAATAGATCATGATACATACAGTGCCTACAAGTAGTATTCAACCCCCTGCAGATTTAGCAGGTTTGATAAGAAGCAAATAAGTTAGAGCCTTCAAACAAGAGCAGGATCTAGTAACAGATGTATATATCTTACAAACCAAAAAGTTATGTTGCTCAGTTAAATTGCTCAGGTTAAGACCTGATCAGGCCGGCACAGGTCTCAGGAGTTATCTTGGCCCACTCCTCCATGCAGATCTTCTCCAAGTTATCTAGCTTCTTTGGGTGTCTCATGTGGACTTTAATCTTGAGCTCCTTCCACAAGTTTTCAATTGGGTTAAGGTCAGGAGACTGACTAGGCCACTGCAACACCTTGATTTTTTCCCTCTTGAACCAGGCCTTGGTTTTCTTGGCTATGTGCTTTGGGTTGTTGTCTTGTTGGAAGATGAAATGACGACGCATCTTAAGATCCTTGATGGAGGAGCGGATGTTCTTGGCCAAAATCTCCAAGTAGGCCGTGCTATCCATCTTCCCATGGATGTGGACCAGATGGCCAGGCCCCTTGGCTGAGAAGCAGCCCCACAGCATGATGCTGCCACCACCATGCTTGACTGTAGGGATGGTATTCTTGGGGTCGTATGTAGTGCCATCCAGTCTCCAAACGTCACATTTGGCACCAAAGATCTCGATCTTGGTCTCATCAGACCAGAGAACCTTGAACCAGTCTGCCTCAGAGTCCTCCAAGTGATCATGAGCAAACTGTAAACGAGCCTTGGCATGATGCTTTGAAAGTAAAAGGTACCTTACGTGCTCGTCTGGAATGGAGACCATTGCGGTGGAGTACGTTACTTATGGTATTGACTGAAACCAATGTCCCCACTGGCATGAGATCTTCCCGGAGCTCCTTCCTTGTTGTACTTGGGTTAGCCTCGACTCTTCGGACAAGCCTGGCCTCGGCACGGGAGGAAACTTTCAAAGGCTGTCCAGGCCGTGGAAGGCTAACAGTAGTTCCATAAGCCTTCCACTTCCGGATGATGCTCCCAACAGTGGAGACAGGTAGGCCCAACTCCTTGGAAAGGGTTTTGTACCCCTTGCCAGCCTTGTGACCCTCCACAATCTTGTCTCTAATGGCCTTGGAATGCTCCTTTTGTCTTTCCCATGTTGACCATGTATGAGTTCTGTTCACAAGTTTGGGAGGGTCTTAAATAGTCTGAAAAGGCTGGAAAAACAGATAATTAATCCAAACATGTGAAGCTCATTGTTCTTTGTGCCTGAACTACTTCTTAATACTTTAGGGGAACCAAACAGAATTCTGTTGGTTTGAGGGGTTGAATAATAATTGGCCCATACTTTTATTTTTAAAATTTATTAAAATTTAACTGAGCAACAGACTTTTTGGTTTGTAAGATTTATGCATCTGTTAATAAATCCTGCTCTTGTTTGAAGTTTGAAGGCTCTAACTTATTTGCTTCTTATCAAACCTGCTAAATCTGCAGGGGGTTGAATACTACTTGTAGGCACTGTAAGATTAGCACATTAGTTGACATATATGCATTCTTGTGAATTAACCATAAGTAGCAGGTTTAATCGAGGTTATGAATCTGGACCTCATTTTAATTGTACTGCTATACCATAACTAAGAACCAGAAAGTTATCTATTAAAAATAACATTATCAAGTAACCATTACATTAAACAATAACATTCAGTGACTAATCGTTCTAGATTATCCATAGAGTCCCACTTTCATGTTCTACTCTAACAGTACTTCACCTTTGAATTTGTATTTAACTGAGGGAAGTAGAGGGGGGGGGGTGAGGGGGAGGAATAACCTCTAGGCTATAATATATCAGTTGGTAAGGATCCAATATTCCCTTTTACTGTGCAGGTGAGTTTTCTAGCCAAGGTCCCCATTTTGTAAGGTAGCGTTTATGAGTATTATTGTGTAGTGATATGATTTGCTCATAGGGGTCATTTCACATTTTCATCTATACTCTATTGGGAGCCATTTATAGTCAATTGTTAGGAGGCCGTGCAAGTGCAGCGTACTCTGCATTCACTTCTACAGGTGTCAGGGATTTTTCCTTTTAATGGCCACCAAAGAGAGTAATTTACATTTATTGACATCATTTGCTTGTCCCCAACATTATAGTCAAGCCAGTGTTGCAACCACAACGCAGATGTAATGGAATGATGCGATTACAACTTAAAGCAATAGGAATAGTGGATCTAGAGCTCCACTATTAAACTAATAGTACTATGGAAGTGAAGTGGCAATATGCTTGGGATAGTTATCCCACCTCTCCAAACCTTCACTTTCTATACACTGGTAGGATACATTGATGTTATGGTTTTTTTTGTATACTCTTTTACCAGGTATTCTATAGTGCAATATTTACCTCTCTGTGGTGTGCACTTTGCATTACTGTACCTAGTGGGGTTGGTGCACACACATTAACTTGGGGGGAGTTGCATTGCTGGAGTAAGGGAAAGTATCGTACCCTGACCAGTATGGAAATATTGTTCACGTATATATACTTGAGTATAAGCCAACCCGAGTATAAGCCAAGGCCCCTAATTTTACCACAAAACCTGGAAAATCCTATTGATTAGAATATAAGCCGAGGGTGGGAAATGCATTGGTCACAGCCCCCTGTAGTACATAGCCTGCCCCCCCCCCCCCCTGCAACTAAGGTACACAGCCTGACGTCCCCCGCCCGCCCCTGTGGCACATAGCCTACCGGCTTCCCCTCTGCCCCTGTGGCACATAGCCTACCGGCTTCCCCTCTGCCCCTGTGGCACATAGCCTGCCGCGCCCCCTCCCCAGTAGCACATAGCCTGCCGGCTTCCCCCTTTGTATGTAAAATAGTGTATAATGAAGATATGTATTGTTATGGTGCTCTCTTGTATGGTCCCTCATTTTCTTTCCATTATGGCATGCTTAGTGAATAACAAAGGCATAATGGAAGTGGTGCATATGAACAATAAAGGAAGACATCAATGGACATTTTAACAATTCAGTCTTCAAATATCATTTTTGTGACAAAAGTTAATAGCGGAGGTGTGAGCACAGGTGTGAACTGGGTCTAACTTTTATCCACAAAAATGACATTTAGTCTATTCTATTGATTTTTAACATGCCACACTAAAGGACCTTAGGATTAACTGGTCTCTTTCTTCGAGAATCACAAACAGGAGGACTTGCCTATGATCAGCTCATCCACAGGAAAAAGAGGATTGTCCAAACTGAACAATGTAAAGGAGTAGAGAAGTCTGTCGCTATAGATTTCTGCTTTTCACCAGAAATGTAATTATTCAGTATAAAGTAAGAATATAAACTTGTCATTTTTCACCTGTACAATTACTTCTTCTATTTGGCCACAGTTAATCTTCTCCTCCAGTTTTTCTATGTTGCTTTCCTATTAAGAAACAAAAATAAATCAAAATTCTAGCCTCACTTGTTGTTTCTAGTACAGTAGAACAATACATTTCATAAGAATTGATTCTCTGCGGACAATGAAGAATGGACATTTTCATGTCAAACTGCAGAAATGAACTTGTTTTCACCAACATGCAGCAGCATCCAAAGTTCATTTGGAAAATCATGAAACATACTTGATAACTGGGAAACGACAGCATGACCATCGGCCTAACCGGGGTTTTCAAAATGGGCTGTGACTAGGTAAAAGTAGCCGATATTACTGTGTTTTAAGTATAATATGCGAGCCATACAGGTATACAAGTTAAGGCTACATTCACCCTAACTAACACCCCGGCCGTAGCGCGCTCTCCATAGCGATGCATGGCGTACGGCCGTGCACACAGGAACATATAGGACATGTCCTATCTTTTCCCCGAGTGGACAAGCCTGTTCTGTCCGCACCCTGTAGTAGAACACAGTGAGAAACAGAAGAGGTGATCACATTATGTGAAATAAAAGATATTTTAAGATGCTTTATTATTTTACCTTCGACAGAAGCATTACACAGGGCCTACTGCTCAGAGATAGAGGAAACCGTCTGTAGTGTGTACAGGTTGGCTCTCAATACAGCAAGACACTCAGAGCATTGTACAAGAAAATGTCAGAAATACATCTCAGTGCTCACTCACAAAAATCATAAACAATATGGTTCCAAATTTATTACTTCACCACTCCAGTGTATAGTCAGGAACAAAGGAAATGTCATCAAAGTCCGATAAAGTGGCTCCACCACCGAGCAATCCATTCCCCTGTCCAGAATCTGGAGTGGTTCCTAATGCAATTCAGACAGACACATAGCATAGATACTTCAAGTTTTGGGTTAATAAAAATATTTATTTTATCTACTCACAAACAAACATAGTAGTGCGCACATAAACTGAGGTGTATCAATGCCGAATGCCAAATACCACCATGTGCACGCTTTTATGGTTAGGCTTGTGAGTAGATAATATAAATATTTTTATTGACCCAAAACTTGAAGTATCTATGCTATGTGTGTCTGATAAGCATTAGGAACTATTGTGGATTCCGCACAGGGACTGCTTACGGCGGTGGAGCCACCTTATTGGACTTTGGACACAGAGAAGATCTCAGAGTGACATTTCCTTTGTTCCTGAATATACACTGGAGTGGCGAGGACTACCACATGTGAAAACATATACTAAATTTTAGGAGTGAGCACCGATACACATTTATGACATTTATGTGTACAATTCTTGGGAGTGTAACCTATTCTCAGTAGCATCTCCATCAAAACTGTCTCTGAGGTAAAACAAACAAAGAATCTGAGCATTGCTAATGATTCTTAATCAATGTATCTTTATGTGACATAAATGAGTTGAATGAAGATAAAGCATCAGATTTACAGTAAATAGTGACATCCTAAACATACTGAGATACATAGCTAATGCATGGGCAACTAATAACTACTTACGGTTTTTACAGCACTGAATCTGTCATTTACAATTTGCTCTGTGTATTTCCGGTACGCTGCATCCTTAGGAATGGTCTGCAGTGTAGTGAGAATCTTTGTGTATAATATTCTTAAGCGCTGGCGGAAATAAAACATAATGTAAACCTTTTTACACATTTTCTACTGCAAAAGATGTCTGGCAAATATAAAACAGCACAAAAATAATATTTAACCCCTTTGATGCCCGAATGTCCAGGTCAATATTTGCAGTTCTTTAGCTTCGGGAAAAGCTTAATATATCATAACAATTTTTACTATGTTTTTTTCATGACATGTGTGACTTTAACTTGATGAGATAGTTTAATTGATTGCATATTGCACTCTATAAAAAAATTAGCCGTTCTATGACCACAAATGAAAAAAAATAAGCTGTTTGGTCATTTTTTCCAATTTTTTAAATAAGTAATAAAACTGAAAAAAACTTAACAAAAAAATGTAATAAATATCTACAGTAAGATTCCATCCCCCTTTTCCAGGTTCAGCTACAGATACAGAGGTTACATGTACTTCTATGAACTATTTACTGTAGCTCCTTCTACATTCTGCCTTCAGCTGATAAACTGGATGGAATCACACTCCAATATCTCCTGAACCCTGGCACCAAATCTGATGTCATTTAAACATAAGACTAAACCCATTAAATTAAATTTGTTTGGTTGTGCCACAGAAACGGAGATATCCACAGTTAAAGTTTGTCGGAAATCTCAGAAGTAGAAAGCTGTTTTTAAAAATTTAAAGGAAACCTGTCACCAGGGACCTCATTTTCACTAAAGACACATTGTAAAAGCCCATGACACCTGCAGTGCACATCTGCCTTTTCTAAGCATTTGCATTACTATATAATTGTGTGTTATAACTTACTCTTGCATCCTGACAAAATCCTGGGGTAGTCACAGGGGCTGGACTTTGGTTTGGATGTATTTCAAAAAAAAAAACAACGAGTGACTTGTCTGGGCTTCCTCCATCTTTGTGCTCCTGTACAGCTTGTCCCTCACCCACTGATGTCAGGCTGACCAGGCTGTGACCTCTATGAAGGAGCAGGTGGGAGGAGCTATACAGGAGCACAAAGGTGAGGGCCAAGATCTGAGGATTGAGTAAGACAGACAAGTCAGATGTTGTTTTTTGAAATGCATACAAACCAAAGCCCAGCCCCTGTGACTACCCCAGGATTTTGTCAGGGTGTAAGGTAAGTTATAACACACAATTATATTGTAATGCAAATGCTTAGAAAAGGCATAAAGACATATTAGCACTGCAGCTGTAATGGGCTTCTGCAACCTGTCTTTAAAGGGAACCTGTCACCAGTGTCCTCATTTTCACTAAAGTTTTTACTGCAACTTTAAAAAACCTCCAAGATAAAGATTGTAAAGCAAGTACATTTACATGCAGGATCTGCTCTTCTCTTAGCTTCTTAATCCAATGTATTTAAGAAAAAAAAAGGCTTTAAAATTATGCAAACGTGCCTCTGGGGCTACAGGCTCCATTAACACCTATGCTCATTTGCATAATGTTAGCCTTTTTTGTAAAAAACAAAACAAAACCAGGCATTAGAAGCTAAAAGAAGAGCAGATCCTGCCAGAGGGGGCACATACTAGCTTGTAAGCTTGGTTTACAATTGATGTAAACCTTGATCCTGGTGGTAGTTGTACTTTAAGAGTTCTGTGAAGCATTATAAATACACAATCCTTATATTCTCATAATAAAGGGGAGATTTTCCTGTTTAATATGACACCTAGATTGTGTTTCTAAGATGTATAAAGCTGTAATGCAATCATGAAGAGGTTAACATCCTAATTCAAGATTTACTGAATGTTTGCTTTGGTTATTTTTGGGCGTCCTGATATATCTTCAGCCTTATTCTAAAGTAACTTACTTCATGAGGATTCTGGGCTACAGCCAATCCAACCAAGCCAGTGGTCTGAAAGAAAAGAGGCCAAACTTCAGCATAATATGCCACAAAGAACATAACACAAACATAACATGCCTTTCCAAAATAAAAAGTAACAGGTTCATTATAACTTTCTCGCAAAAAGTGGGACTTGCATCTATTAAACATATATGTGACATATCTTAAAAGAGTCATGAACTGGTAACCAATGCATATTACAGGTAGGTGAGATAACATGGCTATTGGTGAACATCTAGGTTCTACTGTGCATCTATCAGATGAAACAGGAGATGGAGAACATTACAAATTTCTTCTGTACCAGTATTTAACCAATCTTATCATAAAAAGTAATTTTCCCTAGCACTACATGCAAAACACCATGAATATTCGCTTTCTTTCTTCATAGAAATTGTTTAACTGTGCAAAACTTAAATCCTTCGGTCTACTTTTACTATGTGGGAGTAGGGTTATGAAAAACACCTGTGTACTTAACTTTATCCACATCGGCCTGGTACTACTGGTGTTTGGCACCTCTACCTGCAAGTGCCAGACTATCAATCCAATCCCTATTCTCCCAGGACGTCAAAGCTGTTGTCCCATGGTCCAAGAAGTCCACAAATTGGCCAAAATGGATCCATTCAGGACCTGAAGACAACACGTACTGTTCACATGGTAGTGTAATGGTCATTATTTTCTTATTTGGAAATCCAAACCAGGAGTGGAATATGAATAAGGAAGAACAATGGAAATTTTTCCATTACAGTTTTATCCTGTTCAGGTTCCACATCTACTGGGAAATACTGATCAGAATAGTATCATCTGAGTGGTGCCTAAAGGGTTTCTGTTTCCTCAATCTGCTCTCTGCCCCTCTGAGCTGCCTTGTCCAGCAATAACATCTTGGAACAGGGGGTCACGGCTATGGCTAGTGATTGTCTGCAGTGCTCACATGCCCCTTGCCAGGCCTATAATGCCATTGTGGAATGTATTTTATAGAGGGATCTAAACATTAATGTTCCTACACTACTGATGTAGATTATATGAGTATTTCCTGCACATGGTAAACTGCTAAATACCAAGTAAAACTCCAGCAGATTATGTCCTTCTCATCTGGATGAGACATTGCTTCCCATAGACAGATCTGTACCATTGTTATCAGAGTGGTCAGACATGCTTGCGTCTTTATCAGTAGGGAGATTTCAGGACTCCGGGAAAGCTGGGTGACCTAGGAGCTGTATGGGCTGTGTCCCCACTCATACACATATGACAGATGATGCCAGGGTGAACAATAATACCAACTGCATGCATAGGTTTAGGAGGAATTTGTGGGAGAACCGGTGTCTGCACCACACCAGCCTGTATGTGCACGGGTAACACGTCACCCGGCTGCGATTCGAGGATGCATGTGCACATACAGGCCTCATTACAATGAATGAATGGTAAGAGCTGACACTGTCAGTGACCTCCTCTGTCTCACCTTCTTCAGGACGCCGGCCATTGTTGCTTCGCGCTGCACGCTGGGTAAGGAGAGCCGAAGTTGACAGCTCTCTAGACCCGATCAACCGATCCCCGAGCAGTACAACCACCGTGTATAGTCCCGCCTACGTCCGGGATCTGCGATTTGCGTCATCGCATAGATATTCAATACCGATGAATTCAGCTATAGATCGTATAGAAGCTTTAGAGAGGGTGTGGTATATACAGTACTGTATACATCTGGAGACAGAAGGCGCACATACAGCGACTCTGTATAGGGTCCTAAAAGGGCGTTTCTACATCGCGTAATATAATATAGTTGGGTTTGGTTAAAACTGCATCATTGCGTTTACATACTGTTACATTGTGTTCAAACACATTTACGTGTGAACAAAGCCGAACTAAATGTCTTTGCATAGTGTGATGTACCCACCCATGGGCGGGGCTTAGCCCTTTGGCATCCGCTTTTCCAGTGAAACGCTTGTGGTCAGCCGCAGTGTTTTGCTTTGTTTACATGCAAAACGTTTTTTTTTTAAAGGTTTTGTACTTATCTGATTTATCTTAGTGGTTGATGAGGCAGGTGAATTTTTGACTGAAAAGTCACACCAAAGTCTGAAATGTTTAAGAAACCCCTTGCCTATGCCTGCTCTGGACTGGAGGTTATTTGTGCCAAAAATTGTGACTTTTAACCACAATTTCACCAATTCTGTGACTTTTACACACACCCGAATATGGAAACTTATGACGAATCAGTCGCTCCAAAGGAAAAGAAACAAGAAAATAAAAGTTGCAAAAAAGTTGCACAAAAGAAAGACAAAAACGGTCGACCTCCCCCCCCCCCCCCAGACAGATAGATGTAGCACCTAAATACTGTATATACTCGTGTATAAGGCAAGTTTTTCAGCACAAAAACTTACATAGTCGCCCTCCAGTGTCCTGATGCTCCACGCTCCGAGGCTCCTTTTCTATCTTCTCTGTGCTGTAGTAGCCGGCAGAGACGCGTCCATACGACGCATCTCTGCCATCTACTAAAGCATAGAGAAGATAGAAGAGGAGCCGGGCAGATGATCGGGAGCCGCATGGAGCATCGGGGGGTGTCAGAGGGTGAGTATGTATGTATTTTTCATGTGCTCGGCAGGTTAGCTGTATACTGCATGGCAGCGGGCTGGCTGTATACTACTGGGGGCTTGCTGGCTATATACTGGAGGCTGTGACCAATACATTTCCCACCCTTGGCTTATACTCGATAATAGGTTTTCCCAGTTTTTGATGGTAAAATTAGGGGTCTCAGCTTATGCTCAGGTCAGCTTATACTCGAGACTATTTTGTGGATAATAACTGTTTTGAATGAAATTTTAAATATCCTCTTTCTGGAGCAGCACAGCATATCCCATCACCATCGTTCTTGGTTTGTAGCCAGAGGCTGTAGCAGGCGTGTGGTAAATTTTCAATCTAAAGCTTTATTCACACAGACGTATGGGGGATGTATATACGGATACAAATTTTTGGCTGTATACACATCCCCCATGGTCGTGACAATGTGTGTCCACCATACCGTTCCATGGGCGCAAAAACGATAGAGCGTGTTCTATCTTTGGCCATAAGAATGGCCGTGTGGCCCTATTTCCTATGGAGAGGCGAGGGTTGAGCAGTGTTCATCCAGTGTACCCGCCAGGCCGTTCGTGTAAATATAGCTATAGACAGACTGCACGGGAACAGGGTGAGAATACCATTTGTTATTTTATCACCTGGAGCAGATAGTAAAAAGCCCCTCCCCTCTCCATAGAGATGCACAACATACCGGCCATGCACATGGGAAAAGACAGGACATGCCTGTGAAGAAGACGCATGGTTTTTTTTATAGTATTGAAAACTGGTTTTCTGTAACTCTGGTTGTGGTACATTAGTTTCCTGGTTGGTAACTTCTGTGTGAATGATTTCTTATTCTACTTCTCTCATTAGGCCGGCCACCTAATGCTCTATTCTCTTCTGTCTAGTATCACCACCTGGGAGCTGTGTACCAAAACCAGGGAATGTGCTGTTACAATGTAAAATTATGTAATAAATGTTATGTTCTACTTACCTGCAGCATGGTGGGTCTGCTCTGACCTTATAAGAGGCAGGCCAGCAGCAGCTCTGGTGTTTTATAGGGGAAGCTGCAGAAAATTGTGGGTATGTCAATTGTATAAAAGGTGTCACTGACCAGCAATCTGGGGGATTATGATTGTGGAGATTTGTGGTTTGCCTTCTGCTGGCCTGTGGAACTACAAGAGCCTGGTGTTTATTGAACCTGTTATGCTATATATGGACTTTTCAAAATAAACTCCTTTGGATTATTTTCATCAAGCAAAGCCTGGTTGTGCATTGAAAAGCCTATGCCTCACAATGCCCTATCTTTTTCCCGTGTGCGGCTTCGTATCGCTCCGTGCAGCCATTGTTGTCTATTGGGAACGTATGTAAAGCCACTAGCTTGCGGCCGTACATACGTTCCCGTTACATTCGTCTGAATGCAGCCTTAAAGCAACTAATATATTGATGGGTAATCTTTTTTTAATTTTTTTATAGAACAGGCATTCTTATCATATGAAAAATAACCATGAGCAGGTGTTCTGAAATGCCACTATTCAGATGACAACCTAATTTGGCTTCCAATATAGTGGTTTCGTATCACTGCCAAGAGTCAGGACTGCAAGTGTTAACAGTAAAACTTTACAATATAGTTTTAAAGGCCAGTGACTACGGTACTCTGAATCAATATACAGTATGTACATGTTTTTCAATGAGCATTATAGGTAGTTTTATTTCTTTCTCCCCTATATAAAGCCTCCTTCAAGGGTTACTCTCATCCGTTCTAATCTACTCCTAAAAATAGCGACATGGTTTTAATCTACCACCCACGCCTCTGAGAGCTGTGTGGCTCTCTACACATGAAAACATTAAATCGTCTTCTACATTATTTCTTGAAAGAATAACCTACGCTGCCAAGAGAAGGAATAATTAACCCATTATATTGTCATAAAAAAATCTCCCAAAAAATGGACTAAGTGACTATTACATTATTCAAACCTACAAGTAATTGGCATAAAAAAATATGTCAGAATTACAGTACATTACAAAATCCTTATTGCCAAAAATGGATCAAAAAGTTGAATATACTTCAAAATATCATCCTGCAAAAAAAAAAAAAAGGAATCCTAATAAGGCTCTGATAACAGAAAAATTACAAAAGGTTATAGCTTCCAGAATATGATGACACAGAAATACATTTTTCCTGCAAAATTTGTATAAAAGTAATAAATGTAATACATGTTATCTCTATAATTTTATAGACCTCGTGGATAATTTTATTATGTTATTTAAACAGGGCCACATCTGCAGTTAGGCAGGATGAAAATCCTGCCTCAGGCGGAAGTTCACTTAGCACTGAGGGGGGCAGCATAATTGCGGTTTATAATGTGGGAGATTCTGGCAGCTGCCTGAATCACCCACCTCAAGTACAGACCTGCTACTGGCAAGTCCCTACTATGTGAGATATATCAGTTGCATCTGTGTCTTTAAGGCATAGGTGCTATTGATATGCAGAGCGGTACATAACAATACTGTTTTTCTGTGCGCCTCTGTACACTGTGGAGGAACCAGACGGTGCTAGATGACGTCATCACACGCTGCTGCTTCCTTGCACAGAAACGGCCTGCAGAACAGCCAGGAAAAGAGGAAAAGGCAGCAGGGTGGGAACAGCGAGGTAAGTATTAATTTTGTTATTGTATTAATGGACAAGTAATTTACATTTATTAGGGGGACTTTAAGGGTCTGCATATAAACTGTGAAGGTGGCCTGCATACAAATAAATTGTGGGCTATAGAATGTGCTGCTTTGGCACTGAGAATACAGCAGGAAGTGCTCGCTGCACTAGTGCTGAAGAAGCAGGGGTGAGGATGAGACAGTGAAGTCAAATCACAGAAGGGTTAGAGTAGCCCCTCGGAAGGAAGGAGGCCAAGGATATACAGTTAGGGCCAGAAATATTTGGACAGTGACACAAGTTTTGTTATTTTATCTGTTTACAAAAACATGTTCAGAAATACAATTATATATATAATATGGGCTGAAAGTGCACACTCCCAGCTGCAATATGAGAGTTTCCACATCCAAATTGGAGAAAGGGTTTAGGAATCATAGCTCTCTAATGGTTTAGGAATCATAGCCCTTTTTCAAGGGACCAAAAGTAATTGGACAATGGACTCTAAGGGCTGCAATTAACTCTGAAGGCGTCTCCCTCTTTAACCTGTAATCAATGAAGTAGTTAAAAGGTCTGGGGTTGATTCCAGGTGTGTGGTTTTGCATTTGGAATCTGTTGCTATGACCAGACAACATGCGGTCAAAGGGACTCTCAATTGAGGTGAAGCAGAACATCCTGAGGCTGAAACAAAATCCATCAGAGAGATAGCAGACATGCTTGGAGTAGCAAAATCAACAGTCGGGTACATTCTGAGAAAAAAAGGAATTGACTGGTGAGCTTGGGAACTCATAAAGGCCTGGGCGTCCACGGATGACAACAGTGGTGGATGATCGCCGCATACTTTCTTTGGTGAAGAAGAACCCGTCCACAACATCAACTGAAGTCCAGAACACTCTCAGTGAAGTATGTGTATCTGTCTCTAAGTCAACAGTAAAGAGAAGACTCCATGAAAGTAAATACAAAGGGTTCACATCTAGATGCAAACCATTCATCAATTCCAAAAATAGACAGGCCAGAGTTAAATTTGCCGAAAAACACCTCAAGAAGCCAGCTCAGTTCTGGAAAAGTATTCTATGGACAGATGAGACAAAGATCAACCTGCACCAGAATGATGGGAAGAAAAAAGTTTGGAGAAGAAAGGGAACGGCACATGATCCAAGGCACACCACATCCTCTGTAAAATATGGTGGAGGCAACGTGATGGCATGGGCATGCATGGCTTTCAATGGTACTGTGTCACTTGTGTTTATTGATGACATAACAGCAGACAAGAGTAGCCGGATGAATTCTGAAGTGTACCGGGATATACTTTCAGCCCAGATTCAGCCACATGCTGCAAAGTTGATCGGACGGCGCTTCATAGTACAAATGGACAATAACCCCAAGCATACAGCCAAAGCTACCCAGGAGTTCATGAGTGCAAAAAAGTGGAACATTCTGCAATGGCCAAGTAAATCACCAGATCTTAACCCAATTGAGCATGCATTTCACTTGCTCAAATCCAGACTTAAGACGGAAAGACCTACAAACAAGCAAGACCTGAAGGCTGCGGCTGTATAGGCCTGGCAAAGCATTAAGAAGGAGGAAACCCAGCGTTTGGTGATGTCCATGGGTTCCAGACTAAAGGCAGTGATTGCCTCCAAAGGATTCGCAACAAAATATTGAAAATAAAAATATTTTGTTTGGGTTATGTTTATTTGTCCAATTACTTTTGAGCTCCTAAAATGTGGAGTGTTTGTAAAGAAATGTGTACAATTCCTACATTTTCTATCATATATATATATCAATATATTTTTGTTCAACCCTTCAAATTAAATGTTACAATCTGCACTTGAATTCTGTTGTAGAGGTTTCATTTCAAATCCAATGTGGCATGCAGAGCCCAACTCACGAAAATTGTGTCACTGTCCAAATATTTCTGGCCCTAACTGTATGAAGATTATGGATATGGTGCCTCGATCTATGAGAAAGTGCCCCTGTTTTATCCATGATGGTAGATTCCCTTTAAAATCCACCACAGAAAAAATATTCAGTCAAGGACCTGCCCCTAGCATAACACATTTCCTCAAAATTGCTAAAAATATAACATGCATAGCCTTATTTGGCAAAAAGAATCCCTGCCACCTGCATGTACATGATATCTAAGGAGTCGAAGATACTGGTGAGCAAACACTAGAGGGCACTCACATGTATATTTCACAACCTGCAAGGATGTGCAGAGAAGAGAAAGTAAAACAGTATCTGATTATGGGATTTCATTTCCTGCATGAAAAAAATGTAATTATTAGAGATGAGCGAGCACTAAAATGCTCGGGTGCTCGTTATTCGAGACAAACTTTTCCTGATGCTCGAGTGCTCGTCTCGAATAACGAGCCCCATTGAAGTCAATGGGAGACCCGAGCATTTTTCAAAGGGACCATGGTTCGGGAATAAAATGTGTTATTTAATTGAAAAAGAATGTCTTCTGATAAGTGATCAGATGTATGCAAACATCTGCAATCTATTCTTCACTGTTCCGCGCGTATATTATCTCCCGACAAGTTAGCAGATGTGAAGAACAGTGAAGAATAGAATAAAAACAGTGACCACAGGATCATTTAAGTGCAAAACGCAGTGAAAAACACAGTGAAAAATAGATTGCAGATGTTCGACACATCTGCTTACTTGTCAGGAGATACGCTGTCCCGGGATCCGCTCCTCTTCTTCCACTGAAGTCTCCCCGATTTCTCTGTCTCTCTGCCCTTCCCGATGTCTCTATGCCGCTGCCCCAATGTCTCCGTGTGTGCCGCTGCCCCAATGTCTCCGTGTGTGCCGCTGCCCCAATGTCTCCGTGTGTGCCGCTGCCCCGATGTCTCCGTGCGTGCCGCTGCCCCGCTGTCTCCGTGCCTGCCGCTGCCCCAATGTCTCCGTGCATGCCGCTGCCCCAATGTCTCCGTGCGTGCCGCTGCCCCGGTGTCTCCGTGCCTGCCGCTGCCCCGGTGTCTCCGAGCCTGTCGCTGCCCCGATGTCTCCGTGACTGCCGCTGCCCGATGTCTCCGTGCCTGCCGCTGCCCCGGTGTCTCCGTGCCTGCCGCTGCCCCGTTGTCTCCCTGCCAGCCGCTGCCCCGGTGTCTCCCTGCCTGCCGCTGCCCCGGTGTCTCCGAGCCTGCCGCTGCCCCGGTGTCTCCGTGCCTGTCGCTGCCCTGATGTCTCCGTGCCTGCTGCTGCCCCGGTGTCTCCGTGCCTGTCGCTGCCCTGATGTCTCTGTGCCTGCCGCTGCCCCGATGTCTCTGAGCCTGTCGCTGCCCCCGATATCTCCGTGCCTGCCGCTGCCCCGATGTCTCCGTGCCTGCTGCTGCCCCGGTGTCTCTGTGCTGCTGCTGCCCCGCTGTTTCCGTGCTGCCGGTGCCCCGGTGTCTCTGTGCTGCTCCCCGGTGTCTCTGTCCTGCTCCCTGGTGTCTCTGTCCTGCTCACCGTGTTCTTCAATGTGTTCTACACATACTATTTTGTTCGCACCGTTCCGCGCGTATCTCCCGACAAGTAAGCAGATGTGCAGAACATCTGTAATCTATTCTTCACTGTGTTTTTCACTGTGTTTTTCACTTAAATGATCCTGTGTTCACCGTTTTTATTCTATTCTTCATTGTTCTTCACTGTGTTTTTTTTAATTAAATGCTCGATCTCGAGCAGGGGAAATACTTGTCCGAGCAACGAGCCGTTTCGAGTACCGGACGAGTATACTTGCTCATCTCTAGTAATTATCATTTGACAGCCGTGTTCTAGTGGAAAACAGACAAGCATATATTTGCTCTGATACAAAGTATTTAGAGTAGATTTGGGTTTTATACTGGTTTTAGGGTTCCCATACTGATTGCAGCCTGGCCTCATGCACCTTGCATGTAGTGTCTATACTTCATTATACTGTAGTACCAGAATTAGCTATAAGTACACATGCAGCTCAGACTACAACGCTGATCACCACTTATAGGAAACCTACAATCACAGATCTACTTACTAAGGTAGGAAGGTTCCTGTAATGTAGTGTAGGGTAGCCTTTTTTTATTAAAACTTTTAGTGCCCCAGATTGTGTGAAAACTTTTATCTAAGACATATGTAAATTTTCTTTAGAGGCTGCTGGGGCATGGAGTAGCCGCAACAGGAGAACAGCTCCAGATAAACAAGGGTATGCAGCTACTGCGCAGGTGCAGGACTCCAGGATCTTGGACGAGTGCTGAAGACAGGAGGGTAGGAAGGATTGAATGGAGGTACTGGGGCATGGAGTAGCTGTAGCTCCAGCTCCATGTCACGTCTACTCCACGCCCCAGTAGCCTCTTAAGAAAATTTACATATATCTTAGATAAAAGTTTTCAGACAATCTGGGGCACTAAGAGTTTTAAGAAAAAAAGGGAATAGATTACACTACATTACAGAAACCTGACTACCTTAGTAGGTCGATCCGTGATGGTAGGTTTCCTTTAACACATGGGCCCACATTTATTAAAAACCCATGCACCGGAGTTTTGTCTGGCATGTTCTTTTCAGTGCAAACTATTTGCAAATGTATTTATAAAGTGTCTGCCATACATTTGTGTTGCATCTGCACTATACCTGATGCAACACAATTTTCTGCGCTGAAATTGGCGCTCCAATGCTGTCGAAGTTTGTAACACATTTATCATGCAGTGTCTTACAGAATTGTGTCTCACTATTCTGCACTATTTTTGATAAATGTGGGCCATGGTGCATGAGCAGCAGAGTTATCCCAAGTATGGACAACCTTCAACTTCAGTGGAAAAAAGAAATATCCTTTAAAAAATTACCAGAAAATGAATTGGGATTTAGCCCCAGTTTACTTGGTGCACTTTTCTATGGTCTATGTTTAGTGGAAGCTGGGAATTGATCTCATACAATGGCATCCCTCTCTTGTTGGATTGATGTATGCTCTTATGACCTCTACTATATGTGCAGTGGGTACAAAAAGTATTCAGACTCCTTAACATGTTTCACTCTTTGTTTCATTGCAGCCAATAGGTAAGATCAAAAAAGTTCTTTGTTCTGCACATTAATGTACACTCTACACCCCATCTTGACAGAAAAAAACAGAAATGTAGATATTTTTGCTAATTTATTAAACAAGAAAAAGTGAAATATCAAATGGTCATAACTGCTCAGTATTGAGTAGAAGCACCTTTTGAGCTTGCAAAATTAGTCTTCTTGGGAATGATGCAAAAAGTTTTTGTCTCCTGCATTTGGGGATCCTCTGTCATTCTTCCTTGCAGATCATCTCCAGTTCCCTCAGGTTGGATGGTGAATATTAGTGGAAGCCATTTTCAAGTCTCTCCAGAGACTCAGTTGGATTTACGTCAGGACTCTGGCTGGGCCAGTCAAGAATAGTCATAGAGTTGTTTGCCACTGCTTTGTTATTTTAGCTGTGTGCTCAGGGTCATTGTCTTGTTGGAAGGTGAATCTTCGGCGCAGTCTGAGGTCCAGAGCACTCTGGAAGAAGTTTTCAACCAGCATATCTCTGTACTTGGCCGCATTCATCCTTTCTTAAAGTGCAGCCAGCCGTCCTGTAAAAATATCTTCATAGCATGATTCTGCCACTGTTGGGATTGTATTTGGCAGGTGAAGAGCAGTGCCTGGTTTTCTCCACACATATTGCTTAGAATTAACACTAAAAAGTCGCAATGGAGCTGACAGAGATCGCCGAGCGCTGTGCTCGGCAATTTCCATCAGCTCCATAGAGATTAATGGAGCATTAGTCTGACGGAGCAACAAGGGGTCCAATGGAAGTCCATGGGAGTCTCATCACTGACTGTTTGTGGGAAAATCCCTTTAAGGCTCTTCTCCCACGATTGCTTAGTTTGGCTGGAAGGCCAAGAGTTGTGCTTGTCCCAAAATTCTTCAATTTAAGGATTATGGAAGCCACTGTGCTCTTAGGAACCTAGAGTGCTGCAGAATTTCTTTTGTCACCTTGGCCAGACCAGAATTCTGTCTGTGAGCTCCTTGGGCAATTCCTTAGACCTGATGATTCTCATGTACTCTGACATGCACTGTGAGATTTGAGGTCTTCTATGCACTGCAAGATGTGAGGACACTACTGTACAGAGGCTACACAATATGGGCTTCTCTATACAGAGCCACCAGGGCTTCTTATACCACTGTACCCATGGATCTGTATGTATGAGCCCTTAAAATTACTCATTTGTTTTCTACAAAATTACTTGAATTTTCTCTTATTATCAGTGTTTTGGAAGAAGTAAAGGTGCAGACCATGTTTTCCTGTTTATTTACTGGCCAATGTAAACAAGTGTACCAAAGAAATTCACACATAGTTAATCTCTAGGGGAGTGCATTGTACTTGGAGTGAAGCTCCACAAGGTCATAGTTATATATAACACAGCTCTTCATGTTTAATTTTAGAAAGCGTGTATGAGCTGTGTTGTGCAGCCCTCTGCTCTTGTCACAAGTAAAGGCCTCTGTTAGCCATGTTCTAGTGAGGACTGGGAAAGGTGAGAAAAGCTTTACCTGTTGCCTAAAACATATTTATTTAACAAATGAGAGAAATCCAACTAATCATATTTCAGAGCTTTCAAAGGTGTTGTCGGGGCTGGCAAATAAAGGTCATGTAGCCAACACAGTATATGCTAACACTGTGTTATTTACACTATAAAAGACGTAGTCCCTTAGCACACCTAGTTATGTTCTTCTCCTAGCGCAAACTCTATGTATTGTTGCCAAATCAGTATTGTCTTTGATGACTTTGTTATGTTAGTGCCAGGAATAAATATATAATTTAAATTTCTTATATATAACAGATGTCGCAATGCTGTGCCCAGGAATATACAAGAAATTACAGTACAGCTTAAAGGGGTGTTTCCATTACAGCAAATTCATGTTATTGTTTGTATTATAAAAATGTATACAATTTTCCAATATACTTTCTGTATGAATTCTTTGTGGTTTTCTAGATCTCTGCTTGCTTCCTGCTACAGAAAGCTTCTGCGTCTATATCCAGTGGACAGAAATCTGATCATGGTCACACATGTGCACAGTTCGTTATGTCCCTGGTCATGTGATGTCACACAGGTGCACGGCTCATAATAACACACACATCTGATTATTCTCTGTGCACCTCTGTCCATTGGATCTATAACTTTTTATAATACAAACAATAACATTAATTTGCTGTAATGGGAACACCCCTTTAATAATGGCAGCAGCCTCTGTCTGCCTCTGGGGTTCAGCACGCTCCCCCACTACTTGTGGCTCTTTCCTTTCCTGCTATTCCTGACAACCATCTCCTGGATCCTAAGGGGCATCCCACTTCATGTGTGTCTGTACCTGACTCTGACTGTGACTCTGATCCATATCTGCCTAGCTTGACTATAGCTTGACTGCTGCCTGCCCTAAAGCCAAGCTTTCTCAAATTATTCTCTTCTTGACCCTTAGTGTTTCGCACCTACCAACGTCCTTGTGCCCTTGTTTCACCAGATCTCTGCACCAGAGTTAAAGGAAATCAACCAGTGACACAATAAATGGTAAATACTTACCCACGCTCCTTTTAATATTGATCCTGGTGGTATCCTTTTCTAAACTTGACACACCAGGATCACCTAGAAAAGAAATGTATAATTAGCCGCCCATAGCGATGTCTGGTGCTCCAGGCTGCTAATTATGCACAGCCTCGCCACCTCCCTCTCCCGTGCTGGAGAGGGAGGTGACATCATGCAAGAAGCGTGAATTCATACCTCCTGCATGACAGATGGTTCCCTCTCCCATGTTGGAGAGCAAGGTGCCCTCATGCAGGAGGCATGCTTAATGGGGGTGAATACCAATGGGTACAGTTAAATTAAGCCTTTAAGGTCAAGCCACATTCAAATTACGGCTACATTCACACGACTGTTGGGGGACGTATATACGGCCGCCGTATATATAGGCAGGAAATGGGCGTACGGAGCAGTTCGGTGCAGCACACGTGCAGCACCATACCGTTCCATACCGGGGGAAAAGATAAGACATTTCCTATCTTTCCCCATAGTACGGCGCTGTGCACTGTGTATCTCTATGGAGAGGGACTGGGGAGAGTAGTGCTCACCCCCTCCTCCTCTCCTGTGCGGCAAGGTGTGCCCACCATGCTACGGCACAGCGGGCAGACGTGAGTGTGAATGTAGCCTAGGTTGGTGACACAATGGGTAAATATCCTGTTTACACCTTCTATAATATAATGTCATAGAACATGAAGGTTTGGCATCACAGATGAAGCAGCAATAGAGTGCCAGCTTTTTTTCAATGCATTATAAATGAATATTGTATCAGCACCACCTTGTAAATTTATGGTCAATGTCTGCTTTAGGGTGCGTCCACAAGTTCAGTTTTTCAGATGTAGTTTTTGGAGCCAAAAGAAGGTGTGGGTCATTATGGGTGAGACAAATAATTGAAAGGTGCTGCTCCTCCTCCTACATTGAGTCCATTCCTGGTTTGGGCACCAAAAACTGCATCTGAAAAACTGAACGTGTGGCTGCGCCCCTAGGGCGAGGTCAAACGTTGCATTTTGGTTGCATTTTGAAACGCATAACTACAGCTGAGGAGAGGTGATTTGCCTAATTACCGTATATACTCGAGTATAAGCCGACCCGAGTATAAGCCGAGGCCCCTAATTTTACCACAAAATACTGGGAAAACCTATTGACTCGAGTATAAGCCGAGGGTGGGAAATTTCATTGGTCGCAGCCGCCCCAGTGTATATAGCCTGCCAGCCCCTGCCCCAGTGTATATGGCCTGCCAGCCCCTGCCCCAGTGTATATAGCCTGCCACCGCTGCCGGACAGATCGCACAGAAGTTATACAGGGGTCGCCGGAAAGGTGAGTTTAGATATATTTATTTTTTTGACTCGAGTATAAGCCGAGTTTGGGTATTTCAGCACATTTTTTGTGCTGAAAAACTAGGCTTATACTCGAGTATATAAGGTACATTACTGTTAACAGCGTTTACAAAACGCAATGTAATGTCAATGTAACATTGTGTTAACGCATGTGTTTTGTTAACAATGTGTTAATGGGTTTCATTGCGTTTTGTAAATGCAAATGTTAACAGTAATGTCATTAGGCAAATCACCTCTCCTCAGCTGTAGTAATGAGTTTAAAAACTTAATGAAAACACAACAAAAACGCAACGTGTGACCGCACCCTTAGGCCGCGGTCACACGTACCGGTAGGCGTCCATTCATAACGCGCCGCTAGCGCACAGGGGGAGGTCCTCGGCCCGAACGAACATGCGTTTCCAGGGAAACGTATGCAATTGATTAGCCGATCGCATGCGTTTCCCTGGAAACGCATGTGCGTTCGGGCTGAGGACCTCCCCCTGTGCGCTAGCGGCGCGTTAGGAACGGACGCCTAGCAGTACGTGTGACCACAGCCTTAGTGTTATGCTAGTAAAGAAAACATTTGCATAACTAGTCACAGATGGATAGGATTTTCCTTAGAATATCCTCAAAGAAGCAGCCAGGTGACATTTTCTAATCTTTCATCACAATCCTGAGCATGTATCAATGTATTATGTTTGTTTTTATCTTAGAATTCTCTCCATGTTCTCATCACTTGGGTCATGTGAATTATCATGCCTTTATGTTGGCTCAGGGGGTCACCACCTCAGGCATCAGGCTTTCTGTATGATCTTCACAGACGGTACACCCAAACTCTCCACAGATGGTAGCACATGCTACTTTAAGGCCCCTTCTACACTTGCGAGTGTGACGCGATGAACGCTGCAAAACGGAACTGAACTGACATGCTGAGTTCACTCCCGGTTTGCAGCGTTCAGGACGGAAGATTCCGGCAGCACGTGCTGCGAGTGTGATGCAAGTGATGCCTAACAGTCACTGATGACTTGACAAACTTCTGTCACACAGTTAGGCCTCATGCACTCAAACATGTGAATTTTGACGGAGCAGGCAAGTGAACTTGAACTACCATTCGCAGTATGGTTTGCATGTTTGCTGCTAATTTGCATTATGTTTCTTATAGTTTTGCTTTAAGATATGGAGGAAACCTTTGAAGATCAGTTAGACAGTTATGAAATCCAATTGAGTATTGAAGAATCCTTGCAAGCTGTTGCACCTTCTATTCGTCAGGATGGGTAAGATATATATGTTTTAGATTTTAATGGTCATCCTTAGTTGCAAGCACTGGGGGAGATTTATCCAGCTGCCTTAGAGTAAGAATGTGCTTAGTTGCCCACGGCAACCAATTACACCTCCCATTTAAAATATTCATGAGCACTGATAAAATGCAAGCTGAGCTGTAATTGGTTGCCATGGGCAACTAAGCACATTCTTACTCTTAGGCAGCTTGATAAACTATGTGCAGTTTGCCTGTGTAGTGTGCGGAGGACGCCTGATTCAGGATTTGTGCCACCACTTCTTCATTAATCTGGCGCTCCCTGCACTGCCCTGACAGTGTGCATCAACTTTTTTTGGTGCACCTTTAACATCTTCTGTCGGACTCTGCATGTTAAGTGTGGTGCACAGTCCGAGTGAGCCCTGGAACACCCATTTCAGTGCAGAAATTTAAGTGGGTTATATCACACTGTTGTGATGACATACACCTTACACATCATTTACTAGTGTAAAATTAGCTTTTATATTATATATGAGATGATTATTACCTTACAAATCATAATAAACACAGGAATTTATGTAATATGTCTCCTCATGTATATAATCCCAGTTACCTTATACGTGGTAGATGTAACTGTATGTCAGCTTATTACCTCAAACACTGTGGATATGGCTGCTTGATGTTACTGGGGAGAAATCTTTTATAATATTATGTGAACATGACTGCTGGGGTGTACTGCTCCCAGTTACCTCACATATTGCAGACACGGCTGTGGAAGTTATTTGCTATGGGATTTGCTATTTCTATAGGAGTGTTATTACCTCACACACTGTAGATATGGCTGTTTTCTATTCTGTGTGAGCGTTCTTACATTATTATCACATACTCATAGCTTCCCACCGTCCCAGATTCGGCTGGACAGTCCCGGATTTATAGCCATCCCGGACGGTTGAGAGATATCTCCCTTGTTGTCCCAACTCAACCTGCTCCTGGTCCCGACACATTAGGCTGCACAGCATAGAACCAGGCAGAATTAGCAGCTTCTGCTGCCTCCCACAGAGTGGTGTCTTCCCCCACGGCTTCCCCTATGCCGGCTCTGCCCCCCCCCCCATATTGTGCCCGAGATCAGAGGAGAACGAAATCACAGGGGGTTCAGAACCAGGAGTTCAGCTGCTATGGACCCCAGAAATCCAGTCTGTAATATTGCCAAGGAAACTTCCATGAACCAGATCCTCTTCAGCTCCTGCTGTGCTTAGTTGTCGGTCACAGCAAGGAGGGAGAGAAATCTGAGAGCTGCCTGACCAGGAACAAGTAAGGCCCCTTCCACACTTGCGTTGCAGATCACGTCAGAGTTTGATCAGGGTGCGATCAGGGTTTGGTCAGTGAAAAACTGACATTTTGCATCAGAGTTCAATCAGTTTTCAGTCAGAGTTTGTTCAGTGTCTCAGTTTTTCACGCGCATTTTCAATGCAATTTCAATGCGGTTTCAAGCACTCAGGACTGAGCTCTATCTTTTCTATGGCAATTGATGCGTGAAAAACGCATTGCACTTGCATTGGACTTGCATGTGTCTCAGAGTGCGATGGGTTTTTGATGCGTCTCCATAGACTTGTATGGTGCGTTTTTCACCCGCGTGACTTGCAAAAGAAGAGAATGCTGACATTCAAACGCGCGTTAAAAAAAACGCGCGTGTGTGCGTGGAAAAAAATGCAAGTCTGAAAAAGCCCATTGATTACAATGCATCAGAGAGCAATGCAAGTTCTGCATGTCAAAAGCATGCGCAGAAAACGTGCATGAAAAACGCAAGTGTGGAAGGGGCCTGAGCCTCATGTAACACTGGCAGCCTCTGCTCATAAACTGCGGGCTCCACCACAGGCATGACATAAGTAATTCACTGAAAAGAGACTGGCTGCCACTTATATCACAGAAGGTAAAAAGTCAGTGTATATTGGTAATAAATGTGTGTGAACAAGAGTGTACATTATGGCCCACATTTATTAAAGGGGTTTACCCATGAACAAAAGTTAGGCCCTATCCACAGAATAGAGCCTAACTTGCTGATCAGTGGGGGTCTCAGTGATGCAACAGCACCACCCTGTTTGCAATTGTCGCTCGTTGTGGAGCGGTGTTCAGTTTGTCATGACAGCCTGGGGTCTATGTAAGACCTGAGGCTGTATGGTTTCTGCACATTTGTTACAATGTGCCACTGTAGAATTGCAGTATATGGCAGGAACAATTAGACTGTCTAGGGTTAAAGTACCCTCAAGGGTCTAAAAAAAATAGTTAAAAAAATTAAAAATAATTGAAAAAAAACTTAAAATTAAAATCACCCCCGCCTCTTTTTTCTACAACTGATATAAAAATAAACAGTAAAAATCACAAACATGTAAGGTATTGCCACATCCTAAAATGCCCGATCTTTCAAAATATAAAAATGGTTATTCTTGGCGGTAGACCCCATAAGGGAAAATAGCGTCCAAATATCCGAATATCGCCACTTTTACACCATTTTACATTACATTAAAAAATGTATAAAAAGTCATCAAAAGGTTGCAGTGTTCTCAAAATGCTAGCAATGAAAACATCAGCTTATCTCACAAAAAATAATGTCTTAGACAGCTCCATACACTAAAGTATGAAAAAGTTATTAGCGTCAGAAGATGGCGAAACAAATTTTTTTCTCGTACACATTATTTTAGTTCTTTAAAATGCATTAAAACACACCGCAATTGTACCGAACCAAAGAATAAAGTAGACATATCTACTTTTTTTGGAGCGCACTGTGAAAGCCTTAAAAACTGAGCCCACAAGTGCCGCGAATGCGTTTTTGTTGCCATTTTGAGTACATTTGGAAGTTTTCCAGCTTCCCAGTACACGGCATGATATAATAAATAATGTCACTGAGAAGTAAAATTTGTTACGCACAAAATAAACCCTCACACAGCGGTGTACACAGAAAGTTATAGATTTTTGATGGTGGGGAGCATAAAATGAACGAAAAACGGCTCTGATGCGTAGAGATTAATGTGCAGAGTGAACCAAATTGTCAAATACTGATGCACGGTCCTTATGATTCTGGCGCACCCTGCAATTGCAAAAAGTCTCAAAAAAGACAGAAACAAAAAGAAGAAAAATAAAGATAAATGACCTCCTGTATGTTATAATAAGCCGTGCACCTGTGTGACATAACATGATCATGGACCGGTGTTTATTTACAGGAACGATGAAGCTTCCTGCTGCAGGACAGCAAGCACAGATCTTGGAAACCATGAAAAATTGATACAGAAGGTGTATTGGAAAATTGTATAACTTTTCATTACTCAAACGATAACAATTATTTGCTGGAATGTGTTAAACACCTTATGGACACGCCTAAAATGGCCTTCAGGACATAGACCTTTTTTATTTTCCTGCTCAAATTCCAAAAGACATAACTTTTTTTTTTATCTGACATGGGCATATGAGGGCTTGTTTTTTTTTTTTTGCTGTAAGATTTGTATTTTGCAATGGGTTCATTTTTATGGTAAAAATAGCATGATGATTCCAATTTATTAACTCTTTCCAGCAACTGTACAGACTAAAACAGCTGTTTTACCACTTGTTTTTTAAATAAAACATTTACGCAGTTCACCATACAGTATAATAAACAAGATACAATTATTCTATTAACCCCTTAAGGACACAGCTCATTTTCACCCTTAGGACACACCCCAATTTTTCAAATCTTCCTGTGTCACGATATGCAGTTATAACTTTGGAACGCTTTATCTTAGCTAGTTTATTTTCAGACTGTTTTATTCATGAAGTGTTGTACTTCACATTAATGCTACCGTGTTTCCCCGAAAGTAAGACAGTGGGGCACATTTACTTACCTGGTCCGTTCGCGATCCAGCGGCGCGTTCTCTGCGCTGGATTCGGGTCCGGCCGGGATTCATCAATGCAGTTCCTCCGCCGTCCACCAGGTGGCGCTGCTGCGCTGAAGTCCGCTGGAATGCCTCGAAGTACACCGGCCTACCCAGGTTGAAGGTGAGTGAAATTTTCGCGACACAATTTTTTTTTTAAATGCGGCGGTTTTTCCGAATACGTCGGGTTTTCGTTCGGCCACGCCCCCGATTTCCGTCGCGCGCATGCCGGCGCCGATGCGCCAAATTCCGATCGCGTGCGCCAAAAACCCGGGGCAATTCATGTACAAGCGGCGCAAATCGGAAATATTCGGGTAACACGTCGGGAAACCGCGAATCGGGCCCTTAGTAAATGACCCCCAGTGTCTTACATTCTTTTTACCCTCAAAAGTCCCCCCCAAAAATGTCGATTTTTGTTTTAACCATAAAAACCACAGTATCCCACACATCTCCCATAAGGTTACAGCCCTATACAGTATCCCACACATCTCCCATAGGGTTACAGCGCCATACAGTATCTCACACATCTCCCAGAGGGTTACAGCCCCATACAGTATCCCACACGGATCAATTCCTCTACGGTGCTGGGTAGAGGTGTGGCTTCTTCTTTCTCGTGCAGGTGCCGCTGGTCCAATCAGAGGCTGTACATGAGGGTACGGAGGCTGCATGTTTCTCTATGCCCCGGCCCCGCAATCTCCGGCCTCCGCCGGCATCAAGCTCCCGCCCACCCTTTCGCCGGCTCCAACCCGCCCCCCCCCCCCATACCTCCGCTTTCCACCCTGCCCCCCCTCCCCATACCTCCGCTTTCCACCCCTCCGATCCTGGATCCTGCATATAGCTCCCGCCCCGCCGGCCGACATCAGACTCCCGCTAGCAGCCACCAATCCCCCCTCCGCTCCCGGCACCCCTCCTGCTTCTGTATGTTGTCCATGGTCCTGATGCAGGTACCGGTACTGCCGACCAATGTAAAATTTATTACGTCTTACTTTCGGGGTACGTCTTACATTAGACGACACCCCTTAAACCCCCACTACGTCTTACTTTCGGGGGTGTCTTATTATCGGGGAAACACGGTATATTTGCACTTATTTATAAAACAAAAAGAAATTTAACTACTAGGGGCCACAGCAGACCACAGATTGGAAGGAGGCATTGGGCTTTTAGAGGGGAGATTTTGGTGACATTGTTTTCAGGTGCCATTACACGTTTGAAAAGTTCTTGAACTACGAGAACAGTGAACTCCCCCACCCCCCTATAAATGATCCTATTTTGGAAACTACACCACCCATAGAAAATCTTTTTTCAAAAAAACCTTTCGACCCCTGAATTTTTATTTTTAAAAGAGGTTAAAGAGGTAAATGCACGGAATAGATTTTTATCCAGTTTCTCTAGGTTGCAGTAATATATCCCACATATGATCACAAATTGCAGTATGGGCGTACTGCAGGGCTCAAAAGTGAAAGAGCGTCTATTGGCAGATTTTTGCTGGAACAGATTTCAGATGCAATGTCCCAATTGCTAAACCCCCAAGACAGAAGGGCAGTAAAAACCTCCAAAGATTGGACCTTTTTTAAAAGCTAGACTATACTATAAGTGTTTGTGTTTTATACACCAAATAGCATAAATAAGGTGTTACTTATGTTTTATGGGTCAGTACAGTTACAGTTATATCCCATTTATATAGCTTTTTATGTTTGACAGAATGTTTTAATTGTTCTAAAGAATAAAAATTCCTTGACTTTGCATTGCCGTCTACTAGGTGGCGAAGCCTTGTTATTATTTTGTTTTAAGCTGTTTTAGGGCTTTTTTTTTATCATGCAGGGGTATTTGTGACTTTTTCATTAATTTATATGACCTTTTTTTGTTTGGTTGGATGCGCTTAAATCATAATTTTTACTGTGTTTTCTACCTTTTTTAAGGCCCCTCCGCAGCATCATGATGGCTAAAGGAATTAAGGAGATACCAAACACGTACAGGCTTTCTTATTTTACTACTTTAGCAAATAAAAAATCCTTTTTAAGGAAACCACATTTTCTTAAGTTTTGCAATATTATAAGAGCTATAACTTTTTTATTCCTCAATCAAAAGAGGGCTATTAGGTACTATTATAGGGTACATGTGGCGTTTTGATCGCTTTCTACGTAGAAAGCAATAAAATTGCAATGTTTAATTCTTTTTTTTTTTTTGCTATTATTTTTTTTATCCCGGGAATATGGGTATAATAATATATTGGGTGCTTGGCCAAAGGCGCTATGGACATGGCAAAGTATGTATAGGGAAAGGGGTGGTTTACATGGGTTTTTTAAATAAAATACATTTTTTTACTTTACCTTTTTTTTACTATCCCACTATGGGACTTACACTGGGGATACCTTGATACCTTATACAATACATAGCAGTACTTCTCTACTGCAATATATTGTACATGTCATTCGTTTATTGACATTTTGCCTACTAGACTGTGTCCTAGACTGGGCCTCATCGGCCACCATACATGGCAGACTCTGAGGACTTTGTAAGACCTCCAGCTGCCATTGTAACCCCCTGCTACTCCACAATCTCTGCATGCCAGGCAATCGCAACATCGGGACTAGCTTGTATGGAAAAGCCGGTCTCAGCCTGTCAGTGTGCCAGCGGGATCCAATATAGATCGTCCTTATGCGCCATGGCCCACTGATTAGGACAATTTATGTCTTGTTGCGGCAACCAGTTGAAGTGGACAACCCCATTACGTTTTTGAGAGTGTAAAGTAGGGCATACTGGCTGAATGGATGCAGATAATTTGTTGAACCATGTTTAGAGCACCATGTATTTTTTACAAGTGAAGAGCTGAATAACTGAGGCAGAATTATCAATCTGTTTACAACAGTTATTATTTTAACCACAACTCTATCTAAAATCCCTTGACCCACATTTATCACACCTCTTAGAAACTTTTATGACTTGTGCACCAATAAATAAAATGTGCAAAATTAGACTAGACAGATTATAATTTAGCATTAGACACTGATAAATGTTGGTGCAATTTAGTTCTGTCTGTCTAACTTTGCACCATCTAAGTTTAAGACACTTTTATCCCAGGGTTGAACACTGGCAAATAGATTGTTTGCTGGGTCAAAACGATATATGCATGTAATGTGAAAATGAATGATGGATCCTGTTTGGTGAAGAATATGAGAAGGCTAAGCTCTATTTTAGTACAACTTAAAATGATAAGTTGGCCAAGATAAAATTGCTAGGGGTCAATTGGAGACCTGTCTCTGAATCTGAGCTGCAGGATTAAAGGCTGGCATGTACATTTCACTATCAAATTCACCCCAATGAGTAGGCGTAAGTTAGTAAAAATGTTCATGTAGAAAGAGAGAAGATGCAAGAGCAATACATGCATCAGAGTTAGTACCTGAGCAAATATGAAACTTTAGGAAACATGACCAAGCAATATCCCCAATAAAAAGATTGCTGGAGGACTCTTATCCTTTAACGTTATTGCAAAGAATAATATAGAATGATTTTATCTCAAATGTCATTTCATAAGCTTTGGATTAAGGGATGTTCACCTCTGCAACTATTTTTGTGATTGCTGAATGAAAGGGAACCTGTCAGCAGAAAGTAACCCCATAGACCTTATTTAACAGATTAACTTTCCAGATCATGTTCCTTTTATGGTGCAGTGTGGTGGCATTATCCAAAACAACTACTTTAGTGTGATTAAGGAAAGCATTCAGTGAGATACATATTTTCCCCCACAGGATTGTGGATAAGTTACAAAAGACTGTGGGTCTGACCTCTAGGACTCAGGGAGTGCCAGTGCGGTCAGACACCTAGTGATCAGCAATTTATCCCCTATCCTGGGATGTTTCTTGGTGCAATGACAAGGTATAAATACTAAATTGTTAGCAGACAGGCTAAACCACTGGCTCCCCCAGCTGGTCCATAAGGATCAGGTGGGTTTTGTTAGATTTCGCCAGGCCGGGGACAATACACGAAGGGCGGCTGACCTCCTGGAGGTTATTAGACATCAGGGAGAACAGGCCCTTTTCCTTAGCCTTGATCGCGAAAAGGCATTCGATCGTTTGGACTGGACCTTTATGTTTGCTACCCTTCAACGCTTTGGGCTTAGGGGTCCCTTTCTACAAGCTCTTAGGGCACTATACTCTAATCCACGCGCAGTAGTACGTTTGCCATATGCCCATTCTTCCCTCTTCCCCATACGGAATGGCACATATCGGGTTTGTCCACTCTCCCCACTGTTATATGTTATGAGCATAGAGCCTCCTGCGGCATATATTAGGGTGAACCCCGATATATTGGGAATATTGATGCGTGACACCCAATTCAAAATTTCCTTATTTGCAGATGACGTCCTGCTTACCCTATCTAATACGGTCATAAGTCTGCCAAACCTTCAGGAAACACTGTAACAGTACAGTGATCTATCTGGATATAAAATTAATGAGTCAAAGACAGAAGCCCTCCATATTAATTTGCCCTAAAGAGATTTAGTGGCACTACAATCGGCTTTCCGATATTCATGGAAGAACTCTTCTCTAAAATACTCAGGCATTAATTTAACTCCTATTTATGGTGAGATTTTCAGAGCCAACTTTGCGCCCTTATTACAGGAAATTCAACGTCTTTTAGGCAAATGGAAACCAATACATATGTCACTTCTGGGACGCATTGCAGCAGTTAAAATGTTGATACTGCCTAAAATATTATATTTGTTTGAGATACTCCAGGTTAGAGTACCAATGTCTTGGTTAACTAGACTACAGTCCCACTGCCTGGACTATGTCTGGAATGAGCGCAGATACGGTATCCCAAAGTCAGTTATGAGAGCGAGTGCCTCCAATGGAGGTTTAGCTTTCCCTGATTTGAAATTATATTATTTTGCAAGCCAGACATATAGTTTCCTGGACCATGCTTTCGACATACAACATGGGGACGGAAATAGAGAAACTGTGGCTAGCCCCTTTCCATCCGGCTATTCTAAAATGGGGCCCGGTATCAGAGGTGACCCCTTCTTCCCTTTTGGGACCTATACAATTCACAAGGGAAATTTGGCTTAAATGTAGGGTCCGCTTCCAGCTTGCTACATTGCGTTCACTGATAACCCCGGTCCTCTTTACCCCATATCTTCCTGAAAGTGTCTCCTCTACAGGCTTTAAACCCTGGATACAGGCCCGGAAATTTCAGATAAGGGATTTTATAGACGCCCATACAAGACCACCTTCCATTCCCCACATTGGTAGATCAGCAAATCAGACGTTATATATGGTCCACTATCGGTCCATAGACGGTTCCGTGGCCCACTCCTTTCGAGTTATTATGCACCAGCGGCCCATCCCACAAGGGCCTGATTTCTTATATCTATGGCATTTTTAATTCCCCCTTGGCCCCTGACCTTCTGACACATAGGTATATGGAGAGGTGGCAATCTTGGTTAGGCAAACACCTCTCAAAGGAGCAGTGGCAGATCGTCTGGCCCAGAGACAAAAATGTTCTGTAAATACCCTTTATAAAGAAAATCAAATTAAAATCCTCATGAACTGGTACCATACCACAGAATTGCTTCACAAATTTAATCCTGACATTCCTGATACATGCTGGCGTTGCAATGCAGCAGGGTCTCATTAATGCATATTTTTTGGGATTGTCCAATCATACAACCTTACAAGAATGCAGTTAGACAACTAGCCGTAGACTTAATAGGCCTGGATGTTCCCCTAGACCCCGAGGTATACTTGCTCAACCTATTACCGAAGACCATACAGGGTTCAAATGCCAAGCTTCTCCTTCACGTCCTCACCACTGCCAAATGTTTACTCTCCTTATTCTGGAAGAAACCCACCACGCCCTCCACTTTGGATATATACACCCGAATTAAAATATAAGGATAATGGAACACCTGACCGCCCAAGTAAATAATCAAATGGATAAGTTTGAAGTGGTGTCGTCTACCTGGGACAATTTCTGTGCAACGCATGTTCCTTAATAGTAGGGTTGACTGCTCAGATTATTCTTCTCATTAAGTACTATGAGTGAGAAGGGAATGCCAGTTCTATGTTTTTTTTTGTTTATTGATGTTATGTACTCTATATTCAGATATCCAAACACAAGCTGTCACATATGCAGTCTTTGTGCAGTGGTCCTCCTGCTGCGACAGGAATAAAGTCTGTCTTGTGCTTCCTTCTCCTTCCTTGATGCATATGTGTAAATTTATTCTGAAAACCAAAAATAAAGAGTTGATTAACAATCAACAATTAAACAATTAAACAATTGAATGCCAGGTGGGCATACTGCTGTGCGCTGAGTGGAGGTGACCCCTCCCCCTCCATAGAAAAAAGTGGTGCACAGTCGCGCACATACAGGGAAAGATAGAGCATGCTCTATCTTTTACCTGTGTACGGCGCGGAACGGTGCCACACATGTGTGGCACCATACCGCCACCGGACCGCCATTGACGTCTATGGGGGCAAATTTGCGGCCGCATATACATCCCCATAGATGGCCGTCTGAATGTACCATCAGTCTACATTCACGCGAACGTGTGCCCGACCTACCATAGCACCCCCACCCTTTCCATAGAGAAACATGGCACACTGTGCCGTATTACGGGGAGAGATAGAACATGTCCATCTTTTAACAATACGATAAAAAATGCAATGTTTATTTAAAAAATCATTAAAAATGTACAAAATAGAACAATTACATGGAAGAGAAGTGCAAAGGTCTGCGTTTCAATAAAATATCTTAATCATGTCTTAGCGTGGGGATCTGGTAGCCTGGATTATCTTCCCTTAATCTGCCGTTGTCACATGATTTTTATCACTACCAGGGGTTGGGGAATAAACAGTGGAAAAGCATATATTATAACACTTTTTATTTCAAACTTTATAATTGACTTGTCCCACTGAATTAGACACAATGAAAAAAAGAAAAAAGAAGACTATGTTTGTTTAAAAATCAATAATACCTAATAGAAAAGAATGACATCTTGGCGTCTGTTCAGAGCTAGGGGAGTACGGGTTTTTAAGAGGAAGATCCAAAATATTTCACGTTTTAATAAACATCTTTTATGGTCACCTAGTCTATTTGGTTTGCCGTTGGCAGCCATCTTACAAAAAGTGCAATCCCCTCAAATTGATTGAGGTTATGCACCCTGCCCATTTCTCCAACTTTATTTTCCAATGGTTTTGGTAAATATGCATTTGAAAGTATCTTAATGGAACAAGCTTTTCCACCAGGGCTCCAAGTATAGACAATCACTTAAGCTTCCAGAGATTAATGTAAAATACAGGCTGAGTAGGAATGCTGTGTCACAGACCAATAATGTCTGATGACCAAATGGTTTACACAGAATTGTCTCAGATTTAGAAGCTGATTAGGATGTGCCAAATGTCTGGAATTGTTCTTCATGATAAAATTAGAAGAAGAACATCCTGGTGTAAGCTTATTGTTATTAACACAAAACATGGGCCTAAATCCAGTTACTTCAGAGGCTGTTATAGATAAGTGAAATTATTATATGGGTAGTTGATTATTCTCTATTAAAGAGGTATCCCCTGTTTACAATGACCTACACTCAAGTCTCGCTTGGCAAGACTTGCTCCAGTTCAGTCGTGATGTCATATTTATGGTTATGCAATTGTGATTTTTGCATTCTTGCCTGATTACACATCTTGTAAATGTTTGATAATTTTCTCATCTATTTGATGATATATTGTGTCTTTTCATTTGAAGGTTTATGTTTTCGTTGAATATGTATGTTACCTATGTTGTTCAATAAAGGAATGATACAAAGAGGTATTCCCATGTGGGCATACATTTTAATTTAATTCATCTGCCATATATGTATATTTCTTCAATTGAAGTTTTGTTTTTTTATGAACCTGTGTGAAGATTATTTAGCCATGTTGTATCCATGTTGTTCCTTAAAAAAAGATAGCTGTTCTTGGAGACAGCCATCCCCTTTTTCTGGCAGCATTGGCCACAGATGCCCTATTGGATTCAGTGGTGCAGTGTAACAACTGTGGGACATGCAGTAATTCCCATCCATTTCACATGCAAAAAAAATTCATTACTTTGTGCAATCCTTCAGTTGTGGTCGTACCCAAGGACATATGTCCATCATTTCTGAGGGACCATATGACTACATTTATGGTACAAAAAAGTACAATAAAGCCCAGAAGGGGGTGGGTCAAACTAAAGTAGATTAGTGCCCACAAAAATCCCTTATAAATAGTAAAGAACAAATTACAAACAGTGATTTGAAAAAATGCTTTCTTTTATTAGTTAATCTACACGAGGAAGATGAAGCTCAGAGAGTCTTAATGGTATAAACTTGGCCTCTCCATTGGTAGTCAGTCTGTGAAAAGAGAATTTGATCGTATGAGTGTCAAATAATGGTGACCTCGTGATAGTGTGGTAACGTAAACGTATTATCAAGGGCTCACCTTGTTCATTATTCGTACATCTCAAAGGTCAGAAGTGAGGTAACTCTATAAGGCTCCTAGAGGAAATACCCAAGGAAGTTCACCTTAGCCTTTGTGACTGTCCAAAAAAGGTCAAATGCGGTCTAAGGTGAGAGAGGTAAAGATCCAAGTAGAATACTTCAGAGTTTTAGGAGAAGAGAGGGTGACTGATAGATGTTAGTCCATCTGGGCTCGGATCTTACTGGCCAGATAGTCATGTAAAAAATCCCTATACAAGCCCTATTTAGGACATAAACTATTGCACCCTGAAAACCTAGCCTCGGGACTATGATCCTATATGATCAAAGTACCGACTGGAACCTGTCCCTGCAGTAACTGGCCCTATTAAAGACCTATTCAGCAGGTATATACAGGTAGTTTAAAGCCTATTGGCGTCGTATACTGTCACAAGTAAGGGTCAAAAGATGTGTCAGAGAGAGAACCCCAATCCCGACAAGGCTTGTTTCGCCCCATTTGGGCTCATCAGGGGAATGCTGGGTTCTTCAGTGAACGCCCTATTAGAGACAGTAAATGGTTGCCATGTTATCCCCAATGCAATATAATCAACCTAGACTTGTAGTATTATACATGTATAGGTACGGTATGCGTGAAAAAATGGGGGGTCTTACCTTGCTGCCGTGGGGGCTAACAAGGGAGTAGCATCAAGCCAGGTATGCTTGCAGCCGTAGGAGAACGTGTAATGCTCCAGGTTACAGCCGTCTCAACCAGTGGGTTGTACCGACTGAAGCCATGCAGGGATTTAAAAAGGGAGCGCGCTGCGGCATGAGGGAACGCCCCCCACTCCCCCATGTCGTCCACCCATAGCAGCCAACAAAATTGCTTACTGAGGCTGGAGGGCGGGCGAGACGGGCGCACGCGCAGTGTACGCCGGTCGTGGGAGGTTCTAGCGCAGAGTCGGGGTAGAGACTCGACACGCGCATGCGCGCGCCCGGCGTGACCGCCGAGCGTGCGCACCCAATGTACCCCGCCCCCGTGGGCGTCCCAGAGGTGGGCGGATACAGAGGGGAGGAGACGTAAGAAGAAGGTAAGTGAGTTAAGAGTAGCACGATCCCTATGTATAGTAGGTATTAAAACTAAAATACCTAATGATCTAATGGGCCAAAGCGTGCCTATGGCACTGAATTGGTCCAGATACATAAAGAGGGATTTTATGAGGCATGTACATCAAAGTGGCTGCAAAATAGGGCAGGGCAGTACTGACGGACACTTAAGGGCATTATTTATCAAATATGATAAAAAAGGGGAAAGGTACCTCAATATACTGCGGACTGTATATAAACACTAGTCCAACCAGATAGTACAAGGGGTTAGTGGAGAAATAAATCCATTCACGCATGTTGTGGACTGTATATAGTAATCAGCCACATCGGGATAATAGATTATAGAAAGCAAGAGAAACTTAGCTGTTCATTGAGGCCAAGTGGAGACTCCGTACGCATGCGGAAAATCCAACGTGCCTCTTTTTGTCTTAGAGTACGGTCCCAATTTCCTCCTCTGTCTGAGGGTCTAACAAGATCAATACCAATAAAGGAAAGACCTGTCATATCGCCTTGGTGTTCATCGTGGATATGTCTAGCGAGTGGTTTATCCCTGTTATGTCTAATGTCACCCAGATGTTCGCCAATTCTGCGGCGGAATTCTCGGAAAGTTTTGCCGATATATTGTTTCCCGCATGAACAAACGGCCATATAGATGACCCCTAGGGATCTACAGTTGATGAAGTGGTATATGTCATATGTATTGCCTGTCGTGTGGCTGCTGAAGTTTTTACAGCTTTTAATTACTGGGCAGGCAATGCAACCACTGCACCTATAGCAACCTTTAATGTCCTTATTGAGCCAAGTTTGTTCTCTTCTTGGTTTTGTAAAGTGGCTGTGTACTACCCTGTCCTTAATGTTACGGCCTCTTCTAAAAGTAATGGAGGGCTGTGTTGTAATGACAGGACTAAGGTCAGGGTCTATTTTTAGAATGTGCCAATGCTTGGACAGTATCTTACGTATGCAGTCGGTGCCTCCGTCATAGGTACCTATTAACCTAATGGTCTGGGATGTAGGTGGTCTCGGTTTAGTAGTCAGAAGGTTGGAGCGGTCTAGAGCTAAAGCTCTTTTATATGCAGATTTGAGAATGTGATCCGGGTAACCCCTTGCTCGAAATCTGGAGCGAAGTTCTTTTGCTTCACTAGTAAAATCCTTCGTTGTCGAGCAATTCCTCCGGGCCCTGAGGTATTGACCGAAGGGGATACCACGTTTAAGGGCAGGGGGATGATTGGATTCCCATCTGAGAAGTGAATTTGTGGCGGTGGGTTTCCTAAATATCGTATTTTCTAATTCCCCTCTGTTGTTCTTCTGTATAAGGACATCCAGAAAGGGGATTTTCACGGGTTGGATGTCGTAGGTAAATCTAAGACCCATTACGTTGTCGTTAAGGTCCTCGACCAATTGTTTAAACTGGTCCGTGGATCCTTCCCAAGTGAGAAAGATATCATCGATATAGCGGGCCCAAAGGCCCGCCATACCGATGTGTCTTGGGCTGTTTTCTTCTTCACCAAAAACGCAGCAGTGCTCCCACCAGCCCAGGAACAAATTTGCGTAGGTAGGGGCGCATGAACTGCCCATTGCAGTGCCCCTGAGCTGGTGGTACACGCTGCCGTCGAAGGTGAAGAAGTTATGTGTAAGAGAAAATTCTAACAGCTCTATGATAAAAGTGCTGTGTGCTTTGCATTGGTTCCCTCTTGAGTTAAGATAGAACTCTACTGCCTTCAAACCAAGATTATGTGGGATGGAGGAGTAGAGAGCCTCCACGTCTATACTCGCGAGGAATGTCCGTTGTCCAATAATGAGGCCATCCAATCTTTTAAGTAGATCAGTTGTATCCCGGGTGAACGATGGCAAGGTAGACACAAAGGGGGCTAATACCTTATCGATATAGATGCCAATATTTTGGCAAAGAGATCCAACACCCGAAACGATTGGCCGACCTTTAAGTGGGTTAGTGCCTTTATGCAGCTTTGGGAGATCATAGAAGGTGGCCAAGACAGGGAATTTGGGTAAGAGGAAATCACTCCCAAGTATGTCTTCCAAAGTGGCCAAATATTGTTTTGTGGGGTTCCTCGGAAGTATGGCATAGCCTTCTTTATCATTTAAGAGTTCAAGGCACATTTTACGGTAGTCTTCTGTCTGTTGCCGCCTTTGTCGGACGATTTTATAACTATATTGCGATCTTTTTTGAGTGCGGATAGGGCTGATATCTCATCTTTGGTACAATTCAAAGTTTTAGATCAAAGGTCTGTGCTCATGAGGTCATCCAGGACCAAACGGGCGAAGATATCTATGCTTGAGATGTCTCCTACAGGAGGGGTCTTGGTACTGCGGTGCTTGAGGTCTGTGAATGGTCCCTTGCCGGTAGTTGTGGCAAGGGGTTCAGAGAGACTATCCAACAAGTGGATGTCCGCTAAAATATCACTAGGAATACCCAAATCCTGGCATTCTTTTCGTTCCTGAATTTTAAAATATTTATGCCACCGTAATTTGCGAAGGAATAAATGTATGTCTTTATACCAATTGAATATGTCGCATCTATTTGTGGGGACAAATGATAACCCTTTCCTCAGGATGGAGGTTTCTGCCGGAGTTAATGTGTGTTGTGATAAATTGATGACTAGGGAGTCTAGGTCCTTGCTCTGGGGTTCCGGTTCCTGAGAGGGTAAATAGGGCCTGTTGGTAAAAAATGTGATGATGAGGAGGAGGTGCAGTGTGGGCCTGAGTTTAGGGAAATGTTTGCTGTATTACTACCAGGGGTCTGGTCTTTCCTATTGCCGCCCCTACCTCTACCGCGTCTTCCTCTCCCTCTGCCTCGTGGGCCCTGTGATCCCACTGAGGGGTCTGTGTCGGTGTCAGTGTCCGTCGTTAGGTCTGTATCCACGGGAGTCGGTCTTACGTTTATGCGGGAGTACGCCTTGTTGTCCCTGAAATCGCTTAAGTCTCTGTTAAACTGTTTATGCTTTCTTTCTTTAAGGTGATATTGAAATCTCTCTAAGTTGCTCTGTAGCTGTTTCTCAAGTGATGCAAAATCTGGTTCTGCTGAGAATTTATCTGTAACCTCAATGTGTTCCTTTAGTTTGGCAGTTAGAGAATCTAGTCTAGTTTTTTCCTCTTGTAAGAGAAGTTGCATAAGACGTAGAGAACATGCAGTAGCCTATTTTTCCCACTTAGTGATGAACCCTGATCCTTGATATCGAGCTGCAGGGATGAGGGAAATTCTGAGGCCACGTGGAACTATATTATGTTTAATATAATTTTCTAGTCCTTGTACCTCCCACCAGGAGCTAATTTGATCTCTATACGTTTGGTGGAGTTCCTTAAAGGCTCCTTTAATTGTGGGTGTGTATTTCTTGATTGTAAATGCCTTGTCCGAAAATACTTCACTAGCCTCTGTCAGCCACTGAGAGGTATCCAATCCAGTTTTTAGGAAACCGGCCATCCCTATGAAGGAATTCAAAAAAGTACAATAAAGCCCAGAAGGGGGTGGGTCAAACTAAAGTAGATTAGTGCCCACAAAAATCCCTTATAAATAGTAAAGAACAAATTACAAACAGTGATTTCAAAAAATGCTTTCTTTTATTAGTTAATCTACACGAGGAAGATGAAGCTCAGAGAGTCTTAATGGTATGAACTTGGCCTCTGCATTGGTAGTCAGTCTGTGAAAAGAGAATTTGATCGTATGAGTGTCAAATAATGGTGACCTCGTGATAGTGTGGTAACGTAAACGTATTATCAAGGGCTCACCTTGTTCATTATTCGTACATCTCAAAGGTCAGAAGTGAGGTAACTCTATAAGGCTCCTAGAGGAAATACCCAAGGAAGTTCACCTTAGCCTTTGTGACTGTCCAAAAAAGGTCAAATGCGGTCTAAGGTGAGAGAGGTAAAGATCCAAGTAGAATACTTCAGAGTTTTAGGAGAAGAGAGGGTGACTGATAGATGTTAGTCCATCTGGGCTCGGGTCTTACTGACCAGATAGTCATGTAAAAAATCCCTATACAAGCCCTATTTAGGACATAAACTATTGCACCCTGAAAACCTAGCCTCGGGACTATGATCCTATATGATCAAAGTCCCGACTGGAACCTGTCCCTGCAGTAACTGGCCCTATTAAAGACCTATTCAGCAGGTATATACAGGTAGTTTAAAGCCTATTGGCGTCGTATACTGTCACAAGTAAGGGTCAAAAGATGTGTCAGAGAGAGAACCCCAATCTCGACAAGGCTTGTTTCGCCCTATTGGGCTCATCAGGGGAACGCTGGGTTCTTCAGTGAACGCCCTATTAGAGACAGTAAATGGTTGCCATGTTATCCCCAATGCAATATAATCAACCTAGACTTGTAGTATTATACATGTATAGGTACGGTATGTGTGAAAAAACGGGGGGTCTTACCTTGCTGTACATTTATGGTACATTTAAGGTTAATTTTTCATAACATAACATCCAATAGAAGAGATGTATGGACATGGCAGATGAATTGAGTGAAATGTAATACCAATTTAAATATTGCCAGGGGCGTAACAATCATGGTAGCAGGGGAGGGCAAGGGCTCCTGACAGTGCATGCTTTACACTATTAGCTGCAGACGCTTTCTATCACTGGGTTCTTTCAACTGTATCGAGTCCCTATGATACAGTTGAAAGCACTGGCAAAACAAAGAGTTTACAGTCCCTGTTCTGCCACTATGTGCAGCCCCACAATGGATGAGAACAGAGGGAGAATCTGGTCTGCGATCCGGCTCCCCTTTTCCCCTTCCCCCTTCTATGTGAGGCTCTGCACAATAGTGAGGGAAGGGTGGGCAGTGTTACTGTATCCTGTGTCTGCCAGTCCTCTTCTCTTCTATATAAGTTCTGCCCTTGCTTCTTGGAGCTGTCAGAGGAGATAAAGCAGGGAAGGGGTACAGCGTGAAGGCAGAGGAGTATATGAAATTTAGGGAGCTGTAAGCTCCTGCCTGCCCGGTGTTCCCCTTCTCCTCCTATGATGCTGAGACTAGTGATGGGTCGTTCATGAGCGACGGGATTCGGTCCCCCTCAGTGAGCCGATGGCTCGGTTAACCCCACAATTAATTGGCTCACCACGCCCCCTTTAACTCGATAAACTTGGGTTAAAAGTGGTGTGGAGTGGCTGACTGCCTGGACTGAGGCTCCCAATTATACATTTACTAGGGAGCCATTCAGGAGCCAGAAGAGCAGCGTTTTCTTAGTGAGCAGAGCCTAATGAGCCAGATGACTAAGAAGAGCCAGACTTCCCATCACTAGCTGAGACATCATTTGCTACACTACATACCTCCTCTATTTATGCCCTGAGTGCTGGGGGTTAATCTATCTGCCAAACCAATGGTTATTACTGTATGTGTGTGACTGTGTATGACTAGATACTGCGCTGAGTAAATATGTAAGTGTAAAAGTAAATGTCTGTATATTAGGGCAAACTGCAAGAGAATATATGACTGTGTGTGAATATGTATATGCTGCATGGGTGCATATGCTGTGGATATGCTGTGTGTGTATATGTTTATATATTACAGTATATGTGTATATGGTGTGTATATACCAGATGTGTTTGTTTATAGGGTGAGTATATGCTGTGTGTTTATGTGTATATGATGTGTATGTACTATATGAATGTCTATTTGATGAATATATATTTTATATATGATGTGTATATACATGTATATACTGTATATATAGTGTTTACATGTAAATATGACTGTATAAGTCTGTAGGAGTGTATGAATGTCTGTATATATAAGTGTATTTATGTATTTTTGTGTGAAGGTATATGTCGGTGTAGTATATATGTGTATTTTCAAATGTAATTTGTGGGACAGAGTTAGCAGCTTGATTTTAGGTTTATGGGGACACCGATCCAAAGTTCGGATCAGGGCCCAGTGGTGTCTTGTTACCCCACTGAATATTGCACATAGTAGAATATTGTGATTCTAACAGTGTGATCAGTGGATAGTAAAGTACAAGCCTTTGGTGAGTGTGAATTCTAATAAAGGGGATTTACATTCCCTATCTTGGGGCCCAAACAGAGGCCTACCCATTACTTATGTTGACCAAAGTAGAATGCTGCTATTGTAAGTATCATGAGCTCCTGCTTTAGTGAATCCAAATATGTGAATCCTTGTTAAATGGTCTCTATGCAATACAAATTTATGGCTGTTGCAAGTTGTTCTGACAATTGATACCGAAGACCAGCTTCAGGTTGAATAATGTCATGTGTGGTACCTTATGTTACATTTGTACAGTGTATTAATAACTCTTATACAAGGTTACCTAATTATAAATCCTACATAGTGTATGTCACCATACAGGCTCAAACAGTATAAACCCATAATATAAACCGGTAATTCAAGTGTTACTGAGCTTGTGGGAAAGTATACATTCATTTGAGTGACCACTACAGCACAAGTTATGTCCTTAGTACAGGAAAACCTGATGTCAAAGTATTAATTCACTGTATCCACACTGGTATGGCTTGTTTTCTCTCTGGTGGTGGAGTGATCAACTTGTTTTGTTGATATACTGTAAAATTTCTGACTACTGTAAAGGGGTTCATAATAGTTGTTTTACTTAAGGACCAGGTGACGTAAACATTATAAGAAAATAAAATCTGATTGTGTCACGCTCCTCCTTATTGGGGTTGTCACAATGGAAGCCTAGGCCCAATGGCTTATGAGTGAATTCTGTAAAGCACAAGGACTCCAGTTTCTGCCATTGTATTGTTTGTCTCAATCCGTTTCTTCTGCAACACTTCAAACAGAACTCATCAAGAGACATTGTTCATATTATCTGATAACTAGGCATTTGGCTGGTAACATTCTGTTTACTTTACTATTCTCACACTTTAGGATCCACCATCAAGACGACAAGTGTATCACTAATAGCACCACTAAATCTAGTTCACCATCAGAACTTGGGCGTCTTGCTAGGAAGTAGAATAAGCAGAATTTTATGAACCAAGTTATGTGTTAGGTTATCAGAGAGTATGAACAGTGTCTGTAAGTGTTTTAGGCAGGAGAAATGTGTCGAGACTGAGACAATACAATTACAGAAATTAGAGTCCTTATGCTTTGCAGAATTCCCTTATAAGCAGTTAGGTAGTCAAAGCTAAGAATACCACAAATAATGCAAACAAGCAGAGGTGCACTGCAAACTGTAATAAGCCTGCTCTGACTTAGCAATTATAATATACCAGCAGAAAAGTGAGATAATAAAATCAAATTTTATTAAAGACAAGTTTAAAATGTACAAAAATATAAAAAGTCCCTGAGATAGACCCCAAACAGAAAGAAATGACTCCCCAGACAGACTGGCAAAAAACACTATGATATATAGCCACAAATAATAACAAGTGTTGAGTTAATGCAAGAAGTAATAACCCCTACATGTATAGTAGCCACAAGCCGTGAGACTACTTCACATACAGGAACATATAAATGTAAAAGTAATATGGCTACTTACACAATAATGAGGCACCCTTTCTGCCGTTTCACCAACATGATATACAACATGTCGACAAAAAATTATCTGAAAATCACTTGGGTTTTTGGTGTGCAACTTTATTGGGGATGTACAATGCGTGGAGTGTACAGATTAGGGATACATTAAAACGAACATATGGGGGACGTATATACGGCCGGCGTACATACGGTGTTTATACATCCCCCATACACCACAATGGCCTCACTGCGTCATATGGGAGCGGTGCGGTACAACACACGTGCGGCACTGTACTGTTCCATAGCCCGTAGAAAGATAGGACATATCCTATCTTTCAATGGAATACGGCACCAGGCCCTATGTTACTCTATGGAGAGGGGTAGGGGTGAGATAATAAAATCTTAAATGCTTTATATAAGTAGTTGGGCCAGAGTTTCCATTGTCACAACTCCCACCGGCTCCCACAATGAAAAGTTATAAGTGGGAGGAGTGTAAGACAACCAAGATTTAGGCAAACACTGTTTTCTTAAAGGCATATCTTCCTGTTATGCAGGTTCAGAAAATGGACTTGTTGATGAAACAGACACTAATATTTAGCTCAGAGATTTAAGCCCCTTCCCATCTGTCCCTTACCCTACCCTGAGCAGTATGGGACCACTGGTCGACAGAGAGACAAACACAAGACTTAGTAGCGTAGTCACAGTGATGCCCACAGTAGTCATAGCACCAGCCCACAGTAGTGAGTAGTCAAAGTGATGCCCCCAGTAATCACAGGGATGCATCCTATAGCCATTAGTTACAGTGATCCCTCCAGTAGCCAGAAGTCAAGTAAACCCCCAGCAGTGACAGTGATGCCCCCAGTTATGCCTCCAGTGGGCAGCAGTCATAGTGATACTCCCAGTGGTCAGCAGTCACAGTGCTGCCCCCATTAGCCAGAAGTCACAGTGATGCCCCCATTAGCTAGTAGTCACAGGGATGCCCCAGTAGCCAGTAGTCACAGTGATGCCCCCATTGGCCAGCAGTCACAGTGATGCCTCCAGTGGCCAGCAGTCACAGTGATGCCTCCAGTGGCCAGCAGTCACAGTGATGCCCCCAGTGGCCAGCAGTCACATTGATGCCTCCAGTGGCCAGTAATCACAGTGAAGTTACAGTGATGTCCGAATTAGCCTGAAGTCACAGAGATGCCTCAGTAGTCACAGGGATGCCCCCTGTAGCCAGTATTCAGAGTGTTTGCCACCAGTAGTCACCGTGCCTGACCCCAATAGCCAGTACTCACAGTGCCTGAACCCAGTAGCCAGGAATTACAGTGATGCTTACAGTAGCCTGTAATCATAGTGATACCCCCCCCCAATAACATATGGAAAAAATAAAATATGAAACATAGTTACCTTGTTCCTCTCCACATCTTATTCACTCTGATGCTGTATCTGTGGTGCTGATGAAGTGTGTTGACTTCAAACATCCGTATGTGTCGGGTCAACTCAGGCCACAGGCTTCTCCACATTCGACCTGGCACATCTGGCGAACATCTGCGCCACATCTACTATCGCACAGACCATGCACTTGCAGAGAGCAGTGGAGCAGTATCCACATATTTCCAGTGGTCGATATCTGTGAAAAGGTCATTCAACCCTTCCACAGGTTGAGAACCGCTCCATTAAAGCCTAATACATGCTGAAGCTAATGGTAAGAGCCAAAGTATGTATAGCTCATAGTAAAAAAAAAAAGTCTTCAAGCTTAGTGTCCAGAGTGAAAATTACAGGATTGTACAGGATTAAAATATAGATAATGACATGAGAAATGTTTAATGGAAAGTTTTATTTTAAAAAAAATTGATACATTTTTGGTGGCACATTTCCTTTCAGGAAACTTTAAGGGTGAGTAAAACAAGTCTTTAAAATGATGCATATATTTCTTTGTACCAATGACTAAATATTTTACTATACAAATATTTTCTGTGTAATCATTTCTTTTTTTTTATATGTTTAAATTTACATTTTAGTTTTTACATTACAAACAAATCCTAAACATATCTTTCATATAATCAAACTGAAACACCAATATTTACTTCACTGGGAATATTTAAGCTTCTAAACATCTAAAACTATCCATTAGTTGTTAGACTGAGTGGCAGGGGCGTAACTAGGAGAGGCTGGGCCCCATAGCAGATTTCTGCATGGGGCCCCCCTTCCCCTTAAAATATATATATATGGCAGGCACACGTCGGGCGCGCTGGAGAGGAGGAGAGGTGAGCGCGGCTCACCCCTCCCCTCTCCATAGAGAATAGAGCCGCATGGCCGTTCTTATGGCCATAGATTGAGCACGCTCTATCTCTTTTGCTCAAAACAGTGAGTACTCGTTGTGCTCACCATGCCGAGCCCTGGCGTATAGAAGCCTATGGGGGAAGTATATCCGGCAGCAAATCTGCGGCCAGATATACGTCCCCCATATGTTCTTGGGAAGGTACCCCTATAAAGACATGTTTATACAATTACACACATTTATACACTGATATATACACACCTTTATATACACACATAAAGTTCTACATTTGTATACTCACACCCTTATACATACAAGCATTCACTTATACACACACATTTATGCACTCATATACATTTATACACTAATACACAGAGTATATACAAACTCATACAGTATACACATTATATACATATAATACATTTACAATACACACACACACATATATATATATATATATATATATATATATATATATATACATACATACACAAATACAGTATACACTGACCATATATACACATACATGCAGGATAAAAACACCATATACACACATGCTGCATATACATACAGAATATACACATACATTCAGTATATACAGCATACATACTTACCACATACAAAAACACACATCATATATATATATGCTAATATAAATACATGCATGTAAAAATACAGTATTTGCTTCAATGCATTTATACACAGTATATACATGTATACATAGTAGATGCATATATACACATATACATAGGATTTACATATATATATATATATATATATATATATATACGGAATATGCATAAACAGTATATATATATATATTTATGTATACACAGTATATATACAATATATACACATATACACAGTATATACACACATATTCACAGTATATATACAATATATACACATATACACAGTATATATACAATATATACACATATACACAGTATATATACAATATATACACATATACACAGTATATACACACATATACACAGTATATATACAATATATACACATATACACAGTATATATACAATATATACACATATACACAGTATATATACAATATATACACATATACACACATATTCACAGTATATATGCAATATATACACATATACACAGTATATACACAATATATACACATATACACAGTATATACACATATATACAATATATACACATATATACACATATACACAGTATATATACAATATATACACATATACACACATATACACAGTATATATACCATATATACACATATACACAGTATATACACACATATACACGTATATACACATATACACAGTATATACACATATACACTGTATATACACATACACTGTATATATATGTACACAGTATATGCATATAAATACATATATACATACAGATAAATACATATATACATACAGATAAATACATCTGTATATACTTACCTTTTAGGAAGTTTGGGAGCTGTATGGGTGTTCAGGCAGGTGTTCAGGTGGGTGTCCAGATGCATTCAGACGGCGGGGGGGGGGGGGGGCGCGAGCGGGGGGGGGGGCCGAGCGGGGGGGGGGGCCGAGCGGGGGGGGGGGCCGAGCGGGGGGGGGGGGGCCGAGCGGGGGGGGGCGGCCGAGCGGGGGAAGGGGGGGGCAGAGAATCAACTGTGCCGCTCTGCAGGCTGATGAGCGGGCAGGTCAGGGAGATGAGGGGGGCGGGTCAGAGAGGTGGCTGGGGACCGGGTCAAGGATATGAGCAGGCAGGGATCCCGGAAAGAGGTGGATGGGTGGGCGGCCGGGCTCAGGAGACGTGTAGATGCACAGAGAGGGAGGGGCCCGGGGGCACGATCCGGCACTGCAGCCCCGGACCACTTACCCCAGGCCGTGGCAAAGCACTGCAGGGAGCGTGCATCCCCGGGCCCCTGAACCTCACGGGCCCCGTAGCAACCGCTACGGCTGCTACGGCGGTAGTTACGCCACTGCTGAGTGGGGAACCAAACTTTCTATGTAACAGAAACACAGATTTGATGCTAAAATATTTTCACAGATTTGTACCACCAAGTGATATGAACAGAAAGATTGTGTCTGCTATAAAACAAGGTAAGTTGCAAACAAATATACATATATATTTGGGTAACACTAGTAAATGATATTTAGTAAAGAAAGCATTAAAACTTATCCTTTATAGGGGAGATTACTGAACTGCAGAAATATATGCAGTATAAGTATGCACTTGATGAAGCTGATGAAAAAGGTTGGTTTCCTCTCCATGAAGCCGTTGTCCAGCCAGTCTGTCAAATAACAGAAATCGTCCTTGATGGTAAGTTTCTACAAAATACAGATGTAAAAAATAAACCCTAATCATATGTATTTCCCCCACATGAGCACCACTTTCATCTCTGAATTCAACTTCCTTACCATCTCCTTCTCCCTGCTGTAAGATCTTACCAGAAGCTTGGTACTGCTCTTACTCAGAGGAGAGGGGATGAATTGTGCTATGAGATCACATACACTGGTGCACAAAAGCATTTAAAGTCCAGCTACAATCCTGAAATATGAATTCATACAAAAATGTATGGTTACATAGTTTTCCAGGGCCATCTTATGTCTTTGTGAACCTTAACTTGGAAGTTTGATGGACTCTCTCTTCTTCTTCATCTTCTTTTGAGTTGTGTAATTTTTGAATTCCTACAGCTTTACATAAAACACAGTGTGAGCAGAAGACAAATGATGGAGAGACCCCACTGACCCTTGCAGTAAAGTCTGGAATAATTGAAAATGTCAAGGTGCTTCTTGAGAAGGGAGTTTGGCCAAACAACAAGAATAGTAGGGGTGAATCACCTCTTCTTATTGGTAAGATTATCGTTTTATGTTTACTTTTGTTTGTGAAAGATATAGCTTATTTTCACCTTTAGGACACAAGCCAATTTTTCCGATCTGACATGTGACATCCGATATGTGATTATAACTGTAAAATGCTTAAACTTAGCCAAGCGATTTTCAGATTGTTCTTTCATGACATGTTGTATTTCATGTTAGTCGGGTAATATTTTGAGTGATTATTTATGAAAAAAATGAAAATTTGGTAAACAATTTATAAATATTTTAAAATGTTATGCTCATCAGACAGTTGTTCTAACCACCCAAAAAATCATTTTTTTTAGAACATTATGAGGCTTATAAAAAAAACAACCTTAAATTGGTAGCACAGTAAAGCTTCGGACTAAACATAAATGATAATACACTGACCCTATCTATGTAAAATAGCAGGCCTCTCTACATACTTCAACGAAACTCATAAATACCCAGGAGAGCAAATTATGTGTGTAATATTTAAAAATAATCAAATTTTATTAAAGACAAGTTTAAAATGTACAAAAATATAAAAAGTCCCAGAGATAAACCCCAAACAGAAAGAAATGACTCCCCAGACAGACTGGCAAAAAACACTATGATATATAGCCACAAATAATAACAAGTGTTGAGTTAATGCAAGAAGTAATAACCCCTACATGTATAGTAGCCACAAGCCGTGAGACTACTTCACATACAGGAACATATAAATGTAAAAGTAATATGGCTACTTCCACAATAATGAGGCACCCTTTCTGCCGTTTCACCAACATGATATACAACATGTCGACAAAAAATTATCTGAAAATCACTTGGGTTTTTGGTGTGCAACTTTATTGGGGATGTACAATGCGTGGAGTGTACAGATTAGGGATACATTAAAACGAACATATGGGGGACGTATATACGGCCGGCGTACATACGGTGTTTATACATCCCCCATACACCACAATGGCCTCACTGCGCCATATGGGAGCGGCGCGGTACAACACACGTGCGGCACTGTACCGTTCCATAGCCCGTAGAAAGATAGGACATATCCTATCTTTCGACGGAATACGGCACCAGGCCCTATGTTACTCTATGGAGAGGGGTAGGGGTGAGCGGCGCTCTCCCGCTCCTCCTCTCTGTGGCGGGCATACGTTGTGTGAATGTAGCCTTAATGTAATTAGTATTCAGCATATAAACCTCAGATTGGGAACAACACACAACCTCCTACTGAAACTTGTGAGATCAAAACACATTGAGGTCTGTAACCTACACCATAGACACCTTTCCTTTGCTAAGTGGGCGATGGTTAATGTTGAAGTGTGAGCCGCAATTAGGTGGTAATCCTGGTTCCCACAGTTTACTTATAGAGACATATTTACCACTTGCCATTTTTACCTTCGATTTAAATATAAATATAACAATTTCTTTAGCCAAAAGACTTTTCTGGTGGTTATAATCAGATATGGTATAGTTTTAACCCTTTCACGACCCGTGACGTAATAGCACGTCACGGGTCGGCCGCGGGTGCATGGAGAGGGCTCACGCGCTGAGCCCTCTCCATAGCCGGTAAGTCTTTGCTGCATATTGCAGCAAAGGCTTACCGGTAACACCCGCGATCGGTGCTAGCACCGATCGCGGGTGTTTTCACCTCGATCGCCGCCGGCAATGCTGCCCACGCGCCGCCATCTTTTCGAGGATCGCCGCTCCCCGTGACGTCATCGGGGAGCGGCGATCCGTCGCCATGGTAACCTCGGGTCTCGCGAAGACCCGAGGCTACTTCAGGTTAACCCATGCATTACAATGTGCTATCAGCACATTGTAATGTATGAGTAGTAAAATCCCCATATACTGCCATACTGTAGTATGGCAGTATATGATAGGATCGTGCAGACCCCCTAGGGCAGTGATGGCTAACCTATGGCACTGGTGCCAGAGGTGGCACTCAGAGCCGTTTCTGTGGGCACCCAGGCCATCACCATCAGATGACTCCAGGTATCTTCCTGCAGTCCCAGACAGCCCAGGACTTGCTGTGCACAGAGCTATTTTAAAGTGACAGCTGTACCTGGGACTATTTTCTGCTTTATTGGTGTCCTCAGGGGCTGGTATCAATGAAAACTGTGACAGAGAATGGAGTATAAATCACAAATTAAATTTCTGTGTTGGCACTTTGCGATAAATAAGCGGATCTTTGTTGTAGTTTGGGCACTCGGTCTCTAAAAGGTTCGCCATCACTGCCCTAGGGTTAAAGTACCCTAGGGAGTCTGAAAAGTACTAAAAATAAAAATAAAAAAAAGTTTAAAAAAAAAAAAATTATAATAAAAAACCCTAAAAACTCAAATCACCCCCCTTTCCCTAGAACTGATATAAATATAAATAAACAGTAAAAATCATAAACACATTAGGTATCGCCACGTCCAAAAATGCCCGATCTATCAAAATATGATAACGGTTTTTCACTGCGTTTAATCCCGTAACGGAAAATCGCCCCAAAGTCGAAAATGGCACTTTTTTTGTCATTTAAAAAAATTAAAAAATTCTATAAAAAGTGATCACAAGGTCGAACAGTCCTAAAATTGATAACATTGTAAATGTCATCAAAATCCGCAAAAAACTACACCACCCACAGCTCAGTACACCAAAGTATAAAAAAGTTATTAGCGCCAGAAGATGGCAAAATCCCCCAAAAAAATTTTGTACAGGAGGTTTTAATTTTTTTAAATGTATGAAAACATTATAAAACCTATACAAATTTGGTATCCCCGTAATCGTACCGACCCAAAGAATAAAGTAGACATGTCATTTGGGGCGCACAGTGAAATCCGTAAGATCCAAGCCCACAAGAAGGCGGCACAAATGCGTTTTTTTACCAATTTCACTGCATTTGGAATTTTTTTCCCGCTTCCTAGTACATGGCATGGAATATTCAATACCATCTCTATGAAGTGCAATTTGTTACGCAGAAAATAAGCCATCACACAGCTCTGTACATGGAAAAATAAAAAAGTTATGGATTTTTGATCATGGGGAGTAAAAAATGAAAATGAAAAAACGAAAAAGGGCCAGGTCCTGAAAGGGTTAAGGTGAAGCTTGGGTCAGATCCATAATTGAGCATGAGGCCCCTTCCACACTTGTGAGTGTGATGCGCTGAACACGCATCACACTCGCAGCGAGGGCTGGCTGGATCAAACACTGCAAACTGGAACTGAACTCAGCATTTCAGTTCAGTTCTGGTTTGCAGCGTTTGGACCGGGAGATGCAGGCAGTGAGTTCAGCGCATCACACTCGCAAGTGTGGAAGGGGCCGAAGGGTTTATGTGTCAGCAGTGATACCATCTGTGTGTTTCCCTGTGAATATTCCCTATTTATTTCTTAGGATGTAGTTTTGGATAGCATTTTATCTTCTGTTATTTGAACATTTTTTTGTAATAAAATATTAATATTTTTATGGATCAGGTTATTTTGGTTATATGGATCTATTATTTTATTGTACGGGTTGTTTTTCACAGATGTAGTGATACCAAATATGTGGCGTTTGCATGGCGAATTTCTTATTTTATGAGATTTTTTTCTATTGAATAGGACACTTTTATTTTTTATTGTTTTTATATTTTAACTTTTTTTACAGTTTTTATTTGATCCACTATAGGACTATTGGATTGTTTAACAGTCCAATAAAGTTATGATTCTGAACTGTTCCCCTGTGTAATTACTCTTTTCTTACCCTTTTATTTAAAGAATCTTCCCACCAGCATGTAGCTTTGCACATGCACATAAACTAGCGAATGTTATAGTATTCTTCACATTTTATTATATGCACTGTTATATTGTTCATACCTACTACTGTCAGTTTTATGAAAACATTTTGGGGCACATTTACTTACCCATCCGGAGTTGTTCACCGAGAGTGCATTATCTGACAAGAATGCACTGTGCCGCCCACAACATTTTTTGGCTCAATGATTTTGAGATTGTGTTTGTATACTGTTTACTAACAAAGTCCAATGATTCAGGAGAATCACAGCAATCTCTAACTGTTACAAGTTTTTAAATGCTTGAATCTTTGTAGAAAACAAATGTATGTGCAAGCAGTTTGCACATTTTTTCCGTTGCAAAGTCAGACAGAAAACTGGTGCAAACACTATGATAAATGTCAATATTTTATGTGGCTGCTCTCCGTATTTACCATATAACAATATAGATTTAGGTGTAGTAGTATATTGAAGAATTTATTTAGGTAAATAACTACTTAATTCTACTAGAATTACTAGTCATTCACCTGAAAGGTTTTTTTACTTTAAAAACATATTCACAATATCTTATTTTCAGCTACAAGGATAGGAAGTCATGACATGGTGTCACTTTTGATCAGTTACAACTGTACCATTAACCAACCCTGTGTGAAAAGATGGTCGGCAATGCATGAAGCTGCAAAACAGGGATACAAAAGTATTGTGTCTTTACTTTTAAAAAATGGTGGAAATGTCAGCCTTAGAGATGGATTTGGAGTGACACCACTAGGAGTTGCTGCTGAATTTGGTCACTGTGACGTACTGGAACAACTGATACATAAAGGTATGTAAAAGTATTTTTAACATAATGGGGCACATTTACTTACTTGTCCGAATCACGATCTGCGAGGTGCATTCCCCGAAGATCCTGCACTGTGCCGCGATCCACGTAGATCCTGTGCCTGATATCCTGCACGTGTCGCTTCCCCCTCAGGTCCGCCGGAGTTCACCTTCTCCGGACCTGATCGGGGAAGCGGCACACTCAGCAAGTCGTGCTCACGATGTAAGTGAATCGCGGCACAGTGTTTGGGATCTCCTACGGACGGATAAGTAAATGTGCCCCACTGTGTGCCTTAAAATGTGCACCATGATTTTGTTGCAATATTACATAATGAACTGTTCCAAATAATAGAAGGCATTAAGTTAGTCTAGACAGTGAAATCACAGAATGGTGCGATTTGATTTTGCCCATCAGATATACTATACTCCTGTTTTGTTATTTAAAGTAAACCTGTCACAAGTAATGTCATTTTTAGTTGGTGACAGGTTCCAATAGCCTATGCTTTGCTGATTTTAAAAGTGGCTTTGTCAGCATTCTGAATACTGCCACTACTTTATAAAGTAGAAAAATTAGTAAAATTAGTAGTAAAATTTTATTTCGCATTACTTGTCTCCCTCCCAGAAGCGTGTGGTGAGTCTCACAGTAGGGTGGGAAGGGGGTCAGGGTGCAGCTGTAGCAACTTGCCTGTGTCTCAGTCTCCTCAATGATTTCTACCTCTTCTTTAAGAAGATTACTTTAAGAAGACAGTATTGAAGACTTTTCTTGGCAGGATTGGGTATTGCTTAGAGATGGGGTGGTCCCAAGTCCACATAGAAACATAGGCCACGCTGTGCCCTAAAGTAGGACAAACCGTGTTCCTAAAAATGTGCATGTGCATCAAAAGTTTGGTGCATTATTACGGAATGAACTGACACTACAAATAGAAGATATATAGTTAGTCTAGACAGTATTTAACACAGTTTCTTTTCGGTTTAGTTTTCTTCTGTTCTCAGTTATCTAATTATATTGAAAAAAATATTCTAGGTGGAGACATCAGTGCAGAAGCAGATGATGGCTCCACAGTGCTCTCTGACGCTGCTGCTGGGGGAAATCCAGACTGCATTGCTCTCCTTTTGGAATATGGGGCCAGTGGAAACATGCCAGATAAAGAGGGTTATCTTCCCATACACAGAGCAGCTTATGGAGGACATTACCTGTGAGTATTTCTTTTTTGAGGATACTGATGTGGTTAAGTTTAGTGTTTAGGTGTGAACATAGCGTTACTTAGTACTGTTAGAAATATGCACTTTTATGGGTGTAACATTCACATGGTTTTTATTTTCCTTTAGTGCATTAAGATATCTTATCCCGGTGACATCACAACATGCAATTAAAAAAAGTGGATTAAGTCCTGTTCATTCTGCAGCGGATGGACAAAGCGTCCAGTGCTTGGAACTACTCATTGAGAATGGCTTTGATGTGAATGACCTCCTAGCTGAACATTTATCTGAAAATTATGGTGATAAAAGGTTGACTGCATTGTTTTTTGCAGTGTCCAATAAAGATGTTTTATGCACAGAGATGCTATTAAAAGCTGGTGCTAATCCGAATTTAGACCCTCTGAACTGTCTTCTAGTTGCTGCCCGATCAGGAAGTCATGAAATTGTTCGACTTCTATTAGTTCATAACGCCAACGTCAACTGCTACTTCATGCTCGTGAATGACACTCATTTTCCAAGTGCAATACAGTATGCCCTCAGTGATGAAATCATGCTACGGATGTTGTTAAATAATGGATACCAGGTTGAGAGGTGCTTTGACTGCTTGCATGGGGACATGTACGGTGGATCATTTGTATGGGCAACCTCTGAAGAAGTTCTGCCTGGTTGGACATCAACTGTCATAAAGGACACCCATGTGAGTAGCCTTATGCCCCTTTCAAACTTGTGTTGCAAATCACATCAGAGGGCGAAGCGTGAAAAACATACGTTTTTACCTGCGATTCTCATCAGTTCTGATCATTTTTGATTTATGCAAATGGTCTGATTACTTATGACCAGTATTTCAGTTTTTCATGTTTAACAAATTAGCAAAAATATGTACATTTCTGTTTTTGTCAAGATGGGGTGCAGAGTGTAAATTGATGTGAAAAAAATAACTTTTTTGATCTTACCAATGGGATGCAATGAACAAAGGCCCACATTTATCAGAACTAGTGCAGCGGTCTGCACTATGTGCAGTTTGCCTGTGGAGTGTGCAGCAGATTAATCAAAACCGGTGCACCCTGCTCTGCTCAGGAAGTGTGCACCATTTTTTTTATGCACTTTGTTCATGCTACAAAATTGTGGTGCAGACAGAATTGTGGCGCACACCAGTGAACGTGGTGCAAACTCCAACTAAGCTCTAACACCGCCCTTTAGCTGCACATTTTTCAGGCTTGTCGGACACAGTGCAGCTATGTGACAAACCTGGTGCAAACACTTTATAAACACATGTGCAAGCAGTTTTCATCTGAATACTTTCTGTATCCACTGTATATTATGTAATTATGAGTATGTAGAAGGTGGGTAGTCAGGTAGCTCCATCTTCTAATTCAGTGATTAAACTAGGGCATATTCAACTGACATGGTTTGGTCCTTTGGTCCGAATACTGCCAGGAGTCCATGCATCCCTGTAGGACAGCAGTGCCATACTTTAATCACAGTTTCAGTTCAGGGAAGCATATATACTCAAGTCAAGAAAGAAAACAGTGTACTCACCTTCTTAACCCCACCCCCACCCAAAAGTCCTCTTCTATCCATCACGGCCCCCCGCATCGGCTCCGTGTCCCTGCTCGGTCCATCACAGGCATTATGATGTCAGCCGTGCGCTGACATTCTAGTTTGTGCGCAGGCATCGGCACACACTATGATGTCGGAGAGTGGCCTACGTCATGGTGCCTGTGGGGCTGGCTATATATTGGGGGACAGGGGCTGGCAGGCTATATACTGGGGGGCAGGGACTGGAAGGCTATATATTGGGGGCAGGGGCTGGCAGGCTATATACTACAGGGGCTGGCAGGCTATATACTGGGGGGCAGGGGCTGACAGGCTATATACTAAGGGGCTGGCAGGGTATATACTGGGGGGCTGGCAGGCTATATACTGGGGGAGTGGCATGCTATATACTGGGGGCAGGGACTGGGAGGCTATATACTACAAGGGCTGGCAGGCTATATACTAGGGGGCTGGCAGGCTATATACTGGGGGTCAGGGGCAGGCCGGCTATATACTACAGGGGCTGGCATATTATATATACTGGGGAGCTGGCATTCTATATACTAGGGGACTGGCAAGGTATATACCTGGGGGACTGGCAGGCTATGTACTACAGAGGGTGTGAGGCTATTTACTAGGGGACTGGCAGGCTATATCCTACAGGGGCTGGCAGGCTATACACTTCAGTGGCTGGCGGGCTATATACTACAGGAGCTGGCAGGCTATATACTACAGGGGCTGGCTGGCCATATACTACAGGGGCGGGCAGGCTATATATTACAGGGGGCTGGCTATATACTACAGGGGGCTGGCTGGCTATATACTACAGGGAGCTGGCAATATACTACAGGGTCTGGCAGGCTATATACTGGGGGGTTGTGACCAATGCATTTCCCACCCTCGGCTTATACTCGAGTCAATATGTTTTTTGTGTTAAATTAGGGGTCTCGGCTTATACTCGGGTCGGTTATACTCGAGTATATAAGGTAAGTAAGATGTGTGGACTTTCATTCCATGAAATCTGGCCATCACACAGTTTGCAGTTCAAAAACCAAACGCTTTTGTGTGTTTTACTCTCCTCTTAAAAGATATTAAAATTTCTTGTAATCATGTGTACTATTACCATAATGTTTGATGTAAAGTTAAATGTCTTATACCACTTTGTTACTGAATATAATTAATTGTAGTAGTTATTGCTGACATTTTCTGGTATACTTTCTTTCAGTTTTGCGATTTCATCACAGTGTCATGGATGAGGCATCTGGTTGGGAAAGTTATTCGAGTTTTAGTAGATTACATGGATTATGTTCCAATTTGTACAAAATTGAAATCTGTTCTTGAAACACAAAATGAATGGACTGAGATTCAGGAAATTATAGGTAAATACATTATTTATTATCAGTGTTTCACATTATTGCTAAGTAAAGTATCCTAAGCTGTGCTAGAACAAGGGATTTGGTGCCCTAGACAGAAAAGCAAAATTGAGCCCCCACCTACTGTAAACCTGTAGCAAAAACGCGGTAGTATTAGATAACTGATAACGAGAGGAAAAATGAAATGAATCCTCCCCACCATTAAAAATAACAAAAAAAGAAATCTAAGAGGCCAACGGCTATGGGATCATCTACAAATTGGCATATCAGCAGCTGCAGCCTTCTGATACATTCAGTGTGCAGCTGCATGCAGTGCAGTTTTACACCACGTCCTTCTTGGCTTAGAATTGTGCTTGAGGCTACATTCACATGGATGTATGCCCTTATGGAGGTACACTGGAGAGGACCCCTCCCCTCTCCATAGAAAATAATGCGGCATGACTGTTCTTAAAGCCAAAGATGGTGCATGCTCTATCTTTTTTGTGGCCATGGCTTGGAACGGTGAGCACTTGTTGTTCTCATCATACCAAGCCCAGGCACAATAGCCGTCTAAGGGGGGTGTTATACGTTGCCCCGACGGTCATGTGAATGCACTCTTTGTCTGCGACAGTTCCTAGCGAAGGCTATAGTGCGTAGGCCAATTACGCCAACAATAACATCCCCCTTCACATCCATCCACGTGGGGAAATGGTTGTAATTCCAGGCCGTACAATCTCTGATATATCTGGCCCTATGTGCTCCTTTTTTATGTTACATTATTCCCATGGGTTATGATTTCTTTTTATGAACTAGATGACACCTTTAACTACATACTACTTGTTCCACATAAATTATTAGGCTAATAGTCCCTTCACCAGAAGCCTATTTATGTATGTGCTGTCTCTAACAGCACTGCTTGCTTCTATGAAATAAGCTGTTTCTTGTAACTAAAGCCCATAGACACATTGCTCATATTGAGCAATATGTTCTCAAATTCAGAAGCAACCCTAGGTTGCTCTAAAGCCTCATGATTTCAATAATGTCCTTACATGCTCTGCAAAGAGAAATTAGAAAAGTTCAGAGAAGAAATAATCTGCCTCTTTAATGCATGTCTGAATCTACTGGTAACAATAATTTAATAAGCCATTAGGTCACTGTTACCATTTATCTCTATATGGAAAAACAAGCAAATCCATAGGACATAAGTTCCCTGCTAATTTGTGGCAAAATAAAAATAGTTTAAAGGACATCTACCATCTTATATACCTGCACAGCTGTCTGGATACCAGCCGGGTTTAATTGCAAAGCTGCACTGGTCTGCAGGTTATATACTGGGTGGGCAGGGCTGCAGGCTATATACTGGGTGGGCAAGGCTGCAGGTTATATACTGGGTGGGCGGGGCTGCAGGCTGTATACTGGAGAGATGCAGGGGCTGCAGGCTATATACTGGGGGGGCAGGGGTTGCAGGCTGTATACTGGGGGGGCAAGGGTTTCAGGCTGTATACTGGGGGCAGGGGCTGCAGGCGATATACTGGGGGGCAGGGGCTGCAGGATATATATTGGGGGGCAAAGGTCTGGCTGTATTCTGGGGGCAAAGGGCTGGCTGTACACTGGGGGCATGAGCTGGCTTATACTCGAGTTAATAGGTTTTCCCAGTTTTTTGTGTTAAAATTAGGAGTCTCGGCTTATACTCGAGTCAGCTTATACCCGATTATAAACAGTACCTCCTCCATGTAGAAAAAAATTCTAAACTTTTTTAAAGTTAAACATTAAATTGATACTTGTAAAAATTAACAATTTATCAATATCAATTGATTTGATTTGTTGTATAGCTGGCAATTATAGAAAATAAAATATAATTGATTTTGCTCCCATTTATTTTTAGGCAACCCTCGACCACTGAAGCATTTGTGCCGACTAAAACTACATAAACATTTTGGTTGGGAGAGATTACAAAACCTGTCATCTGTGAAATGTGTTCATCTCCCTCCTCTCCTGAAGTCCTATTTATTGTACAAAGAATATGATTTATATGGGAAGGGGTTGCACCTCGATACATAATCAACTAGAAGCAAGTTTACAAGTTAATGCTTGATGACTCCTTGGACATTTTTGGGAATTTTATATCACATGTATTAGGGGCAAATTATTTTCTAGTACCAGAAAATAAAAAAAAATTCTGTTGCCAAGATACTAATGTGAGCAGAAACTGAGTGGATCACTCAAATTATTCATTAAAAAGAAAGCCCTTTATTCCATTTCTCCTGAGTAATGAATTTATAGATTTTTTTTAAAAACAATTGATTTTCTTTTAAACATGAGAATACAAATACACAAATCATCAGTGGTGAACACTTACCTTTTCACATCGCATCATACAATCAGCAATTGTACACAGTTGTTCATAGCCGCCTTATAGAAAACATCATTAATCTTGCTAGTTCAATTGTACAATGCTAACAGTACAACAGAAATATTCAATGAGGGTTTCTACTGTGGTACATAAAAAACAATTTGTAAAGTAACATTTAATAAAACAACAACATTTACAGTTTGTCTAACATTATTTTAATTCAACCTAAGCCCTTATGCTCTTAGGATCGGCAAATCTATTATTCATGAAAGTGCGATCTGTGTGACCATATTTCCCATTGTTTTTGGAAGGTACTGATTTTATTGGTTTGAAAGGCTATTGCCTGTCAGAGCAGGGAGTCTGTGGACCCTCTGGACCACCGCGGAAGGTGGTCCTAGCCGACCTGGGACCGGAGTCTAAGTGGAAACCCGGTGTTCACCAGAGCCCGCTGCAGCAAGTCCATCCCACCAGGTCGTTCCACAGGTGCGACTAGCCCGCAGTGGCTGCCAAGGTAGCAATACAGCTGATACCACATCACATCACATCAGGAATCGCAGGAGCTGGCACAGAGGAACACAGGACCACAGGGATGGACTGGTACACAGGAACGGACTGGCAAACAGGAACGCAGGACCACGGGAACGGACTGGCACACAGGAACGACAGGGACGCAGGAACGTCAGGGACGCAGGAATCACAGGGACGCAGGAATCACAGGGGAGCTTTCTCTTCATGGGAAGACTTGAAGATCCAGCAAGGGTCACAGGAAGAGGCAGAACTTATAACAGGCCAGCGCCAATTACCAGCGTGCTGGCCCTTTAAATCTGAGCGAGCTGGCGCAAGCGCGCCCTAGGAGACGGGGACGCGCGCGCCGAGCCGTGGGAGCAGGAGAGGACATCGCTGGAGCCAGGGAAGGTATGCAGAGCGGAGCTCCGGGGGAACGCTGAGGGGCACGGGAGCGCCCGCAATCGGAGACAGAGATCGCGGGAGTACCCGTGACAGTCCCCCCCCTCGGCCTCCCTCTCTTCTTCTTGGTCCCAAGAAACCTCTGGAGGAGAGTCCGATCAAAGATGTTTTCTTCAGGCTCCCAGGATCTCTGCTCAGGCCCGAACCCCTTCCAATCTGCAAGAAAGAACCGCTTACCCCTCACGATCTTCATGTCCAGAACCTCCTTAACTTCGTAGACATCTGGGGAATCCGCCACAGGAGCAGGAGGAGGGGATTGCTGGGAAAAGCGGTTCAAGATGACTGGCTTCAGGAGGGAGACATGGAAGGAGTTCGGGATGCGCATTGATGGTGGAAGGTGGAGCTTGTAGGCCACTTGATTGATGCGCTTGATTACCTCAAAGGGACCGAGAAATCGGGGACCAAGTTTGTAACTGGGTATCTTAAGCCAGATGTATTTGGAGGACAACCATACTTTGTCACCAGGAGAGAAGACAGGAGGAGCTCAACGTTTCTTATCAGCCTGAAATTTGGTACGGTTCGTAGAAGGGACTGGCGGGTCTGGTCCCAAATAGACTTGAGGTCCTGCACCAAATCCTCTACTGCAGGGACATCAGAGGAAGTAGACAGTGGGAGAGGCGGGCGAGGAATGTGTCCATAGACCACAAAGAACGGTGCTGAGCCAGTAGACCCCGAATCCAGGGAATTGTAGGAGAACTCAGCCCAAGGTAGTAGATCAGCCCAGTTGTCCTGACGGGCTGAGACAAAGTGACGAAGGTAGCAGCCCAAAGTCTGGTTCACCCTCTCCACTTGACCATTAGACTGCGGGTGGTATGCAGAAGAAAAGTCTAAATTGACCCGCAGGTGGTTACACAAAGAACGCCAGAACCTTGACACAAACTGGACTCCTCGATCGGACACGATGTGAAGCGGCAGCCGGAAGATGTGTCTGAAGAAGCTGTGGGGAAGACGGAAGACCTGGAAGGGAAACAAAATGGGTCATCTTTGAAAACCGGTCCATCACCACCCAGGCACCCAGGAGACAGGCACCCAGATGACAGTACAGCCCGAGGGACCATGGGCGACTGGGTATCGGCAACGGCAGTAACAGTCCAGCCGGTTTGAGGCGAGAGGCTTTGTTGCGGGCACAGGAAGAGCAGGATCCCACAAACTCCCCAACCTCCTTGACCAGGTCTGGCCACCAGTAGTAGCGGGAGATGAGGGCCACAGTGCGCTGCACCCCAGGAAGCCCAGCCACATGAGAAGAATGTCCCCAAGATAATATCCTTTTCCGGAGAGCAGGTCTAACATATGTCTTGCCAGGAGGTAGCTACCGAAGATCAACTGGAGCTGCAACAACAAGCTGGTCCGGAGAAATTATGTGCCAAGGAACTGGTTCTTCTCCAACCACATCCGAAGCCCGGGACAGGGCATCAGCCTTAACATTCTTGTCAGCCGGACGAAAATGGATAAGCAGATCCATTTTATTTTACTATAATTTTACTAAGTTTTATTGCTGTTTTAGCTCCTATCACTCCCTAGGTTGCTCAATGCAATATCCCAGGGTGTGAGGGGGTGCTCTTTAAGAAGACACATTATGATCCATCTAGTTCTGTGAGGTGACAATGTGGTTAGATTATCAGGGTACAGGTGTATATACACTTTCATCTGGCTTCTGACATTGTACTAACACACTAACACATAGAGAGAGATGAGACAGATCAGAGATGAAAGATGCATGAGATTACACATAGGCTGACAGACAGATGCTGGCTGACAGACTTATACACAATTACACTGTGAGCTCTGCTACATCTCTGTTCTCACAGGTATGTGCTTGCCCCCCTTCTCCCAGATCACTTATCTCCTTGTAGTTTGCAGCTCCTCCCTCTTCAAAATGTGCTGACGGGAAGTGATCAATGTTAGCTCCGTGCAGGGGGCTTGGCTACAGGCTCATAGCCGAAAGACACAGACATCTCAGCAAGCACGGCTGTCACACACAAATCCAAGATGGCGGCCTGACCCTAAAGTCAGAAGTTACAGGGTCGTGTCTAGGGGCAACTGAAATTGTGTACAGCAGGACTGATAGAAACAGGTTGGACTTATATCTGTGATATGCTGTATTTTTGTTAATAACATTGAATTAGAGAATGTGTTATTTTGTTATACTGAGTACATATAAGAAACTTTAGGGTCGGGCTGCCATCTTGGAGTTCTGTATGACAGCTGTGCTTGCTGAAATTTATGTCTCTCTCTGCTGTGTGCATGGAACTCACTCACTGATACACTTCCTGTCAGCACATGGTGAGCAGAGAGGAGCTGCAAACTACAAGGAGATAAGTGATCTGGGGGTATGGGGAGGCAGGCACATATCTGTAAGAACAGAGATGTAGCAGAGCTCACAGTGTAATGTGTGTTAATGTCTGTCAGTCTCTGTCTGTCAGCCTATGTGTAATCTCATGCATCTCTGAACTGTCACATATCTCTTTCTATGTGTTAGCACAATGTCAGAAGCCAGATGAAAGTGCATATACACCTGTACCCTGATAATGTAACCACACTGTCTTCTCACAGAACTAGATGGATTATAATGTGTCTGCTCAGAGAGGCCCCACCTACACCCTGGGATTTTGCACTGAGCAGCCTATGGAGTGATAGCAGCTAAAACAGAAATAATACTGATTAACATTGTAAAGTAAGGGGTTAAAATTATCTTTATTGTGTAAACATCACTAGGGGATTGAGATGTGAGAATTTTCTTTCATGGCTAAACCCCTTTAAGTAACAGAAAGTCCTGATCAGTGTCCTTGGTGAGCTCTCCCTGTTCTTCCAGACTAAATATACTTATCAATCATCTGCTTTATGAGACATATGTACTGACAGACATCCCACAGGACCCTGTTCCCCAATCTACAAACTTACATACCTTTGAGTCAATGGCATCATACTTTACATTTTACAATGAATATCCTGATCATTTATTTTTTTGTGTGATTCTAACAATACTTACTAGAAGGTGTTGTAGTCATCTATGGGCAAACAGCATGCAGTCTGTAGCTCTGTGTATTAGGATTCTTTATGTAGAAGCTTCAACTCTTCTGGATCATTGTCTGTGTGGTTTTTCTACCATATTGTAGTTTCTTCTGCTGATGAAAAAGTGGGAAATAACCATTAAATAGTCTTACCTCTTAGGTCACATTCACCTTTCCTTTAGATCTTCAGTTATTTCCTTCATTTATTGTCAAACAAAACCATGTGAGGCTGCATATACGGAACGGGTGCTACTCTTTCCAGTAGCTATACAGAAGATAGGTATAAGAGAAAGATTGGCACCTGGTATGTGTGTTAAATCACTTATGGTTTTAGCTCAAAATACCTGAAGGAAATAACTAAAGACCATACAAACATGTAAACTGACCTTAAAGCACATAAGACCCTTTTTTAAAGTCCTTTAGGAACCAGTGTGTTAATGAGTTCAGTAAGTGCTTCTAGCACCATTCCTTTGCTATTAGAACAATTGTACCAATTGTACCAAATCTACGTACCAAACGTAGGCTAGCCCCACTTGCTCACAATTTAGAATTGAATAGGGTAACTGAAAGATTCTTAAATCAATAATTACCATAGGAAGGTATTGTAAGCTATTCCTTCTTCCGATTCTGTGTAAAAGACACCACTGTGATCATATCAGAATGGTTCTATAAATTGTTAAATTAGTTTCCAGAAATGAGACCCTTTCCCAGAACATCCAGTTGTCTTTATGCATTATTAAAACTCTCTAAGCCATTTGAGATCATTGTGTCCTCGAAATGTACAGCAACATGGAAGATAAAACATGATGTTCTGTCTCCATGTACAAAGTACGCACAAAGCTTTAAAAGAGATTCACATTTCTATTCAAATAAAACTTACTCACAAGTCCTTCTAATACCCTGTTTCTCCGAAAAGAAGATCTACACCAAAGATAATACATGGCATAATTTTTCAGGATTTTTTTGTATGCTTGAAATATAAGCCATAATTACAATTCATTAAAAAACTGCGTGCAGACAGCTATATACATACAAATCTTAAATAGCATATAGCAAAACAAACACAGTGGACTCTTCATCAAGGAAAACAGTCTAGATGGTGGGCGATTCAATCAGCCAATCTATATGTGTGTATGTAAACTGGGGGCCCATGTAGTATTTTCAGGCTTTTTTCATGGAATGTAGCCCCCACAGGCAAACTAAGTAAGTTATCTATTAATGTATGTTTAATAGAGGTGGATTATAAGGTTGTAATGTGCTAGTCCAAAAGAACACACATTACTCCAGCTCACCTAGATCCTTGGCGTCACCAGTGAGTGCACGGACCCACCCCGCTGCTGTCATGAGTAAGAGCCGCGTTAACTGTTCAGCTATATTCCTGTTTTATGCTTGTGGACGCCATGGATTGATTCAATAAATTTAATCTGTTGAAGAGCTGGATCTGGGGACCTTATTTTGACTTGTAATGTGCTAGTATCTCGCCTCCCATATTTTCCCTGACTCCTCAGCTTCTTGTTTTAGGAATAGTGATCTTCTTTTGCAAACTTAAAAAAAATTGCAGCTGCTCTGCTGGATGGGAGGGTTGTTCAAAACAGATGGTCTGACTGGTATATTTATGCTGACACCTCATGGGGATCAAAGTGCTCCCATTAAGTAGTGTTTAATCCCTCCTTTTTCTTTCTTCTTTTATTCTTTGACTTTTGGCATGCTCATTCCCATTTTGGTTCTCTTTTTCCAGATGCAGGTTGTTCCATGGTCCAGTTTCCCCTTCTGGTTATTCTTCCCTTTTTGTCCATGTTATCCTTCTTTTATCATCTGGTCCTGTGTCTTTTGATTTTTATTTGTCTTGTTTTGTATGTCTAATGGGTAATTTGTATATTTTAGCATCTTTAGGTACCTACGTGTTTTCTTTATTGCTTTTTCACTGTAGGCCATTTGCCACAGTCCTTTTATTTTACCCTTTTCTGATTTATTCTTAACTTGTATTTTTGTACATATGATTTATAATGTGTACCATTTTTTTTTGTTAAAATGTAATAAAAATGATTGAAACCATAAGAAAACTGAAACCCCTAAAAAAATCTGACTCAAATTAACTCACAACAATAAAATCTGCCACACCAATAACATTTTTTCATACGCCAATTGGGTTGTCCCGTTGGTATCACCCAACTCCTGAGCCTGAGGTTTGTGGCTGCTTCAGGTCACCAGAGGCAGCCAACCGCTACATGTGGCTGCATTGGAATACAGCTGGAATGTTGTGTCTATTACAGAAGTGATGTAGATCTGTGTGAGAGTGAACATCCATCAATGGCACATAACAATTAATTGTGTAAGTCTAAGATGGTATGAAAAGTGTGATTCTTTTCGGGATGCCTGTTGTTCGTGGAGAAAAGACATGATTGCATTGTATTTTGTTCACAAAAAAATTTGTGGTTTCTTATACATAGAAAAAAATAACACATCCCAGAAAATAAGTCACAACTATATTTAAGAACAAAATATACTATCAACCATGCCTTATTTCCAGGAAAACACAGGTATGTCCTTCTAGAATATAAGTATATACATGAATCACATCCAGGTATAAAGTTTTTATCTTCAGCTGTCATAATAGAGAAAGGGGTGTAGACCATAAGCTCACCCACAACCCCGTACCCTGCCTAATTGACCTTGCTGTCCTAAGCACAGAGGACAACTAAAAGGAAATCCTACTCTGAATAGATGCCCAGAAAAGATGACAACAAACACAGTGACAAACAAAAGAAAACAGACAGACAAGTGAGGTCAGACAAACTGGTTCAATACCACGAGGGAGGTGATGCACAAATACCTTAGCCAAAGAGCGGTCGATAAATGTAGCAAAAGTCAGATACACAGTAGTAGAAATAGCAATAGAAAGGCAGAAAAACAACAAGTGTCAGGAGACTAGTAATAACCAGCAACCTCCAGTGAAACTGGGCAGTTATATAAAGATGTTCCTGGATGGATCCAACAGAGCAGCCCTGGGAGGGATTCACAAGCACAGAAGCAAGTAACCTGATCTAATTCAGAGGGGGTTGACACTGTATTTTTATTGTTTTTCATTTTATCAAACAAGAAACAACAACAGCATCCAACCCGTTCACGGGTCTGTCGTCAAACGTCTCAAAAATCCATAAGAGGAATGTTTCAAAAACAAAAATCACATTTGTAAATAAGGCAATGATACAAGATATGAGGATGAAGTAAACTACATGGAATGGTTCACAATAAAACAAGGAACTATTCACACAGGGAGGAAAAGGAAAACTAAGTATTAGTGGATGCCATTGCCATTTCCTTAAAACTGGAGTCAATGTATTCACCATCAACAAACTGCCAATGGTCATCTCATGGAGTCCAGAGCATGTTAAATTTATCAAGTCTATTCTGTATAATCCATTGTGCAGACCTTATGTATTCTAGAGCATAAATCAATACAAGAGGGATGAGATACAAATTTCGATGTATTTAATGTACAAAGATCTCCCTTGGAAGAATACAGTTGTAACAAGTCCTTAAGGATGAACAGGGTGAGGTGTATGATGTTTTTCATCCTCCCCATTCATATGTTGCAGTCAAACCACCACTTAAATGACGGCACATCAAGGCATGCAGATTAGTTCTTATTACAACTGGAAGCTTCTCTAATGCTCCATGGCTTTCATTATTTTTTTGTTTGTGACCAATTTTTCAAATGTAGCCCCATTTAAGAACACTACCTAAAATTATGCAGTTATCTGTTAAAAAGGTTTTCCCAAAACAGAAAGTATAACTACAAAGAATAGAGAGGTTTTGCAAAAAGCTGTTAAATTGTTCATTTTTAAAACACATCCTAAGATTCTTTGACATCCCAAGAGTCAGATGGCGAATAAAATCGATGGCAAATAATAGTGATACTTCTTTGCTTCTACTAAGATTATGTCCAAAGGTGTGGTTACACAGATCTCCAGAGCTGCTATACGGATCTCGAGAGCTGCACATTTAGTAAAGACTACTGGAAAACTAAGTAAATGAAAATAATACACGTGGTTTCTCATAGTTAACATAGTTGACACTTGTTGGTGTGTGTTCATTGCAGGCTGCTTAATAGATATCTCCTTTCAGGTGAGTAAAAGCATCTTTCCACTATACATTATAGTAAGGGGATGATGCTGATAAATGATCAGAATGGTTTGCAGGATCCCGAATGATGTGTTATATACAGAAACATCCATAGTCTTTACAGCGAAGTATTTTAGATTTGATCTATGAGAAGACATAAGGAATCCAAGTTAACCAGCGTACCCTTTATAAGGTAACATTCAGTGTGTCAGTAATCCCACAGTCAGAGAGGCTGTAATTCACATGTGATGTCACTTTGTCACTGTCCCTCTACCCAGCTGACGTTTGAGGCTTAAATAGAGTATGCCTTCACCCTTTTTGTTTCAAGGGAACACCCATTGAACTTTTCTTAAAAGGCTGGCTCATCTCATCTGACTTGTCAGTTGGTGCTCACAAAGGACAGAGAAGGCAGCTCAATTATTTTAACCTTCCCTCTTGATACTTTTTAGTTGCCTGCCTTGACTGGTTCTAGCCTATTCTGTAGCACCCAAGGGGACCATGTCTGCCTTTGGATACAGGAGAGAGATCAGCAAGTATGGAGATATTGATGAAGATGAGCTTCTTGCTTCATTGTCAGCAGAGGAGCTCCAAGAACTGGAAAGAGAATTGGAGGATATTGAGCCTGACCACAATCTTCCAGTTGGAATGAGGCAAAAAAGTTTAACAGAGAAATCTCCAACAGCTAACTTCAGCAGAGAAGCTCTAATGGCATATTGGGAGAAAGAAACCAAAAAGTTAATGGAGAAAGAAATGGGTGCTGGCTCTGAGGTGGGTTAATGCATTGCTTACAACTGACCTTTTATAAGTGGATACAAGTAACCATCAATCCATTATGTTGCAAAAGTCAAACATATTTTAGTTTTCCACAAATATTTGTAGAGGAATAAGTACAGACACTACATTGTTTGCATTGTGAAGTTTAAGCTGAGTTAAATAATTTAATAAGGCAATTGATAAATGCAGATCTGATATATATATATACTTGCTCAAAACTAAAAATTATATATACACTAGAAAAAAAAGTATTACGGATACTAACGTAATCTACTAACAAAACATTATTATAGGAAGTCACAAGAAGTTACTTTATGTGCATTAGGAGTTAAAACGAGGCATTACCAGTTGCCTCTTCATTGGATTCCCCACTGCTTAGTCAAAGCTCTCCACTTGTCTCTGGTATTTGATTGTTTTCCAAACATGGTAGTTATCAGAGATTATTCTATTGCTTCTATATATAACCACCGTATAATCTGTTACTAGCACAGGGGATGACAATGTGTTGGGCGACAGTTGGCTGCAATAGTCATCAGATATGAGGTGTCCTTGAATATGGTTTATTGTTCTCCTAACTTTTTAATAATAATGAATTAATGTTATGCACTATATTTTGTGTACCAATTATGTATTTGCTAGTTATGAGAAAATAATAGAATTATTATTATTTCTGAAAGAAAGAAATCATGGCCTCTAAATTTGAAGGGGCTGTCCAGTTGTAACAAATAATTGATATACCTTGAGTAAGGAAAAGTTATACAATATTCTAATATACTTTCTGCATCAATTATTCACCGTTTTAAAGAACTTGCTGTCCTTCTTTAGAAAGCGTCTTTGTTTACTCCAGTAGATAGAAAGCACTCCTTGGTCTTGAGATGGGCAGGCGGGTGCACGAGCCGTTATTATCATGAGTCTCTGTGGTAATAATGACTCGTGCATCCACATGTCCATCACAAGACCATGGACAGATTTTTATCCACTGGACGTAAGCATAGAAGCTTTCCATAGCAGGAAAGCAAGCAGAGATCTAGAAAACTGTGAGGAATTGATGCAGAAAGCATAATGGAAAATTGTATAACTTTTCATTACTCAAACACATCAATTGTTTGAAAGTGGACAGCCCCTTTAAGCATCCAAAGGGTTGCAGATTTATCAGTATAATTCTACCTACACAATAGAGAGTTAAAATAATAATTTTTGTCTGAAAAAGACTTACTGTGCTCTCTAAGCCTATGCAGCAGCTGACAGCGGGAAAAACTAAAGAAATAAATATGTATGTATTAGATTGGAAAAAAAGATACTGATACTGATTTGATGCCATATGTAATCTTTGGTGCAGGAATACAATCTAGAAATAGAATTCAATCCAAAGTTTGTTTACTATCAATAGCCAAAAACAGAAATAATTCCATTGCTGTCAAAATGAAACAAAGATTCAGATCTCCATAAGAAGAACATTGAGCTTTGACACCACAATATTTTTTTATATAACATATATGGTTTTAAAATTCTAAATATAGACCTACAATATTTATTTAATACTTGTTATTCAATTTCCCTAGCCATTTTATTATACAGTAATCCATACATTTTGAAGTCGTTGTTAAACGGATAGGCTAGGTTTGTACTGTACATGTAAACAAATATGAATTAGGGTTATGGTTGTATAACTAAAACGACAACACAAAATTAATTTTCTGATCATTTAACATCAGTTACTTTTGCTCTCTAGAACGGCAAGGAGGAGGAAGAGGAGGGAAGTGAAGAAGATGATTTCACAGGAAGTAACAGTGAGATTTCTGAGGAGGTCTATACAGAAGAAGATGATGAAGAAGATGAAGAAGGTGAAGAAGAGGTGGACGAGGAAGAAGTAGTAACTGAAGAAGATGAACAGGAAAAAGAAGAGAGTGAAAAGGAGGATGTAGACAAGGAAGACGCTGATGAAGATGTAGAGTTTATTGAAAAAGAACGCAAAGCTATAAAGATTCCTATTCAGATACCAGAACTAAAATGCAATGGAGTTACTGTTGAGGAGCCCACTTGCAATGGCTTTGGTGCAAATCATGGCAAAACATGGCAAAACAGACAAGCTGATGAAGCAACGAACAATAAAATGTCTACAAGCCTCACACTCTCAAACCCCACAGTAATTGATGAAGCGCTGGAAAGCATTAAAATAAATGATCCTGAGACTTGTGAAATCAACCTAAACAACATGGAGAATGTAAAAGCTGACACATTGGTGGCATTTGCGGAAGCTCTGAAAGACAACACTAATGTTAAGACATTCAGCTTAGCAAACACTCATGCTGATGACAATGTTGCAATGGCTATTGCTAATATGCTAAGGGTTAATAAAAGTATCACATGCCTAAACATTGAATCAAATTTTATAACTGGGAAGGGAATAATAGCGATTATGAGAGCTCTTCAGTATGCAAATAATGTTCTGACAGAACTGCGGTTTCATAATCAGAGACACATCATGGGAAGTCAAGTGGAAATGGAAATAGTAAAACTGCTAAGAGACAATGCCAGTATTGTCAAGTTGGGTTATCATTTTGAGCTCCCAGGGCCTCGCATGTCTATGACAGGCATCCTTACTCGAAATATGGACAAACAGAGACAGAAAAGAATGCAGGAACAAAAAGAGTCAGGTTATGATCCTGCATCTAACCTGAGGACCAAAACTTTGCAGAGAGTAACTCCAGGATCCTCGCCATATCCTTCACCTAAGAGCTCACCATGGTCATCTCCTAAAGTGACTAGAAAAGTTCAGTCTACTGTCACTGCACCACCGCCACCCCCTCCACCACCTCCCCCACCACCTCCACCACCTCCACCTGCTCCTCCACTTCTTCCAACAGTTCAGGAAAAAAAGATTCCAACTAGAAATATAGCTGAGGTTATCAAACAACATGAAAGATCAGCCAAAAAAATTCAAAATGGACAAAGTAAGACAAAGGGGAAAAAAGGCAAAAAAGAACAAAATAATATTTTGAAAGAAATCAAAAATTCATTAAGGTCAATTTCAGAAACGAAAGGAGAAGAAGGTTCAAGACCACCTACACCACAAAGATCTGCACGTGATGATCTTATGGAAGCTATAAGAAGCAGCAGTTTAAGACAGCTTAAGAAGGTAGGTTTTATCATATCTACATATCGTTGGAAAATTTTAGAGCATAAAGTACTTACACGTAGTATGTCCCAATAGAAAAATTTCATAAAGAAGGATCTATTCTAAATAACTACAAGTGTAGGTCAAACACGGTAACTTTTTAATTTTCTTTGAAACCTTTCTGTAATACAGCAGTGTCAGAAGAGAAATTAAAGGGTCTTTATTTACATACCTCTATATGATTTATCATGGACATTTTTTTGTTGCCCACATTAGGGGAAACTACTCCGTAACATATTCCATCAGATACTAAATTTAAAAAAGGCAACATATTATTGCAATATGGTACTAGACAGAGTCTGTAATTCAACATTTGGAAGTATTAAACCACAGCTGCTCAAGGTTCTATGCTATGTACATGGCATCTTATTTTATATCACATGGTTAGCACATGTTATAATGCCCCTCTGTATCCTCATAGAATATACCTCCTTTCAATGCAGCTTACCACAGTATAGTTCCCCCTTCCTGTGTCTACATATATCCCTTCCGACTTTCAATCTTGAACCCCCTTTTGTGGCCTTCTAAACTTATAATTCGGTGCCAAATTTCTCCCCTCCTGACCTACTGACAATACCCCCATATTGCATCCAGTTAACCACTTTATCACTCTAAACTTTAAATACAAAAACATAATACTCACTTCTCCCCATTCCTACTGAAGCACATCTCCATTGTGCGCTTCCACTTGTATGTGGGGCTCTGAGGTTGGAAGGCTTAAAGCTTATGTGTAAAGTTACTGACAAAAAATTAGTTTTAGTACAGCTGGAGAGAGCCTTTGACAACAATTCCAATGATACCTGTATCATGCTGCTGGCTTTTTCATAGCCTTAGATACAGCCTGGTATATCCATCATCCCTTCTTATAAATCATATTCCGCTTTTCCTGAAGTGGGTGGGATTTCCTGGTTGTGAAGTCGTCTAAGGGCATTCATATAAATTAGGACAGCATGTTTGTAATTGGCCAACATCAAGCATGTGATGAGTCACATGCTCGTGACATCACCCAAGGTCCTCTTTTCATGCACTACTCTACTACTGCTCCTCCCAACAAGCCTTCTCTCGTCTTATACAGTTTCTCATGAAAGTATGGCAAATGGAGGCAGGTAAACACCTGCACCAAGCTAATTGGAGTTAATAAGAAAATTGCTTATTTTTTGCTTTGAGTTAGGCAAAAGTTTTTATACTTTACAGTTTTACTTTAATCATTATTCCCTGCCCACCATATGATTCAACTCTAATGTATCTTTAGGGCACAAATCAGGACATACCTCAAACTTCCCCATAGAAAAGGTTTTGAGGTATGCATCATACCTCAGGAAATTGTATACATACTATATACATTATGTGGTTTGAGTATATTTCAGTATTCTATTACAAATATTTATTAAAGCATATTATTAATAATTAATAATTGCATGATAAATCAGGGAAACCTACTCTTCTATTCTTATATTTGTTATCCATGGCCTCCTTCCTTCTAAAATAAAGTTTTAAAAATATGCTAATGAACCTGAGGGGCTACCCTAGCCACTCTGTCATATGGCTTTTCAAGCTGTTACACTGTCTCACCCTTGTGCCGTGAGAACTTCCAGCAGGGGGGGGGGGGGTGAGACAGTGTAACAGCCAGTAAAACCATATCACAGAGGGGTTAGGGTTGCCTCTCAGACACATTGACATAATTTAAAAGTTAATTTGGGAAGGAAAATGGCCATGGATAACAATTATAAGAAGATTAACACAGTCACAGTGCCTGGATTTATGAATAGGTGTCCTGGCTTGATTATGATTTCCTTTAACATTGATCTTGTGTCTAATATTCCTGATGATGATGAAAGCAGCATGATCACATAACTCTTTAATGTCTAGTTTACAGTCCATGTATACTGCAATAAAACTACAAAGCCTATAGTGAGAATAACAGCTCTAATATATCCTGAATGCGGATGAGCTGATAGGGCACTCATGAGGGGGGATTGGAGAGGGGTATGAGGTTATCATCAGAATGTCAGATGGGGTATTACTAAAATATGGTGTATTAGGTGACTACTATTTATTATATTATCTAATGGAAATGAATGTACTCTTAATTCATCATATAAAATGTGAGATGTTTTGCACCTGTACATGTGTCATTTCCATGGAAAGAGAAATCTAGATGAACTAAAGGTGCAGATGCCAAATCCCATTAACAGGTTGCAGAAAATAGCTATGAGCATAAACACTGGGGAATACCTGACCATAACACTTCATTATACTATTACCACTGATCATTTAGATTTATAATTAAAAACAAAAAAAATCATTAAAACAAATTAAATGAGGGGTTCCCATTCATTGAAAAAATAAATCTAGTGTTTAAAGATTTTTAGTTTATCTCTTTAAATTATTTGACAATGGTTTTTACTATATTTTAAGGGGAATAAGCTTAGACCTGAACACTCAGGCAGGCTAGATATAAATGAAGAAAATTTCTCTTGGGTGTGAAAAATGGATGTTAACATTAACTTTTTAAGCTTCATTTGCATCCCTTTCAATTACATTCTTTTTCACAGATCTTCATAAACAATAGTCTATGAGTGATCCATTATTTCAACCCAGGACATGCCCTACCCCTTAACGGAAAGGTTGCACAGTCCATTAAAATAATGGCTGTGGGCATTGATCTGGGCGACACACCCACACGTTTTTACTGTTGTGTGCCTCGACACTAAAGGTGTTTTTCTAGGTAAAACTATATAAGAACTATCTATTGCTGATTGGTCGAGGTACAACACAATCCATAGTGGAGCAGTTAAGTTACAGATATAGCTGACAGACTCCATCACGAGCCCATCTTGTGTGCAGAGGCTCCACATAACACTTAAACATATATTCTAAAGGACCATGGGGTACGTGGTCAGTGGACAATGGTTGTCGAATTAAAGGAAATCTACCAGCAACATAAAGCATGATAAGCCATGGACGCTTACTCATATATCCAGGCACAGTGACTGTGGTAATCTTCTTAGATTTGTTATCCATGGCCTCCTTCCTTCTTAAATCAACTTCTAAAATTATGCTGATAAGCCAGGAGGGCATCAACTGAGCCCCTCAATGCTGTATCTTCACAGGCTGTTACACTGTTTCTTACCACCACTCCCCCGGCTCCCTCAATACTTCAATCCTCCCCCTGCCTGTTGTAATCTCACTGCAGCACATAATAAAAATAAAGATCTTTATATAACATCATCATATTCCATAGCACTTTACAAATCATAGGGGACATATACAAATATAATATTACATTATAGAGGGTAATGCTTGCAAGAGCTTACAGTCTATAAGGATGAGTGGGTGACACAAGAGGTATAACAGCTCTTATAATGGTTCAGTTATAAGGGAACAGAATAAAATAATGTAATATATAAAACTGCTGCTGCTTAAACCAGCCGTCAGCCACCATCTTATATACAGTCCATGGTGAATGGGACTGCAGAGGAGCCTGAAGCTTGGCATTTATGTGGTGTTTGCTGGATAACAGACGGGAGGAGGACACAGGATGGGTTAGTAAAGAGAGTTAATTTCATGCAGTGGGGCAGATTAACTTACCCGGTCCATTCTCGATCCAGCGGCGCGATCTCTGCGGTGGATTTGGGTCTCCCGGCGATTCACTAAGACAGTTCCTCCGACGTCCACCAGGTGTCGCTGCTGCGCTGAAGTTCGCCGGAGTTCACGATCCTATTCCTGTTGAAGGTAAGCGTGTGTCCAGCGACACTTTTTTTTTTTTAAATGCGGCGGTTTCTCCGAATCCGTCGGGTTTTCATTCGGCCAGCCCCCCCCCCCCCCCCCCCGATTTACGTTGCGTGCACGTCGGGTAACACGCCGGGAAAACACGAATTGGGCCCTTAGTAAATGATCCCCAGTGTGTTTAGCAAGTGTGATAGGCTTGCCTAAAAAGATGGGTTTTAAGAGCACGTTTGAGACTGGAGGGTGGGTATTAGTGATTAGTGATTAGAGATGAGAAAAGAGTTATAGGGAGGTGCAGCATTATACAGAGCTTTGTGGATGAGGGTTATTATTTTAAAGTGAATACGAAAGGATACTGGTAACCAGTGCAGTGAATGGCACAGACTGCAGGCATCTGTGTAGCGTTTGGTCTGAAAGACAAGCCTTGCTGCTGAATTAAGTATAGATTGTAGAGGAGAGGGTTTAATGAGTGAAAAACCAATTAGTAGGTAATTAGGTTTCTTTAGTAATCGGGTAACAACCACATGCTTGAAAAAAGAGGGGATGGGGGTCACTGAAGCAGGTGGTGGGCGAGCAAAGGAGCCTCTGTGACCGGCTCAAAGGAAGTGAACAAACAGAGTAAGGTACGAGGGAAGGGGATTAATGCAGTGAGTGGATTGGTGGTCAGATCTTCAGCCCAAAGGCCTGTGGTAGGTGGCTGCACCTTTGGTTTCAGCATACAGTTTTCCTTTCACACTATAACAGCCTGTGAATCTGTAGCCCTTCAGGCTTATTAGTATAATTTTAAAAGTTGATTTTAGAAGGAAGAAAGTCATGTATAACAAATATAAGAAGATTACCACAGTCACGGTGCCTTGATCTATTAGTAAGTGTTCCTGCTTTATCATGCTTGATTTTGAAGCTAACGTTGTATGGAAAAGTAGAAAATGTCAAAACAGACATGTACTTTTAACTCACATTGCACTTGTACATTTATACTAGTATATATAGTTATACTCAAACTATAATAACCACTGGTTTTGGAAAGAATGCTAAGCATTAAATTCTAACACTTAACTAAGCCTACAGCTACTTATAAGCCACAGAAACCCCAGCTGTCATGAGGCTTTAACACTTTACAGGCAAATAAGTCTAATTTTTCTGCTTAGCCTACTCTATACCTAGCAAATTACCCTGGTTCATAGACTATTTTATAAAAATGAAAGTAAAGAACTTTAGCAGGCCCTTCAGATGAAAGAAATGATTGGACTGGATCTTTTTTGCACTAGCTGTGAAGCATAAAGACTTATAGCACAAGCTTCAATAAACCTTCTTTATCAAGAAGATAACATTTTGCTCAAGTAAATAATATTGCCTAAATATCCAGTAACAAGATTTTTGTCTTTCAGGTGGAGGTCCCAAATTCACTCCGATAATATCCTTTGTAGAAAACAAAACAACAAAAAAAAAAGCTTTGCCGCGTTATCTGCAGTTTATAAAATGTATTGTTGAGCTAGCAAAGTACACACTTACAGATGAAATGTACATCTCTATCCTTTACCCGACCCGAAATTTTATGTAAATAACTTTTTTTAATATTACCTTTTGTTTAACGTAGAATAAACTTCTATTAATGTTGAAAATGGTCACAAGCCTCGTGTTTTGCACTAAAGGTTTTTTTTTTTCTCTATGGCTTGTATTTTTTATGAATATGCAATAAAATATTTTGCTTCAATGTTATTTATTTAAATGGTAAGAGCTACATTGCAAATTTAGGAATTTGCTTATGAAAAAAGATGAAAAGTTACCGTTCTAAAGACACCTTAATTCATACAATACAGGGGCATTCAAAGGAAATCTACCATTTGATTTCATGCATTATGAAGCAAACATAACTTGAGAATGCTGAAGCTACACTGAGGCAGAAACATGTTTAATCGCTGATCCGAGTGGTTTTGCTAAAAAAAACTATTATAAAATTACGATAATGAGGCTCTCTCCTTTGGCTCCCTCGGCGCTTCTCCTCTCCCTAATTATGCACTGCTTTAGCCTTGTCCTGCCCAGCATAATCCAAGAATATGTCATCACTGAGTTGTCCATGACAGGCAGAAGTAATAAATCGCTGCACCATTCCCCAGCTGCTGTCAATGAGTCATCCAGCTCAGGTTGATTAATCTTGTCGGGATAGTTCAGGAATCTCAAGGTGTAATGTGTTTAAGTAGACACCCAGCTTTCTCAAGGTCTATGAGAAATACCATATTTCCGGTTTGACAGAAGCCTAAAATAAAATAAGCTTTTGAGGGATAGCATTAAAGGACACCTGTCATCAGGTCTCTGTCACTATTTCTGTCACTTCTACCTGTTGGAGCAGCTCACAAGGATCCATCCCAGCCTTTATCTAGTCAATTCATACATTAATCATTGTAAAGCACATGAAGGAGCCATTACACCATTATACCTCACATCATTATACAGGCTGTCAGTCATGTGTATAGGAGTATCTCATACACCCAGGCTGCAGGGGGTGTGGCCGCCAGCACCAGAAAGCACATAGAAGAGCCATTGCACCATTATACCTCACATCATTATACAGGCTGTCAGTCATGTGTATAGGAGTATGTCCTACATACACAGGCTGCAGGGGGCGTGGCCACCAGCACCAGTGGTCACATCATTATACAGGCGGTCAGTCATGTGTATAGTAGTATCTCATACACACACAGGCTTCAGGGGGCGCCAGCACCAGGAAGCACATGGAGGAGCCATTACACCATTATACCTCACATCATTATACAGGCTGTCAGTCATGTGTATCGTAGTATCTCATACACACAGAGGCTGCAAGGGACGCCAGCACCAGGAATCACATGGAGGAGCCATTACACCATTATACCTCACATCATTATACAGGCTGTCAGTCATGTGTATAGTAGTATCTCATACACACACAGGCTGCAGGGCGCGCCAGCACCAGGAAGCACATGGAGGAGCCATTACACCATTATACCTCACATCATTATACAGGCTGTCAGTCATGTGTATAGTAGTATCTCATACACACACAGGCTGCAGGGCGCGCCAGCACCAGGAAGCACATGGAGGAGCCATTATACCATTATACCTCACATCATTATACAGGCAGTCGGTCATGTGTATAGGAGTATCTCATACACACACAGGCTGCAGGGGGCGCCAGAACCTGGAAGCACATGGCGGAGCCATTACACCATTATACCTCACATCATTATACAGGCTATCAGTCATGTGTATAGTTGTATCTCATACACACACAGGCTTCAGGGGGCGCCAGCACCAGGAAGCACATGGAGGAGCCATTACACCATTATACCTCACATCATTATACAGGCTGTCAGTCATGTGTATCGTAGTATCTCATACACACAGAGGCTGCAAGGGACGCCAGCACCAGGAATCACATGGAGGAGCCATTACACCATTATACCTCACATCATTATACAGGCTGTCAGTCATGTGTATAGTAGTATCTCATACACACACAGGCTGCAGGGCGCGCCAGCACCAGGAAGCACATGGAGGAGCCATTACACCATTATACCTCACATCATTATACAGGCTGTCAGTCATGTGTATAGTAGTATCTCATACACACACAGGCTGCAGGGCGCGCCAGCACCAGGAAGCACATGGAGGAGCCATTATACCATTATACCTCACATCATTATACAGGCAGTCGGTCATGTGTATAGGAGTATCTCATACACACACAGGCTGCAGGGGGCGCCAGAACCTGGAAGCACATGGCGGAGCCATTACACCATTATACCTCACATCATTATACAGGCTATCAGTCATGTGTATAGTTGTATCTCATACACACACAGGCTTCAGGGGGCGCCAGCACCAGGAAGCACATGGAGGAGCCATTACACCATTATACCTCACATCATTATACAGGCTGTCAGTCATGTGTATCGTAGTATCTCATACACACAGAGGCTGCAAGGGACGCCAGCACCAGGAATCACATGGAGGAGCCATTACACCATTATACCTCACATCATTATACAGGCTGTCAGTCATGTGTATAGTAGTATCTCATACACACACAGGCTGCAGGGCGCGCCAGCACCAGGAAGCACATGGAGGAGCCATTACACCATTATACCTCACATCATTATACAGGCTGTCAGTCATGTGTATAGTAGTATCTCATACACACACAGGCTTCAGGGCGCGCCAGCACCAGGAAGCACATGGAGGAGCCATTACACCATTATACCTCACATCATTATACAGGCTGTCAGTCAGGAGTATCTCATAGACACAGGCTGCAGGGGACACTGGGGGATGTGGCTTATTCATGAGTGGGAGACTCATGAATAAGCTAGACAGCTTGAATATGATAATGACTCATTGGACATCTTACAGGTCATTTGCATACAGCTTTAGGACCTCATTGCTTAGGTTTTCAGGCATGTAGAGGGACAATGAAGGGATAGAGGCAATGCTTTCTAATGGAAGTTTGTGAAAATATATTTAGTTTAGGGGGTTAATTTGCCTGATGGGTTCTCTTTAAGAGCAGTATACACATTACACAAATATACTGTATGGTTAGGTTAAGGGCCAACATCAGGGGGGAACAGTGGGACATCAGTCATCGGCCCAGCCGCAAAGTCCCATTATTCCCCCCTGCAGAAAGAATACGGTTCTGGAGCTAAATCACATGTCCCAGAGTCATCTCCCGTTATCTTCACGTGCACGTGAGGAAAGACAATGGGGCTTATTTACTAAGGGTTCCACAGCCGCATTTCCGTCGGGTTTTCTGATGTTTTTGGGGATCGGGCCGCTGGGACAGGTATTTACCTGGGACAGGTATAAACCTTAAAAATTGTGTCGCAAGCCATGCACTTACATGCACCGGGAGGAAGATGGTGAACTCCGGTGGACCTGAGCGGGGAAGCGACATATGCAGGATATTGGGCGCACAATCTTCTTGAATCGCAGCACAGTGCATTGTCGTCTGACTTTCGGGATCTCCTCCGGACTGGATAAGTAAATGTGCCCCAATATGTCCCCAATTCATTTAGAGGCGTTCCTGATGTTGGCCAGTGCAGGATGTATGGGGGCTAGGGGAAGGGTACTATAGTATAGTAATCTTGGTTCTATGTAGTAAAATAGTTTTTGTACTGTTACTATGTAATAGGTTTAAATGAAGAAGAGAGTCATATCATTGCTAACTCCAATAGTATTGCAGTATATGATAGGAACAATCAGACCATCTAGGGTTAAAGTACCCTAAAGGGTAACAAAAGTTTACAAAATAATTAAAAAAAAATAAATTCAAATCACCCCCCTTTCCCTAGAACTGATATAAAACATAACAAACAATAAAAATCACAAACATGTCAGGTATTGCCGTGTCTCAAAATGCCCTATGTATCAAAATACAAAAACGGTTCTTGCCAGCGGTGAACCCAGTGTCCATGGGCTGTATAAAAATTTTGGGCCCCCAACCCCTAATTAATTAACCCCTTCCTGCAACCCGGTGTAACAGCACGTCTGTGCGAGAAATTACTTGCCGCAACCAGATGTACCATTATGTTGGGCTTCTGGCACTGAATCACATGCGGAGCTGGTACCAGAAGCAGCGGGTATGTAGCAGCTGACACTCCACACTGAAGTAGCGTTCACACGTGGCGTTAACTAATGCGTCAACATTGTGTTTATGAAATGCATGCATCAAATCAATGTTAACACATGCGTTAACATCGCATTACTGCATGCATTTAACACTTTAACACAGGGGTAGAGAACCTATGGCTCGGGAGCCAGATGTTGCTCCTTTGTTGGCTGCATCTGGCTTTTAGACAGACCTGTAATAAATAGTGATGGCTGCTGTGTGTCTCTTAGACTGATCACTGGATACAGGCAGCATTGTTACCGCTGCCTACGTTCCTTGTGTGACCCAGGCGCCATCCCCGCCATTGTCTAAGCCTGGGTCAAAGAGAAGAGTGTGAGAGTGATGAGGAGCTGGCTGGGGGGCATGTGTTGGGGCTACCTTTCTACTGGGGGGCATGTGCTGTTGCTACCTATTTACTGGAGGTATGAGCTGAGGCTACCTATCTATTGGGGGGCATGTGCTGTGGCTACCTATCTACTGGAGGTATGTGCTGGGGCTACCTATCTACTGGGTGGCATGTGCATATTGTAGGTCTCTTACGGAATAACATTTTAAAATATTTGGCGTTCAGCCAAAAAGGTTCCTTACCCCTGCTTTAACACATGCATTCCGTAAACATGTTTACAGCAATGTAATCATCTCAACTGTTGTGATGCGTTTGAAAACGCATGCGTTGTCACCATGTGTGACCGCACCCTAAAACCCACGATCGAAAATGTCTCCGATCATGGGTGCCCTGTGGCTGCCCAATGTCTCCTGCAGTCAGACCCCTTATGGGTCTAACCATAAGATCTCATACAGTTTGCACTGCACTGCAATACAGTGTCTTGGACTTGAAACATTTTAAAAAATATTAAAGTTAAGGTCCATAAAATGACACATTCTCATATGAAAACCTAATAAAGTATAATAAAACACATAACACAAAACTCCCCACATATTTGGTATTTCTTCATCAGTAACAATCTACATAATAAATCAGAATCATTATTGGACCCGCACGGTAAACTCCCTATAAAAAGACCCTGAAAAATTTTCAGAAAAAGATGATTTTTCAATATTACCCCTAAAAATATGCTCTAAAAAGTTATTAAAAATGGGAACTTGAAAACACATAAGTTTCACCACAATCACTACCAGTGGACCCCAATATATAATTTATTCATGATGAAATAGATATGATGTGGTGGAAATAAAGGAGACAGAGTGAGCATATATTTCTGCCACCCTTGTTTAATTATATGCAGCCTCTCCCCACCTCTTTTCAGGACAACTATAACTATATAGCTCAGCCCACCCCCCATTCCCATCCCGACTAACAGATCTCCTCAGCGATAAACGTTCCAGACCCCTTAATCTCTCAATCAATCCCACAACCCCACACTTACAGATACCCGTTTGAGTTTTCATGGAGAAGTGGCAGCCCAGTGAGGTGCGCCGGGCAGCTGCAAGGGGAGACGGGACAGGAAGCAGGGGAAGTATCGGACACTCTCTGTTATGCACCAGGCACAGCGCTATTAACTGTTTAGTGCCCTGCACACGGAGAGTGTCAGAAACTCTGATAGAAGCACTCAAAGTCAGTGGCACTGCTGCAGTTATGCCAAGTGTCAGCAGCGCCACTGACTTAAAAATACAGAGGCCGGTGGATTTTTATGGTGGTTTGGGCGGCCGAGGGCCTCTGGGGCGCAAGCGGCCCTGTGTGGTCATCCATACCACCTATATGAAGATTCTCCATTTTACATCACATTTTACATTAGCTCATTTAGCAAAAAAAAATTACATTTTACACAGCTTTAATAAAATGTATTAAAACACAATAAAACCTATATAAATACCAAAGAATAAAGCAGAGGTGTTATTTGGAGAGCACAGTGAAAGTCGTAAAAACTGAGCCCACAAATGCGTTTTTTTCACCTATTTCACCGCAATTGGATTTTTTTTCCAGCTTGCCCGTACACGGCATGGAACAATAAATAACGTCACTGAGAAGTTAAATTTTTTTACGCAGAAAATTAGCCCTTGCACAGCTCTGTACACGGAAACATGAAAAAGTTATGGTTATTTGAAGGTGGAGAACGAAAAATGGGCGAAAAAACCCTTCATCCTTAATGGAAACCTACCACCACGGATCTATCTATTAAGGTGGCAGGTTCCTCTAATGTGGAGTAGTATAGTCCATTTTAGCTAGTTACCCCAATATTAAAATTTTCTAAAGAGGTTGCTGGAGTAGCCGGAGCTGAGGCTACACGGCTCGGCTACGCCCCAGCTGCCTCTTGTGTTCCGCCTACCCTGGCATCTTCAGCTACCATGAGCTGCCCACACTCGCCTGCAAAGCTGGGTTCTGCGCAGCTCTTGGTAGCTGCGAGCACTGGTATGCGAAGTTGGTTCTGAGCATGCGCAGTAGCTCTGGCTTCAGAACCAAGACTGTGTACCGGCAGCCTGCGTTCTGCACAGAACCCAGCTTCGCATACAAATGCACGCAGCTACCAAGATGTCAGGGTAGGCGGAATGCAAAAAGCTACTGGGGCGTGGAGTAGCCGCACCGTGTAGCCTCAGCTTCGGCTACTCCACGCCCCAGTGGCCTCTTTAGAGGGGGAATTCAAATTTATAAAAGTTGTGGGCCACGAAAGAATTAGCCATAAAAAAGGGCTATACAACTATACATTAGAGGAACCTGCCACCAGATCAACCTTAATAGGTAGATTCGTGGTGGTAGGTTTCCTTTAAGGGGTTAATGTTAAACCGCATTCACTTAAACTCATATCAGACACAAATAAGAGGATGCCCATATAAGGTATAACAAAATGTGATATCTCTTTATTGAGTGTAACACATTGAAAACAATTAAAAGATAAACATGTGCATATAATAAAGCTCCAAACCTACACATCTACATACTGTATATCTCAGTATAAAGAGTGACCAAATAAGCTGCTATAATTGTTTACATCCAAATCACTAACAAGTAATGGTCATAGAGAGTCCGTATAGTATAAGATAATACACCTGGAGCTGGCGCACAAGAAGAAAGAAGAGGGGATGCCCGGGGCGTCAGAATGGTGAGTACTCAGTTTATTATTTGTATACCCAAGTATAAGCCGAGAGGGGAATTTTCAGCACAAAAGTTGTGCTGAAAAACACGGCTAATACTCAAATGTATATGGTACTATATTTATAGAAAAAACTGAAATATCTCATGGTCATAAGTATTCAGAGAAGAAGCACCTTTTAAACTAGTAAAGTCATTAGTTTTCTTGGGAATTATGCCATTCTTCCTTGCAGATCCTCTCTAGTTCCCTCGGGTTGGATGGTGAATGTTGGTGGAAGCCATTTTCAAGTCTTTACAGAGATGCTCAATTGGGTTTAGGTCAGGGCTCTGGCTGGGTCAGTTAAGAATAGTCATAGAGATGTTCTGAAGCTACTGCTTTGTTATTTTAGCTGTGTGCTTAGGGTCATTGAGTGTTGGAAGGTGAACCCTTTGGCCCAGTCCGAGGTCCAGAGCACTCAGGAAGTGGTTTTCATCCAGGATATCTTTGCACTTGGCCACATTCATATTTCCTTCAATAGCAACCAGTTCTTCTGTCCCTGCAGACTAAATACACCCACATTGGGTTATGCTGCTACCACCATGTTTCACTGCTGGGATTGTATAGGGAGGGTGATGAACAGCACATGTTTTTTTCCACATACTGCTTAGAATTAACACCAAAAAGTTCAATCTTCGTCTCATCAGGACCAGGGTATCTTATTTTTCATAGACTGAGAGTTCTGTTTTTTTGCAAACTGCATGTGGGATTTCTTATGTGCACACTCTACTATAAAGCCATGACTGGTGGAGGGCTGCAGTAATAGATGACTCAGTGGAACTTTCTCCCATCCCCTTACTGCATCTCTGGAGCTCATCTCTCTCGCCAAGGCTTTTCTCCCACAATTGCTTAGTTTGGCTGGACTGCCAGGTCAAGGAAGAATTGTGGTCATCCTATACTTCTTCCATTTAAGGATTATGGAGGCCACTATGCTCTTAGAAACCTTGAGTGCTGCAGAAATTCTTTTCTAACCTTGGCAAGATCTGTGACAATTCTGTCTTTCAGATCCTTGGACAGTTCCTTAGACCTCATGATTCTCATGTGCTCTGACATGCCCTGTAAGCTATGAGGTTTTATTTATACCTTTCTTAATGAAGTCCAATCAGTTTAATTAAACACATCTGGATTACAAGGAAGGAGTAGAACCATCTCAAGGAGGATCAGAAGGAAATGGACAGCATGTGAGTTGAATATGAGTGTCACAGCAAAGGGTCTGAATATTTAGGACTATATGAATGTTTAGTTTTGTTTAATACTTTAGCAAAATATCTACATTTCTGTTTTTTCTGTGAAGATGGAGTGCAGAGTGTACATTAATGAGCAAAAAAAAATATATATATTTTGATCTTACCAATTGGCTGCAATGAAACAAAGAGTGCAAAATTTAAAGGGGTCTGAATACTTTCCGTACCCACTGTAATATCACTTTTCAGCTGCAAGGGTTGTAATTATTTGTTTATAATTATTTTCCAGCCTTCACTGTATTTTACTATTAAGATAATATTCTTGCACACTCATATAGTCTTGTAAATAGTGCCGATGGCATAGCTGTAGTCTGTGAGGATGTTTTAGACTGATCCTTTTGTACCCTGGAAACAATCCAAGTTAACAAGATATCATGTATTCCTCAGAGGCATGTCTGCTGCTACCACATAATCTCAGCTGGTACTAGACTCAGAAACTATACATAGAAAAAAGATTATATTGCAATTTTGTTTGCCAGCATTTCTCCCTTGAACTACAAATCTGAACAGACATTATCTAGACCTTGAAATGACTGACAGTTATAAAGCTAAATTCCTCTATTCTAAGTTACTGGATCTACTCGAGTATAAGCCAACCCCAGTATAAGCCGAAGTACCCATTTTTAACACAAAAAAACTGGGAAAACCTATTGACTTGAGTATAAGCCTAAGGTAGGAAATGCATTGGTCACTGCCTACAACCAGTATATAGCCAGCAACCCCCTAGTATATAGCCAGTGCCTGCCCCCTTGGATATAGCCAGCAGATCCCTTTGAGATTGGCTGCTGCCGATGTACAGTATATTTCCCCAGTCATCTTGCCTTTTCCGACGAATGCAACATATACTGTTCATTCGAAGGTAAGTATTATGACTCTGTCTGCCAGTATATGTCAATAGGTTCGCTCAACGTACTCGTATGGAGCTCTCCTGATGTATACCAAAAACGAGATGTGAAGGCAGCCTTAGTATTGCAATATTCTGACATTTTAAACTTTTTCTAAAATTTCCATACAATAGTGCATAAGATGTCACTATTATTAGCTAATAGCAGGTTTCTTCTGGATAATACATCTCCATAATATTGTATTAGAAATATAATTGGGTATTATTGGACATAGGTGTCATACTTTAGGTAGCAGAGGCAATAGGTATTGTGTCTGAGTAAATTTGGTCATGTACAATAATATTAGAACATGGAGAACAACAAAACATTCTGAGATTACACTTATCACATTTGGACAGTTTTCATCACAGTGGAAGGACAGCATTTCTGGTCACACTGCTTATCTTTGTCATTTTTATTTAGGGGCATAGCACTTACATAGAATTCTAGGAATTCATTAGAGATAAGATTACACATGTTTTAGACCCATCAGCAGGATATGGGTGTAAGTGTTTGGCCACTTAATAGTGATTATTCACATACAAATTAACATATTAAATGTATTACTTTTAAAAAAGTTCACCTGCCAGTGATTATATAGTTAACTCTCAATAAGCCACTGCAGACTACAAATAAGAGGTCATTGACACCTCCTTCTATGCGATGCGATTTCTTGTCAAACACAACTTGTATGTGACCTCTAGTTGTCACTTAAGATTGACAGCTCTGCCCTGCACAAGGCAGATGTCTTTCCAACTTATGCTTTTTACCCTTAGCATGGGACTTTCTGTCCACGTTTTTCTGGGGGCTTTAAGCAAATTAACAAGCGCTTGTCTGATACAAGCTTTCGCTCTAACAGCTTTCGCCCCTTTTCCCTCCTCCTCCAGGTTTGCGTCTGTGTCTTGCCTTCTTAGTCAATGAATCCAAATATAAGGCCCAATATCCCTATGTAAGCTGGCTCAAGAGATATTCTGATGGTAGACTGCCCTCATCTACCTTTTTTGTTACGTCTTCTAGGGGTTGGAAACGTTTTTTGTTAAGCCAGGAACTTCCCTATTCACCTAAAAACATTTATAAAAATCTGCTGCGGCTGACGTCAAAAGAGCAACTCTTTGCTCTGTCGCCTCATTAAGTATAAATGAGCTAGAAGAGATCAAATGGAGATTGAATTGGTATGTGATCAATGAAGCTCACCTCTATCGTGGAGGAGGAGCACAATACATTTCTGACAATCTGGTCTCCATGGTGGGATTTTCATCACTCTTAACTTAGGGTAGTCTTGTTTATTGACTCTAACTTAGGGTAGTCTCTCTTCCTCTAGGAACTACTACTTGACACTCATGGGAGAATCCTTCCCCTCCCTCTTCCTCCCTTCTGATTTTTCCTAACTTTATTCACATTGTTCTTGATATTTTTAAAAAGTTAGATTCCATGTTGATTGTATTTTGACATGTTATCAGGGCTCTTTAGCTCATAAGGGACACCACTGCTTATGTATGATACACTCACATCCATGATTTCACAGTTTGTAATTTTGTTCTGCACCAAACCACTGTCCTATTATGACTAATTTACACAGTTTTATTCTTTTTATTTCAGTAAACAAACTGAAAAAGACATAATATACTCAATAACAGAGATATTTGGCTTGTGGGCAAATTTTAAGATGAACTTGAAATGCACTTTAACCTTTACAGGTGACCTTAAAGGGAAGCTATCATAAGGTTTTCACCAATAAAGCTAAAGAAAGGTTCAGCAATGTAAAAAGAAACTGAAGAGAAAACATCACCGGCACCATCCGGAAACCTCAACGAGAAAGAGTCTCCCCAAATCGCACTGATGCCGATGCTCAGCCAGACAACTACAATCCATATAAATCCAAAACAAAGATAAAGGAGTAGCACACACCGAAGTCATGTGCTATTAAGAAGATGCTATTAAGAAGATAGGCGTCGAACAGGCCACTTCGCGCTAACTAGCGCATTCTCAATCTGCGATTTGTGTTTCTCTGTCACTACTATTCTCCTCAGCGGTCTCAGTATGCACAGCCTGACTAATTGCAAGTGCAACATAACCTCCCGTGCCACGCTCTACTTCCCCACCTACTGCATGAAGCAGCGGATGTCTGCCCCACCTGTTCATTTCCCCCAACCACTTAGGGAAATGAAAAGGACAGAGGCTGGTTGAGGACAGGTGAGGGCCACGCCAACTAAGAGTTGTATCTGACGAACCCACGGACTCTTGGCTGGGGTTGTCAGATGTCATTTGGGAGGAAGTGGATGACCTAGTCAACCAATCCAGAACCTTTGGGTTATTAATCAACACACTGCCGCTATGACACCGGCATTTCTGTCCTCACAGAGTCACCCCTGCCGCGATGCCCCCTTACTGTGCTGCGACCTGTACCTGCTCTACCTGCCACCTCTCTGTCTGACATATTGGTTAATCAACTATGTGGATTTGACACAGATTTCTTGATATCTACTTTATCAACAAAAAAACACTTGAAATGGGGGTGTACTACACCACAAGAACTGAGACCCTGGACTTTGTGCTCAGAAGCAGCTGGAGTGATTTTTTTTACTCAATGAGATAGACGCTACAGACAGCACATGCAGTGTGAAATGACAAGATTGGAAATGGCTGCCTGTTTTTATAGGGCTGTGACATTACATAAGCCTGCTGGTCACTGAGTGGCTTTCATGTCTGCAGGGGGGATAGACTTAGTTCCCACGAATCACCGTAAATTTTGGAATTGTGAAGAATCGAAGTTTTTCTCAAATTCAGAATGAATTCCGATTCATTAGAATCGATTCGCCCATCTCTAATCACTTTCTCCATATTTTGGTTCAGTTTGTAATAACAATATGGTGATGTTTTATCTAACAAATCTCGGACAGCCCATGTTACAGTTATGAACCTGTGAAATTTACAAGCCAGAGAGACATTGGCTCTAAATTTACAACCAAACATAACAGAGATTGTAAGGCATCTCAGTATAGAAACTTATCTCTAGTGATAGTTCAGCACTGGCTTCTTGTGTGGTGCAACCCATCATAAATACCGTCACGGGTGCTCCTGCGACCCTTATCCCATACCCCTCTCCGCTCCCCAGGACCTACACTGCCTCTCTCACCTTGCTTCGTTCCAGCACTGGCTTTTAAGTTATGTAATGTTGTAATAAATCTGAGGTGTCTTCCATTGTAATCAGACAGTGGAGCACATCCTCTTTTCACAGATTGCCATCCTGCACGGCCATAAGGATGCAAAGGAACACATGCTTTATTCCTTCACAAGGCACTGTATCCCATTGAACAGTAACCGACCCTGAAGTACCAGGCACACTTTTGTACTTTTATTAAAAGGAGTGTAGAAATTAGGGTCTCATCGGAAAATACAGCCATTAAATTGCTTCCTAAAAACCAAAAAAATAACTGGTGTGGTACTTTTTACCTTAAGTCCACAAGTCTTTTTTTACGCCCCCTGGTCGTCCAATTGTGGCAGATATTGGTGCTTACCATCAGATTTCCCCTATCATCTTATGGACATCAATGCTTTTTTAAAAGTAGTTACATCAATTAATGTAGAAATTCCATAAGACCTTGGGGTGCAATGTATTCCCGACATCTTAACTAATGCGCGGAAAAGTCCACATTATATTGATTTTGTTAGTGAAGGTTTACGGTCCATGCTTTCCCACAATGCCTTTAGTTTGTCCAGAGAACCGATGCAGCCATGAGCACTCTTGTTGCTTGTATCTTGGCCAACTTGTTTCTCCCTTGTTTTGAAAACAGGTACATCTTTTTCTCTGGACAATCCATTTGTCTCAAATTTGAAGGCATTCCACCGCTATGCGGACAATATTTTTATAGTATGGGAAGGACCAAGAACCCACTTAGTTGAATTTGTGGAATACCCCAATGTTCGTAATCGGATGAGTATGCGATTCACTGCGGTATATAGTGGCAGGGAATTTTTTTTTTTTTTTTTTAGATGCGACCGTCAAGGATTTCAAAAGAAATCACACTAGAGACAAAGGAATGAAGGAAGAGGTTTGCTTTCTGTTTTGAATTTCATTCATGTGAAAATGTGATTCACAGTACCATTTTGAAAAATTGGAGTATTGTAAGACAGAATTCCCAATTACAGGACCTTACTACATATTACCATTAGAAAGTTACTGGTACCGAGTAGGTTCCACACATCTCACTTAGTTGGAGAAGGGGATTCCGAAATGTAATCTAAGATGTGGGCTCATTTTGGGGTAAAAAGCAAAAGGTCTGTTTCCTCATCACTTGTAGGTCTATATGGTCTATATAACTTTTTGCCCATGCAACCGTTACTATTTTGGGAAAACCATACGTAAGTTGTCTGTACAATTTAGGGAACACCAGAGATCTACAAGAATCAGTAATGGAAGTCTACGGCTCATTGAGCCCCTGATGTTTTGAGGTCTGCTGGTATTGAGCAGGAAACATCGGGCTCTATTAGTCTGAGAAAGCAAATACACCATTAGATTTGATAAAATGGGTGAATTATGTATGAACGATAGGAATGATTTGAGCATTTTAAGGTATTATAGTGTAGGAAGTTGTCCCCTCAGGCTCATACTTAGAAAAGCACACATATAAAGACTTAACTAAGAAAATGTATAGATGTTAATATCTACGTGATGAACTTCGTCCCGAGGAATTTGCAACCTAGGTGGCGTTAGCCCACAAATTTTGTTTTGATCTTACATGTTTTGATGTAATTTTTTTTTAATAAAGCCTTACGCAACTTTGGTGAGTGCCACTCCATTATATAATGAAAGGTTCCCACAAAAGTCTTCTGTTTACCATTCAGTTATTATAAAATACATAGCTCATACTTTTTTTTTTAATTGATTTAATAAAGGTAACTGGCATCTTGCCAGCAGACTCACGGGGTCAGAGGGGGCGTGTTTTCACCAGAGTTTCCCTCAGCTACCCCATGCCTGTTATTCCCTCATCACTGCCAGGTCTGATCTGACTGCTGTCTCAATGAATAATATTAGACAGAATGTGCTTGACCCGTTGCTTAGTAACAATATTGGAGTGTGTGAAAAAACAAAATTACTTGAGGTGCACATAATCAGAGTAAGTTTTATGAATCCACTGCTAGACCTGCATATACAATTAATACAACATTTGCCTGAGGCTGTAATGTGCATATGTTCTCAGGGAGACCCATATAGAAGTAACTAGTATACAGGTCCTTCAGCAACTTATTGCCCTTGAAAGTAAATAGATGGGTTCATGTAATAGCCAACACTTCTTTCCTGCCATTTCCTGTGGAAGGATGTTTATGTGTCTGCAGATTTTTGGCACAATTGGCCAACCATCTTTAGACAGTGCAGCTGTCCACCAGAAAATACTTAACTACTTTAATGCAGCTTTTTGTTAAAACAAATAACGCAAAAACAACCTGATGAGACTATTGCTCCAGAACATGTTTAGCCATCGTGACCTCAGTGATGTGCTTCTGTGTCTGAGGTGGACAACGCCTTTAAAATGAACTATACAGCTGTTATACTTTCTGATAGGTGTAAGGTCGCCATATGTTTATGCAATGATGCTTGGAATGCAATCAGATTTTTAGCCAAAGTGAAGTAGAACTTACCTGTTTTGAGAAGCAAGCAACATGGGGAAATAGAAGGGAACTATTGCCATGTCAGCCTTGTTACATGTGCAGCTCGGATACATCCACTTAGCGACCAAGGGACTAGTAACTTTATAATAATAATAATAATCAATTTAACAGAAATAGACCTACTATTGGTGTTTGTTTGCCAATCCAGACCCTGTACATATCGTAAAAATGAGAAACTACATACAATTCCTTAGGAGTTGTTCACATGAGGATTGGATACCTGCTAGCCATCCAGAAGTATTGTGAATTCCTTGGTTTCTTCCAGGAAAACCTGTGTAGTAAACCTAGCCTTGCACGATAACCACAACAGTGAGATATGACACCGGGTTCTTGTTTTCACATCTACACAGGACGAGAGCCGAGGAAAAATAAACACAGTTCTAGGCATGCATAACATAGACTATGACATTTACATGATGACTTTAATTGAATGATTATTGATAGTCCAATACTTAGGATTTCCAGAACATAAAATGAAACAGGTCCAGCCTGTCAAACGTAACCTTATATCAGTTATTAACAGCCAGTAACATTTACAATGTAAGCTAAATCAACAGGAAAGCAGCGGGAACTGAGAGGGGGCTCAAGTATCGCGGAATCGGAAGCACATACTCGTCCATTAGCAATAATCGTCTCATATATAAAGACATGTCAATAGATGTATACAAAGAGTGTTCTTTATTTCTTATTAATGCCAACTTCTCTTCCCCAAAACTATACAATAGATAATAGAGCATTGCAATAGGCAGGTTCATAACATATTAGTGTTTATTTTCCATATAGACTAGTATTCATTTGCCATTCAAGATAGCTTTTCCGTATGATTGTGTCGTAGTGTTTGCTATTGGAGAAACAGGAATGCAGCACAATAAACAGCACTGAATGGATTCTGGAACTTCTGCAATGTGGCAGGTATGCATTCAGAAACTTATCCCTACAGTAGACAAGCAAGCAGTTCTGTCAACATAGAGACTAGGGTCAAAGTGCAAAACGGGCACCATTTTGGATATAGTCCAATGTGTAATGTTATGTAGAATTGCCATGTCAGTCTATCCTCACCATATAAGTTAATATCACCAATTTTAGTTGGTGTTCAGTCTTTCAGTTTTGCAAGGTATTGGATATAGAACTGCCGATTAATATTGCTGTAAATAGCAGATGCTATTGCTTCAACTTTCTAAAATGTGTTATTAGAATTATTGGTAGTGGCTGCTGTAATACAAACCAAATTCTTGTAGTGTCCGAAAAAGAAAAAAAAGTGCAAAAAACAAAAAAAAAGATAGTACATATGTAAGTAACATTTAGCTCAAAACCAGGGGTGGAATTAGCAAAGATCAGCATGACTTAGAAAAGAACATAGTGCTATACTAGATTTCAATAAGAAATTTAGATACAGAAAAATCAGGGTAAGAAAATAGTGTTTCTTTTTTCATTATAACAATTACATTAAAGGTTGTTCTGTCGCCGACTCAGTCTTCCGGAAGGAGATCTGGCCACATCGATGTTCTAGATTTCCTCTTGTGATCTGTTATGTAATGTCAGTTTGCACACCGTGTGCAGCGTAATGACAAACCTTTGCATTTCCAATGAGGTATTGCACAGATTATTAAAAAAGCAAAAAGGCAACAAAAATATACAGCAGATTGGTAAACCATTTACATGATCATTTTACAGAAGTCATAGACAGAAAGTAGTGTTTAGTATTCATTCACCTTAAAAAAAATATATATTATATATATTTATATAACGTGTAGATCAATCATCCCATTCATCATCATCCTCAAAGTCTTCATCATCATCCTCATCTTCATCTGTATCTAGAAGGCAAAGGAGGACACTTTATTAGCAGTAAAGCAACGGGCTAAACCAAGCTGCAAAGCAGCTGTCACTCCCCCACATGTGAGGCGTTTCACAGTCCTCCCTATATCCCTTCATGTTTGTTTTTGTGCCTATAAGTATGATTAAACAGTTCTACTGAGAAGATCTACCACCAAAGGGTGAGTGCAATTCTTTTTCAACTGCTTTTATTTTTTGCATATTTATAATGCCCCCAGAGCTCAGAGAGGCTAGGTACATGCCCCCAGTAGCCAATGCAGGTGTGGTTGAAGACATAGTATGGAATCAGATCTTTGTCTAAAGCTTGCATTCACAACTATGACTTTACCTGCCCATATATTTGGTTCTGAAATTCTTTTTTTAATATGATATTTATAGTTCTAGTAACTGGAGAGCCCAAGATATAGGTAACTAAATTTATGCCCTCCTCCCGGCCTCTGATCCAGACTCATCTCTGGCAACCATTCTCTGCTCATTTTCACTTGACTGGAGGAGACTTTGTATAGGTAAATGGCCAGAATTTCACATAAAAGGTTCTGTTAGTTTAATGGGGTAAACCTAGGTGTCGGATTCCCTTAAGACCAAATTTTCATATGGCGTTTGCGTTGCATTCCGAAATTTAATGCAAAGGCTCCACCCAAGATAACATGTTGAGGTATGTTATGAAACTTGAGGGCAGACAGACACAGAATCTAATAGGTAAGAGGAGTGCCCCATAAAAGCTTTATGGTAAAAACATAGACACCACAGCTTTTGCTTACCTGAAGAATGAATGGCTTTATTCCTTTTCTGCATAACTTCCATCAGCGCCCCTACTATTCCAGAGGTAGGAGCAGGTGAAGGTGGCACAGCATCTGCCTCATCCGTCACCTGATAAATAATGAAGAAATAATCTTAGAGACGAATAATAATAATATTAAGGACAGCATCTTAAAAGGTTAGTTACTTACAGCTTTCAACTGTATTCCCTGACGTATTTGGTCTAGCAGAGCATCTCGTCCGGAGGAAGACACTGGTCGATTATCCTTACTGTCTACTTTCTTAAGCTGTGCTCCTCCCTTTATCTGGTCAAGAAGTGCTGCTCTGCCGCCAACAGCAGGTGCAATTTGGTGGTCATTGTCTGGTGCGGACCCAGGTAGAGGTGGAGGACCAGGAGGTGGTGGTGGACCAGGTGGAGCTGGAGGAGGGGGAGGGGCAGGAGCTCCATATCCTTGCATTGGAGGAGGAGGTGGGGGAGGTGGACTTGAAGGTGCAGATGAAGAATGACCTGCTGGTGGTGGAGGATGCATCCGATTAGGTGGAGGTGGGGGCGGTCCTGAAGCCCCAGGTCTCAAAGGTGGAGGTGGTGGGGGTGCACCCATAGGAGCTCTTGCAGGTGGCGGAGGAGGTTTTGAAATGCCACCTCTTGCTGGTGGAGGGGGTGGTAGACCTGGAGCAGCACCTCTTGAAGGAGGTGGTGGTGGTGCTGTAAAGAAGAAATCATTCATAGCATTATTAACTTGTTGATTCTTTCAACTTACAATCCCTCTTTTAGAAAACCAAGTTCACTAATCACATTTCTGGTTTCATGCATTAAACCCGTAAAATATTTAGCCAAAATATTATAGCTAAAATTGAGCAAAAGAACTCTAAAACACTTATTACTCAGTAAGCTCCATTGTTAATTTTATATCAATGTCTGAAAACCACACTTATCACTCCATGCTGGTCACACCCCTCACATACATACCACTCCAACGCGGAGGACCTACAGGAATAAATGGAGCAGACCTTTAAAACTGGTTTATATTAAAAGTCAATAAATATCAACCGCAAGCTAGTCCGTGTGCTGCCAGCATGAAACCACTGCTAGGAGCTAGGCTGGCTGCACACAAACACGTACAGCCTGTGGAAGTGCTGGGCACATTGGTGTGAACCGGCTACAGGGCTGAAGTTTTGACTAGCATGTTGGGGGAAGCATTACGCTCTGGGGGTGATCATCTTCAGCAGAGACTGGGAGAGTGGTCAGAGCTGATGGGAAGATTGATGGAGCTCAATGAGAGCAATCGTGGAGAAAAATATGTTACAAACTGAAAAAGACGTTGGATTGAGGTGCTCACCTTTCACCTACAGTTGTCACTGCAGATAAGGGTTATATACAATATTAACTCAGGGTGCTGAATGCATATGCACACTATAAACTTTTTTGTACACAAGGTTCAAATATAAGAAAAAGTTCAAGAGGTATACATTAAGGGATGTAAAATGTAAAAGTATGCACTAAAGAAAATAAGCATTGTATTCCTTTTAAAGGAACGCTGGATCAGATCCAAGGAATGTTTAAAGGATATCTAACATCAAAATCAAAGCCTGATAAACACTTACTCATAGATCCAGACACTGTGATTGTGGTAATCATCTTATATTTGTTATACATGGCCTTCTTCCTTATAAAAATCAATATATAGAAATATGCTAATGAGCCAGAAGGGCTCTAGGGGTGTTACACACCTGCCTGCAAATTCACAAGCTGTAACAGTGTGCAATAAGAATCCCCCCCCCCCAATCACTGTGTGCTGAAACTTTCTGTGCTGCAGTGAAATTACATCAGGCAGAGGGATGGGGAAATGCTGAGGGAGAAGAGGGAAGAAGACACTAAAAGCCTATGAAGCTACAGCACAGAGGAACTCTGGTAACACTAGAGTTAGAGGCTCATTATCATAATTTTAAAAGTTGATGTTAGAAGACAGGAGACCAAAAATAACAAATGTAATAAGACTACCACAGTCCCTGTGCCTGGATCTATGAGTAAGTGCCCCTGGTTTGTCCACAATTGATTTATTATGATACATTTTCTTTAAGTGTTTTTATGACACAGCACCTTTAAGTGCCAGAAAATATTGGGGGTGCAGCTACCAGCTTAATGGCTGCTTCTTTATAGTATTGAAACATATATATTCTTAAATTGAACAAAACACATCATCCAAAAAACCATCACAATATAACCACAAAAATAGGTTGTAGCATTTTCAAAAGAATCAAGGCAAGTTTTACACTGGAAATAATAAACAATGTGGTCAGTGAAACAAACAGGAGTCTATCCAAGAGGGGTAAAGGAAATTGAGCCTTTCAGTGATGTTATTTTGTACTGTGTATATAGAAGTCATCTAACTTCCAATTGCACATACACACTGGGAAAGGGGTGTGCTGCAGTCCCCAGGAACAACCTCTAAAATAGCACCAAGCCCCATCAAAGGCCGAAAAGTTAGGTCCCCACCAATCAAAAACTTGCAGTATAACCTCACATTAATCCATGACTTATCGAAACATCTTTTTAAATAGGAAGTATTGTAATTACAATATTTACTATCAACATCAATTTTAGTACTTAACTGCCATTCTAAATACCTAATATAAGGATGGCTCCATAAAGAGATATAATATAAACCCCCAGATTCATTGTTTTATTTACTAATAATTTAGATTACCATTCAGAAGTCATGTGCTGCCCTCTAGTGGTTTTAAAGAAAACTTAAAGCTCGCATCTGCTTATTGCTTACAGTTATGTTCTCCCCAAGGAAGTTTTCATTTTTGTATATGTATGAAAACATAAAACCTATACAAATTTGTATTCAAGTGATCGCACCGACCCAAAGAATGAAAGAGACAGTATAACCATAGACAATAGATCCATAATAAGCACATACATAGCTCCAGATAGGACTCACCTTGCCTACGTAGCTCATTTTTGACAGCTTCAACACCTCCTGTTTTCTCAATGAAGTCGTAAATGACTTTTGATGTTTCCTTATCTTTAAGTTGAGCTTCAGAGATCCCACACAGATCAAACAGTTTTTTCAGTTCTGGGTCCAAATTATTCACCTAGATATATACATTTAAAAAAAAAAAAAAAAAAAAAAACACACTTACAGGCGAGACATTTTCAAGGCTCAGCCAAGATAAAAACCAAGTTGTAGGATTTTTGCAAAAAAACAGGTTTACACAAAAGATACACATTTTTATTTTTTTAGTGCCAAAAAATGGTCGGTTTAATAGTCTGTACTTATTTCTGATCAGTTCTTAGATTGACTATAATTAAAAAGTATTTAGCCATGAAATTGCCATTTTAGGTACATGACTCATGTAATGAGTCAATGAAAACTAGAACAGCTGGATGCTTCACCAGCTCATGACAACGAGCAGTACCTTGCTGGTGAAACCTTACTAATCATTTAATTATAACTTACTTGACACAATGTAGACCATACATTTACTAACATACACATCCTACCCAGCTTCTAAATAGTCATTTCCATAGTTCTCCAATGCCTACATACTTACATCAAAGCCAGTGTTTGGATCCCAGCCCACGTGTCCAATGTGTCTAAAGCAAAAAAAAAAAAATCAAGGATAAAATAGTGTAACTACAAGAAACAACAAGGACACCATTTCCAGGCAATCCATATCTAAAATATTGGCAATAAACCATGTTTTCTAATACATTAAAAAAAAAAAACATTTTAGCTAGTTTTCTGCAAAACATTCAACTAAACTTTCTACTTTGCTGTGTGCCCCCCTTCATTGATGGAGCTCCATCCTTCCTTTACTACACCTTCATGCATTTACAATCTGTAGCAGAAATGCCTGGCACATCTGCATATAACAGGTGTGGGACCAAAAATGCTCGGCCTACCAGAGATGGTCATGTCTGATGTCAGGAAAGGCATGAGCCACCAAGGCAGCAGTGGATTTTAAAGACTGGAATTATTTTAACACTTTCTGGAAATACTGCACAGATAAAATCCAATATTACCAGGGCATATTTTTGTCATAAAATGTCATCCATTTAGCGAAGCACACAACTTATGACGAGGAAAAGCAAATCTAGGACCAGGTGATATGCACATTTTAAGTCGTATAGTCCTATTTACGTACTGGAAATTACTAGGTGTTCCAATGTCTGCCTTGGTGATTTTTTTCTTCTTGTTTTTTCCTTTTTTCTTATCTTTGTTATAAGGAATGTTATTCACTTGTGTATTGTATCTTGGGGTGGCAATTTCCGGATGTATAATGTCAACAGTTGCCATGGGAAGACTTGGCCCTGGAAAAAGCAAAATGATAAAACAGATTGTAAAATGAAAACACTTACGATATTGAGTCAATCTTATGCTTCATTCACATGAACTGGTTATATCCTTGTGAACCAGCAAAACTAAAGGCAAGAAAAGGTGCCTGAATTTGAGTGGTTGGCTGTGATGGAACATCACAAGCACACGCTAAGCTGGAGCTGAATCTACATTCAGACGTATCGGATTTAAGAATCATGAAGGTGATAGCACAATGGACAATCATTTGTCACAGAGACTACCCTGCGGAGTGGTAGTGGAATACTTGTGCACACATAGAAATGAATCAACTTCAACTTACCATTTGGGGGGCCTTGCTTTTTATCTGAAAGAGAAAAGGAATTTATAAAAGTATACAAAAAAGCAAACCCATAAAAGTGTGGTGGTCACTTAAAAAAAAAAGTTTCATGGTGCCCAAACCACAGGCAATATGGTAAACCAGGCTCTCACAGAGTGACAGAGCTAAACAGTCAACTGTGGTCAATCTGTGCATCCATGCAACATAGTGATACATGATGTAAGGAGTCCCTTCTTCCCCTCGGTATTCATCAAAATTCCAGCTCAGCATTGCCGTTCCTCAGGGAGAAAAGGAACCCTTTGCTTCATTTATATCTATGATGGTATTCTCAGAATGAGCCACTTTATTACATAATTTATGATAAACATAAAATATGATCCTAACCAGACTGATTAGCAGAAGTATTAAATAACGCCTTACCTACGGGCGCCGTAGTAGTACGCGTGTCGGGTCCCAGTGCATGGAATGGCTTACGGGCTGAGCCCTCTCCATAGTTGGTATGTCTTTGCTGCATATTGCAGCAAAGACTTACCGGTAACACGCACGATCGGGGCTATGTGCTATGTTGTTGATCGCCACCAGCAACACTCCCGCTTCAAAAGGATGGCAGCGCCATCTTGCCAAGGATCGCCGCTCTCCGTGACGTCATCGGGGAGCGGCTATCCAACGTCATGACAGCCTCTGGTCTTCCAAAGGCTGTCTTCACGTTTTAACCCTTTCATTACAATGTGCTATTAGCACATTGTAATGAATGAGGAGGAAAATCCCCATATACTGCCATACTGTTATATGGCAGTATATGAGAGGATCGATCAGACAACCTAGGGTTAAAGTACCCTAGGGAGTCTGAAAAATAGTAAAAAAAAAAAAAAAAATTATAATAAAAAAACCCCTAAAAATTTAAATCACCCCCCCCTTTCCATAGAACTGATACAAATATAAATAAACAGTAAAAAAAATCATAAACACATTAGGCATCACCGCATCTGAAAGTGCCCGATCAAAAAATAACCGTTTTTCACTGCGTTTAATCCCGAAACGGAAAATAGCGTCCAAAGAAGAAAATGGCACTTTTTTCCCCATTTAAAAAATATTTTTAAAAATTTAAAAATTATAGAAAAAGTGATCAAAAGGTCACACAGTCCTAAAAATGACAGCATTTAAAAAGTAATCAAAAGTCGCAAAAAATGACACCACCCACAGCTCCATACACCGAAGAATGAAAAAGATATTAGAGCCAGAAGATGGCAAAATAAAAAAAAATAAAAAAATTTGTACAGGATGCTTTAATTTTTGTAAATGTATGAGAACATAAAACCTATACAAATTTGTTATCCCTGCGATCGCACTGACCCAAAGAATAAAGTAGACCTGTCATTTGGGACGCACAGTGAAAGCCATAAAATCCAAGCCCACAAGAAAACGGCGCAAATTTGTTTTTTCACCATTTTCCATGTATTCGGGATTTTTATTTCCTGCTTCCCAGTACACGACATGGAAAATTAAATACCATCACTATGAAGTGCAATTTGTTAAGCAGGAAACAAGCCCAAACAGAGCTCTTTAAAATAAAAAAAAGTTATAAATTTTTGAAGGTGAGGAGTGAAAAATGGAAGTGAAAAAACTAAAAAGGGCCCGGTCGTTAAGGGGTTAAAAAGGACTGTGTTAGAATATCAATCCTACCAGGTTTTTTTGGTCTTCTTGCAAGAAGTTCAGTTATCGCTTTCCTGAATCTTTTTGCTTCCTCTTCACTGGCAAAGTTGAGGCCAATTTGACATGCCTGAAGTACATCAAATATATACAAATTTTATGTTTCATAAAGAAATATTCTTATTACTTGATATAAAGAAGGCACATGACAGAAAGGGAGTGTAAAGGTAGTTTTGACCATACAGAGTTTTAGTTAGCAGCCCTGGTGTATATTTATATGCATTTATATTCCAGAACTGTAACAAAAGGGGATCTACTAAGACTGCTGTGATCTTAAATCTCTGCATTCACACTGCTCTGCAGGACTCCACTACTCTTTAATAGCAGACTAGAAACCTGCTACAGCCCTTACTGTGAGCAAAGGTTAGGGTCTGTGCTGCAAGATCACACAAAAGGTATGATCAGTTTTCTAGAGAGGCAAAGGAAGCAAACAAACTTAAATGGCAGCCAAGCTCATTGAAAATCTGCATATTCACAGTTTACTGTGCAATCCACAGTTCGTTTACATTCAGTAGAAAAATATTTCACCACGCAGTACTGATGTACTTTATTGAAGTTGTGCACATTTTATATACTTACATCACCAGCAAATGTGTGAAAATATGATCTTGGGCTATTATATACAAAGTTATAATATAGTTCCTGTTCATAGAGTGGTTGACCATCCTAAGGAGAAACCAAAAATAAAAGTGATCATTGATGTAAAATGTGTTTAACATAGCAAAAGATAAAAAGAAATGGCTTATTAATTCTATTCTGCACTATATAGATTCCAAAATTTATACTGGCAGTACCCAACTTAAGAACAACCGACTTACAGACATTCCCTAGTTACAAATGGGCTTCTGGATGTTGGCAATTTACTGTCCTTTAGTCCCAGGCTAAAATGATCAGCTGTAACAGTTATCAAAAGGTGTCTGCAATTAAACTTTATGAGTCTTCTGACAACTAAAAATTTTTAAAAATCAAAAAAAATTTTGGGCTGGGGTTACAATTATAAAATATAGTTCCAACTTCTATACAAATTCAACTCAAGAACAAACTTGTTCAGAATAAGCATCCAGCACCATAGGAAATAATCTTCCAAAACATTATTCTTTAACCCATTAAGGACACAGGGTTTTTCCGCTCATTTCTCGCTCTCCAACTTCAAAAATCCATAACTTTTTTATTTTTACGTGTACAGACCTGTGTGAGGGCTTATTTTGTGCGTAACAAATTTTACTTTCCCGTAATGTTATTTATTTTAACATGCTGTGTACTGCGAAGATGAAAAAAAATTCCAAATGTGGAAAAATTGAAAAAACCCCACACGTGCGTCACATTCTTGTGGGCTCAGTTTTTTCGACTTTGACTGTGCACTCAAAATAACACCTCAGCTTTATTCTTTGGTTCGGTGCGATCGCGGTGATACCAAATTTGTATAGGTTTTATTGTGTTTTAATACATTTTCAAAAATTAAACGAATGTGTACAAAAAAGAAAAAAAAATTTTTGCCATCTTCTGACGCTAATAACTTTTTCATACTTTGGCGCACGGAGATGTGTGAGGTGTCATTTTTTGCGAAATGAAGCGACGTTTTCATTACTACCATTCTGAGGTCTGTGCGACATTTTGATCATTTTGATTTCATTTTTTATGTGATGTAAAAAGGTGTAAAAGTCGCATTTCGGACATTTGGGCGCCATTTCCCGCCTCGGAGGTGATTTGAGTTTTTTATATTTTATTACATTTTTTTTTCTTTTTTAAACTTTTTTTTTTCCCACTATTTCTTAGACCATCTAGGGTACATTAACCCTAGATGGTCAGATCGCTCCTACTTCTGTATTGCAATATATGGCATTTTTGCAGCACATTCATTACAATGAGCCACTGGCTCATTGTAACGAATCTCCAGAAGCCATGTAGCCTCGTGTCAAACGAAGACCCGAGGCTACCATGGCAACTGATCGCCGCCCCCCCCGATGACGTTCAGGGGCGCGGCGATCGTAATAAAGATGGCGGCAAGCACCGACCGTGGTTATTAGCGGTGGGGGTTTTCTGCAATATGCAAAAACCCCCACCCTTGTATTAAGAGGACTCAGCCCGTGAGCCCTCTTCATACACTCCTTATACCTCTGCGCCGTAGAGCTACGGCGCAGAGCGTTAAGGGGTTAAAAGCACCTCTTGACAGTGGTGTGAAAATAACAGCCATGACTAAGCTGTGAAGCGAAACGCGTAGGTCTTTGTACCGGTTCATACATTTGGCAGTTATTTTCATACCACATCTTTATTAAAGAATAAAGTTTTGGAAGATTACCTCCTATGCGTGCTGCATGTCTTATCTGAACAAGTTTGCGTAACCAGAGGTTTTCTATTTACGGCTTCCATGGTACGGGAGAGATCGGGGGGAGGTGAGCTGGACTTTTCTTTTTTTGCTTACACACCTACAGAACCTATCCTGTATGCAACAGGGGGACTGCCTGTACTGAATTCAATGATGCATTCTCAAAATAGGGTCACAATTAACAGTGGGGTTTTACAGACCTTCTACATAGCAATACGTTTATTAGTCTGTTTAGAGGGATTACAGAGTAGAAAGTCAATATCTGAAGATCCCATATACTGGCACTTAAATAGTTAACACGTGTGATGAGTGCCCCACCATGGTCCTGAGCAGTCACTTTGATGAGAAAACCCCTATGGTCTTATTTATTAATATTGATGCCTTACCTTTATATCATAAACTCGAATGAAATAGGATCTTTGTGGATTGTCCTTGACTATGCATACTACTCCACAGCATTTCTTTACCCACATGGAATTACGGTCTGAGACATACAGCTGAACAACAGCTGAATTAATAGTCTGGAAAAAAGTGGAGACAAAGCAAACGTAAGTAAAATGACAGAAATTAAATAAAGTCTTTTTATTTCAATCAGCATCCTATGGAAGCAGGAACACACAAATACAGCATCAGGAGATCTGTACCTCTGACTATACACAGGTTTACATAGATCGATAGAATAGAATGGCAACAAATCAGAGTTGAGCTTTTAAATTTATAAACAGCTGTGTGAAAATGAAAGCTGATCTCTGGTTGGTTTCCATGGGCGACAATGTTTACCTTAGAAATGTATGATAAATCTCCCCCAAGAAGTCTATAGACAATGGAGCGGTGGATGAGGCAGAGAGAGCAAGTGAAAGACACAATGGGGGAGATTTATCAATCTATGACACAATTCTGGAGTAATTTCCTCCTGAAATGCCTTGCGCCACATTCAAGAAGGGTTTTAGACCATTTTGGAAAAGTTTTACAACCTCTACGAAAATGGTGATCTTGGGAAAAAGGGGGTGGTATACCCCGCAAGCCAGAAAACCATATGCCATATGCAACTATATGCAACGCTTTAAAAGGTGTAGTTCCCTTTCGGCAAATAATTGATATTGTTCTGGTAAGAAAAGAATTATAAAAATCTTCCCATATACTTTGTGCCAATTCCTCAAGGTTTTCTTTGATCTCTGCTTGCTCCCAGTGGATAGAAATCTGCATAAAGTCAGGCAGGTGCATAAGCCATTATTATTGCAGAGTAATCAGAGCATTTGATAATAACAGCTGTGCACCTGTGTGACATTACATGACCATGGACACATTTCTATTCACTGAATGTAAACATAGAAGCTTCCTATCGCAGTAAGCAGAGATCTAAAAAAGTGAGGAAGGTATATTGGAAAAATATATAACTTTTACAGTTTTTTTCGTGCCATGCTGCACTGCACCGTAGTGGTATATTTTGGTTTAAATGTTTTGCACTTATTTATGAAAAATTGTAAATTTGGCAAAAAAGTTTAAAAAATAGCAATTTTTTTTATTTCTAAATGTTTTGCTCATCATATAGTTATTCTAATCTTACAAACAGGCTACTAACCAACATTAACCATATGTCTGCTTTATGGTGGATTTTTAGGAATTGTAAAACTTACAAGTATCAGAAAGAAGGCAAAATCACCGGTTTCTGATGTGTACATGTGATGTGCTTGCAGACACATCCACCATTTGAGTAAAAGTATCTTATTTTTCACAGAAATAAAAAGTTAAAGGGCAGATAAGCCAGGCTGTGCACAGGGAAGCCGTGAAGTGTAGGAAGCGTTTACACAGTCTACAAGTCTTCCCACTTCCACAACTGCATTACACCAAGCCCACAGTGAACATAGCAAGCGTTGTACTTTGCCCAGTTGGAAGGATGCTTCACATAAACACTTCATTCATTCTAACCTTTACAATGTCCACACCAGCGCATTGCAAGCCAATGCCCACAAGAAAAGATCAGAACAATTCCAGCAAGGGCAAAAAAAGAAGTGGTAGACTGTTCTGTAATCCACAGCCATCAGACAACAGAATACATCAATCCAAGTGCTGAACATTACAAGTGACCACCACATCCATGTTAGGGCTTATTCAAATGAGCATTTTTTAATGTCCATATGATATACAGCCTCATTGATTTCTATGGATCTGTTCACATGTCAGGTAATCATCACAAGAACCCCAACTTTTTGACATCTTTAGAATGTTATGATGGTTCAGTCCATCTCTATTCCCACGCATTGTATACCTTATCACACCTGGCTATAAAACATTACACAGTAGAATAGAAACTATTTTAATTTTATTTTATTTTGAATACTGTAGTTCTAGAAGTACCACCCCAGTGTCGGAAGGAGTCTTTTGTACCCTCTAAAGATGGAACAGCTACTCAATTATTACTCTGCTGGCCTGTCAAAGAAAGCCATAGGCACTCTGTGGCTCAGAATAGTACCTACAGCGGTGTGTTCTCTGTATTATGGATATTACGGTAAGTATTTTTCACGTATGAATGTTTGTTAAACAAGTACAGTCACAGGGGCTTCCTGCACCTATACTTACTAGCCCATCATGAATTCCCCACTACAAGGAGATGTCCTGCATTTGCGTGCAAACATTTAGGTGGTGGGGTATATTAAAAAAAATAATCACAACATACTCAATTACAAGTTTCACGGAGGAGTAGTGTGGTATGAGTACATGTTATACTACATTCCTTGCCGCTTTCTAGACATTTTTAATTGATAACTCATAAACCACTGCATTTACAGTAACTAATATTCACTGGCTTACAGTGGTACTGCCAAAACAGACGTCTCTTTCCAAAGGCATCACAGTACGATGAAACCTTAGCATACCACAGGACCCATACTGTCAACGGAGCACAGGTCAATCGTATGCTCCATCCTCTATGGCAGTGTTGGCGAACCTTTTAGAGACACAGTGCCCAAGATGCATACCAAATTCCACTTAATTACCATGAAGTGCCAACATGGCATTTTAAGCTGCAACCTATTGCTACCAGTTCTTCCACATCATTCAATCGTATCGGCCCCTGAGGCCACCAATACAGTTGAAGGAAGGAGGACAAATTCAGACTCTCATTGTAGCTTCTCTCCAGGGTCTCTCTGTGCTGGAAGAAATGGTGGGTCCAGCAGGATGACTTCCAAAGATAATGCAGTTATGTCAACATCTGGGGTGATGGCTTGAGTGCCCACAGAAAGGGCTCAGAGTGCCACCTCTGGCACCCGTGCCATAGGTTCGCCACCACTGCTCTATGGGGAACCTCTACCAATCCCTAAGGAATCTACTTCTGAGATCAGACACTTGTCCCCTGAGCTGGGTAAGTTAATAATAATCCTCATACAGAGGCAATGTTTAGTCTGCTTCACAAATCATGGGATGCATACAAAAGCCAAATAAGACATTGCAGGATAACATTATCAGTCCAACAGCAGCGAGTGTCCAGCTCACTAGAGCTTGCAATCTAGGATAGGGGATAAGTAACTATTGTGGCACCACCCCTATAATCCACAACGGATAACAGGAAGCATGGTGGCTTAGTGGCAAGCATTACAGCCCTACAGCGCTTGGGACCTGGGTTCAAGGTTCCTGGGTTAACATCTGCAAAGGGTTTGTATGTTCTCTCCGTATTTGCGTGGGTTTCCTCCCACACTACAAAACATGCTGATAGGTTGATTAGATTGTGAGCCCCATTGGGGACACGGGCCGATTTGGCAAACTCTACGCAGAATTTATTATTATTCATAGGAAGGTAGCAATACTCAATTAAAAACCTTGGGGTCATCGGCCGACATTTATATGGATATATAGATTGAGAGCCCTCACAAGCAGGACCCCCCTCTACTATTTCCAGATCACAGTAATTTGTAAACCCCTTATTGACCCACAATGGAATCAATGGTGATCTATAAATGAGTAATACCACCAACCATAACGCTGTAACACTTGGGTAATAAATGCAATGTGCATATTAAATAACTTGGAGTCAGATTTGCTTAACCACATAGAAGGGGGGTTGTTTATAAGCAAGTAATCTTTCTGCTAGGTCAGTAAGTCTGGTTGTGCATTCTGTGTGTGAACTCTAAACTTTGCAAAGGGATACAAATTCCAATCTCCTCTCCCTAAGGAAGAAAAAGACCAATATTTCCTGTTGCAAATGCTGACTAGCAAGTACATTCCTCCTGCCTTTACAGAAGCCATCAGTATTATTACTCTAGAAAGCTTGAACCAGGCAGACAAATACAGCTACAGTAGGCGCTACACCCAGAAAGCCATTCATTTGTAAGGTTACCTTACACAAGACCAAAATCTGTGACTGTATCTTCACTCCTGACTCTACTCTAGTATTGGGGAAGACAAACCTGTGCAGGAATTTGGGAAGATATAGATCAGGAAAGTTAGACTTTGACCTGCTGTGAAAATAGTAACTTTCATTTCATTGATTTCAAAGTTACTTAATTTGCGGACGATTTTTTGCACGTAGACCGATTTCGAAAATCCACAGCTTTTGAATTATGTGCAAGGATGTTAGTGTGAAAGCTCGTCCTCTGTGTTTTCAGGCTACAATCATTGTGATTGGCTGGCAGATCATTTCACGACAGATCACATTAACAGCTTAACCCCTTCATGACCGATGGTCATTGGTGCTTGAATGTCCAGGTCAAATTTTGACATTCTGCTATGAACGTCTTTAAATGTGGAAAAGCTTTACATATCATAACAATTTTCACTTTGTTTTTTCATGACCTGTGAGACTTTAACCCCTTAGTGACCAAGCTCATTTGCTCCTTGAAGACCAAGGATTATTTTTGAAAACTTGCATGTGTCACTTTTTCTGGTTATAATTTTAGAAGGCTTTAGCTTTCCCAAGTGTTTTTAGGTGGGTTTTTCTGTGAGATTTTGTACTTCAACTTCAAGTGGATAATTTTGGTTGATGTGGATTTTAAATTTATTTATGAAAGAAGGTGAATTTGGTAAACATTTTGAATGAATTTGCTATTTTCAAACTTCAAAATGTTTAGTTTTTCAATCTGATAGTAACTAATTTGGGTAGTAAGACTAACATTTACCATATCTGAGCTTTGTATTTGCGTTATTTTATAAGTGTTCATTTGTTTTAATACGAAGCTAGAAAGATTGAACAGCATTGTCTCACATTTGTAAGAAAATTTTAGATTAAATTATTTTAGGGACCATTTCATTTCTATAGCGGTTTTGGAAGTTCTGTTAATAGAAAGCCCCCACATATCACCCTGTTCTATTAACTTCACCCCTCAAACATTTCAAAACAGCAGGTAAGAAGCTTGTTAACCCTTTATGTATTTTACAGAACTTCAAACAAAATGAAGGTTTGTTTGGAATTCAATAATATGCATCATTAATACATTCATTTAGTTGCAAAATGTACCCACATTTACTGAATAAAAGTAGAAAATGCATCTAAGAATACATTGTGCAGTTTTTTCCGAGTAAGAGGACACCTCACATGTGGATGTAACCCACTGTCTGGGCACATGGTGGGTGCGGAAGGGAAGGAGCCATTGAGCTTTTGTAGGGCAGAATAGTTTTCAGGTGCCATGACGTGTTTGTAGAGCCCCTGAGGCCACATTCACACATGACATTTTGGTTGCGTTTTAAAACACAACCCAAAAGCTCTACCTACAATCACACGTTGAGGTAAGATTGCATTTCCTTTGCGTTCCGTTAACGTGCTGGAAACGCAATGTTACCAAAATATGTGATCACAAGTGGAACTTTTGGATTGCGTTTCCAAACAACCAAAATGCCACTTGTGAACGTGGCCTTGGGTACCACAAACCCTTATCCCAGAGAATTTGTAAACTTATCATGTAGTATAGGGGGCATATTAACCCCTTACCACTGATAGGCTTTTTCTATTTTACTTTCTGTTTATTGCTCCCCACTTTCAAAAATCAATAACTATTTTTTTTTTTTTTTTTTAAAGTGGAGTTTCGAACATTGAGCCCATTATGTCGTTATGGGGTTCACCACTGTGAATAACCGTTTTTATAGATTGGGAATTTTGGGACTTGGTGATACCTAATTTGTTGGGTTTTTTTTTACTTTTTTCCACATTTTATTATTTGTTTTAAATGTGTTAGGGCCTTTTGGGACATTCTAACGATTGTGTGTGTGTTTCTTTGTAATTTTTTTGTTTTTACAATACTAGCATATGAACTAATGATCATATGATTGCTAGTTCATACTAATGTACTGCTGGACAGAGTCGGCACATGCTGATGGCAGACCCGGGCAGCCCTGTGAAGACTGCACCCCGCAATCGCATCCGGGAGGAGAGGGAGGGAGCAGGTATGTAGATTGACCGTGGGATCTAACAGGTTGGACGCTGATCTAAGTTGGTCAGTGTCACAATGTGCAAATTGGAGGTATTTAGCCGCATGGCAGTCATGAAGGGGCAAATGTTGCGGAATCACAGCTTTTTCCTCATGAATACAACTACTGCAGGGCAGTGACCTGACAGAATCAGTGATAACCCACTACCATCACACTTCTACCTTAGGAGATCATTGCAGGTGGAAAAACAGACTGAAAAGGATTGATAAGTGACAGGAACAGCAAAGGGAATGCTAAAGGGGTTGTCTAGAATTATACAGAGACTGCAATGATATGATGAAGGATGCAGTCCATAGATCTTCAACCAAGCCCATTGATACAGGATTTGAAACAACAAAACTTTATTGATCCCAGGGGAAGTTGTTTTTTATAGAAGACATGAGGTTACAGATATTTCCCATCCGACCACTGACGAAAGACGTAAGTAGACATACTTCCCATTAGGGTGAGATCTGTGTGTGCAGGGGGCACGTTTACAAGAGGAGGAAGGGGGTGATGCAGCCTGACTCAGGACAACTCATGAACACCTAGCCGCCTCAATGCACAAGATAACATTGCAGAGTGTGGGGAATGGGGTTTATAATTCACTGGAGCTGCCTACTCATTTGAATAACCTCACCATCAGTTTGGTGGGCTAGATGTGCCAGACAAGTTCCCTTTAAGTTTCCTCCAACTGAGTGTGAAATGGATCTACTAAAACCTTTACTGATATCACCTTTATAATGACTGTTGCTGGAACTGTATGTTCTCTTCACAACAGGAATCACTTTGTAAACTAAACCTTGACTTGTCTGTAAACAGTGCAGAACCCTATTGACCCTGTATCCAAGCACAGGCCGCAGGTGAAAGGATAAACATTACCGCCTCAGGGCATTCAGTCCCTTGTCATGATGAAACAATCACTCATGTGGTGTCTGCAAAGTTCATTGCCTTTTGGAGACTTTGCCAGCCTAGAAATGCCAGTCATCAAATTTCCTGGTAAGTACCACTGTCACATCTTACAAAGCAGGTGACAAGCTCCTCTGTTAAATGGCTATGACATGTTAGATTAGGAGACATCTCAGCACCTTCTGAAATGGTCAGCATCTGTCCACCAGCAGAACACATTGCACCAGGCTGTTCTAGAGGGAACACTTCATTTCGTGACCCTGCATTACAATGGTCAAACAATTTTCTGATTTCGTTATCCTTAAGGGCGCAGCCACACGTTCAGTTTTTCAGATGCAGTTTATGAATGCAAAAGCAGGTGTGGATTATAATGGGTGAGGACTTATTAGGAAGTGCTACTCCTGTATTTTTACTCCTCTTCTAGTTTGGGCATCAAAAACTGCATCAGAAAAACTAAAAGTGTGGACGCAACCTCAACGGAACCAAAATGAAAACGAGCCCCCCCTTTTTTTTTTTTTTACTAAGATTAGTCACTCAGAGACGAAGGAGGAGAAAACACCCAAGTTGTTGCCCCTAAGTTGGGCTTCATTGCACCAAGCATTGTGTTTCTGACCAGATACAGTCAAAACAGTGCTATTTACTGTTGGGAACCTGTTCCTTATTGAACGGATATAAGTTTTGGCATCAACCCTACATCATGTCATTAGGCTTTCTCAAAGTTATGCTTGATGTTAAAAGGGGTTTGCCTCTTGCTGCTGCTGGCAGGAGATAGTTTAACCGGTTCGCGACCGCCCGCCGTGTATTCAAGGCGGCGGTCGCGTTCCGATACATGGAGAGGGCTCGCGGGCCGAGCCCTCTCCATAGCCGTTAAGTCTCTGCTGCATATTGCAGCAAAGGCTTACCGGTAACACCCGCGATCGGTGCCGATCAGTTTTCTTGCTGATCGCCGCCGGCAAAGCTGCCGGCGGCTTCAAACAGATGGCGGCGCATGGGCGCTGCCATCTTTCCAAGGATCGCCGCTACCCGTGACATCGGGGAGCGGAGATCCGTCGCCATGGTAGCTTCGGGTCTCACGAAGACCCGAAGCTACTTCGGGTTAACCAATTCATTACAATGTGCTATCAGCACATTGTAATGTATGAGGAGTAAAATCCCCATATACTGCCATACCGTAGTCTGGCAGTATATGGTAGGATCGATCAGACAACCTAGGGTTAAAGTAGCCAAGGAAAAGGGTATTTGTCCAGCGTCCAGGCAAAGAAAAATATTTTTTGTGTTGAATCATAAAATTTCCACTTTATTAATCAAAAAAAAGAATTAAAAACAATAGAGACGTCTCATAATAGAAAAGGGATCTGACGCGTTTCGGACTATACCTAGTCCTTAGTCGTAGCCTGTTATTATTTTTGATTAATAAAGTGGAAATTTTATGATTCAACACAAAAAATATTTTTCTTTGCCTGGACGCTGGACAAATACCCTTTTCCTTGGCTGCATATTCTGGTCCCCGCACAGCACGTCCGTGCATCGGCAGAAATCCACAAGACAAACAACAAGAGTGGTGAGCTGATTCTCTTTTTTCTATTTTTATTATTACTAAGTAGGGTTAAAGTACCCTAGGGAGTCTGAAAAATAGTAAAAATAAAAATTAAAAAAAAAGTTTAAAAAAATATAATAAAAAAACCCTAAAAATTCAAATCACCCCCCTTTCCCTAGAACTGATATAAATATAAATAAACAGTAAAAATCATAAACACATTGGTTATCGCCGAGTCCGAAAATGCCCGATCTATCAAAATATAATAAAGGTTTTTCCCCGCGTTTAACCCTGTAACGGAAAATAGCGTCCAAAGTCAAAACTGGCACTTTTTTGCCATTTAAAAAATTTTTTTAAATTCTATAAAAAGTGATCAAAAGGTCGTACAGTCCTGAAAATAATATCATTGAAAACATCATCAAAATTCGCAAAACCACCCTCCACCCTCAACTCCATACAACAAAGTATGGAAAAGTTATAAGCACAAGAAGACGGCAAAATAAAAAAAAAAATTTTGTTCATGAGGTTTTAATTTTTGTAAATGTATGAAAACATAAAACCTATACAAATTTGGTATCCCTGTAATCGTACTGACCCAAAGGATAAATTAGATGCTTCATTTGTGGCGTGAAGTGAAAGCCGTAATATCCAAGCCCACAAGAATACGACACAAATGCGTTTTTTCACCATTTTCACTGCATTTGGATTTTTTTTCCCGCTTCCCAGTACATGGCATGGAATATTCAATGCGATCACTATGAAGTGCAATTTGTTACGCAAAAAACGAGCCATCACATAGCTTTTTGCGTGTAAAAATAAAAAAGATAAAGATTTTTGAATGTGGGGAGTGAAAAATGGAAATGAAAATAGGGGAAAGGGGCCGGTCCTTAACCGGTTAAGAAACTTGCCTTCGTGGGAATACCCCCCTTTTATGGGGGCAGCCTTACAAGGTACTCAAGAAGTGCATAAGTGACCTTAAATGGCACCCTAAGGGATCTTAGTTCCTGGTCCACACTATACTGATGATTCGCAAAGAAATTCAAACAGCTCTGTCTACAGTTGGGAGTCTTTGTTATGGAATAGATATACTGGTTTAGGCTTCCTGAAAAAGTCATGATAGGTAGGTTGTCTTACAAGGTAGTCAACCGGAATTCACAATTATAGTGCAGTAAACTAGACCAACTAATAGGATGTGCAAAGTACAGCTCACCAGTCTTATACTGCGCCAGATTTATCATTCAGTATCAGGCACGGTTGTAAATCTGGCACAGTACTGAAGACCCACACATTAATACATCTCCATAATAGCTTCAGAGAGATTGAAAAACATGGCCACTTTCTTCCGAAAAATATTGCCACACATGACCATGGTTTGCACTGCTATTACAGCTCAGCTGTACAGATATGCATAATTACATTGTGTTAACATTGCATTTATGTAAACAGGATTAACACAATAACGTAAATATTACGTTTAGGCAAGCACGTGATCAATAAATGTGATTCTCATAAATGTAGCCACGTTGTCCCTTAGAAACCAGATAGGTTCCTCGGATACGACCACCCCACACAAGCAGTGGTGGCCAGACATGTACTATTCAGTACTGCCTGACCTCCTGGATTCAGCAATCATTACCACAGGATGGCTGCGGGACATGTAGCAACTCCTGGACATTTCATATACAAAAACCTTTTGTTTCTTTGGGTAATCCCTCCAGCAGAGGTGGCCGTATCCAGGGAGACAGTCTTGTTTCTAAGGGACCATATGACTACATTTATGAGAAATGATCTTCACCAAGGTACATTTTTTTTTAATAACATCTAATTGAAGAAATGTTTAAACATAGCAGATCAATCAAACTGAATGTTAACGCCCAGCCGAGAATACCCCTTTAATTCCAGTGATCAGAGGTCAAGAGATCCTTTCAGTACACGGAGTGATTTTCACTGACTGCACTCGCATCTGGGCAAGAGGCCTAAGCAACAGCAGCTGTTCGATGTCTGCACTATGAAAGATGGATAGGGGATAAGGGGTTTTCCAGGAAACCCATCATTCCTGTGGCAGGGAAAATAAAAAATAATAAGGGTGCTGCCACATAGGGGGTTCTTGGATTATTTTTGGACTGTTTTTAAACACATGCGTTTTTGTACGTTTACCATGCGTTTGGCTGGTTTTAATCCGTTTCACAGCTGCCTACAACCGTTTCACAGCTGCCTACAAATTAAAATAGACCGCCAAACACATGAAGAACATACAAAAACATATGCGTTTTTAAACAGACTGGAAACACATGCGTTTTCAGTCCATTTAAAAATGGTCCAAGAACGCACTGTGTGGCAACACCCTTAGATTGCTGCAGATTCCGGCTTCTTCTCCCACACTCGGGGCAGAAATGTCTCAGAAGTGTCCAGCTGAGGCCATTGAAGCTGCAGCGATAAATAAAACCACTGCCTGGCCCTATGCTGCTCTGGCAGAGCAGTGAATGCCGTTCATCTCTGATCTGAGAATCAGGGTTTGGAATAAGCGTCAATGGTGCCACAACTCCCAGAGCTAGTAACTGGCCACAGTGCTCATGTAAATGCAAGCACATTGTTGCCCTAGTAAAGTAACTGAAGCCAAATGCGGAAATTGTTGTGCACCACAACAGCATTTCAAAAAGTCTGTTGTCCACTTTCAGCAAATAATCAATATGGTTTCTGTACAGAAACTATACACCATTTTCCAATATATTTTCTGTATTCCTCACAGTTGTCTAGATCAGTGATTTTCAACCAGTGTGCCATGGCACACTAGTGTGCCGCGACACATGGTCGGATGTGCCGCGGGGAAAGTTCCCCAAACTATGGTGCCCCCTGTGTTTTGTTTCCCGGCAATGCGCAGTCACGGCTTTTTACAATGTAGGAGACGTGTACAATAACACATGCGCAAGCTTTGAACCTCGCACGACAAAATGACGTCACCGAGGCCGGCACATCATCCTCAGAGCGGAGAGACTCTCGCATTTGCCCACCGCCAAGGTAATGCCCACCAATAATGCTGACTATATGAGCTTTTGCCTGAGTATATGAACTGTTGGCAGAATACTCAGCATATGAGCTGGTACTTTTAGTACTCCAGCAGTATACTGCATATAACAATGATAAATGTAAAATGAGAAATACTATAGTCATGAGGCTGGAGTACTACAAGTACCAGCTCATATGCTGAGTATATGAGCTGGCACTTGTAGTCTGGCCTCATGGCCATAGTACTTCTCATTGTACCCCTTTATTTTGCAGTATATGAGCCACATAATAATCAGCACCATATACTAAAAACAGGGAGAAACTGAGAACTGTTGAGGAAGAGCTTTGTATGTGTCTTTCCACCATTCCTGCCAGGATATCCCTTTTGTGATATCACACAGGTACAGAGCACTTTAGACACTGGCTTGCTTTTTGCTTGAATTATATATTGTTTTTGGTGTGTCTGCTACAGAGTACTGTAGTTATAATTTAGCACAAATTTCCACTTTCAATGTTGTAGATACAGGTACAGAGCACGTTATATCACACGGCTCTGACTACTCTCTGTGATAATAATGGCTCATGCACCCGTGTGTCCATCACGTGACAATAGACAGATTTCTATCCACTGGAAGGAATAATAGAAGCTTTCTATAGCAGGACAGCAATCAGAGATCTAGAAATATGAGAGGAATGAATACAGAAGTGATATTGGAAGAGTGATTTTCTTTGTGTAATGAAAAGTTATACAATTATTTGCTGTAAGTGGACAACCCATTTAAAGCCAGAGGTGTGCATTTTGTTTGTCTAGAGGGTCACGTTTTAGGTTCTGGGCTGGTCAGAGCACGTTGGGAGAGAGAGGCTCTGCAGCATCCTATAAAAGACTGCTATAGTCACAATTAGGTATGTGGCTAAACTGGTTTCTATCTGGTAGTATGAACAAGCCTTCTAGTGTAATCTATGTTAAATATGTAAAAATGTGAAAAATGTGTGTTGGTGTCCACATGGTTAAAGGGGTTGAACGAGAAGGATAATACTGATGTCTGATTAACAAGATTTACAATGTGGTATACATGAGCTTCTGATATTTTAAAGAAGAACATGCAACACAAACACTTGCATATCTTTTATACAGGACATTGAAAAAATTGGAAGGAATACAAAAATATGGATAAAAGTTAAATCTTTGGGAAAAAAAATGTAATCTGCATCAAAACAAAATTTTGCTTCTTTCCATGCAAAATAAAAAAACGTTCACAATAAACACTTCATAAATCCTTTTCTTCTGCATTGCAAAACAAATAATTATGTGGAAAAAAAATATTTCTTTGTGTACATTACTTTTGCCAATTCACTTGAAAGCTGCTGTAAAACAGAATTTCAACATGGACATGGAAAAAGCGGGTATAATATGCTAGATGTGCAGTAAGCCTAAGGCCTAGTTCACATTGGTGTTAAGTCTTCAGCTATCGTATAAACTGAGGTACCTTATTTTAGCAAAAAAACTGGGAAAACCTATAGACTCAAGTGTAAGCCAAGGGTGGGAAATGCATTGGTCATTGCCTCTCCAGCATTTGGGCATTGTTGCCAAAAAGGCTCCAGGGCGCCCAAGAAGAACCAGCAAGCGCCAGGACCATCTCATAAAGGTGTTGCAGCTTCGGGATCGGACTAGCAGCAATGCATAGCTTGCTCATGAATGGCAGCAGGCAGGCGTGAGTGCTCTACAGGCAGGTGTGAGTGCATCTGCACACACTGTGAGGCTGAGACTCTTAGAGGAAGGCCTGGTGTCAAGGAGGGCAGCAAAGAAGCCACTTCTCTCCAGAAAAAACCTCAGGGACCGACTGATATTTTTCAAAAAGGTACAGGGAGTGGACTGCTGAGGACTGGGGTAAAGTCATTTTCTCTGATGAATCCCCTTTCCGATTGTTTGGAACATCTGGAAAACAGCTTGCTCAGAGAAGACAAGGTGAGCGATACCACCAGTCTTGTCTCATGCCAACTGTAAAGCATCCTGCAACCATTCATGTGTGGGGTTGTTTCTAAGCCAAGGGAATCGGCTCTCTCACAGTCTTGCCTAAAAACACATCCATGAATAAAGAATGGTACCAGAATGTCCTCCAAGAGCAACTTCTCCCAACCGTCCAAGAACAGTTTGGTGATCAACAATGCCTTTTCCAGCATGATGGAGCACCTTGCCATAAATCGAAGGTGATAACTAAATGGCCCAGGGAACAAAACAGAGATTTTGGGTCCATGGCCTGGAAACTCCCTAGATCTTAAACCCATTGAGAACTTGTGGTCAATCATCAAGAGACGGGTGGACAAATAAAAACCAACACATTGTGACAAAATGCCAGCATTGATTGTGCAAGAATGGACGGCTATCAGTCAGGATTTGGTCCAGAAGTTGATTGAGAGCTGCCAGGGAGAATTGCAGAGGTCCTGAAGAATAAGGTCCAACACTGCAAATATTGACTTGCTGCATTAACTCATTCTAACTGTCAATAAAAGCTTTTGTTACTCTGTATGTAGCTTTCTGTATGTGATAAAAACATCTGACAAACGCACATAAAAACCAGAAAATATAATATAATATATTTGTCTCAAAACTTTTGGCCATGACTCTATACACTGGAGATCAAAATTAGAGAACACCACAGAATTGTTGACAAGTGTTTGTCTTAAGACCAATGCAGAGTAGAACAAGACAGTTCTCTGCTGCAGCAGATTAATCACAGTGTCTGATGCTGGATAATCTGGTGCAGTAGAAGACTTACGAGTCCTATTTTGCCCCTCCTATTAGTTGGTCTAGTTGGCTGCACTACAATATTTATAGCGAATGGACTGAATTTTCTGGCGCATGGGTTATTTCCTGTATGATCACAACCCCTAGTTACCTTTTTGAAACGAGTCAGAAAATGCCTACAGGTCTAAACCTTCAATAAATGCATTTCTAGTGCAAATTACTACAGTTTTCTGCCACAGACAGATAAATATACCCCATTGTTTTCTCCTACATGAATATATCCTAACATGGAGTAAAATACAGTATTTTAATTTATACATTTAATATAGTTTTCCAGAACAGAATAAAAATTTAAATAAGAATTGTAATAGAATACTAATCAAAATTAGAGAACACTTTCAAATACCCGCCAGTTATTGGCGACTTTCCTGATTTCACCGACTTTTCAAAAATGGAGTGTTTCAAAGTGCCTTAAATTTTTATTTGACCACATTTCTCTGCCTCAATATGCAACAGCCAGTATTTTGACTTAAAGAGGACCCGTCAAGAGGAACTCTCCGATAAAGCTAGCAGACACTGTCACAAAGTACAAAAGGAATGCCGGACCACGCTGAAAGTGGTTCGGAGTATTCATGAGGGGTTGGGACTAGGAGGCAGTTACTGCCTCATCAAGCTCGGCAGTCACCGCCGGCCTACGGAGTGGGAGGGGCGGTCCGGGGGAAAAGCAGCACCTCGGACCGCCACCCTCATGAATACATCGGACCACTTTGAGTGCGGTCTGGCGTTTCTATTGTACTACGAGGCAGTGTCTGCTAGCTTTATCGGAGAGTTATACTATATATAAGTTTGTATAACTTATTATTCAAACAATATCAATTATCGTATTTTTCGGCCTATAAGGTGCACCAAAAATCCTTTAATTTTCTCAGAAATCAAAGGTGCGCCTTATAGGCCGGTGCGCCTTATATATGAACTTATACAAAAATGTGCTAAAGACAAGATGTACTGTACATTTACCAGTGTTTAATAGCTCCATCCCCAGAAATTTCCTGCACCTTCCCACACAGTATACAGGGTCCCTAGTTCCTGAAGTGCCCTGGCACCACAACTAACATTGTGCCCATCCTGCCCTCCCCTAGCATGGAGAGACCGGAGCTGCCATAGTGCCGACCACGAGGCAATCATCATCATCAGTAAACAATCCCTCATACCTGACAGCCCTGTAACAGGGGAAAGAGAAGGAGCCACAGGGAACCCCACAGAAATAACACCCTGCCTGAGGAGGGAAGGAGAAGGGGCAGAGGGAGACCGCTTAACCCCTGCTGCATCACCCTACATTAACCCCCAGCAGCCCATACCTCTGAGATCGGAGGTCTCTGACACGCTGAAGACAAGTTTCCCAGGAAGTGTACTGCATTTGATCCTGCGCCTTATACTCCAGTGCGCCTTATAAATGAACCTAGATGTCTTAGCAGGCATTTATTAGAGGTGCGCCTTATAGGCCAAAAAATACGGTACTTCTTTAAAGGGGTATTCCAATGAAGACAAAATTCATAAATTTACTCAGGATAACAAAATGACACATTATCTAGTTCACTGTTATTAAAAAAAAAATACAGCATTTCACAGATATAATTCCAACCTATGTCTATCAGTCATGGTATATACAATTTGGTTGCGCCGGAATCTGGAATTCTCATGAATTCCCCCCCTGCATAACAAGACCAGCTCAGACACAGGCACTTCCTGCCAGCAAGCAGTGTGCAGAGACCTACTCTACTAGCTACAAACAGATAGGGTCTTTATTCGGGAGGGAGGCATATAGCAGAGTTGACTGTGTGTTATATGTGAGTTAGCAGAGCAGAGAGTATAATTGTGTTTTATATCCATCTAATGGATCTCATCATCACTGATCTGTCTTAACTCTATTTTTCTATGTGGCAAATACTAGTAGAATGTTCAGAAGCTAAATTAAAGTGTACCGTATATACTCGTGTATAAGCCGAGTTTTTCAGCACAAAAAATGTGCTGAAAAACATCCCCTTGGCTTATACACGAGTCAATACTTGTAAAAAATAATTAAAAATGGACTAAAAAAAAAAAAAAAAACGTATTTACTCACCCTCCGATGGCCCCGATGTGCAGCGCTGCTCCCCCAATGTCATCGCGGCTCCTCTTCTTTAACATAGTGCTGGGCGCCGCCATTGTTCTTCTCCCGTGCAGCGCCTAGTATGGCGTCAGCAGCGGCGTGTCATACTAGGAGCCGCACGGGAGAGAACAGTGGCGGCGCCTAACACAATGTTAAAGAAGACAGAAGACGGCGCGGAAGTAAGAAGAGGAGCCGGGAAGCCAGAAGAGGAGCCGCGATGACATCGGGGGAGCAGCGCTGCGCATCGGGGCCACCGGAGGGTGAGTAAATAAGTTTTTTTTTTTTTTAATTCTGGGCTGACTGTATACTACTGGGGGGCAGGCTGTATATTATAGGGGGCTGGCTGGCTATATACTTGGCTGGGTCTGTGACCAATGCATTTCCCAACCTCGGCTTATACTCGAGTCAATAGGTTTTCCCAGTTTTTGGTGGTAAATTAGGGGTCTCTGCTTATACTCGGGTCGGCTTATACTCGAGTATATACGTTAAATAAGCCCTGTATCCTGATCATCTAAGCAGATTATCAGCACACAGCATCTCAAAGCAAAGAGGGATCATGAAGTGTCTGCTTAAACCTACCATTTGATTTCATGCATTATGAAGCAAACAGACCCTGAGAATGCTGTAACTACACTGATGCAGGATCATATCTTGTTTAATCCCTGTGCTGAGTTGTTTTGATGAAAAAACAAATTATAAAATTAAGGATAATGAGTCTGTGGCTTCTGTGCTTGGGCTCGGCGCTTTTCCTTTCACATTAGTTATGCACTGCGCCAGAGAATGATGTATTTAGTGTTCTTCCTGCCAGGCAGAATAAGCAATTGCAACCCAGCTCAGGTTGATTAGTCCCGTCTGTTCCGAAAGCTCCATGTGCAAAGTGAATGCAGCTTTCCCAGGGTCCTGAATTTTATAGTTTTTTCAGAAAAATCACTCAGCTCATGTATTAAAGGGGTTATCCGGGTTTAAAAAATGTCTTATGGCCGGGCTGGGGAGGGCTATTTAAACACAATAAACATGTACTTACCTCCTCCGGTGCTGCCAATGTCCCGCGCCGCGGCCGGTCTTCTCTGTGCGCCGGTTTCATTACAAGTGCGCACAGAGAGCTTCCGGCCGGCTGCTGCCATGCGACACCATCTCCCAGTGCTTACAACGCTGAGAGATAGGGACAGATGGGAGGAGCCGTCCACATCGCGGACCGGAAGCTCCATGTGCGCGGCTTCCGTGCCCCTGTAAACAAACAGGGGCACGGATCGAAGGGACCGCGGCGCGGGACATCAGCGGCGTCGGACGAGGTAAGTACATGTTTATTATGTTTAACTAGCCCTCCCCAGCCCGGCGCTAGGTAATTTTTAAAACCCGGATAACCCCTTTAAACAAGATAAGATCCTGCATCAGTGAAGCTACAGCATTCTCAAGGTATGTTTGGTTCATAATGCATCAAATCTAATGCTAGATTTTCTTTAAAGAGTCCCCGCCCACACTCTAGAATTTTACACTGACCATCACCGAGTTATAGGAGGCAAAACAGTAATAAAATAGAGTAAAATTGTAGGGGGTTAAAAATATCTTTATTATGTAATCACTAGGGGATCCAAATTTGAGAACCTTCGTTTATGGGCTAATCACCCCTTCCCGACATATGACATACTATTACTGCATGGCGGGAGGTGCTTTCCCGCAATATGCGGTAATAGTACGTCATGCATCTGGCGCCGGCTCCTTAACTGAGCCGGCGACACCCGCCTCTAACACCCGCGATCGCAACCCCAATACTGCCAGTGTCCCGGGGCTGCGCAATCTTCTTCCAGGGAGCATGCGCTGTATTACACTGTATTAGGTGAAAAATAGCTTGAACAAGCGATCAGAGGATCGCTTGTTCAAGCCAACCTGTAAGAGTAAAGAAAAAAAGTAAAAAAACACTTAACATAAACATTTATTAATAAAAAGAATTAAAGTTACAGTCCCCTAAACACAAACATTCCCTATACATATCTAATAAAGTAAAAAAACCCTGAAAATCTCCAAAACCCCCCCACATATCACCGCGTCCATAACAATCCGTACAATAAGTCAGAAACATTATTGGACCCGTACGGTGAAAGCTGTAAAAACAAAACCCGAAAAACTCGCCAAAAATGTAAAATTTGTCATAAAATCCCTTTACAAAAAAGTTCCAAAAAGTCATCAAGAAAAGTTATGTGCGCCAAAATTGTACCACTGAAAAGGACAGAGGTAAATGAGGTATCACCGTAATTGTAGTGATCTGTAGAATAAAGATAATATAGTATTCTTAGTATACGGTGTACGACTCCCAAAAAATACAAAAAGAAAGGAAACCAAAATTGACAATTTTCTTTTCAGCCATACATTCAAGAGTTAATAAAATGTCATCAATAAGCTAATGACCCACTAAAATGAAGTATTTGTTAAGTGCATCTCATGTTGCAAAAAATAAGCCCTTGTTTGTCCAAATTGCCAATAAAATAAAGATTGTATAGCCAATAAAAAGTAACAATGCATAATCTGCTCTGAATGGCGCAGCTTCCCTTCGATGCCCTGGTGTGTGCCCATACAGCAGGTTACCACCACATATGGGGTATTGTTATACGCGGGAGGGATTGGGTATCAAACTTTGTGGAGTGTTTTGGTATTTGATCCACTGAGAATTTGTACATTTTATGAAAAACACACTCATTTAGCCAAAAAAAAATTTCATTTCGAAATTGCATCCGATTTTGTTTTAACCCCTGTAAACCAATTAAAGGGTTAACAAACTTCATAAAAGTTGTTTTACGTACGTTGAGGGGTGTAGTTTCTATAATGGGGTAATTTATGGGGTTTTCCTTTTATTTAGGCCTCTCAAAGTGACTTCAAACCTGAGCAGGTCCCTCAATAGCAGGATTTTGCGTTTTCTATGAAAATGTGAGAAATTGCACCTAACATTCAAAGCCCCATAACATCCTACAAAAATGAGAGCATGACACAGGGCAGATTTGAAAAAATGGGCCGTGTCAGGAAGGTGAAAAGTGGCTTTGGCGTTAAGGGGTTAATTATTTCACAAAACAAGAGTGCTCCCATTTATCATTTTGCGACAAGTGAAAAACAAGGCTTTGGAATTAATGGAGGTGGTGGAAGGTGCCATTTAAAGAGTTTTCTGGGACTTTCATATGAATGGCAAATACTTAGAATTGGTTATTGGTTGATGTCCAACACCAGGTATCCCCTACTAACTACTTTGTCAGGGAAGCGCTACTCAGGCAAGTACTGTGGACCCTCACTATATACCACACAAAGCTGGATACTTTACCACCACCAGCTGGATAGGAGACAAGACAGAAATTCCCCTTTAACAGTTTTTGAAGCACTAAATGTGTGTCCTGGTACTCAGATACAAACCATAAACAGGGTCCTAATGTATAATAGGCAGACACTTGCCAGAACAAGCACATGAAGCATGTACCAACACAGAAAGTAACTTAAGACAAACTTAAAACAAACTCAAACAGATGACAGGTACCACATGATGATCAGCAACAGCCCAAAGGGATGACAGGTAACAGAGCAGGTGGATGATGAACAATAAAGATCTAACAACAATTGAAAAATGGAGATGTCTCACTTTCCATGTGAAAGGCCTATCATAGGCTTTGTAAAGGCAGATCATGAGTCAAAAAGACTGAAGGGATTTTGTAGATATGTATAACATGTATAGCAGATACCAACAACCAAAAAGCTGGAATTGGGTATCCACCCTCCTGATATTAACCCCTTCCTGCCAATGCCCTTTTTATTTTTTACGTTTCCATTATCTGACTCCAATAATTTTGTTTATATCTTGGTATATGGAGCTGTGTAATGTCATTTTTTGCAGAACATGATGAGGTTTACATAGATACCATTTGAAGGACTGTAAGATAATTTCTATAAGTTGCACAAAAAATGGTGTTTCGTACATACGGGCGCAATTTACAATTACGAGATTCACTGTTGCAATAACTATTTATATATAATGATAGATATTGCTGTGTGCCAAAAGTCCTGATCTAACATGTTTATGGTTTTTATAGTTTATTTTTATATCAGTTTTAGAGAAAGGGGGCGATTTCAACTTTCAGGGTGGCTTATTCCCCAGGTTCCCTTGAACTTTCCTTGAACGCTTTCCTAAATCCTACAGACTAGAAGAAGTGCTTTCCAACTTGAGACGGCTGTCACCGCAGCAAAGGGGTAACTTTGTCCTCCTTTAGGCTACATTCACACTAACGTATGGAGGACGTATATACAGCCGATATACGTCCTCCATAGACGTCAATGGGCGCGCGGCGCCCTACGGGAGTGGTACGGTGCGCCATTACTTCCTATGGAGAGGGGCGGGGGTGAGCTGCGCTCTCCTCCTCTCTCCGTGCACTGCCGTTGCCCGCTACGGTATGGTACGGGCGGACAACAGCAGTGTAAATGTAGCCTTATACTGTGAAATAAACAAAACAGATATAGAAGACTGGTGAGTGCTGCTCTATTTTTATTTTGGATAGGCTGTCCCTAGATTTACCCCTAAACACTGACTCCAAGGCCAGTTTCACATGGCAATACATTACATCATACAATGTTCCAACAACGGCTAATCTAATTTATCCTCAATGAGTACAGGCCAAGGGACCAAGATGACACAGCACAAGCTCAACCACCTTCCCAAGTATAATGCACAGATTAAATGGAGCCACTAGGAAGTATAATTTGCTCCATGGACAACAAGAACTAATTTGGCTTTGTAAATGGAAAAAGTTTGAATTAAAATGATGACTTTTTGGAGTTCAGAGTGAAAAACAAATGTCAACAGAGGGGCCAGTCCTCAACCCCTTAGCACTCTGCGCCGTAGCTGTACTGCGCCGAGTCCCGCGAATAGCGCTCAGCGCAGTACTGCTACTGCGCAGAGACTATGCCTGTTCAGCTCTGCACAGGAGCCGAACCGGCATTGGGGGGGGTCGCGGGATGTCAGCGGTAATCTACCGCTGACATCCCTGGCTAATATCGTGGTCGGAGTGGGTTCCAATCGCGGGTGTTTAACCCGTTAAATGCCGCGGTCGCGTTATCTTTACCCCACGATCGCCCCCCCCCCCCCCGCGCCGTTTTCGGGGGTGCCGATCGCTACTATGGCAGAAGCCATAAGATGCCGTCTTTAAGATGGCGTCTGTGACGTCATCTTAAAGGCAAAGAGTCAGCCTATGCATCTGCATAGGCTGACACTGCTAATACACTGCAATACATCAGTATTGCAGAGCATTATCATGAACAAGCAATCAGATGATTGCTTGTTCATATCCCATGGTGGATCAAGTAAAAAAAAAAGTTTTTCAATAAAAAATAACTTTATAAATCACCAAAAATGCCCATATGCCCCAAAACATATAAAGAGACATAGAACGCTAAAAAAAAGTCTAAATCATAACACAAACCCCACATATATAGTATCACCTCGTCCGTAACAATCCATAGAATAAAACTAAATAACTATTGAACACATATGATGAATGCCGTAAAAAAAAAAAACCTTAAAAAACCCGCCAAAAATTATGATTTTTACCTATTATATCCCACTAAAAATGCAATAAAAAGTGATCAACAAAACATATGTACTCCAGAATGATACTGTTGCAAAGTGCAACATGTCCTGCAAAAAAGAAGCCATCTACCAGCTCTGTAGCTAAAAACGTAACAATGTTATGCCACTTGGAAGACGGCGATGCAAAAATGATAGATTTTTTCCCACATTACGGTTTTATTTGGCAAATTTAGTAAAACATAAGAAAAAATATTCATGTCTGGTATCCCCGTAATCGTATCAACCCATAGAATAAAGATAACATGATTATTAGTCTATACGGTGAACACGGGAAAAAAAAAAAAAAAAAAAGTAAAAAATCCAGTACAGAATTGATGCTTTTCTACTCATGACCTCAAAAAAAGTTCCTAAATTTTCAACAATAGGTGATACCAACCCCAAAATGGTAACACTGGAAAAAGCATCTCATCCCGCAAAAAAAATGCCGTCACATGGCCCAAATAACGGAAAAGCGAAAGTTTTATAGCCTTCAAAAAGGGGGCAACGAGAAAACTAAAATCCTGGCAGCTGCAGGGCTCTCCTTCCCTTCTGCGCCTCGCTGTGCCCCCATAACACAAGTAATGTCCACATGTGGGGGGTCTCTGCACTTTGTAGAAATTGTAGAACAAATTTTATGGTGGGTTTTCTCTTTTTATCTTTTGGAAATGTGTAAATTTTAGGGCTAAATGAACGTATAACCGACAAAATTTGACCATTCTAAATTTCACCGCCATTTTGAATCAATTACTATGAAGATCTCAAGGGGTTAATCTTCATAAGTGCTGTTTCTGATAGCTTGAGGGGTGCAGATTTGAAAATGGTTATATAGGGGGTTTTTGATGCTAAATATGTAAAATTTAATTTCAAACAGTATTTATCTCCAAAATAGTTAATTCTGAAAATACGGAAAATCGCTATTCAATTTGCAAGCCGCGTGACGTCAAAATAAATTATCCAAAAATTATGAAAATGTAAAGTAGACAAATGGGAAATGTTATTCGGCAAGTTATTTAGGTGGTAAATCTATCTGCCTGAAAATGCGGCGATTTTGAATTTCGAAAATGGCAAATTTTTCTAAAAATTCATCATTTTTTCTTTTTTTTGTAAATAAACAAAACTTATCAGCCAAAATTTACCACTAAAATGAAGTATAACATGTGGGGAAAAAACAAACAAACAATCTCAGAATCACTTTGATAAGTAACAGTGTTCAAAAGTTATAACCATATAAAGCGACGCAAGTCAGAATCCAAAAAATGGGACTGAGCCTTAAGCTACAAAATGGCTGCGTCCTTAAGGGGTTAAAAGACACCTGTCATCAGGTCCGTGTCACCAGTCCTGTCACTACTACCTGTTGGAGCAGCTCACAAGGATCCCATCCCAGCCTTTATCTAGTTTTTTCATACACTAATCATTATAAAATCATCTTTTCTTTATTATGTAAATTAGGCTGGTCACATGGTGAGAAGCAGTGTTGTCACCCCTGTTACCCCTCCCCCTGCTCATGTATGTGTGTATGTATCGTAAAGCATAGTTAGTGTATCTGCTGACATGCTGCATCCTCCTAATACAGAGACATAGACATCAGCTACACAAGTACCTGACATGTTCTGCTATAACATGGCTGCATCCTGGAGCTGTTGTATCTTTCACATACACAGGCTGCAGGGGGCGTGGCCACCAGCAAGCACATGGAGCAGCCATTACATGGAGCAGCTGTCAGTCAAGCACTGGGGGTGTGGCTGTACCTCCCACTCATGAATAAGCTGGACAGCTTGAACATGCTAATGACGCATTGGACATTTCACAGATCATTTGCATAGAGCTTTAGGACCTCATTGCTTAGGTTTACAGGCATGTAGAGGGACAATGAAGGGATAGAGGCAATGCTTTCTAATGGCAGTTTATGAAAATATATTTAGTTTAGGGGGGTTATTTTGCATGACGGGTTCTCTTTAAGGGGTTAAAGTCAACAAGTTAGTAAAATATTGCGCAACATTAAATACATTTAGTTAAGATTTCAGCAACAGACTTTAAAGTTATATAACTTCCCTGAAGACATTTCAACTTCGGGGGCCGCTAAATAAAAAGCTTAATACAAGTCACATAATGCAGCTAAAATGTTACTCCTGTACACACAAGGACTATCATGCCTCTAAAGTTTGAGGAAACAGGAGGCATGGTAAATGGAGAGAAGACCTCATGAATGTTCTTTGGGGGACCAGGACTGAACGGGCAGTTTCCAGGTAATTCCTATGTGTTGAGACTAAAAAATACTTATGAATTTGTATTACTGATGTGTAAAACATCAGCAATTGAATTACTGAAACCCAACTATACACAAGAAAGTCAGGAAGGAAATCCTATTAGGGATCCATAGAAAATATCAGCTCACGAGAAGAAGTTGTGCAACTGCTATCAGTGATTCACAGTATGTGAGGCGTCATCCATCTTTATACCCAGAATATCCAGAGCAACCTGGATCCACCTCAGCATTCAGGTTTTGGTTTGGCAAATAGTGAAACAGAACATATAAGAAGGGAAGTAATTATATATTAAACAATCATGTTCTTTCTAAATTTGGGAATTCCAATACCAGATCATTGTATGTAAACCATAAGCTTAAGGCAAGTTTCTACAGCCAGTCATTTGCAGCACCTACAGTCTGAGTGGGCAAGAGGGTCTGGTGACAGTAGAAAAGACACAGGTGGACATGGAAACTACAGACGTGTGTGAGCCCATAGAAATACAAGGGGACTTCCATGTGGACAAACATTTTTGTAAGGGCCCAATGGCACCCTATGCTCCTCACATCTTCTGGCTGGACTGCAGCACTGGCACAAGTCGATGCACGAGATTTCTATAGAATACAAGGGCTCGTGTCCTGTGTAATGTCTGCAGTCCATGGGATTGTATCCCCAGGTTTCACACTTGTGCACGAGCCTTTAGACTGTCTAGTTTATCTTTGCATCTTCTATCTATTGAACAAGTTAACACCACATAAATGGGCCAAATTGTTGATGCAATTGCAGAGTTCTGACACTTCATTTTTCTACAAAGCTATACCACCTGTCAAAAAAGTGTCTAAGGCTCCATGCACGTGACTATGTGGCGTGGCCATCAACTGGCCAAAAACTCCCTTGATAAATACTATTTTTTGGATGAAAATTAAAGAAGGATTACCGTCATAAATTGTTTGAGAAATCTGCCCCATTATTATTATTTTGTGAGTCAGCAGGGCCACGGAATTATCTAATTGATAGATACTTTTGGGTCACTATATTCTGCCAATACTTTTGCTGGGCTCACATTTTTTTATTGGTTGATTTGTATTTCATCTTATTCATTTTATTCTTTAGATTTTGATATTATGGACATTCACCGATATTTTTCCTGAAATTTTAGTTTTTTCATTTAGTTTTGTTTACAGCCTTGATTTATTTTAGCATTAGAATACAGTCTATGGCAAAATGACAAGTTCCTTACTTACCCCGACTACACTTACAATGGAACCGCTCTTGCAGCCATTCCATTGCTTTCACTTATTGTAAAGGTAAAAAATCATGTCTGACTAGAGAACTTTGGGAGACTTTAAGGTTTATGCAATAAAATAGCAAAAACCCAATGTCATCTTTAGAAGGTAGATGTGGCTGATTGGTTAGTGCCTCAAAAATGCTCAAAGTTGCTTTAGCATACACTCTGTTGGGTCATTGACAATGTATAAGCATCTGTTACCCAAGACCTGGCCTCACGTCAGTCATAGACAAGGTATTCCTCATTGATCAGGGGTTGGCATTACACCCCAGGTAATGTTGGAGAGTGCCTTAGGACAAAGGTCACCCCATAGATCATATATAGACCTCAATCCCCGAGCCTAGAATGGACTTTATGGAGCATATTCAAGCGTGCTGCTCTCTACATCTATGTCCACATCTAGATTCCAGTGTCACAACACCTGCCTGACAACTAGGGCATTAGTTGGAGACGACCACTTGCAGGATCTACCTGTGCTCACACGTACCTGCCTGACCCTAGAGAAGCAACTAGGAAACGTTCCCAGGATTAACCAGTGAGACAGGAGGACATCACCTATGACCCCGGTGATAGCAGGTGTAGTAGGAAGTACAGTATGTACTCGGAGGATACCTGCCCCGTCACACTGACACACACATGACACTAGGCCCGCTGCACTCACCACACACTTCTTGCCCAGGTAGCTGAACAGAGTGTCATTCTCCTGCGCAGTGAGCAGGATGGAGCCGCAGTTGGTGACCCGCTTGGTCTGCCGGTTGTTGTTGTTACTCATGTCTGCGGCTCAGGGTCCTCCCTGCGGATGGCAGCTCTACCCCGGTGCTGACTGGGGAATCAGGGCCGCTCCATGTCCCGGGCGCTTGTCGTCGTGTTGTGGGAGGATCTGCTACTGCCGCTTCCTCCCTAGCTGGCTGAGCAGGCCGGCGTTAGTGGGGGCGGGACTTGCTAGGCGTGCGCGATCCCGACAGAAGCGAGCGCGCCCCATAGAGCTAGCACAGAATCACCGGGTGCGTGTCGCGTGGTGCAGTTCTGTATACAGCCGCTAGAGGCGTTCAGGAAATCAGACACACGCAGGGCACTCGGCTCAATGATTTTTTCCTCTTCAGCCTCCGTAGTCTTCTACTGATGCTGGAGCCTCCAAACTTCGTTCTATCAGATGGAAGAGCAGAGCACATTGCCTCAACTTACACTTTTCACCGATATGGTTTTAGGTGCACATAAAATTCATTGTGTAAATATATAGCATTAGTGAAATTTTACTTTTTTTTGGAAAACCGCAGTTGATGCAGTTTTGTGAAGCCAGAAGTACAAGTCTTTCTCTATATTCCTCTTGAAAGTAAATTTGATTTGGCCGAGGTACAAATTGCACAAATACTACAGTTAAACCTTACTACTGTGTGTAAACCAAAGGCTGCGTATACCTGGTCGTACTGACATCTCATCTCATGCATGGAATGTGCTGCCGAAACCAGAACACACCTCCCATCTCCCCCTCACATTGTGTCCCCTATCTCTCCCTCACATTGTGCCCCCCAAGTCTCCCGCACATTGTGCCCCCCATCTCCCCCTCACATTGTGCCCCCCCCATCTTCCCCTCACATTGTGCCCCCCCCCATCTCCCCCTCACATTGTGCCCCCATCTCCCCCTCACATTGTGCCCCCCACCTCCCCCTCACATTGTGCCCCCCACCTCTCCCTCACATTGTGCCCACACTAATAATGTGGTCCGTTTCATATTCTTAGCTTCATATTCTGTACCTCCATTTCCCCCTCACATTGTGTTCCTCCATCTCTCCCTCAAATTGTGCCCCTCCATCTCTCACTCACATTGTGCCCAAACTAATAATGTGACCCCCATCACATTCTGCTCCTCCATATCCCCCTCACATTGTGCCCCAATCTCCCCCTCACATTGTGCCTCTCTATCTATCCCTCACATTGTGTCCAGACTAATAATGTGGCTTCCCTACATTCTGACCCTCCATGTCCCCCTCACATTTGTAAGATTAGCTTGCAACACAAAACACATACATATGCCTTCCATTTTACATGTAGGTCAATACAGAAGAGACAATACAGACTGTAGGGCATTAGTATGCGTTTTGTGTCTGTTAGCCTTCGGATGTTAATTGCAATTTTGAAATATTTTTTTTTACTTCTTATACCCTTCACAGTTCAGATATAATAACTAGAGACACAACAATACCCATTTTGTGTTACTTTTTTTATTTTTTTTAACCCACTATGTAGGTACTTATGAAGAAAATGGTGAATTTTTTTTGTTACTTATTTACTTATTTTATAAAACTTTATTTTAACTTTTTTACTCTCCCACTAGGAAATTTACACTTATATCTTGGTCCCTTATACAATACATTGCAGTACTTGTATTCTATGCAGGTGTTTCTCTGACAGTTTGCCTATTGGACTTGTAGGACATGACAGTCAAAGAGCTCATCTAGCTGCCATGGCATTCTGCAATTCCAGGTTCCCTCTGCCTTGTGCTTGATCGCAGCAGTTAAGGGGCTAAACTGCCCTAGACAGAGGACACAGGGACCAGGCTGTGTACAGTATAACATCCAGTCTACTGCTGCTGATCAGGATGAAACTCTCACAGTATCAGCCCGATCATCAGGACGCAAATGCTCATCCTGAAAGCCTGCTATTTAGAACGAGCATTCTCGTCCTTTGGCATAAACCTGTTAAAGAGAACCCGTCATGCAAAATAACCCCCCTAAACTAAATATATTTTCATAAACTGCCATTAGAGAGCATTGCCTCTATCCCTTCATTGTCCCTCTACATGCCTGTAAACCTAAGCAATGAGGTCCTAAAGCTGTATGCAAATGACCTGTGAAATGTCCAATGAAGCATTAGCATATTCAAGCTGTCCACTCTATTCATGAGTGGGAGGCACAGCCACACCCCCAGTGCATGACTGACAGCCTGTATAATGATGTGAGGCTGTATAATGATGTGCTTCCTGGTGCTGGTGGCCACGCCCCTGCAGCCTGTGTGTGCATGTGTGTGTGTTTAGGAGAGATACAGCAGCTCCAGGCAGCCATGTGCAACACCCTCGCCGATGCAATGGCGAGGTAGTGTTTGCGAATACGTCCCACCTGCATATACCCACATCACACTACATGGTTCTGATAGGACATAGGGGTATTGCAGTGGTGAATCCTGCCTGGCAAGGCAGAGGTTAAGTATTTTGTATGATGCAAGATGCTATTGTCCAATGATATGTGTTACATCCTGTCCTTTGTAAGCTGAGATGTGATTGGAGGAGCAGCCACCACCTGACAAAAGGGAGGTAATAAAACTCCCTGGCCAGGAATGTTCTGGAGGATTCCAGTTTGTCATTCTAGAGAGAAGTCTCTCTCAGGAGAGAGAGGAGAGCAGTCTCTCCCGGAAGGGAGAAGAGACCGGTCCTAGTCAGGCCCTCTGGGTCTGCAGGACGCATGCAGAGAGTAGTTAGCTGAGCAGCAGCTCAGAGTCTCTAGCACACCGGACCAGTGCAGGAAGAGCCTAGCCCCTGTCTGAAGTGGAGAATAAGACTAGAGTTAGTGTAGTGAGGAAAGGGGTATCATCCTACCTTCAAGGGTGATACCTGAAGAGATCCAGGACCGAGCTGAAGCATCCTCTAAGGACACAGCTGCCTCCCAGCCTGCCCTTACATCCAGGCTGGTGGCCTACATCCTGTGGCTCCCTCCAAATACCTCTCCAGTACTCCATCTACCTGTTAAAGGCACGTTTGCTGAAGTTCCTGCGGTTCCAATAAAGAACTGTAAGTTGTTTTCTTCAACCTCTGCCTCCGTCTGGTCCCTGCTACTACCACTACCATCATCACCGGCACCCTGTCCACCCCACAGAGACTCACACTCGGGACATTAAGGGGTTGCCCCAGGGAGATCCGCTATAGCAGCCGCTCCCTCATCTTTTCTTGCCAACACCACCCTGCTGGAGACCTGCCGGGCTGTAGGACAGCCCTCCGGTTCCCCCGTACCAAGCACCGTGACACAAGCGTGCTTAGGCCGCAACCGCCAGCCACTCCGGTACTGCGGGCCCCGGCTGTCACCAGGCCTCACCTCAAGGGCTAGGCCCCGGTGGGGGATGTTGCAAGTGGCGTCACGAATCACAGGATATATACTTCTGTGCCTTATCCTGGCACTAAAGACTGTACTTTATTAAGAAAAAGACTGTGCTGCCTAACCCTGATGCCATCCGGGTTTAGGCCCAAGTATTTGTGTGTTTCTACATTGAACTTTATACTGCTGCCATGTGCTGTCGAGTGCCGCTCCAGCACTCAAGAGGTTAATTCCTGCAAGAACTGTGTCAGCTCTGCTACATCCGGCGCTGCTGCGCCTGAAGCATTTACCTCAGAGGCGTGTGGCGCAGCAAGTATTGCCAGCCCGCCAAATCCTCACTGGCGGGAACTCCAGAGGCGTCACTAGGCTCCGCCCCCTGCGCGAGTGGCGCAAACTACCGTGGAGGAGGAGCTGGAGCGAGTGCGGCCGGCAACGAAGAGGGTTAATCGGCCATCTTGGAATTCGGGCAGGCCGCACCTGAAGCCTGCCAGCAGTGTGCGCCTCATCCGGAGTTCCGGCACACGTGTCCTGCGACTGGAGAACACCGCGGAGCATCACTGAGCCCTGCTGCCTGCCGGACATCGGGAACGGAGACCTTCGTGTACCGGAGCTGTCCTGTCACCGCGGCTGATCCTGAGTGAGTACCGCTGGGGAAGTTAAAGGGGGGTAGAGATTGTTTCCGACGCTAGGTTATTGGCTCACCTCCCAAGGAATAGTGACTGTGTCTTAAAGTGCCCACGTCCCATTCTAGCCATCGCCCCTAGCAACGGACATTGTATAACCCTACAGGCTTCCCTCAGCTAGGCCAGTCATGTCCGCCCAGGACGAAGATACGGGACTGGCGCAAGTCCCGTCCCCTGGTCCCTCCTCAGGGTACCGGAGCATGTTAAGTCCTCCAGAGAGTCCCTTCAGCCCTGCTACAGCTAGTGTCCCTGGGACTCCCACCATGATGCCTCTGACTATGCCCTACTATCTGGGGGCCCCCTGGTTACCCTACTACGAGGGAGAATCACATACTCTCCCTGAATTCAGGGACAAGTTGTTAGCCACCTTCGCCTTGCTCCCATTCACAGAGGAACAGAAAGTGGGCATCCTCATCGGGCAGTTGAAAGGACCCGCTCTCCGGGAAGTCAAGTCTTGGCCCCGAGAACAGTGTCAGAACGTGGTCCGGATTCTTGATAGGCTACGCAACACCTTTGACAAGTGTACTGTCTCCGAGTTGAAGCAGAAATTCTTCGGGAAAAGACAGAAGCCCCAAGAGTCCCTCCGAGACTTTGCCCTCTCCCTACAGGAGACATGGAAGGCCATCACCTGCCTTGAGCCCAAAGACGCTGAAACCTCTGATCAAACCTTAAGGGAACAATTTATTAATGGACTTGTTGATAGAAATCAAAGGTGTCAACTAAAGATCATCTCTTCTCAACATGCCCAGGCCTCCTTCCTTGAGTTTAAGGAAATTGCCATTGACATATTAGGGGACCGACCGCCTACTGGACCGCAGAAAGAGCCTGAATCCGTGGAAATGGAGGAATCTGCTCTAGCTTGCTATCCAACGCAGTCGACATCACCTACTCCTGCGGCTACGGAAGTTGCTGACTTAGCAGGACAGGTCTCTAATCTGGCGGACACCCTGCATAAAATCCTCGATCGGTTGACCCAGTTGGAAGTGACTGTCTCCGCTATGAGGAGGAAACCTCCAGAGAACCCGGTACGGTCAGCTACTCCTCGTGAATCTCCGACTAAACAGCGCCCAAAAGAAGCGAAGTCGTTAAGCACCTGGAGTCAGAAGAAACCCCGCCAGCGGTGCAGCTACTGCCATAAATATGGGCATGAAGAGAATGATTGTCGTCAGTTAAACGACAAACCCTTGGAGCTAAGGGACGACCTCCAAGGGAAGAACTTGTAAGTCCCCGAGATGCTAACTGGATGCCCAGGTTCGTGGGGACTCGCCCCATGGTTCATGTAACCATCAATGGAGTTACCCTACCGGCCTTAATTGATACCGGCTCTCAAGTGACCACCCTCCGGAGTGCTGCCTTCGAGAAATGCCGAGGAGGAGCATCCTTAGTCCAGCCTCCCAAGGCTTACTTGAACATTATTGCTACGAACGGAAAACCCATTCCCATCCGCGGCTACTGGGAGCCCACACTAACCATTGGAGACACTGAGTTAACCAGACAGGGCGTAGTGGTGACCCGAGTCCCCGAAAACGGTAACTTCTCCCTGGTACTGGGTACCAATGTCCTCCGCAACTGCTACCCTGAAGTGCTGAAGGCTCTCCACGACTCCCTGCCAACAGTGCCCAACGGTTCCCGGAAGGTAATTCAGGAGACTATGCAGGTTCTAGCGGCGCAACAGAAGTTTGCTGGCCCTAATGGAGAAATCTGCAGAGCCCGGATCAAGGATCCCCAACCTGTCCGCCTTCAACCTGGGACTGAGACGTTAGTATGGTGTCGAGCCTGCATGGGCGTTCAAGGTCAAGACTACCAGGCGATAGTAGAACCTCTACCAGCTGATGAAGACCTGCCCATTCTAGCCGCCAGGAGCCTAGTCACTGTATCCCGAGGACAAGTACCCATTCGATTACTAAATGTAGGAGACTCCCCAGTGGATCTGAGAAAGTACCAAGCCGTAGCCACTCTCTTCAGTGTCCATCCTGAAGACTTGGTGGAAACCGCTCTGTCTGCCTCCCAACAGTTGGAAGTGAAGCAAGGTGCTGAAGATGAGCCTGCCGAGCAATCCTGGTGGCTTGAGCTCAATATTGGAGACGACGATTTTACTCCTGCAGACCAAGTACAAGGTGTCCTGGATGTCGTCATGAAGCACCACCGGGCCTTCAGCAAACACCCACTGGATTTTGGGCAGACTACTCTGATCCAACACACCATCCCTACTGGCTCTCATCCTCCTATCAAGGAACGATACCGGCCCATACCTCCAGCCCGCTACCAAGAGGTGAAGAAGCTGGTACAAGAGATGAAGACAGCCAACGTTATCCGGGAGAGTCACAGCCCATGGGCTGCCCCGCTGGTCCTTGTGAAGAAGAAGGATGGAACCCTTCGATTCTGTGTTGACTATAGGAAGATCAACAATATCACCCACAAGGACGCCTATCCTCTGCCTCGAATCGAGGAATCCCTCGCAGCCCTAGGGTCAGCTGCCTACTTCTCTACCCTGGACCTGACCAGTGGCTACTGGCAAGTGGCCATGGCGCCGGAAGACAGAGAGAAGACGGCTTTCACCACCCCAATGGGCCTGTTCGAGTTCAACAACATGCCGTTTGGGCTATGCAACGCCCCAGGCACATTTCAACGGCTGATGGAGAGATGTTTGGGTGATCGCAACTTCGAGACCGTCCTGCTATATTTGGACGATATCATCATCTACTCCAAGACTTATGAAGACCACCTCCACCATCTGGCTGAAGTCTTCCAAATCCTGACCCAACATGGGTTGAAGGTCAAGCCATCCAAGTGCCACCTGCTACAACCTAGCGTCAAGTACCTGGGACATGTGGTGAGCGCTCATGGAATTGAGCCAGATCCAGAGAAGATTGCAGCTGTTCACGACTGGCCTACCCCATCAACCGTACGGGACATCAAAAGCTTCCTGGGATTTGCCAGTTATTACAGGCGTTTCATCCCGAAGTTTGCCCAGCTGGCGGCTCCCCTGCAAGAGCTTCTAAGGGGCCTGCCAAAAGAGAGCCAACGTTCCCGAGTAGCCATTGAGTGGACGGCCGAACGAGAAGCTGCCTTCCAGATGCTCAAGCAACGGTTGACTGAGCCCCCGGTGTTGGGATATCCAGACTATAGTCTGCCTTTCACCCTATACACTGATGCCAGCAAGCAAGGTCTAGGGGCGGTATTATCCCAGCTCCAAAACGGAACTGAAAGGGTCATAGCCTACGCCAGCCGTTCCCTCCGAGAACCGGAGCAAAACGACCAGAACTACAGTTCCTTCAAGTTGGAGTTTCTGGCGTTAGTCTGGGCTGTGACCGAAAAGTTCAAGGACTACCTAGCTGCATCATCTTTCACTGTCTTCACAGACAATAATCCTTTGGCGCATCTGAACACCGCACGTCTTGGAGCACTGGAACAACGGTGGGCCTCCAGACTTGCCAATTTCAGCTTTACCATCAAGTACCGGGCTGGTAAGACCAATGACAACGCCGACGCTCTGTCCCGTCTCCCTGACCAGTGGGAGGGACCCTCCACGGATGCTCAGTGGGAAGATGTCGAGATGCCAGCATTCTATGCCCGGTTTGTGCGTCAAGATGCCCAGAGAGTTTACTCCCTACCGACAGAGGCAGCGCCAGCTACTCCTCAAGAAGAGTCAGAGCCCCCTGCGGAAAAGGACCTCTGGATGAGTCTTCAGGCTGATAGCCGTGCCATAGGAGAAGTAATGGACTATCTCTCTAGTGGGCGAGTGCCTGAAAGAATCCGGCGCAGAAGAGCTGATGGAGAACTGTCTCAATTGTGGCGCCAGAGAAAGACTCTGAGCATGCACCAGGGTCTGCTAAAGAGAAGAACTCTGGACCCTATCACTTATGATCGGATATACCAGATTCTGATTCCCAGGAGGGACGCCAAGATAGTACTGGAAATGTACCATGACCAGTCTGGACACTTTGGCGCTCAGAAGACTGAAGCCACCCTCCGAAGGCGATTCTTCTGGGTCAACATGAAGTCCGACATTGAAGCCTGGTGTCGAGAATGCCCGGCCTGCGCCATCGCTCGAGGAGAGCGACACAATCAAAGGGCCCCTCTACGTCCCATTGTGAGCCAACGGCCCTTGGAGATCCTGGCATTGGACCACGTGAAGTTGGAGCCCAGCAGATCCGGTCACAGTTATGCTCTTACTATCATCGACCACTATACCAAATTTGTGGTTGCAGTACCTGTCAGAGATCTGTCTGCAAGGACCACCGCAGCGGCCCTGTGGAAGAGCTTCATCCTCCCCTATGGCTGTCCGGACCAGATCCTTACAGACCAAGGAACAGCATTTGAGTCCCAAGTCTTCCAGGAGCTGTGTACTCTATATGGCTGCAAGAAGCTGAGGACCACAGCCTATCATCCCCAAGGCAATGGGCTTTGTGAAAAGATGAACCAGACTCTAATCAATATGCTGAGGACTCTTACCCCTGCAAAAAGGGCTGACTGGCCAAAGCTGTTGCCCGAATTGGTGTACCTGTACAACAATACCAATCATTGCTCCACAGGGTACACCCCGTACTATCTGATGTTCGGGAGACACGGCCATCTCCCTGCTGATATGACCTGGGACATGGAGTCCCCTGATTCCCAGTCTTTACTCCCCCAGACTGACTGGGTTCACGAACACCAGAGGCGCCTGGCGGATGCCAGAGAAGTTGTGGATCTGCGGTTGGAAGAGGCCCGAGAGAAACAAAAAAGGGACTTTGATCGTAATGCCTGTGCTGAGCCTTTTGCCCCAGGAGATCGAGTGTGGCTGCGCAACAACCATCCTACCAGTAAGCTAGATGGGCGTTGGGAGCGTGAGCCATACCTAGTTAGGGACAGTCTCTCCCCTGAAGTCTACGAGATTTCAAGAGGAGACCGTCCATCACTCCGGGTACATAGGAACCGGCTGAAGAGATGTCTTCGTCCTTTTGCCCCTATGTCTACACCTCTTACCTCGTCCCCCAACTTACAGACCTCCTTGTGTTCGCCTACCCCCAGTTTCTTGGAACTTGTGACTGTGCCTCAATTCTGTTTTGTTTCCACTCCAGTAAGAGGTACCTCGGAGAGACGATCATCCCCACCGCAGTCTCCAATACTGCTGCCTGTGGAGGATGATCCGGCTCCAGTGTCTGCAACCCCTGAAGCATCAGAGGCAGCTGAGACTCCGACTCCAGCGTTTGACTCAGAGGACGACGATGAGGAGATTGTTATCTTCTCCAGGCCGGAACTTCGAAGGTCTCAAAGGGAGACAAAAGGTAAAGCTCCTGCGTACCTGCAGGAGTACCAGCTGGTGACACGCAGAAGCAGGAGGCAGGTACGTTTTTCTGACACCGAAGTACTTACCACCGAAGAAGATGCAGACTAACCCCTGAAGGGCTGTAGCCCACTTCAGGTACTGTACCATGTGTACATATGTATATTTATTTCTGTCCTTTCCCTAAAGAGCCAGAGACTTTCCTGAGACTCTCACCCTAATTTATCTCAGTCAAGAGACATACCTTGAACTGATTATTGTCATGTGCTATGATAGCACCCCTTCCTCTGCCACAGCAGAGATTTCTTCAAAGTACTCTGTCCCTCTACACCAGAGGAGACCCTTTGCTTCTAGTGCACTTTTCCCCACATCAAGGGCTGTACCCAGAAGATGGACTTTGTCACTAGAGACCTTCTGTGAGACTTTTGCCAGATACTCCAAGGAAAAGTTGCCACTTTATTTATTATCATTTTGCACTTAATGCCTTCCTTTTTAGGTACGGACATTATGTTTGCACTTTTATGCCTTTTCTTTGCAGGAAAAGAGACATTCACTATTTTGCTACCCTGAGTAGCCTATCTACTTCTGTAACGTTTGTAACGTTTTAAGATGTGTACCCATTGAGCTCCTAAGCCAATGTGAGCTTACAATATGCTTGCACCCTGTCTATATGCCAGTAGTCTGCATTAACCCTTTCATAGGCTTTTCAGGTTGTAGTGTGGCTGTGTCGGACCGTCTTTCTATGTAAAACACTGACCGCTACCTGATCCCTCAAACTGAGGTTTGCACGTGGGGGTAGTCCGTAAACTGCGGGTCCTACGGGGACCGGGGGTGTTACAGAGTTAGCACCTGGATGCCACCCATACATGGGTAAGGATACCAGTCAGGAGGTACTCGTGTCGCATATGCTAGCGCAATGCAGATAGACACCTTATATATAATTGCCGCCAGGGAAGAAGCGTTGATACAACAAATATACAGGCCTTGGTGCAAGGAGTGGATTACAGGACATGACACCACACCTTTCCTACTGTACAGTTCGGTTTAATGGCGTCAGCGACCAACTGTCATACAGCTATATGTTTTTGTCTTAGTCCGACACCAACCCAGGTGCCTGTCTCCAGGACCATGGGCGGTTTGTCCCTACACCTCACATAGCCTGCACTTCCTAGAAGTGCCCTTAGCCCCCTCTGTGCCCCAAAACATCTGTAGTCGAGCCAAGGGCGGCTCTTTCAATTGCCCCCGGGGTATGCAACACCCTTGCCGATGCAATGGCGAGGTAGTGTTTGCGAATACGTCCCACCTGCATATACCCACATCACACTACATGGTTCTGATAGGACATAGGGGTATTGCAGTGGTGAATCCTGCCTGGCAAGGCAGAGGTTAAGTATTTTGTATGATGCAAGATGCTATTGTCCAATGATATGTGTTACATCCTGTCCTTTGTAAGCTGAGATGTGATTGGAGGAGCAGCCACCACCTGACAAAAGGGAGGTAATAAAACTCCCTGGCCAGGAATGTTCTGGAGGATTCCAGTTTGTCATTCTAGAGAGAAGTCTCTCTCAGGAGAGAGAGGAGAGCAGTCTCTCCCGGAAGGGAGAAGAGACCGGTCCTAGTCAGGCCCTCTGGGTCTGCAGGACGCATGCAGAGAGTAGTTAGCTGAGCAGCAGCTCAGAGTCTCTAGCACACCGGACCAGTGCAGGAAGAGCCTAGCCCCTGCCTGAAGTGGAGAATAAGACTAGAGTTAGTGTAGTGAGGAAAGGGGTATCATCCTACCTTCAAGGGTGATACCTGAAGAGATCCAGGACCGAGCTGAAGCATCCTCTAAGGACACAGCTGCCTCCCAGCCTGCCCTTACATCCAGGCTGGTGGCCTACATCCTGTGGCTCCCTCCAAATACCTCTCCAGTACTCCATCTACCTGTTAAAGGCACGTTTGCTGAAGTTCCTGCGGTTCCAATAAAGAACTGTAAGTTGTTTTCTTCAACCTCTGCCTCCGTCTGGTCCCTGCTACTACCACTACCATCATCACCGGCACCCTGTCCACCCCACAGAGACTCACACTCGGGACATTAAGGGGTTGCCCCAGGGAGATCCGCTATAGCAGCCGCTCCCTCATCTTTTCTTGCCAACACCACCCTGCTGGAGACCTGCCGGGCTGTAGGACAGCCCTCCGGTTCCCCCGTACCAAGCACCGTGACACAAGCGTGCTTAGGCCGCAACCGCCAGCCACTCCGGTACTGCGGGCCCCGGCTGTCACCAGGCCTCACCTCAAGGGCTAGGCCCCGGTGGGGGATGTTGCACATGTTACAGCAGAACATGTCAGATTCATGTGTAGCTGATGTCTGTGTATCACACATGTGTATTAGGAGGATGCAGCATGTCAGCAGATGCACTAACTATGCTTTACTATACATTACACACAGACATGAGCAGGGGGAGGAGTAACAGGGGTGACATCACTGCCTCTGATAAAAAATAGATGATTTTACAATGAATAATGTATGAAATAACTAGATAAAGGCTGGGATGGGATCCTTGTGAGCTGCTCCAACAGGTAGAGGTGACAGGACAAGTGACAGACCTGATGACAGGTGTCCTTTAAAGATAACCTCTGCTCAAAGGAAAAAAATATACAGACTGCTGAATAAAATCTCTAATATTGTCTAATTTTTAATAATTCTCATCCTATAATGAGTTAAAGAGTCAACACACATGTCACCAACAATGATAAAAAAAAAGCCCCAAACCATGCATTGTATGCCTTATCACATCAGAGTATTATAAGGCAACAACCTCAAACTAGTAGTAGTAAAATAAAAGTCATAATACTACACAAAAATTACCCGAACCCCCACACACATACCCATACTTATGGTCGCCATTATAGGGGGAAACTTTGAACTGCAGTCCCAGACGGCCACTAGATGGGCCGGAGCTGCAGTCCACCGCAACCCCCAAACAAAATACTTTGCCCTGTGTGACACGCACAGCGCTGATCACTGGATGTAGGCAGCGATGTTACCGCAACCTGCTTCCTTTGTGTGATTCAGATGCCGCTACTTCTGTTTTTTCTTAGGCAATGGTGCCTTGGTCATAGAGAGATAACTCTGGTGTCCACTCCTCACTACGACCAAGTATTTGTCACCTTAGCAAAGACAGAGGCAACACCTGGTTCATAGAGAAGAGTGGACGCTGGAATCTGCTGGTGCCCTGAAGAACACAGGAGTGAAGAGGAGCCGGCTGCAGGGAGTGCAGATAGGTGAGTATTCATTTCTATTTTATTTTTTGCTGTGGCTACTTGCAGAAATGTGCTGTGGCTACCTATATACTATATATACCTATTTACTGGGGGACACGTGCAGTGACTACTTATCTACAGGGGGAGATTTGCTGTGGCTACCTTTCTACTTATTTCTTTCAGAACTAAAGGACAAAAGTCACTGGCAGGGTTATTATATTTCCAAAAAATTGCCTAAGCCAAGAAGGTTCATCCCATATCCAAGTGCCAAAGCGAAAACAATAAAATGTAACTTTTATTAAATTTCAGATAAAAGGTTTGTAGGCAAATAAAGTTTATAAAATCCCAATGTGTTCTGTGGAGTTAAAACAGTTGTTCATAAGTTGATTATTTTTTAAATAAGTTGATTATGTTTTAAATAAAAAAAATAATCAACTTATGAACAACTGTTTTAACTCCACAGAACACATTGGGATTTTATGAACTTTTTTTTGCCTAGAAACCTTTTATCTGAAATTTAATAAAAGTTACATTTTATTATTTTGGCACTTGGATATGGGATGAACCTTCTTGCCAATTTTCTGGAAATATCTTTCTACTTAGGGACATGTGTGGTGTACACCTATACACTGTGGGCATTTGCAGTGGCTACCTATCTACTGGGGGACATGTGTTGTGACTACCAATCTACTGGGAGCGTGTGCTATGACTAACTATCTACTGGGGGCATGTGTTGTGGCTACCAATCTACTGGAGGCTTGTGCTGTGGCTACCTATATACTTGGGCACATGTGCAGTGGCTACCTATCTACAGGTGGGCATGTGCGGTGGCTACCTAGGTATTGAGGGGCACATGCTGTGACTACATATTGTGGGTAATATTGGTAGTAGTGCAAGAATCAGGTTATAGTCCAAATCAAGTGTTTTATTCACACCCTGTGGTGAAACAACTTAAAGTCAGCCTCAGCATAGGCATAAACAATAAAAAATCCTACTAGTCTGAGTACTGTCTACAATAGCAGGACCCTCTCTATACATGCTCCTGGCTGCCAGGAACCAGCTCTTGGCCAGCAGTATATCAAGAGGAACTCAGTTACCTTTGCTGTGTGAACATAGTCTAGCATTCAGCTCTCCTGGCGTGCAGTCTAAATCAGGCTCTAACGAGTCTTGTGACCTGCACCTGTGGGCTATACAAAAACCCAGGACTGAAACCTGGAGGGTGTAGGCGTCCCACAACAAGCAAACCCCTATGCCATAATAAGCAGGCCCAGTACGGACATAACAAAGGTGCCTATGCCAACTAGGCCAACATAGACCAAACAGACTACTCCTGCTTACAACCCTTGGATTACACATTTCATCTGCCTGTATGACAAATAGCGGTTCTGCCAAAAATCAACTCTTACTTTTTCACACTACCACTTTCTCACACTTACTTTCTCGCACTGTCTCCCGATCTTCTGTGGGGCATGTGTTGCGCTGGCTACCTATCTACAGGGAGGTATGTGCTGTACTGGCTACCTATATACTGGGGGCCAGTGCTGCACTGGCTGCCTATGTAATGGGGAGCATGTGTTGCACTGGCTTCATATCTACAGGGGGGCATGTACTGTGCTGGCTACATATCTACTGGAAAGCTTGTGCTGCAATGGTGGGGGCATGCGCTGTGGCTACCTATCTACTGGGGGCATGCGCTGGGACTACCTATCTACTGGGGGGCATGTGCGTTGGCTACCTATATACAGGGGGACATGTGATGTGTCTACCTATTTACTGGGAAACATGTGCTGTGGCTACCTATCCATTTGGGGCCATGTGCGGTGGCTGCCTATATACCGGGGGCATGTGCTGTGGCTGCCTTTTTACTTGGGGCATATGGTGTGACTACCTGTCTACTGGGGGGCATGTGCAGTGGCTACCTATCTACTGAGGGGCATGTGTGTACCTATCAACTGGTAGCATGTGCTATGACTACCTATCTACTGGGGGGCTTGTGCGGTGACCACCTATCTACTAGGGGGGATGTGCAGATGCTACCTATTTACTGGGGGCATGTGCGGTGGCTACCTATTGATTGACATTTGCTGTAGTTACCTATTTTCTGTAGAAATTTGCTGTGGCTACCTATCTACTGTAGACATCTACTGGGGGCATGTGCGCTGGCTACCGATGTACTGTGGAGCATTTGCTGTACTGGATACCTATTTTCTGGGGACATGTGCTGCGCTGGCTAGCTAGCTAGTGGGGGGCATGTGCTGCACTGACTACCTATCTACTGGCAGGCTTGTGCCGCAATGCTGGGGGCATGCGCTGTGGCTACCTATCTACTGGGGGCATGTGCTGTTACTACCTATCTACTGGGGCGTATGTGCGGTGGCTACTTGTATACAGGAGGACATGCGCTGTGGCTACCTTTTTACTGGGGGACATGTGCTGTGGCTACCTATCTATTGGGGGCCATCTGTGGTGGCTACCTATTTACTGGGGGCACGTGCTGTGTCTACCTTTCTAATGGGGGCATGTACTGTGACTACCTATCTACCGGGGGGCATGTGCAGTGGCTACCTATCTGCTGAGGGGCATGAGCTGTGACTACCTATTTACTGGGGGGCATGTGCTGTGACTACCTTTCTACTGGGGGGCATGTGCGGTGGCTAACTATCTACTAGGGGACATGTGCTGCGCTGGCTACCTAACTATTGGGGGGCATGTGCTGCACTGTCTATCTATCTACTAGGTGGGCATTTGTTGCATTGACTACCTGTCTACTGGGGGCATGTGCTGCACTGGCTATCTATCTACTGGGGGCATGTACTGCACTGACTACCTATCTACTGGTAGGCTTGTGCTGCAATGGTGGGGGCATTTGCTGTGGCTACCTATTACTGGAGGCATGCACTGTGACTACCTATCTACTAGGGTCATTTGCAGTGGCTACCTATATACAGGGGAACATGTGCTGTGGCTACCTATTTACTGGGAGCATATGCTGTGCCTACCTATCTGGGGGCATATGCGGTGGCACCTATCTACTGGGGGACATTTGCTGTGACTTCCTATCTCCTGGGGGCATGTGCTGTGACTACCTTTCTACTGGGGTCAAGTGTTGCATTTGCTTTACTTGATACCTATCTACTGGGGGCATGTGTTGCGCTGGCTACCTCTCTACTGGGGGGCATGTACTGCAACGGCTACCTATCTACTAGGGGGCATTTTTTGCGTTGGCCAACTATCTACATGGGGGCATGTGCTGCGTTGGCTACCTTTCTAGTGGGGGCATGTGCTGCACTGACTATTTATCTACTGGTGGGCATATGTTGAACTGACTACCTATCTACACGGGGTATGCGCTGCAGTGCCTACAGATTTACTGGTAGGCATGTGCTGTGCTGGTGGGGGCATGTGCCGTGGCTACCTGACTATGGGGACATGTGCCGTGGATACCTGTCTACTGGGGGAATGTGCTGTGACTACTTATTTAGTAGGGGGTATGTGCGGTGGCTACTTATCTACTGGGGGACATGTGCGGTGGCTACCTATCGATTGGGGACATTTGCTATGGCTACCTATCTACTGGGGGGCATGTGTAGTGGCTACCTATTTACTGGGTGTATATGCTGTCGCTACCTAGCTACTGGGGGCATGTGCTGTGAGTACCTATCTACTGAGGGGCATGTGCATACCTATCTGCTGGGGGTATGTACCTATCTACTGGGGGCCTGTGCAGTGGCTACCTATATACTGTGAGGCATGTTCTGCGCTTGCTACAAATCTAATGGGGGGCATTTGCTGTGCTGGATACCTATCTACTGGGGGCATATGCTGCGCTGGCTACCTAACTACAAGGGGCTTGTGCTGCGCTGGCTACCTATTTACTGTGGGGCATGTGGTGCGCAAGCTACCTATTTACTGGGGGCATGTGCTGTGCTAGCTACCTATCTACTGGGGTCATATGCTATGCTGGCTACTTATCTACTTTCTACTTAGGTACTGAGCGCCATGTGCTGCACTGGCTACCTATATACTGGTGGGGCATGTGCTGCACTGACTACCTAACTACAGGGGGCATGTGCTGCGTTGGATACCTATATACTGGGGGACATGTGCTGCGCTGGCTTCATATCTACAGTGGGGTATATGCTGTGCTGGCTACCTATCTACTGGGGCCATGTGCTGTTCTGGCTACCTATCTACTTAGGGGCATGTGCTCTGCTGGCTACTTATCCACTGGGGGGTTCATAATGTGTCTGCTTAGAGAGTCCCCACCCACACTCTGGGATTTTACACTGACCATAACTGAGTAACAGAAGTAAATTGTAAAGTATGAGGTTAAAAATTTTCTTTATTGTGTAAACATCACTAGCGGATTAAAATTTGAGGATTTTCTTTTGTGGGCAAACCCCTTTAATCATCATAGTGACCTATCCATTTAGTCAGTGATTTCATCATTCATGGTCTCCAACATGGCACCTCTCAACCCACATAGCTCACCTCTCATTCCGAGTCAACAGCACAGTTCCACTACTTAATCCTTGTTCCTTAGAAATAGATCGATCTAATGTTTTTCTCCATAAGGTTTTCCTTCTCATTGCTGATCCCCATCATGATTCCACCCCACATTAATGTGACTCTATCCATGATTACTGACATTTCATCCAAAATCAGAAGATTTATGAGGGCCTTTTACCCCCCCCCCCCCCCCCCCATCAAATCCATCTCTCCACTGAGTCTGGCATTTTCTCTTTATCTCGCTCCATTCCTGAGTAATCAATGTCATTGTTATATTGTTATATCTCTACTCTACATTAATACATTTGGTACATATTATACCATTGCAGAATATTGACTTTATGAATTCTTCTCATCATAAATTTGTGATTCTTAGTAGTATACTACACCAGACTATAGCGAGCAGTAGACTTGGGTGGGGTAGATAAGCCTCCTGACTCAGAGAGCATGTGTCACTACTGAACACTGGAGACTTCTACCAATGATGTGCCAGTTATACATGGTTTATGGACTTTATGGTACAATATCAGAAACTAGGACACAAAAGAGAATGAACCACAACCAACCTCTAGAAGACATTTCCACTGGCACAATTTTTCTCTAGTCCTCACAATCATGTATGAATGTCATTATTTTTGAAGAATGAAGTATGAATGCCATTATTTTTGGATCTCCACTGTCAAATGGGTGAAGCCAGACTGTCTGCTGCAGAACACGTATCAATTAGAAATCCTATTGACTTCAATGTAAATTTTGTGTCATCCATTATCCTTGCATTTTATTTCCAAACGGAGGAACAGTACTGCAGCCTCCATAACTTTTTTCCATCCAAAAACGCATGGGTAACAGATCCCTGCCTAAACGGAACATAACGGATGACATTTACATTGATGTCAATGGGATTTTAAGTGAAATGTTAGAACTCTGTTAAACCTTTATTTACTTTTTTGACAGAGGGAAGGAATTGAAAGAAGGAAATGTAGTGTCAAATGAGCCTTATCCTGCTTTGAGTTATTTTTCTTATGTTTTTGGTTTTTATTTATATATACATTGTTTTATGTACATTGTGTTCTTAAGTTTTTACTGAAAATATTAATATTTAATATTTTAAATTGGAGCCATTGTGGTCTTGAAATACAAGTCTTCCATCAAGCTCACATAACAAGATATCTTTCAATGTATATCTCTGACATGAAAATATAAGCGAAATGTGAACAGATTCTAGCATGAGTATAGGTGGGGTCACTGAACACATTATCAAATGTCATACAATTTAAGAGCAAAGTCCACGTCTAGTAAAGGAAGTGTGGGTGCTTTGAAACATGATCTTACAACTTTCTTGCTCTCCAGTTGGATTGCATTAAGTAGACACACCTCTTATGACAAAAAAGGCAGTGCACAAGACCATTGATACTATAGAGGGGACAATCTCTGGCAGCTTCTCCATCACTGACAGGGAAGGTAAGCTATATGCACATTCTTTAAATATATCTAAAAACTAGAGGGGTTTCATAAATAAACACTACAAGTAATTCAGATTGCAATAAGCTTTGCACTTAAGTATATGCTATAGAGATACTCTTTCAATGAATTTAATACCATATTTTATTTTTAATTTAACTATATTATGTTTACAATCTCTTGCACAACATATTTCACATTATTTAAATTACTTACATATCAACAACATATATATGTTAATATTGCTATTGTGTATGCAATTGTAGTCACATATTTATTATTGTTTTTTAAATATATTTTTTAGCATTTTAAGTTTTTCAATGCATTCCTATATCTCTCTCTACTACCATCACTAATGATTTCAGTATGGCTTTAGCCAAAAGGTCACATTTCTTAGGAATTTGCATTACCCCCCTGGAACTGTTAAGTGCCATATGTTGAGCAATGTTCTGTTTTTCTAGTTAAAAGCTCTATACACATTAGGACAAAATTTAAACCAGGTTTAGACCCTTATATAGACATAAATGTGCAGTATAGATTATCCAGTATAGAAAATGTTAGCTTGGAAGGCATATACTTGTTCTCACGTAGTCATTGTTGACACAATGTATTGTAAGAGGCTAGAATTCTAACAATTTTCGACAACTTGCATCATCAACATATTATTTGTACAGTAATGTGTACAATGGTTATATATAAATGTGAAAAAGAGGTTCAAGTGTTTATTGAAATCCCCATTAGAAACCAATGCACACCCTTCACATTTTTACAAACAAATGATCGATTTGCTGCATGTGGCCCCTAAAACGCCTAACATAGCAGGTCCATACTGCCAAGAAGAAAAATTTATTTTATCTGCGTCTTTAAAGCGCAGATAAAATTGTTAATTTGTTACTTAAAATGTTTATGATTGTATATGTTTATTTTTATGCATTCTAGAGAAGGGAGGTTATACTACAATACAAATTCAATGCTAGATGCCACGATCGGGCTTCAACAGCAGCAGTTACTGTCAGGTGTCTGCAGTGTAACACAGCAGACATCTGCCCAAGAGCCATGGCCATACACCCTTGACATGGATCAGTCTGTTAATTTACATGGTCTGGTCCCCAAGAGGTTAAACAAGGGGGTGTCAGTGCTTTATACAGACTCGCCCTCCATATATGAAAATCCCATGGAGAATGTATCATCATCAGGAACTAGTAAAACAATATTTGTAAAGTATCCTAAGAGAAATAGACCATATTCACAAGTAAATGCTCATTTCACTTCCAAGTAGGTTTGTCTTCCAATGGTTCTTGGGAGCCCATTGTTGTGTGTTAGAGCTTACGCCTACCAGAGGATTCTCTGGTTCTCTGGAGGACTAGTCCAGCCCCGTATATATATTTAATAAGGTGCAGTATATAAGTAAATTAGGGGACTACAGATGTTAAATGTCCAATATTGATCTTCTGGTACTGTATACAGAAAAAGATATATGGTAGAAGTTAGGAGAGGGAGACATATTTTAGGTCAAGTTTTTAGGGGCACTGTATCTAAATTAATTAGTTGAGGGAGCTGTATATGATTCAGGAAGAGAGAATTAAGGTGAGCACTGTGTATATTCTAATGTTGTTAGTAGGAAAAGTATATATTTATTAAATAAAAGTGCCGAAGCCCACATAAGGATGTACATAAAGAATCCATAGGGGGGGGGGGGTATTCTATAAAATAACCATGAGGGGGCTGTTTGGTATGATAAACTAGGTAATATTTTAGTGAACAGGAGACAGGAGGAGTTTTACATTCTGAATTTTTAATGCCACCATTGGTGAGTTCACTGAAAGTGGGCCTACTGAGGCTACTGAATGGGCCTAGTGAAACCTGAAGCTGACCCTGGTCACAGTATATGATTTGAAATGTATAGGGGCACAATTAGGTCTTTTTGATGTTTTCATATAATATATTACAGAGTGGGGGACATTCAGGGAATGCTACGCAGAAAGTAACTATGTTATTTTTAAGTCATCACCGGAAGAAGTACTTATGAAGGTCTGTACCTGATGATGAGATGATCAGATGAGAACACATATCACCTATTAGGGCGACAGTATGATATCACAATATAGTGTGGCTTCAGAAGTGGAGGCCCATGATAGCCTTATTTGTGATTTTCATTGATATTATTATATTATATTATGGTATATATACAACTTTATTATTGCCATTTTCTAAAATTTTGGGAAGGAATAATGTTGACACATATTTATTTTAAGAAAAACATAACAGTAAACAATAGTCAGGGAAATCAAAAGTTGAGTTGTAGCTTCCTTAGGATCAGTGCTCGGAAATTACATTTTCCTAGGTGGATGTAAATGATTTGAGTAAAGCACAATAATCTGGTCTATACTATACACAGCCTCTTTACAGTTTTAGAAACATGCAGGTAAGATGTTATTTTTGAGTGTCAGTGGGGACATATGACTTTGCAGACTTACAGAAAGGTATAAACTAACTTTTTTTGCAGTACTTTTCATCACTGAGCATGCTGTGTGCAAAAATTGGAAGCCACTCGCTCACCAACCAAACACACAATGGTGTCTGGATAGCCCTGGTGTAAAAGATGATTTCACTTATAGGAAAAAAAGGATGCAGCACTCCAAAGTAATATCAACAAATTCTGATGCACAAAGGTGCATCAGACAACACATGAGGTAGACAGCATCGATCAACACGTTTCGGCTTCAGCCAGTCACAGCAATGCCTTAATCATGATCTACCAGCTTCACAGTTAAGAAACGCCCGCTTAATGGTCACATGAGCCTATCACCTAAGATCCAGAGACCTTCTGGATGTTAATTTTGGACACCAGAATTCCAAGAGGCTTGAATTGCCATCAGGATTTGATACTGTATTATTAAAGGGGTTGTCCACTTTCAGCAAATAATTGATATTGTTTGTTTAACGAAAAGTTATACAATTCGCCAATATACTTTCTGTATCAATTCCTCACAGTTTTCTAGATCTCTGCTTGCTGTCCTTCTATAGGAACCTTCTATGTTTACTCCAGTAAATAGAAATCATTCCGTGTGATGTGATGGACACGCAGGTGCACAAGCCGTTATAATCACAGAGAGTAATAGGAGTTGTGTGATAATAGCAACTCGTGCACCTGCACCTCCATCACATCACCATTAACAGATTTCTATTCACTGGAGTAAACATAGAAGGTTCCTATAGAAGGACAGAAAGCAGAGATCTAGAAAACCGTGAGGCATTGACACAGAAAGTATATTGGAAAATTTTATAACTTTACCTTACCCGAACAATATCAATTATTTGATCTTGTTTGCTAAAAATGTCATATTTTTGACGTTATTATCTTTTGTCTCTTTGTTTATATTTTTCCAGTATCCTATTTTCCTATATGGTAAACAGTATATACATATGCTTCATTGGCAGTGATAATTTTGTTTATCAAAATGTGACATAGATTATAATATCACAGCACTTACTGATGTTATTTATTGATATGTTTGGGAATTTCCCCACTATACGACTGTAAAGGATTATCTTATACCAGCTTTTGAGTGTGGATTTTGGAAGGATATATTTATCTATTTTCATGTTTTTAATTTTATCAACCCAAATAGGTCAGGTTATGGGGGGGATCACGTGACTGTTAAGTGGGCGTTTTACACCTCCTTAACTGTATAGCTGGTAGATCATGATTAAGGCATTGCTGTGACTGGCTGAAGCTGAAACGTGTTGATCGAAGCTGTCTTCCTTGTGTGGTGTCTGATTGTTAGGGATTTTTATGCAGGGCCCCAACAGCCCTCTTGACCTTTGTAAGGTGAGTCCTAATTAACCCTTTCATGATTGAACATAGAGACCAAGACATGTCAATCTCTTAGTCAGGATCTTCCCCTTTAATAATCAAAATGCATAATATATATCAGACAGAAGAGTCATCAAAGGGGTGTGAATAGTATACTGCAAAGCTATTGGACATCAGCATATTCTAGGAAAAAAAAGTGAATTAATTGTGCTCAGTTCTCAGAGACCTTGTACACAGATATTGTTTATACTAAGAAGAAGATAAGTGGCTCCAGAATCATATTATTATGCAGCTTCGAGGACAGACTGGCTTCTCATTAAATGTCAAAGGGTATTAGCTGACAGGCCAGCAAACAGGTAACATAAAATGAAGTTTGAATCATGACATTAACTTGACAATGGTCAGGGAACATGACCGCTGTATCTAAGATGGCGGACAGTAGTCAAGATGGCGTCCGAAACCAGTGCGACCTCCTTAACAATTCCCCCCTTTGAGCTTTGCTGGCCTGTAACTCCATCCTGAGCAACCTCCTCAAGCTCCAGGTACCCACAGGTAGGCTAAGCCCTTACCTGCTGGACTTGTTAACTCTTCACCAGATCCCCTGGAGGCTGGTCACTCAGGGGTTACAGGCCTGCACACTCAAATCACATCACTGAGATCCCATAGTTCACAGGTTTGTAAACAGGCAGCATCATCCTCCGCTCCGGGCACTTCTCCTGACGGCCATCTGGGACATGGTGGACTTGATGAGGGGGACCACACAGCACACCATAAGTGACAAGAGCAAAATCACAATCCCCAATATTACCCCCACTTAAAGGAAACCCTTCCAATCCCCCAACCACAAAGTGAAGGACAAAGTGTCCACCCCAGAGTTTCTCTTGAGTTCCCTGGACAGTCCTTTAATCTTTTCACGAGCATGGGTAATGGATCCATAGGGGGCGATGTCATCTGGGATGTACATGCAACAAGCCACTCCCACCATCTTACAGACTCCTCCCTTCTCAGCAAGGATCATGTCCAAAGCCATGCGGTTCTGGGAAGCATCTCCGGTATAATTCACAAATCTCTGTTGATTACAATAAAAAAACAGTTACCCAACCAACATCTTTACTCATAGCTCTCTGGGGAATAATGGACTCTAGACCTGCCCATATCTGACTGTGGGCCTTGTACTCATGTGGGACCCCCCTTGGTGCTCCCACTGTATCTATATAAACGTTGTCATCTAGGTGCTTCTCTCTCAGACCTCCAGAATCCTTTGGGATTCTCTACCTTTTCTTTGTGTCTGATCAAACTTATCCCTGGGGATCACGAGGAAGGAATGCACAAATCTTATCACTGTACACTCACCTTCCCAGCCTCTAGGCCTGACCTGACTCTCCTATCCCCACAAATCCAGTACACATCAGACACTGCTAATACAGGGTTACCTGTGCTGTCAATGGTAAAGAAGGTCATTGTCGTGTTGCACCAACCGTAGGTAAAGTCTCCTACCCTGGGGGCATCGTGGTCACCCCTATAGATACAGTGATAGTCATGGTTGGGGTGTCCCTGAGCATACAGTCAGTCAGAAGAGACCAGCTAGCAAGAAGAATAAGTAAGTTTGCAATAGAAAGCGTGGCAGCATGCTGACTTCCCTCTAGCTTCACAGACGTGGCACTGGTCAGCAGGACTTGGAAAGGACCATCGTAGCGAGGCTCCAGACTCTCTCTCTCTCTCTCTGGTGTCTCTCTTCACCACCACGTAGTCTCCAGGCTCCAGGTTATGCATCCTGAGGTCTCTGTCTGAATCTGAAAAAGGAATCAGAAACACTTTTGCTGACCTTTTCCAAGGCCTGGCTCAACTGTGCGGCATATTCCACTTGGTTTCCTGTCGTCAGCTATAGGATCTGTGGAAAGTAGAGGCCTAGTCTGGGTGCACAGCCAAAAAGTACTTCAAAGGGGGACAATCCCATCTTTCTGTTGGGGTGTGGTCCTAACTGAATGATGGTCAGCAGGAAAGCACTCACACCATGGTTTCCCTGTTACTTCCATGGCCTCCCGGATCTCTAACTTAAGAGTGCCGTTTAGTCTCTCAACCCCACCACTAACTTGGGAAAGGTAAGGGGTATGCAGGGCCTGTTCTACACCCAGGAGGGACGAGGTTTCAGGTCTTTACTTGTCCAGTGAAGTGGGTTCTGCGACCAGACTCTATGGTCTCTGGAAGTCCAAACCTGCAGAAAAATCTCACTCACCAACTTCTTTGCCTCAGCTCTGGCAGTAGCCTTGGTCATGGGAGAAGCTTCTGGCCACCCTGGAAAGAGATCAATGCACACAAGCACGTACTCCTACGTACCACTTTTTGGTAGCTGGATATAATGCATCTGCAGTCTCTGGAAGGGATACAGCAGCTTGGGTGTCACCTTCTGTGGGGTCTTTACCACCTTACCCGGGTTGTGGCGGGCACAGACTATAAAGGCTTTCACTAGTCTAGTGACAGGGGTAGTAATGCCCGGGGCAAACCACTTGCGGTTTATGAGCACTAGCATGGCCATTTTGGATGTGTGTGTGTGTGTCCGTGGGCTACTTGACTTACTGTCGGGTGCAGGGCTCCTGGCAGGCACACCCTCTCTCCCAGCATCCAGGTCCCATCAGCATCTGGGCTCCAGCTTTCCTCCACTCTTCCTTCACTTCTGATGACACTCGGGCCACCAGGGACTGGAACACCTGTGGATCAAACTTTTAGCTCAGAACTCAGCGCTGAGACTTCAGGACAGTCTCTGGGTTCCATCTGTGCAGCTGCCTTCGCCATCCCGTCAGCCACATACTTGCCCTTGGCTTGTGGAGTCACCAAATTGTGTGTGCTTTTCCTTTTATTATCCCCACCTCTTGTGGAAGTAAGAGAGCATCCATGAGCTCTATAACCAGCGTGCCATGCTTAAAGGGGTTCCCTGCAGAGGTGAGGAAATCTCTAGCCTTCCATATGGGTTCATAGTCGTGTTTAGACCCCAGAACTATACCTTGAGTATAGATGTTCGCCCTTTTACCTTCCACCAGCTGTAGCACTTTCCTGAGTGCCGTCACTTCACCTCCTGCGTAGACCTGTGTGGAGGGAATGGTTCTGCTTGTACTACCTCATGTGCACCACTGACCACTGTATATCCAGTGTAGAACCGTCTGTCTTCTCCTGCAGACCTGGAGCCATCTATGAGAAAAAACTCAACATCTGGGTTAATCACCCTTCTCTCCCCCCCTCTCTGAATCCTGGAATACCGGTGATAGAATGAAGGATTCAGAGCTGTGCACCTTATCAGTGTATCCTGGGGCATCAGGAGTGCACACTGGAGTCTGAGCTGTCTGGCCCTGGCTCACATGCTTGGGCTGTACTTGGGTGAGGACACTGTGCAAGGTATGTGGGGTTTGCACTGTAACTGAGTGATCTAGGGTCTAGGATCAACTCACTGGCCTTGCTGAGCAGATTGCTGGCTGCAGCTACTGACACATGAGGGGCTCCCCTCACGACTGAGTCTAACCGGGCCTAATAGTGGGCCACTGGGGAGGCCACCACGTTCCTGGGCTAGGACACCTGTGGCCTACATACTCAGTGCAAAATAAAATAAAAGGTATGGTTCAGTGGCATGTGCCTAGGGCCGGGGCAGACAGGATTTGCCAGCTTAAGGCTATGGAATGCATCAATTGCCTCCTGACTAAGGGCAAATGGGGAAGAGGCAATTCAGTCAGAAAGGGGCAGCATCAGGCTGGGGGCAGCAGACCTTATCCCAGGCTGCAGGAGCTGGCCAGTCCTAGAAACATGTGAAGAGGCTTAGGGCCTCAGGGCAGGGGCACATTCTGGACTGCCAGCTTTCTTCCCTCTGTCAGGTATCTGCCTGGGGCTGAGAAGCAGTGGCCTAGGAAGACCACCTTCTCCTGGCAGTACTGGAGTTTGTCTCAGGAAACTTTGCAACCCTTCTGGAACAGAAAACACATAAGGTCAATACATGCATCCTGGCAAACAAAAACAGTAGGTCCTCCGCATACTGAAAAGGAGAACATCCAGTAAGGGGCCAGTCTGCCAGTCTACTCCCTGTAGGGCCGTGGGGTATTGGCTGGGTGAGTTTTACCCCCCCCCCCTTGTGGGAATCTACATCAGATATACTGGAATACTGAACTGGTAAAGGCAAATAGGTACTGGTAATCCTCATGTAGGGGCACAGAGAGGAAAGCATTTGCCAAATCAACAGTGAATAATATGTCACTCTCAGGGACTGCTGCCAGTTTGGGCTAGGGACCACTGGGCTTCAGTACACTCATTGGCAGCTTGGAGGTCATGGACCATCCTACATGTATCCAGCTGTTCTTTCTGAGTCTTTTCTTGACCGGGAATGGGCTAAAATCATCATCGGACTAGCAGGGGAGAGTTCTACAATGAAAGGCGATAACTCTGTTTGGGGGGGCTGTTCTCGCTGACATCCTTGTCCATAACCACCCCCCCTTGTCTTGCCCTGTGGGGGCCGTCTCTGCCACTCACTACAGTAATGTCTCCTCCCCGCAACGCCCACTTGGGTTGGTCAGTTGAGACTTCCGGAGATGTTGTCAGTCTCACTTTGGCGTGGTCTGTGAAACATCCTCGATTCCCTCTGTACGTCAATGTCCCTCCACCACATCTCCAGCCCAGTGTTCTATGCTACCTATAAAGTTCTGGCCAGACTCCAACGTCTCAATAAACTCCAGGTACACTTAAGATGGTTTTTAATCAAAAGGGAACAAAAGTCAGTCATAGGCTCTGTAATACAGTTGGGGGGCTCATTCTTGCTTAGTCTGTTCATGGGGTACACAGGAGGACATCACATCATACTGTATTCTTGTTCCACAACCAAATAAATTCCTTCAAGTCTTTTTTAGATTGTCAGGGAGAAGTCTAAACACAGCGATCTACCCCTCCCAAATGTAAATGTTCTCACTAGCCTGTAAACCACGAGATAACAGAACACAGAATCCAAGCAACTCAATATGGGGAAATTCAGTTTTCCGTGAACATCAAGGTCACTGACAGACACAGCACATGTCAGTTCTTCACAAAACAAAACGCAGCTCCAACAGCCCCCACCCTTTTGTTAACCCCTTAAATGCCAGAAAGCAGGTACCGGAGACATTGTAACACTTTTTATAGTCATTTTTCTCTAATTGTCGGGATCAATAAATTTGAATAATACTCAAACAACCTCCATCCCTCACTCCAAGACCCCTAGCAGACGCCCCAAGCATGGTCAGCTGTTTTCCTACAAAGCCCCACAACAGCTTTTATGGCTGCCAACAGCAATCAACTTTCATCGACTTGAAGGGAATATAACTTAAAATGGCCGCCACTGAAAAATAAACTGTCTTAAAATGGCCGCCACTGAAAAATAAACTGACTTAAAATGGCCGCCACTGAAAAATAAACTGACTTAAAATGGCTGCCACTGAAAAATAAACTGACATAAGATGGCCGCCACTGAAGAATGGTAGGGCGTGTCATCTTCTCTAACCACCAGATACAGGGGTGGAGTCTGGATTACAGGGGCCATTTTCCACTCCAAGGAAAATATAATTAAATCTCTTTTTCTCAAATTCTTTCCACATCAAAAACTTTGAAATGTCCCTTATCGCCTGTCTCTTTCTTCATTGGGCACTCTGAAGGATTCCTGTCACTCTGTCCTGGTCCGTCCGTCAAAGTCAGAGGCTATAAGTGTCTGTTTCCAAATCTGATCAAGTTTTCTCACTTGTACAATCATCAGATCATCTGACACATCCTAAATCCTTCAATACTACTTCTCACTTCAAACACAAAACTACCAGCCCTTATGTCCGATCATGTCAACTTGCACTTTTCCATCAGTTCTACTGAACTCAACAACCTTCTGTCTCTGTGCATCTTTCCCCTTCATGTGGGACACAATCTTTCTTCTTGCCTGCAATGCACTTGGCTCTATTCCAATTCACTACTCATCACAAGTGTCCATAATCACAATACTGTCAAAGGAACCTGTCCCCACAGACTCAAGAGGGTCTCACAACGGATGTCGACACCTCGATTTACTGACCCCAAAGAATCTAGACACCTGAGTCTTCCACAAAGGACCCAAGACTAAGTCACTGCCTGACTGGACTGACGCTAAACTAAGTCACTGCCCTCAGACTGACCCTGCAGGTCCACAAGGGAATCTACACTAGATCACTGCCTGACTGGACTGACGCTAGAATAAGTCACTGCCCTCAGACTGACCCTGCAGGTCCACAAGGGACTCTACACTAGATCACTGCCTGACTGGACTGACGCTAGAATAAGTCACTGCCCTCAGACTGACCCTGCAGGTCCACAAGGGACTCTACACTAGATCACTGCCTGACTAGACTGACTCTCAGGTCACTGTCCTCAGACTGACTCTCCAAATCGCTCTCCTTCAGACTCGACTAGTTCTTAGTCATACGAGACCGCTCAGACTCCCGAAGAAAGTCTAGCGCTCACCTGATCAGGGCGGGTCTCCGCAATCTGAACTTTGTCACAATCTATGGGAAAAACCAGTCCCAAACAAACAGTATCCCAGACACTATGATAATCCGACTATCACAACAGAATATCTTCCACTGTAGCATTGCAGACATCTAAGGGTTACTACTTCCTGTCTCACTGCTTCAGCTAACACCACAGACTGTCTGTCCATCCGTCACTGTCCAGTCTCTGTTCAGTCTCTGTCCATCACCTTACAAAGTGGTTCTTTGCCAAAAACTCTGAGCTTAGGTTACAGTGAACAACAGTGGCAAATACATAACACAGAGACAGTCTTACCCGGTCCGTCCAACCAGTGAACCAGAAGTGACATATCAAGGTAGACAATAAAAAATTAATATCTTACCCTGAGAGCTCTCTGGTCAGTTCTGTTCACCGAGCCGGCGGGGACACTTCACGGAGGCTGTCTCGGTGTTGTTGTTGTTTACTCCTAAACCCACCCAGATGGACGCCAAATATTGTTAGGGATTTTTATGCAGGGCCCCAACAGCCCTCTTGACCTTTGTAAGGTGAGTCCTAATTAACCCTTTCATGATTGAACATAGAGACCAAGACATGTCAATCTCTTAGTCAGGATCTTCCCCTTTAATAATCAAAATGCATAATATATATCAGACAGAAGAGTCATCAAAGGGGTGTGAATAGTATACTGCAAAGCTATTGGACATCAGCATATTCTAGGAAAAAAAAGTGAATTAATTGTGCTCAGTTCTCAGAGACCTTGTACACAGATATTGTTTATACAAGAAGAAGATAAGTGGCTCCAGAATCATATTATTATGCAGCTTCGAGGACAGACTGGCTTCTCATTAAATGTCAAAGGGTATTAGCTGACAGGCCAGCAAACAGGTTACATAAAATGAAGTTTGAATCATGACATTAACTTGACAATGGTCAGGGAACATGACCGCTGTATCTAAGATGGCGGACAGTAGTCAAGATGGCGTCCGAAACCAGTGCGACCTCCTTAACACTGATGCACCTTTGTTTTTAACTTCTTAAGGACGCAACCTGTTTGTAAGTTAATGCTCATTAGTTTTTTTAAATTTGACCAGTGTATCTTCCTGTGGTAATAACTTTTCACCACTTTAAGATATCTCTGTAAATTTTGAGACTGTTTTCTCGTGAGACATTGTAGTTTATGTCAGTATTATCATTTCGGTGATCAGTATCTTTTTTGGGGGTTAAAAATTCAATAATTTAGGAAAAATGTGAAAAAATTACAATTTTCAAAGTTTCAAATGTTCTACTTTTTAGACAAAAAGTCATACCACATTTTTTAAAAGAAAGCCTTTGCCATTGGTCTTATTTCACATGTCTGGATTTGGAGTGCCATGTCATGTTCGCAGGGCCCGTGAGGTACCAGTACAATAGAACCCCCTGAGAAATGATACCATTTTGGAAACTACACCCCTCGAAAAATTTATCTGGGGTGTGGCGAGCATATTAAACCCCAACATGCTGGTCAAAATCTAATGCAAAGTAAATGGTGCAAAGGAAAAATAAAGTTTTTATCTCAAAAATGTTATTTTAGTGCCTAATATATTGTGCCCAACTCATGGCACTTTAGACAAACACCCCAAAGATCATTCTGTGGGTTGTCCTGAGTACAGAAATACCACAGATGTGCCAATAATTGACAGGCTGGGGACACGGCAGGGCTGAGAAGGAAAGGAGCAAAATTTTGCCTTTGGAGCTCCAATTTCACATGTCTGGATTTGGAGTGCCATGTCATGTTTGCAGGGCCCGTGAGGTACCAGTGCAATATAAACCCCTGTGAAATTATATCATTTTGGAAACTAAACCGTTCAAAGAATTTATATGGGAGTGTGATGAGCATTTTAACCCCCAACATGCTGGTCAAAATCTAATGCAAAGTAAATGGTGCAGAGCAAAAATTGTGTTTTTATTTCAAAAATGTTATTTTAGTGCCTAATATATTGTGCTCAACTCATGCCACTTTAGACAAACATTCTGTGGGTTGTCCTGAGTACGGAAATACCACACATGTGCCAAAAATTGACAGGCTGGGGACACGGCAGGGCTGAGAAGGGAAGGAGTGAAATTTTGCTTTTGCTGCACCCTTGTCACTAGACTGGTGTTGGGGTGCCCCTGAGGTACCAGTACAATAGAAACCCCCGTGTAGTGACCCCATTTTAGGAAAGGGCACCCTTCAAAGAATTTATCTAAGGTTGTATGAACATTTTAACCACTGAGATGAGGGGCAAAATATAATACAAGATGAAGGGTGCAGTCTAGAAATTGCAATGTTTTCTCAAATGTGCCATAGTAGGAGAAATGTATTCAGCCCAACTCATGCCACTGTGGATAAACACCCTAAAAATCATTCTGTGGGTTATTACGGGTATGGAAATACCCCATATGTAGCAGTAGTCTACAGGCTGGGGACACGGCAGGCCTGAGAAGGGGCAAGCAAAATCTAGCTTTTGGAACACCCTTTTCACTAGACTGGTGTTGGGATGCCCCTGAGGTACCAGTACAATAGAAACCCGCAAGTAGTGACCCCATTTTAGGAAAGGGCAACCCTCAAAGAATTTATTTAGGGTTGTATGAGCATTTTAACCCATAAGATCCTGACTCAAATGGAACACAAATTGAATTGTGTCGAGTAAAATTTGCTTTACAATTTCTCAAAATTTGTCATTGTGGTGTCAAAAGTATTTTGCCCAATTCATGCGACTGGAGACAAACACCCCAAAAATCATCATGCATGTTCTCCTGGGTATGTGGTAATAATCTACAAGATAGGGCTCGGAAGAGAATGGCATTTGGAGTACCAACATTTACATTTTTTGGAACAGTACAGTAGAAACCCCTGAGAACTGACACTATTTGAAAACTTCATCCACCCATGAATAAATCGAGGGGTGTAGTGAGCATTTTAACCCGACAAGTGGACCACAAGGATGATGCATAATGGATAGTGCATAATACAAAATATCCATTATGTCATCTTGTGCCCAGATCCTGCCACAGGAGACAATCAATCCAAAAATCATGATGCGACTTCTCCCTTGTCCTTGTACCTAGGCACTTCAGAAGTCCCAGGTACTTCAGCACTACTACGAAAACGCCTTCTCGGGGGTTCCTCAGAGTCGCTTTGTGAGGATGAGGTGGACAAATAAAACGTCCCCCCACACTCATCCCCACTAGCAGACTCCGTATCGGAGGCCATATAATTATATACCTCCAAGTCAGTACTGTATATGTCTTTTTGGACATGGTGGTGTGGATAGTAACCAACCTACACAGAACAACACTACTCCTCCACAAAACGCCTGCTCCTCCACAAAATGCTTACTCCTCTACAAAACGCCTGCTCCTCCACACAACGCCTGATCCTCCACACAACGCCTGCTCCTCCACACAACGCCTTCTCCTCCACACAACGCCTACTCCTCCACACAACGCCTACTCCTCCACACAATGCCTTCTCCTCCCCAAACGCCTGCTCCTACACAAAACGCCTGCTCCTACACAAAACGCCTACTCCTCAATAAAACCCCTGTCCTCCACACAACGCTTGCTCCTCCACAAAACGCCTGCTCCTCCACAAAACGCCTATTCCTCCACACAACACCTGCTCCTCCACACCACGCCTGCTCCTGCACACAACGCCTACTCCTCCACACAATGCCTTCTCCTCCACAAAACGCCTATTCCTCCACGCTACTTCTCAACAGAACGCCTACTCCTCCACGCTACTCCTCCACCGGACGTCTACTCTTTCACGCTACTCCTACTCCTCCACGGTACTCCTAGTCCTCCACGCTGTGCCTGCTCCTCCACAGAACGTTTACTCCTCCAGGCTACTCCTGCACAGAACACCTACTCCTCCACGCTACTCCTCCACACTACTCCTACTCCTCCACAGAACGCCTACTTCTCCACACTACTCCTACTCGGATGCTGAGCATTATGTCACTACGCTCAGCGGCCGATATAGCAGATGTGGAGCGTGAACAGGTTAATATTTTTTTGTGTGTGTGTGTCAGAATTTTTTTTTTACATTTAACTTTTTTTATTTTTGCTTTTACAATATTTCTCTGTAACTGAGGCATCTATAAGAGCCTCAGTTACAGGGGAAATGCCCACCTTTCACTGTTCAGAGCTGTACTGGGTCTAATTAGACCCAGCAGCTCTCATTAATCCCTTTAGACCGCCGATTAATACCTTTAGACCGTCTATGGAGCCGGTGGCCGTGAGATTCACGGAGGAGCAGAGGAGACGTCGCTGCAGACTCCGGACCTACGTCCGGTGGTCCAAGAGGAGTTCATGGAATAAAGAAACTTCAGAATTTATTGCTGCTACTTTGGATTGCTGGGTCCTTTTTTCCTATTTGTGAGCATGTTGTGTTTCCAACAAGGAGTAAGCAGAGATTACTAGGCAATTACTAGTATAACACACACAATACAGGAATATTGTTAGGCCTCCTCTTCTAGCAGTATTAACACCTTAAAGGACACCTGTCATAAGGTCTGTGTCACTAGTCCTGTCACCTCTTCCTGTTGGAGCAGCTCACAAGGATCCATCACAGCCTTTATCTAGTTATTTCATACATTAATCATTATAAAAGAATCTATTCTTTATCATATAAATGAGGCTGGTCACATGGTCAGAGGCAGTGTTGTCACCCGTGTTCCCCCTCCCCTTTCCTCCCCCTGCTCATGTCTGTGTGTAATGTATAGTAAAGCATGGCTAGTGTGTGCTGTATCTGCTGACATGCTGCATCCTCCTAATATACAGGTGAGACACACAGACATCAGCTACACATGAATCTGACATGTTCTGCTGTAACATGGCTGCCTGGAGCTGCTGTATCTCTCCTATACACACACACATGCACACACAGGCTGCAGGGGGTGTGGCCACCAGCACCAGGAAGCACATCATTATACAGCCTCACATCATTATACAGGCTGTCAGTCATGCACTGGGGGTGTGGCTGTGCCTCCCACTCATGAATAGAGTGGACAGCTTGAATATGCTAATGCTTCATTGGACATTTCACAGGTCATTTGCATACAGCTTTAGGACCTCATTGCTTAGGTTTACAGGCATGTAGAGGGACAATGAAGGGACAGAGGCAATGCTCTCTAATGGCAGTTTATGAAAATATATTTAGTTTAGGGGGGTTATTTTGCATGACGGGTTCTCTTTAATGACTACCATATTGTGTTCTTACGGCAGTTTAAGGTACTTCTTCCAATGCAATGCCTTCCTGTGACACCTCCTCAGAAGATTACATTACATTGAGTACTGTTGGTGCTGTGACTGGGCTGTGTTATCAGAGCTCAGCCATAGCACTAACACTCAGAATTGGATTAGACACCATGGTCATACATGGATTGTGGTGTCTTAGCATGGGAAAAGAGGGTGAGCTGAGCTCCCTCTGCCACCCATCGGCACTCCACAGCAGCGATTACAGGGTGTAGATTATGTCACAGGCAACCCAGAGGTTCTCGGAGGGACCACCTGTGTTGCCTATGGTAGCTTTCTACTGAGGTATTGCCTAATACAAAGCCTGTCACAAACTGATACTACATAACTTGTGCAGTGCATTATAAAAGAGATCAAGTGATATCCTGTCAGTGCCCCCTTGTGGGGCAAAGTAATAAAAAAAGTTTTTTAAAAAAAAGTAGTTTATGTAAATAAAAAGTAAAAAAAAACACCAACACTCAAAAATCGCCTGCCCTTATAAAATTAAAAAGTCAAATCGCACATATTTTATACTTCCTAACCGCCCCTACAACCTTAAAAACCCAAGCTAAAAATCCATAATAGTATAAGGAAAAAGCAATATCCAAATGATGCAAAAAATATATTAAACACAATCAAAAAGCTTTATGGACCCCATATTTTATAATGCAAAAAATAAACTCTCATGCAGCCACATGCCACAGCTTTATTAGAAAAAATTATGTCATATTTGCATTCTTTTTTAAATGTACTGCATAGAAAGGGTTAATAAAAGTTAAACGGTAGAACATGTGAAACCCAAAATTGTGCTATTAAACATTACATTTCATCCTGAAAAAACAAGACCCCTTTCAGGTGTGATAACTGGAAAAAAGTCATGGTTTGTGGAAGTCTTGACAAAAAAAAAAGAAAGACATCCAGAGCATGCCTTCCTGGGAGCCATTGTTAGGCTCCTGGCTGCTGTATCCATAGATACCTCTGTGTCGTGTAGCTACGGGAGAATTCTTCACATGTGTTGAATGGTACTTAAGAAATCACAAAGGGTTAATTTGGCTACTGGGACTTAGGCATCTCTCAGACAAAAGCTTGTCTCAATGCTTGGCTCATAACTGATTGTCACAGTGATAAAATTACTTTATGATACATAATTATAATTTTGTCAGTAAAACACTATCATTAGAGCGGCTCCTTACAACAGTTCTATGGGGGATATTTATCAGGACCTCCTGCGTACCGCCAGTGGCACAGAGGCCCTGAAATAATCGCAAATGCTGGGGCGTGAAGGGGGGGGGCACGGCTGGCCGAGTGGAGGGCGCGGCCGGACGGGAGTGGGCCGGCACGGGGCGTTACTGTCCCCGCGCATGCGCACTCGCTGCTGCCGGCGACTTTTCATACGTGAAAAGTCGCCGGCTGCGTCTTTTTCTACACCAGGCAGGATAAACGCTGCGCTGCTGGCAGCCCGATACATCAAAAGGGCCTGAGCGCCAGCGTATGATAAATATCCCCCTATGTCTGTCTTTGGAGCTCCGCTGCAGTCATATTAATTTAAGTGGCTTTGGCCCTTGATAAATCTGCTGGCAGTGTTTTTTGCTGTTTGCGACAGTCGCATGAAATGTTGGAAAAAACCCCAACAAAAGTCGCAGTATAACCAAGGTGGGGACTGGCGTAAATATGAGCCAAAATGGAAATTTGCGACAAATTGCAAATCATGAATTCAGCCATTTTGTGAAAGCTAGTCTATGCAAATAATAAATTTGGCGCAAGCAGGGTCTATGTCAAAGTGACTTTGCACTGTCCTCCTATGTTCATTTGGCGCAATGGAAAGTCGCACAACTGTGCCAAAACAACGCTAAACATAGACAAAAACCCTAATGATAAAACCCCCTGAGGATGTATCCAGTGTGAGTGCCAAATTTATAATCACAGAGGTGAACACTTGTCCTTCATATGGAAAAGAATAAAATAATAGAATAACAGAAAGCAAAGGCCTTCTACTGCAGACCTCCATTTATCAAGCAGTTATTGCAAAGGAAGATTAAGAATATTATAAATTTGCTAGTAGATGTTGCCTGTACAATAAAGGGTGAAATGCATCACTGCATTAACAAATCTATTGGTTCAGATTATATAAAACATCAGATTCTGCAGGGCAACCTTCCACCGTGAAACACACACATACTAAATGCTATATTGTGAAGGGCTATGCCAAACCATGCCACCCATACGTGTTTTTATTTTGCATAAGACTATGCAAACAACTCCTGGGAACTAGATTTATGAGATGGGACGTCAATAGAGATGAGCAGACCTGTCGTTCTCAACTGACTGAAGTTGCCCCCCCCCCACCTTGTTTAAATCTAACAAAATTGGTGTCAAACATTTGTGCTAGTTTGTGCAGCAGACATTTTTGTTTGTACTGCTATTGGTTTTTAAGATATTAATAAAAGTTTCCTGAGGTCAACCAGCCCCCCCACATTACATAAATAAACAAACTGGTGACAATCAATTATGCTACGTTTGTACTAGTTTGTGCTGCTTTTGTTTTTAAGATATTAACAAAATTGTAAGGGTCAAAAGGTCAGACAGCCCCCCATCCCCACAGTAACCAAATCAAACAAAACTGGTGCCAAACGTTTTTGCTTTGTTTGTGCTGGTTTGTGCAGCAAAAACTTTTGTTTGTGCTGCTATCATTTTAAAGGTATTTTTAGGTGTTCACATAAGTTAAGGTGTTTAGGATGAAATGGTAAAAAACAAACCTAGTGACACTTCTTTGGTTTGATCACCAGGAGGTGCTAGAAAACAAATTGGGGCACATTTACTTACCCATCCACGTCGCCATCCCCGATCCGAATGTCCGAAGATCATAGATAGTGCTGTGATTCACTACGAGGGTGCGCCGGATATCCTGCATGTGTCGCTCCCCGCTCAGGTCCCCCGGAGTGTACCTTCTTTTTCCCGGTGTATGTAAGTGCATGGCTTGTGACACAATTTAAATGTTAAATCCTGCGCTTAGTCCAAATCAGTTGGATCGTCCGATGGCTGCACAAACCAGCACAAACATAGCACAAACATTTGACACCAGTTTTGTTTCATTCAGTTAATGTGGGGGGGGGGTGCTGGCTGACCTTTTGACCTTAACAATTTTGTTAATATTTTCAAAACAAGAGACAGAGAAGATCAGAGAGGGTCAGTGACGGAGACAGTTAGTGACAGAGACACAGAGAGAGAGTTAGATACATTAGAGACGTTCAGAGACAGAGATGGTCAGTGACAGTATCTTAAAGAGACGGTCAGAGGCAGTCACTCAAAGAGACAATCAGAGACCGTCACTCTAAAAGACGGTCAGAGACAGAGTAGGTCAGAGAGGGTCAGTGACAAAGACGGTCAGTGACAGAGACAGTCAGAGGCAGCCAGAGATAGTCAGACACAGTTAGACACAGAGAGAGTTCTATACATATAAAATATTTTTGTTAACCCCTTAAGGACGCAGGGTTTTTCGGCTCATTTCTCGCTCTCCAACTTCAAAAATCCATAACTTTTTCATTTTTACGTGTACAGACCTGTGTGAGGGCTTATTTTGTGCATAACAAATTTTACTTTCCCGTAATGTTATTTATTTTAACATGCCATGTACTGTGAAGCGTCACGTTCTTGTGGGCTCAGTTTTTACGACTTTCACTCTTCGCTCCAAATAACACGCCTACTTTATTCTTTGGTTCGGTGCGATCGCGGTGATACCACATTTATATAGGTTTTATTGTGTTTTAATACTTTTTCAAAAATTAAACGAATGTGTACAAAAAAGAAAAGCATTTTTTTGCCATCTTCTGACGCTAATAACTTTTTTATACTTTGGCGCACGGAGATGTGTGAGGGGTCATTTTTTTCGAAATGAGGTGACGTTTTCATTGTTACCATTTTGAGGTCTGTGCGACATTTTGATCATTTTTTATTTCATTTTTTATGTTATGTAAAAAGGTGTAAAAGTCGCATTTCGGACATTTGGGCGCCATTTCCCGCCTCGGAGGTCACCGCCGGCCGTAACCGTTTTTATATTGTGATAGATCGGGCATTTTGGGATGCCGCGATACCTAATATGTTTGTGATTTTTACTGTTTATTATGTTTTATATCCGTTCTAGGGAAATGGGGGTGATTTGAATTTTTTATATTTTATTAATTTTTTTTATTTTTTAAACTTTTTTTTTTCACAATTTTTTAGACCATCTAGGGTACATTAACCCTAGATAGTCAGATCGCTCCTATCATATACTGCAATACTTCTGTATTGCAATATATGGCATTTTTGCAGCACATTCATTACAATGAGCCACTGGCTCATTGTAACGAAACTGCAGATGCCAGATAGTCTCAGGTCAAGCGAAGACCCGAGGCTACCATGGCAAACAATCGCCGCCGTCGCCGCGATCGTAATAAAGCACCGACCGCGGTTATTAGCAATATGCAACAACCCCCACCTCTGTATGAAGAGGACTCTTCAAACATCCTTTATACTAGTCTTCCATAAAGAAGATGCCTTTTGCATTATGCTGAAATATAACAAAATAACCAAATCTGGCAAAAGAGTGGTTTCTCAAATCCACTCCAATGTCGTAGCAAAAACTAATTATTTGTGTTTCTATCCCTTTTAAGGTAAAATAATTTACATTCAAGAGTGGAATAATGTTGAAGTCCAGCAGCTGTTTGTGCCTATTATGGTTCTCTGCAGCAATACTTAGTATTAGCAATGGTCAGAGATATAAAAGAGCAAAATCGCCACTTTTGAAGAACAGGCCTTTTATTGCCATTTGGAATGCTCCGACACAGCAGTGTAAACTACGATATAAAATTGACTTGGATCTCAGTGTCTTTGACATAGTTGCAAACCCCAATGAAACCTTAAGTGGTCAAAATGTAACAATATTTTATCACACGCATCTGGGTTATTACCCCTATGTTACTGATGATGGGGAGTCTGTACATGGTGGTGTGCCACAAAATGTTAGCTTCAAAGAGCACTTTACTAAGGCCACACAAGATATTATTAATCGTATACCCACTAAAGATTTCCAAGGGCTTGGAGTTATTGACTGGGAAAACTGGAGACCACAGTGGGATAGAAACTGGGGAAGTAAAAACATCTACAGAGAAAAATCAATGTTGTTGGTACAGGATCAACATCCTGACTGGCCTCAAGACTTGATAAGAAAACAGGCCAAGGAAGAATTTGACTCTGCTGCAAGAAATTTTATGAGAGACTCTGTTCTTCTAGCTCGGGAGGTTAGACCGCAAGGTCTTTGGGGCTACTATTTGTTTCCTGACTGTTACAATTACGATTATAAGAAGGATCCTCAATCTTATACAGGAAAATGCCCAACGATTGAAATGAAGCGCAATGACTACATACAGTGGATGTGGGAATACAGCAGTGCTCTTTTCCCATCCATCTATTTAGAGCATTTCCTTCAGTCAAGTTCAAATGCCCGTAAATTTGTCCATCATCGTCTTAAAGAAGCAACACGAGTTGGATCCATGTCAAAAACACCTTATGAAGTGCCAATTTATGCATATGCAAGACCTTTCTACTCACTAACACTTCATACTTTATCTCAGGTAAGTCGATATCTCTTGATGCTTTGGTGAATAACACATCAGCCTTCTCACTCCTATAATCCGCTTACAAATTTGTGGATCATCGTCTTATCTTGGTGTTTTGTTGTTTACACAGTGTTTTCCAATGTGTTTTTCCAGTCATTTTTTTCCATAATGAACTCTATAAGGAAATACCTGAAGAATATGGCTGTTCCAGAGCATATTGCATAATATTACATAAATTACAGAGAAACATTGCAGTGTATGTAAGGATATTCATAATTTTATTTAATAACCAGTATCATCTGGCTGCAAGATTTTTAACAGAATATATGGTGGTAAATGTCCCCATTCAGACAACAGAAATATATTATATCAGTATTAGGGATGAGTGAACCCTATTAAGTTAAAAAACCTGAGGAATCTGAGTACCGGACCCAAAGCTCAAATAGTAACACACGTTATCGGTGACTCCATCGGCATTTAAATTAGTGTGGGATGCACGTGCCAGCTCTTACCAGCATGCACCGCCATTTTGGTGAGGATTGTCGCTCCCAATAAGGTCACCAAAAACACTGATGCTCCCTCAAAATGGCCACCGCCTAGTGCCATCACTGATTGCGGATGTTATTAGCAGTGGTGGGGTCGGTGTTGAGGTGGGGTCAGTATGGGCCCGAACTTGGTGGTTAGGAACTACTCAACATTAATAAGTATCTGCATGCAAAGCCAGTTGTACTGTCTGAATGCTGTCTTTCAATGGGGGGGCAAAAGGTGAGGTCTCACTACTCCCTCAACCTTTGACACAACTACACTCCCTTTTCACATCACAATGAGGGAACTAAATATTAGGACATGAATAGGCAACAGTGGTTGCAGGGAAGAGGACTTCAGAACCAGTGGTAGGTAGAGAGTGTGGAGAGGACGATTGCCAACGCCATTAACCATTTAGCTTCCATGGTCAATAGAGCCAGATGCATCTAAATAGTTTGATTGGGAGGGGCTCTTTAAGATATGCCAATGTCTCTATCCTCACACAGTACGTAATCTTCGGGTGCATTTCTCCTATCAATCCCCCACATGTAATGACAGTGTAGACTCCTATATATTGATTATATCCACTATATATTGATTCTATTACACCATCAGTTATATAATAATTTACCAAAAATTAAAAAGTTCACAAACATTACACCATATTAAAATAAACACAGAATTCCAAATCCATACACAGCTACATTGCACATAACCTAACAACTGGGAAGGGACATATCTCTCCAGCTCAGTAGCTGATCCAGTGTTTATATAATGTATTCAAAAACTATGATACCCTATGCTGGTCAGTGCTTCCAATATCTATCCACTATAATAGTGATAATAGTGATGACCATATACAAAATGTAAACACTCAATATACCCATATCTGGATCCTGATGACTACCGTCACCATGTTAGATAATGTGCTACTGGCACACCCAGGGCTAGAGAGAGAGACGCGGCTCAGTGAGAAACGGCTGTCACCTTTCACCCCCTGATGCTTCATCCCTCCTGTGGCAGTCTGCATGTGTTTTAATGCTAGGACAATAAAGAGAAGAATTTTATTTGGTTAATACCATATCACAATTCTGCACTGTTTCTGCCTTTTATCTCCCTCTGGTGGCAATTATACAGATTGCTTGCTGTCATAATTCTGCATTCTGACTCTCTCTGGTGGTGAGTATGCAGATAGTTTGTTAAACTCTCTCTGGTGGCTGGTGCTCTACACTGCAGCCCTATCCTGCAACTTCCTCCAGAGGTCAAGTGATCTACTATGTGGGATGGGTTATTGTTGGTGATTAGAGATGAGCGAGCACTAAAATGCTCGGGTGCTCATTATTCGAGACAAACTTTTCCCGTTATTCGAGTGCTCGTCTCGAATAACGAGCCCCATTGAAGTCAATGGGAGACCCGAGCATTTTTCAAGAGGACCAAGGGTCTGCACAGGGAAGCTTGGCCAAACACCTGGAAACCTCAGAAAATTATGGAAACACCACCGAAATGGACAGGAAACAGCAGGGGCAGCATGCATGGATGCCTCTGAGGCTGCTTAATCGCACCATTAGGCCAAAATTATGGGCAACAGCATGGCGATGACAGAGTGACCTAATGAGGCTAGATAGCATCTAAAACATCCAATAATTGACCCTGACACTATAGAAGACGGCATGCAGGGGCAGCAGCAGCAGCGGCAGGCTAGAGAGTTGCATGGCGACATACCCTAAATGGACTCAGGCTTCAAACCAATTTAAAAAATTTATTTTGGCGAGGATAACGTATAGCACTGTATGTATCAGTATCTTGCCTGGTTAAGGTGGCAGAGAGGAACCAAAGGAGGTGAGCAAGAAGCGCTGAAATGATTTCCTATGTGAACAAAAGGTTGATGGTATATTTAGTCGATAACACAGCATGGTGGCGACATAGTGACCAAGTTCCATAACGTATCTGGTGAAACATCCGAAAAATGAACCTGACACAGCCGTTTGATAAGGGGACGACATGTGGAGGCAGCCATGGAGACAACTTCCATGATTAAGAGTGACAGTATGGGGCATCCATATTGCTTCTATGATTGAAACTTTAGGTCTCCAGCATGGCGGCGACAGATGGGCCGAGTTCCACTATGTATCTGGTGAAACACCTGAAAATTCTGCCTGACACAGCTCGTTTGATAAGGGGATGATGTGCTGTATATCCTCTCGCGCTCCAGCGTCTGGGGGGTATAAACAGTTGAAAGTTGCGCATGGAGACATTGGTGGACGCTGTGGAGGATCGTGGAGGCAAAATGGACAGGAAACAGCAGGGGCAGTATGCATGGATGCCTCTGAGGCTGCCTAATCTTGGGATGGGGCTGGTGGTCCGCTGCCAGGCGAGCTTTCTCCTGTCCAAGCCCCTGCCTCTCGTCTCCTCCCCACCCAAAAGGGACCTGGGGGCCAGAAGCGTTTGCTTTGAAAAAATTATAATTTTCAAAGCAGGCGGGGGCTACAAACTAAGCACTTCTAAGAACCTTTTGTATAAGATCAAGTGTAGTACTGTTCTTATAAGTAATTGGATTGGTTATGGCGGTTATTCAGGTTGAGCTTCTTTCACCTGGTGGAGAATGGAAATCCTGAGAAATCCAGGCTTTATTCATCTTGATAAGCGTCAGCCTGTCAACGCTGTTAGTCGACAGGCATGTACGCTTATCGGTGATGATGCCACCAGCTGCATTGAAAACCCGCTCAGACAACACGCTAGTGGCAGGGCAGGCAAGAACCTCCAAGCGTACAGCGCCAGTTCGTGCCACATGTCCAGCTTTGAAACCCAGTAGTTGTAGGGAGCTGTGTGATCATTTAGGACGATGGTATGGTCAGCTACGTACTCCCTCACCATCTTTCTGTAAAGATCAGCCCTACTCTGCCGAGACTGGGGACAGGTGACAGTGTCTTGCTGGGGTGACATAAAACTGGCAAAGGCTTTGTAAAGCGTACCCCTGCCAGGACAAGCTGCCTGCTCGCCTACTCTCCCTCGCTACTTGTCCTGCAGAAGTACGCCCTCTGCCGCTAGCGCTGTCAGAAGGGAAATACTGTTTCAGCTTGTGCACCAGGGACTGCTGGTATTCATGCATTCTCACACTCCTTTCCTCTCCAGGGATGAGAGTGGAAAGATTTTGCTTGTAACGTGGGTCCAGGAGAGTGAATACCCAGTAATCGGTGCTGGAATAAATTCTTTGAACGTGAGGGTCACGGGATAGGCAGCCTAGCATGAAATCTGCCATATGCGCCAGAGTCCCAACGCGCAAGAATTCACTCCCCTCACTGGCCTGACTGTCCATTTCCTCCTCCTCCAACTCCTCCAACTCCTCTTCTTCTGCCCATACACGCTGAACAGTGAAGGACTGAGCTCCCCTCTTCTGTCTCGCCAACATTCTCCTCCTCTTCCTCCTCATCCTCCTCCACCTCCTCCAATATGCGCTTAGAAACAGACCTGAGGGTGCTTCGGCTATCAACAAGGGAATCTTCTACCCCCGTCTCTTGTGACGAGCGCAAAGCTTCCGACTTCATGCTGACCAGAGAGTTTTTCAACAGGCCAAGCAGTGGGATGGTGAGGCTGATGATGGCGGCATCGCCACTGACCATCTCTGTTGACTCCTCAAAGTTACTCAGCACCTGATAGATATCAGACATCCACGTCCACTATTCATTGTAGACTTGAGGAAGCTGACTGACCTGATTACCAGTTCTGGTGGAAGTTGACATCTGGCAGTCTACAATCGCTCTGCGCTGCTGGTAAACTCTGGATAACATGGTTAATGTTGAATTCCACCTTAGGTGTTTGAGATGGATATGTGTAGAGCTAAATAGCCCAGCCACAAGCAAAGAAAAAAAAATATTCTAGCCCTAACAAGAGCTGTTGGGTTCTTGTAGACTCACTCCTGCCTAACAGTAAGCTAATATAACACCCTAACGCTATCCCTGCAGCAGCTCTCTCCCTAACGGCATCCAGACAGAGAATGATGCGAGCAGCGCGGGCAGGGCCTAGTATATTCCAGGGTCACCTGATCAGGCCAGCCAACCACTGCTATCGACGTGTAAATGTACCACGTCATGCTGGGTGGAGTGCAGAGTCTCCTGGCTTGTGATTGGCACTGTTTCTGGCCGCCAAAAATAAAAATGGCGGGAGATGCCATTTTCTCGAGCTGGCGAAATATACGTCTGAGCAACGAGCAGTTTCGAGTATGCTAATGCTCGAACGAGCATCAAGCTCGGATGAGTATGTTCGCTCATCTCTATTGGTGATATATTCCTCTACAGGGGCCATTTTGAGCAAGAGAACAAAACAGATGCCATTATTACAGGGGGGGGGGGGGGGTATATTGCCCACTCAGAAGCTATAGAGTTAAATGTTTTAATTCAGCTATTTTTCTTATTTAAACTGTTGTTTGCCTTTCACAGTATCCTTGGCATTTCTTAGTGTCCTTAAGGCCTCTGATTTCTTGGTTTCTTGCTTTGGTTATGAAGAAGCTTCTGGAGCCATTCTGTAGATAAGCATGGCTGTAAACAAGGCCTATTCATTTTTCCAAGAATGTGCTGGTAAAATCATAATGGCCAATAGAATCTAAGTGCCTTATCTCCTTTCATACAACACCGCAAATGCTGATTTCTCTGTATTAAAATACAGCTGTGGCTTTTTGAAATAGAGTGGGATTTGATTGCATCTAAAGACCGGACTGTGTCTTTGTTTTTCTCTGTCATCTCGCTGCCGGCAGGGTTAATTAGGACTCACCTTACAAAAGTCAAGAGGGCTGTTGGGGCCCTGCATAAAAATCCCTATCAGTTATACATGTGTTTCCTGAGCCATTTGTATTTGCTTGAGTATTAGGCCTCTAGCTGGTGCTCCGGCCCTCTGCCTGCTCCATGCTATCTCCCAGACCTAGTGTTTAGGACCACTACCCTGTAACCTGTCCCTGGATTCGACTCTGGACTCTGCCTTGTCATCTGCCTGTCGCTGGCCCTGGACTTGAATGAGCCAATACATGCTTTTACTTCCTGCCGCTTCCCTACAAGCAGGCCCCTGGCAGCAAAATCCATCTTGCTTTGCGGCGGGCTCTGGTGAAGATCGGGGGGCTTGTAGGCTCCACAAGCTAGCAGTGCTTAGGGAAGCTGGCAAAGCGGAATTACATGGTTAGTTGCTGCCGGGACATGCCGCTTTTTCCTTCATACTACATTGATGAATCTTGTATTGTTTTTTTTGTGTTAAAGCTAAGCACCAATTAATTGTTATTTAGTAATTTCACGGTACTGGGTCATCACATAAAAGACAAGTTTGTGCCCCTCTTTTTTCTGCCTCATTGACAAAGTGTCCATAAAGCTGCAATGACAAAAAAATATGTAGGTAATGGTTCTAGGACTGCAATGAAACAAAATAGCAAACAAAAAATGGCTTAATGGAACCTGTCAGTATATATTACCCCAGCATCAGTATTCAGGTATGAAATTAAATGTGACGTGACCTTTTAGGCGAAGCAACCTGCACCTCAATTTTGACACAATTGGGCACATTTACTGAGGGCTTTGCGCCGAACTTTTGTCGGACTGTGCACGTTCTTCTAGGCTAAAATGCCCTGCACAGGTATTTAAGTGACTGTGTCACAAACGATCCTTTTGTGGCACAGCTGCGCTGGCCTCCATGCGACACAAATTAGGGGCGTGCTGCTGGTCGGTCTGACTGATTCGGACAGAGTGGCGTATTTAACTTTAACACGCCATATGTTAAAGGTGCACCACAAAAAAGATGGTAAACTCTGTTGGGCCAGTGCAGGGAAGAGACAGATTCATGATTTCTTGTCCACGATCTTAGTGAATCGCCACTCCCAGCATTATTCACGGAAATAGCAGTTTTAGTGCAGTTTCCGACTTCCATATTTTGCCCCAATATGTGTCCAGAATGCAGAGAATCTTTACTTAGTGGAAGTAGCCATTAAGAATAGAATTATGGTGCACCATCAGCGCGGCCAAGTGGTTCGTGCATCCTCTCTTTGTTCATTTCAATTCTTCTGCAGCTATGATTGAAAGAACCCTGCGAAAGTAGACAAGAGAAGGTGCAACAAACCTTGCCGCAAAGCCCATGGTACTCTTGATTGAAATTTGCTTATCCAGGGGTGTAACAAAGAGAGGCTGAGCCCCATAGCAGACTTCTACATGGGGCCCCACTTCCCCTTAAAAAAATATGTATACATATTTGTACACACACAGGTGTATACAATCACATTTAGACATTATATACACATTTATATACTTATATACACACAAAGTTCTATACTCATAAATATATTCATACACTTTTACACACACAAATATATATATATATATATATATATATATACACTCATACGAACACATTTATGCACTCATACAACACATGCTCATAACATAAGCACTCTTGCTGTATGTACACAATGGGGCACATTTACTAAAGGTCCGTGGACCGCATTTTCATCGGGTTTTCTGACTTTTTCCGTTGTGCACCGCATTTAACTGGGGTTTTAGGAGCGGGACACATGCAGGATATCGGGCGCAGGATCTTTGTGGATCGCGGCAGATGTGCATTCTATTAATTTACATACTTTGCATTTCTGCAAACAAGAAGGTCCTTCGACCTATGTGAATAATGATATTGTTAAAATTTAACTTTTATTAATCATTTATTTAAACCATGAAGGATATTTTCCCAGTGTGTAAAGACAAACAAAAAATATATTAAAAGTAGGAATGGTGGAAAAAGAAATTAGATTTCTCTTCTGAGCAAGGAGGAGAATGTGAGGAATTTTAGATGGATTAACGTTTAACGTATGGAATAGGGAGTTTAGAACCCACAGGTGAGTATTAAAGGGTTGACAGTGCTACATTCACTCTTTTCTGTATAGTTTGGGGCTGCACAATAAAAAATTTTGGTAGCAAATCTTGACCACATTTGCACCAGGGTAGATATAAACTGTTGTGAGTGTTCAACCACACTCACACTTTGAGGTGCTTAAACCATGTAGGCTCACGGGATACAGTCAAAATTACACTTGCTAGATGTTTATTGCATGTTTAAATAGGCGTGGTTGCCTGCGGTGACCTCAAAGTGGGTCCGCGCTAGCCACTAACTTTCTTTATTACAAACACACTTTGAGTTCGCTCCCTTTGATGTTTTCCAATTGCTCATTCATTCACCATTACACTCACACTCCTATTTCTGCTAACATTGCTGTCATTCAATGCCTCGGTTTTCTGGCATTGTTGGCACTATCTAATCCTTGAACACCACTCAATCTAAAATTAGCACACATTCAAACAGCCCACCCGACATGTTTCGCCATGAGATGGCGTCTTCAGGGGGTAACGGGGCTGATCTCAGATCTGTGAGTGTAATGGTGAATGAATGAACATTGTGCACATCTAGCATCTATTCGTTAACGTCCGAATCACCCACCTGCTAAATAAATCGCGCCTGTCTCTTTAAGACACATGCGCGATTTATATGCGGAGCGACGCAGCGTCTTTCTGGCAGCTGCGTCGCTCCGTTCCAATCAGCGACACAGGCGTAATAACGTCACGCCGCCTGTGTTGCTGTGCGGAGCCGCGGCTCACAGGAGAGCCGTGTGAAGACCGGAGCCGCGCCGAGGGAGCAGCTGCCTGCAGGTGAGTATGATTTTTATTATTTTTCATGTACTTTTATTAATTAAATGTGGCTAATAAGGGGGAGTGGGGAGGTGTCATTACCGTGGGAGGGGGGAAGTACTGTATACATTATATGTATATGAATAAAGTCCTTCTGATGGAAGAGATTGTCATCTATAAGGTACTAGATGCCACTAATGACTCTCAGAACCTGTAGTCACACAGTGTCAGGGAGCTGCCTGTGGCGATGTTAGTTGTTAGTAAAGTTTTCAGCATTTACTTAACAGGGAGCGGGGGCAGCATTTTAATATTCGCCTCAGGCAGCAAATATGCTAGAATCGGCCCTGTACCCTGGTGCAAATGTGGTCAAGATTTGCTACCAAATTTTTTTATTGTGCAGCCCCAAACTATACATAAAATAGTGAATGTAGCACTGTCAACCGTTTAATACTCACCTGTGGGTTCTAAACTCCCTATTCCTCACATTCTCCTCCTTGCTCAGAAGAGAAATCTAATTTCTTTTTCCACCAATTCTACTTTTAATATATTTTTTGTTTGTCTTTACACACTGGGAAAATATCCCTCATGGTTTAAATAAATGATTAATAAAAGTTAAATTTTAACAATATCATTATTCACCTAGGTCGAAGGACCTTCTTGTTTGCAGAAATGCAAAGTATGTAAATTAATAGTAACACTTAGGGCCAGACCACACATGTGGCCCTAAGTGTATCTAATCACCTTAGATGTGCATTCTGGTGGACATTCCGGATCGGGGATCGCGACTCGGACGGGTAAGTAAATGTGCCCCATAGTGTATATACATCATATACAGTATATATATATGTATACAGTTTATACACACCATATACACACATATTGCAGTAATTACAGAATATACACTATGTACATGTCTACACGAGCATAAGGCATATTTACACACAGCTGATATACGCACATATATACACCATATACACACATACAGCATACACACACACAGTTATACTGCATATTCTTACATACAGCATAAAAAAGCATCAGATATACATTCGTACAGCAGATACACATACACCTATATCTATACACTTATGTTTATACTCTCTTTCAGTTTTCATATCCTAGGGGGGTGTAAGAGGCTACAAATATGATTTGATGCAGCCCAGTAGCTGCAGACCACATGGGGGAAATAGACGGTAGAGCATGGAGATAAAAGATTCCTAGTCCTGCTATCACCTCCTTCTCCGACATTTCTCATCTGAGCCGCCCTCTCAGCTGTGTACTGTTATAACATATTATGATGTACAATGTGTAGCATAATGGGGCACATTTACTTCCTTGGAGTTCACAAAAAGTGCGTTGTCCGATGATAATGCACATCTGCCGCGATTCACTAAGATCGTGCGCCCGATATCCTGCATGTGCCACTTCCCCGCTCAGGTCTGACGGAGTTCATCTTCTTCTTCCTGGTGCGTGTAAGTGCATTATCTTGCGACACAATTTGAATCTTAAATCTCGTGTTCACTCCAAATCAGTCGGATTGTCCGATGGCACCCCCACCTGCTTTCTGTTGCATGAATGCCAACACAGCCACACCACAATCCAATTGTATGCAACACAATCCCAGCATTAACCCCCTGTTAAATACCTGTAGAAGGTCCGCAAATCCTGAAAACGGTGCAGAGTCCGATTAAAGTGAGCAACGCTACCCTTAGTAAATAAGCCCCAATATGTATACGATGGTGCAAATGCTACATTCCTTAGGATACCAGGTCAGGTGGCCGGGTCCCTTGACACTGCAGGCCCCATAGCAGCTGCTATGGCTGCTACCTATGTAGTTATGCCCTGTGCGTATCATTACTTTTATAGGTTTTATAGCGAATTTATAAAGCTTTGTTACATTTTTATAACGTTCATTTAAAATTCAAATGTAGAGGAAAAATTTACTTTTTATCACTTCTGTGTTAAATGGGTGATACGCTGACATTTTCATTTATTTTGGGAACTGTAGAACCTTGTGATATCCTATTTTTATTGCTAGCAAATTTAAAAATGCATGTGTAAATCCATTCAATGGTATGAAATCCTACATACATTTAGACAGAATCGTTTTTTTAAGTAAAAATTAATCACCTCAGGTGTTGTACACTCAGATTCAGTACCATTACATTGTACACCAATTTACTTTACATCTAATCAGTTGTTTATATTGTACTATAATGTGAATATTTTACATGCCATTTTTTGGTTGTTGTAGATTGACTTGGTGCATACAATTGGAGAAAGTGCGGCAATGGGCGCCGCTGGTGTAGTACTGTGGGGAGGCAGTGAGTACTCCAGTACGCCGGTAAGATCACTCATTACAAAACCAAAAAATTTGGTTTCTTTCTTCTTTTTCTTTCTTCTTACCATACTGTTTGCTTTTCCAGGATAGCTGCAATTTAGTGAAAAACTACATTGATGGAGCATTTGGACGCTATATAGTAAATGTGACAAAGGCTGCTAAACTTTGCAGTAAGGTCTTATGTAACAAAAATGGGAGGTGCGTCAGGAAGAATGAAAACTCAGCGACATACCTATACTTGAATCCAGCTAATTTTGAGATCAAATCCCATGGATCTGGTAGAGGGCATTATGTCACTGGATATCATGGAAAAGAAGATGTGAAATATATGAAGAAGAAGTTTCAGTGTCAGTGCTTTGAAGGTTGGACCGGAAAGTTCTGTGAGCTCCCACAACTTGAGGAAATGCATTGGAGATCACACATCTCAAATAATGGGTCAGAGTTATCATTCCATTCTGTAAGCTTCTTGATGTATGCTCTAATTCAAATTATTATAATACTCAATTCTTAAATTTAAAGCATAACTTGCCTTTCAACAAACTGCAAAAATAAGTAGTCCAATGTGTGTACATAAAGAATGACACTGTTTCTGGCTATTACGTGTCATTATGTGCTTGTTTCAGTTGTCTCATAGATGCTGGGTGAAGACATAGCATTAGTGAGATTCAGTCCATCTTGCTAACAAGCAAATTAAAGAGGTGTTCCCATTTCAACAAATTAATTATTTGTAAGATGAAAAATCATACAACTTTTTAATATACGGTACTTTCTGTATCAATTCCTCACGTTTTTCTAGATCTCTGCTTGCTGTCATTCTATGGAAAGCTTCTTTGTTTATTTCCAATGGACAGAAATCTGACTATAATCACACAGGTGCACGGCTCGTTATATCACACAGCTCTGATTACTCTCTGTTATACTAACGATATACGCACCTGTGTGACCATGGTCAGATTTCTGTCCACTGGAAATAAACAATGAATCTTTTTGTAGAATAAAGAAGCAGAGATCCAGAAAACCATGAGGAATTGATACAGAAAGTATATTGAAAATTGTATGATTTTTCATCATACAAACAATAACATTAATTTACTGAAATGGGAACACCCCTTTAAGTGAGTGAAGAATGTAGCACTTTGCTCTAAGACGATATCTTCCAAAGTTTCATGTATTGACTTATACTATTGAGTTATTATTTATGCAACGATTGATGAAAATGTAGTGATCATTTATTTATTTAATACTTTATTGTTCATATTTCATATACCGTAATTGCACAAAATGACACTTCTATAATACTTTTACATAATATATTATGTGACTTCATGCCATTATGCCAATATAAAATAATTATATGTAAGCAAAGTTACAATTACTGAATGGAAAATGAACTTTTATATCTATATATCTTAAAGATTTTTGACATACAAATGTTCAAGCAGTACATCTTTGAGTTGAAAATATCTGCATACAGTACTTTATACACAATGTTCTAAGCTATATCAGTAAAGTTTTACAAAAGTATATTATGGTTTTCTTTTACAGTTTACTTTTGAATGGAAAATTTAAATATGTTATGTTTTTGTTTTAAAATATAAAAGTCATAAATGTGTATGTGCATGCCCACAGGAGAAAATATAAAAGATTTCTTAAACATTAAGCAGTGCATAGTGATATGACCTTTTATTACTTTTTATTAAAATTTTCACATGTGGCAAATGATAAAAGGATTTCCAATTTGGACATTTTTTAACTTTTCAGTGGAAGAAACATTTTAATATTTTGGAACATGTTTATTATTATGTTTAATTATTTATAATTCCTATTTAGGAAAAAAGGGGGGTTTGAACCATTAGGGGCTTTATCACTCAACAACATACAGGCAGTCCCCGGGTTACATTCAAGATAGGGTCTGTAGGTTTGTTCTTAAGTTGAATTTGTATATAAGTCGGAACTGTATATTTTATCATTGCAATCCCAGCCAGAACTTTTTTGGTCTCTGTGACAATTGGATTTTAAAAATGTTGGGTTGTCATAAGAATCAGGATTAATACTAAAGCTTCATTACAGACACATGTGATAACTGTTATAGCTGATTATTGTAGCCTAGGACTAAAGTACAATAAATTACCAATATCCAGAGGTCCGTTTGTAACTAGGGGTCATTTGTAAGTCGAGTGTTCTTAAGTAGGGGACCGCCTGTACTGTAATACAAATATATTGCAGTATTTTGTATATATCACAATGTGTAATATATCTAATATAGCAGATCGTTCTTTGACAACCATTATGCCTGATCACTCATAAAATATTATGCAATACAAATATATCAGTTGTAAGGCAGTGGCTGGAAAGGTCATCAATGGCATCTATATTCCAGCTAGGGTTTTCTCCTATGCTTGGTAAAGGGATGGCCATTGATGATTAATCCAGGTTCTGGGGCTGTGTTAATGGAGCTCGTTAGCCCACACCTGGTCGAGGGCTTTAGAAACCCGAGCTGCATCATGAGAGGAGTCTCTCTGACCAGAGCTAGAGGTGCTGCTGTGTGTGATACAAGCCTGGAGGTAAAGACTGCCAATGCGTTTGTTTTGTACCCTTAGCCAGAGAGGGAAAAATGCTATTGTATTAGCTAGTGCCTAGACGGGCAGGTATTTTTGTTTTGTATTTTATTTCTGTCAGTTATGCACCTGTACAAGTTGGACTTGTGAACACAACTGACAATAAAAACTAAAAGTTGGACTCAGCGTCTCTGTGAACTGTCTTGGCTCTCACCAGTGAGCTGAACCCCTACAGTTTGGTGTCTCGGATGCGGGCAGTTCCTTAAAGAGACAGAGACTTGTTTCAACAGAAAAAATGGAGGAACTTATAAAACAGCTTGTGCAAGCTAATGTTAACCTCCAGCAGGCAAATACCATACAGCGACAGGTGCATGAAGAAGCCATGCAAGCCCAGCGAGAGACCAATCATCTGTTGGTGAAAGCTCAGCAGGACATTGGTCGGGAGCAGCAGCAGGTGAACAAAACTCTCCAACAGCAAATCCAAGCCTTGGCGGAGAGACCTGAGGCGCTACAAGCCCCGCAGCAGGCACCCCGGCAGCTGGTGCAAAATGCCATGAGGAAAATGACCAAAGAGGATGATGTAGAGGCATTCCTGGGCACCTTTGAGCGGATTGCTGAGAGTTCCCGGCTTCCTGAGGACCAGTGGGCAGAAGTGTTGGCCCCCTTCTTAACATGTGAGCCCCAGAAGGCTTATTTTGACCTGAGGGTGCAGGATGCCAAAGTGTATGCTAAACTCAAGGGAGAAATCCTAGCCCGACTCGGGGTTACCCTTGCTCTCCGTGCACAGAGAGTCTACACCTGGGAGTACGACCCTGCCAAGCCAGCCAGGTCACAGATGTATGATCTCTTCCACCTGACCAACAAATGGCTGCATCCAGAGGAGCTTACTGCAACCCAGGTTGTGGAGCGGGTTGTCTGTGACCGCTTTGTCCGTGCTCTACCTGCAAAAGTACAGAGATGTGTCGGGTATTCAGATCCAAAAACTGTGGATGAGCTGGTGTCCACAGTGGAGCGCTTTACGGCTACAGAAGAGTATCTCCAGGTGCTGTGTCCCACATCCCCTAGGAACAACAGAAAACCACCATCTGGTAAGACTGTTCCTTATTCTAAAGGGGTAAAACTGCCATCTAAAGAGGGTGGGTCACCGCCTTTTGGTCCTAGAGACCGGCCTACAAGTCCAAAACAGGACTCTGTGTCTAAAGCCCGGGGTCAGGTAGTCTGCTGGCGCTGCCAAGGACTGGGACATATCGCTGCTAACTGCCCGGTGCTGGGAGAACCTATGGAGTGTGACTTGGGAAGGCGTGGGTCCTTGTTTGCTAGACCTTCTTGTGCTGCACATATGGACAATGCATCGGAGAGACAGACCTGTGTAGTACAAATAGAAGGTCATCCTGTTTTGGCATTGCTGGACTCTGGGAGTCTGGTGACTTTGGTACATGCAAGTCTGGTGGACCCTGACAAAGTCCAGACTCGCCGCATGGGTGTAATTTGTATCCATGGAGATACTAAGGACTATCCCACTGCTGTCATAATGGTGGAAACTATTTGTGGGACATTAAGCCATGAAGTCGGCGTGGCTAAAAACCTGTTGCATAGTGCCATTATTGGACGAGATTTTCCCTTATTCTGGGATCTGTGGGAAAATAAAAACAGTCAATTGTATAATGTGCATGATTTTGTTAACCTGTCTGAACATGTCTCTATGTCTGATACCTCAGCTGTGCCTGTCATTGCTGTACCTTTAGAGCAAGAGGAACCTAATAATTTTCCTTTAGAGGTCTTTGCTGGGGACTCAGAGGAAACAGTTCCTGATTTAGAACTTTCCCAGTTACAAGTATCCAGGGGAAACTTTGGTACGGAACAGCTGAGAGATTCGAATCTTGTTAATGCCTGGAAAAATGTAAAAGTTATTAACAGTGTACCCCAAGAACCAGGCGTTGAATTGGAGTATCCCCATTTTATGGTACACAATGACTTGTTGTATAGGGTGAAGAAAACCCCAACTGATGTAATAGAGCAGCTTATTGTACCGCAGTGTTTTGTAAAAACCATATTGGAGCTAGCTCATTCTCATGTATTAGGGGGACAGCTAGGGGCTGAGAAAACCAGAGAGCGAATTGAGAGAAACTTTTTCTGGCCGGGTATTTATAAAGCGGTCGATGTATTTTGTCAGTCCTGCCCGGAGTGTCAAATTAACACTCCTCGGCCGCATTTTCGCAACCCACTCATTCCCCTTCCAATTATTGAAATTCCATGTGAGCGTATTGCTATGGATCTTGTGGGTCCACTTCCTAAGTCCGCTAGGGGTCACCAACACATCTTAGTGATCCTAGACTACGCAACCCGCTATCCAGAAGCAATACCGCTCAGGAATACATCATCTAAGGTCATAGCAAAAGAGCTATTCCAAATGTTCACCAGCACTGGTATTCCTAAAGAAATACTCACTGACCAGGGGACACCTTTCATGTCCAAAATTACTAAAGAATTGTGCCGGTTGTTAAAAATTACACAATTACGCACCTCTGTGTATCATCCACAAACCGATGGGCTAGTGGAAAGATTTAATAGGACACTGAAAGGCATGCTCAAAAGGGTGGTGGATAAAGACGGGAAAGACTGGGATTGTCTTCTTCCCTATTTAATGTTTTCTATAAGGGAGGTTCCACAGGCATCTACAGGGTTCTCACCCTTTGAACTCCTTTATGGAAGACATGTACGAGGGCTCTTAGACATTGCTAAAGAAACTTGGGAGCAGGAACGCACACCACATAGAAGTGTTGTTGAGCATATAGCTCAGATGCAGGACCGCATAGCAGCAGTAATGCCAATGGTTAAAGAGCATATGCAGCAAGCTCAAGAGGCTCAGGCAAGGGTCTACAATAGATCTGCTAGGGTCAGAACTTTCCAACCAGGTGATAGAGTGTTAATTCTGGTACCCACAGTAGAAAGTAAATTTTTGGCAAAGTGGCAAGGGCCCTATGAGGTTGTTGAAAGGGTTAATGAGGTTAATTATAAGGTATATCAACCAGGGAAAAGAAAACCCTACCAGATATACCATGTTAACCTCATTAAACCCTGGAAAGATCGTGAGGTGCTTTGTGCCACAAAGCAGCCTCAACAGTTTCCGAGCAATGTATTGCCTGAGGTTTATGTCGCTGAAACTTTATCCGCAGTTCAGAAACAAGAGGTCAGGGAGCTGCTGCAAAGGAACAGGGAAACATTCTCTGAGTTGCCGGGACGTACCAACCTTATAAAGCATGATATTGTGACACAGCCAGGAGACAAGGTTAAGTGGCGCCCATATCGTGTACCCGAAGCCCAGAGACAGGCAATCTCAGAGGAAGTAAAGAAAATGTTTGACCTTGAGGTTATTGAAAAATCACAAAGTGGTTGGTCTAGCCCAATCGTTCTCATTCCCAAACCCGACGGTACCCTGAGATTTTGTAACGACTTTAGGAAGTTGAATGAAATCTCAAAATTTGATGCCTATCCTATGCCCAGGGTTGATGAATTGATAGAAAGGTTGGGTCCGGCTAGGTATGTCACTACTCTGGACCTTACTAAGGGCTATTGGCAGGTTCCATTAACTAAAGAGGCAAAGGAAAAGACTGCTTTCTCTACCCCAGACGGCCACTATCAGTATAAAGTACTCCCTTTCGGCCTACATGGTGCACCAGCCACTTTTCAGAGGTTAATGGACCTACTTTTGGAGCGTCATAGAACATATTCAGCAGCCTACCTAGATGATGTGGTTATCTTTAGCCCAGATTGGGAATCTCATCTAGGGAAGGTACAAGCTGTCTTGGATTCCTTGCGGGAGGCCGGCTTAACCGCCAACCCAAGAAAATGTAAAATTGGTCTAGAGGAGGCTAGATATTTGGGGTATAACATTGGAAGAGGAGTCATCAAACCCCAAAGTGACAAAATTGAGGCAATTAAAAACTGGCCTCAGCCCATTTCCAAAAAGCAGGTCAGAGCCTTCTTGGGCATAGCGGGTTATTACAGGAGGTTTGTGGCAAACTTTGCCACTATTGCCGCTCCTCTCACAGACCTTACCAGGGGGTCAATGTCCAACATGGTAAAGTGGAATGAGGAGGCAGAACAGGCTTTCCAGCGATTGAAGGACGTGCTGTGTAAGAGGCCGGTATTGATTTCTCCTAACTTTAAGGAGGAGTTTATACTGCAAGCAGATGCCTCTAATGTTGGGTTAGGGGCTGTCCTTTCTCAGGTAAAAAATGGGGAAGAGCACCCTGTAATGTACCTCAGCAGAAAACTAACATCTGCTGAAAAAAATTATGCGATAATAGAAAGGGAATGCCTTGCTCTGAAGTGGGCCATTGAGTCTCTGAGATATTATCTCCTGGGCAGACAATTTAGACTAGTCACAGACCACTCACCCTTAAAATGGATGGCCCAAAATAAGGGGAAAAATGCGAGAGTGACTAGATGGTTCCTTGCTCTGCAAGATTTTAAGTTTTATGTGGAACATCGTCCAGGAGCTCTACAAGGTAATGCGGACGCATTATCACGCGCTCATTGTTTAGTGACACAAGTTGCTCCTCCCCACAGGTCTGAGCAGAGGGGGAGGGTATGTAAGGCAGTGGCTGGAAAGGTCATCAATGGCATCTATATTCCAGCTAGGGTTTTCTCCTATGCTTGGTAAAGGGATGGCCATTGATGATTAATCCAGGTTCTGGGGCTGTGTTAATGGAGCTCGTTAGCCCACACCTGGTCGAGGGCTTTAGAAACCCGAGCTGCATCATGAGAGGAGTCTCTCTGACCAGAGCTAGAGGTGCTGCTGTGTGTGATACAAGCCTGGAGGTAAAGACTGCCAATGCGTTTGTTTTGTACCCTTAGCCAGAGAGGGAAAAATGCTATTGTATTAGCTAGTGCCTAGACGGGCAGGTATTTTTGTTTTGTATTTTATTTCTGTCAGTTATGCACCTGTACAAGTTGGACTTGTGAACACAACTGACAATAAAAACTAAAAGTTGGACTCAGCGTCTCTGTGAACTGTCTTGGCTCTCACCAGTGAGCTGAACCCCTACACAGTATATAGTATATATCACAATATACAGTATATTGTATATATCAGATTGCTCTATGATAGCCAAGGGAGCCTCAGAAAGAAACTAGCATAGAAACAGATGCCACCCCTGATAACGTCCCATCGGGGTGTTGCACCGCTCTCAGCCAAAATGGCCGCACACATGCATGGTTCTTAAACAAGTAGCAGAGGGTATCTGTGTAATGCAGCGAACACCCACCCTGTATGGAGAGGGCTCAGCCTATTAACAATGCTGAACACCTACATATACTTAAAGAATTTCTATGCAGAAGTAAAATACGGTAAAATGAGCCAGGGTAAAAGATGCCACAACTCTCATGAAATGACTATACAATCCCCCTAACCAACGAATTAAAGAACCATGGTCCAAAGACAAATTCTTATTATATAAAATATATCACTTTATTAATAATTCATTAAAATGCACGCATATAATTGATACAGTAAGAGTAACAGAAGAAAACACAGACCACCATTGCACTGCGTACATATATCATATAAAGTGCAAAATATGAAATAAATAAAGTGCACAGTGCACACCATTGAGATGCCAACTAATAAGGCCACAATGTACCAATAGATATAGATGTAACCAATAGGGGTATACCTGCACGATAGAGAGTAAAAGGTCTGAACACACTGCCTCACGGTCCCCTTGATATATTTTATACAATAAAAATTTGTGTTTGCACCATGGTTCTTTAATTTGTTGGTTTCGTGGATTGTATTAACAATGCTGTACTGTAATATTATGCTGCTCATTGTAAAATTTTTATTTATATTTTATCAGAAATTCAGTATCTGATCATTTCATATGTCATGTTAGCTGGCCTGGCAACTGTATCTAAAGCTAAAGAGAAAATATACATTAGCTCCATCTAGTGTCAGAATTTGAAACATTTTGTGAAAAAAATTCTATTGGTATCAATATGTACACAATGAAAATAATATCATTAAACATCTCTAGACAAATTCTCAAGAGAATATTTATACTACTGATAACCTGTAATGATTCATCAGTACAGAATATTTTTGCTATGAAGCTAATTCATAGACAAAAACAGATGAACAGTCCAGGAACATAATTTCTTTTAGTTTTTGTTCAAATCTGTGTTGTACAGGCGGTCCCCTTCTTAAGAACACCCGACTTACAGACAACCTCTAGTTACAAACAGACCTCTGATAATTGGTCATTTACTGTACTTTAGCTTTAGGCTTCAATAAACAGCTATAACAGTTATCAGAGGAGTCTGTAATGAAGCACTATTGTTAATCCTGGTACTTATGACAATCCAACATTTTTAAAAGCCAAAAATTTGGCTGGGGTTACAATTATAAAATATACAGTTCCGACTTACATACAAATTCAACTTAAGAACAAACCTACAGATCCGATCCTGTACGTAACCCAGGGACTGCCTGTAATTGTACTGCACAAAGTAGTGAAGCATGCTGTGTTCTTTTGTCTAACATTTGTAATGGAATCTGCATAGGATGCCCCTAACAGAGCCAACAATGCAGATGCAACTATAGCATTCTTATATCCACATTACACAGCGTGACTTGGATGTCAGTCTTAAGACCTTGCAACCCTTACTCATCATAACACTGTGTCCCGAGACTGAATGTTAATACTAAGGACAAAGGTGTCTAAATACACACATCTTTTAAAATTCTGTCTAAATTTATATGTCACACAGAATAACAGTGTCTTTCCTTATCCTCCTTTTTACATAATATCCTTGCTTGATGTTTTAAAACTTAGTTCGGAAGTGTTTTCCTAGCAGAATATGGGATCTGGACACTCTTGGTCTCCCAATATGAAACTGAAGGAGTCTGAAAGTTCCTGTTTCGGCTGCACGTCATGATAGCACATAAGAATTGTACATTTCTAGTTTTACTAGATGAACAATCAGCTTTTTCTACCACACACTTGTGCTCCGTGTGACAATTTATCAATTTATGGTTCCAGTGCTTGATGTATTCATTGTGTTCTAGGATGCAGTCTGGAAGGTTGGGATTGTGTTACCTGACATAGTGACAGAGATGGTGCTGTTAACATCAATTGTGTTTGGTACAAGTCACTTAAGTCCCTATATTGGACCAAAAACAAGTTTTCTCCAATCTAGAGAGAAAATCTCATATGGAAGTCATCATAGAAGTGGCAACACTGGTCCAACAGTGGGTACCGAAAATCCCACGCTCACTCATAGAACCTGGTGGCATTCTGTGGATTCAATACTCCGTATTTCTACTTCAATACTCAGTATTTCTCTTCATAAACAGGAAACCTATGAATTTTCCCTGAGGTACTCTTAAGGCTGCATCTGCATTTCTCCTCAGGCAGCAGATGGTAGAGTCCTGAGGGGGCGGCAGGTTACCAGAAGTATGAACTTGCCAAATGAAGAAAAACGGCATCTGTTTCTTTAAGACAAGCAGAGCGGAACAGCACAGATTCTTCTGTCTGCATCGCTTTGTATGACGAAGGCCGGCGTGATAACGTCATTCTGGGGCTTCCTATGTATCTCCCTTCCTCCTTAGTGGAAACTGTGACCCAGTAGAAAATCTGGGAATAAATGGGACACAGTAGCATGGGAGTACAGGGAGGTACTACTTTCATTATTTTATTACTGGCAACATCCTTTATAAACTTACTAGGAGGAATGTATAGAATTGGGGGTGTGCTGTACATAGTTTAACTATGAGAGAGCTGTATATAATTATACAACTATATGGGGTGTGTATTTGGGCAGCTGTATATTACCTATGAGTTGGCTGTATATAAACCATGAAGGGGCTATATATAGACTGGGAGGCTGTATTTGGACCGTGGGCAGCATATAAATAATTGTAAATAATCATTATTTTTGCATGTTTTTCTCCTTTTTTTTTACACTGTTCATTGCACAGGTTCATTAACAATTTTATTTGATTGCATGCATTGTTCAAGACATGTTGATATGCACTGGGGCTTATTTACTAAGGTCCCGCGGCCGCATTTCCGTTGGGTTTTCCGTCATTTTCGGGTATCGCGTCGCACGTGATCAGTTTGTGTCGCAATCGCGTCGGCTTTCACGCGAAACAAATCGGGGGGCGGGTCGACGGATGATCCAACAAATTCGGAATAAGCGCGGGATTTAACAAATCAATTTGTGTCGCTTCCAATGCATACTTACATACACCGAGAGGAAGAAGGTGAACTCCGGTGGACCTGATTGGGGAAGCGGCACATGCAGGAAATCGGGCGCACAATCTTCATGAATCGCAGCAGATGGGCATTGCGGCTGACATTGCACCTCGGGGATCGTGCAGGGACCAGGTAAGTAAATGTGCCCCAATATGTAGTGTTTTTATAGTGATTTTCACAGATTTTTTAAGTAAAATGTGATTTTTACATATGATGGTGCATTAGGGGATCTTTATTAAATTATTTACTTAAATTATTATTTTATTTAAATTATTATTTTTATTGAAAGTCATTTGATCAATTGTTCAGTGTAATATACTACAATACTGATGCATTACATTAGTCAGCCTATGCATTCTGCATATGCATGTGAACCCAAGATCCCATATGTGCTATTACAATGTGTGTGAAATAAACATTCTGGAGATTACTGTAGATCCAACAACTTCATGAATCATTCAATTGGACTCTTATATGAGGGCTGTTAACATACAATTTCTGAGGCTGAATTTAATTGTCCAGCAGAGTAAAAGTTGTGGCAATCCTCTAAATAATCTGTTTTATCATAGTTTTTTTATGGATGTTGCCACTAAACTAGCCAATATGTCATTATGACTTATATTTCCCTTTGCCCTGTTGAGCTGGTCTAGTCATATTATGGTCTGATACAACTTAAATAGAGCTATTTTAGACTCCCTGTCCTTTTTTCTGGCACTGTACATTGGCAATGGACATGAATAAGGAATGACATTCCACAAATTACTTTACAGAGCACACACTTCTGTACACTATGTACATACGTACTGTGCCATTGCCTATGAGTGCTTTTAAAAAAGATAACTGAAAAGCTTTTCACCTCAAACTGTCTTGAAGTTAGGCAAGGAAAATGTGTGTAGACAGTCTTACATTTCTCAAGATTTATCACAGTGTCTAATAAGGGATAATATACACTCACCGGCCACTTTATTAGGTACACCATGCTAGTAACGGGTTGGACGCCCTTTTGCCTGCAGAACTGCCTCAATTCTTCGTGGCATAGATTCAACAAGGTGCTGGAAGCATTCCTCAGAGATTTTGGTCCATATTGACATGATGGCATCACACAGTTACCGCAGATTTGTCGGCTGCACATCCATGATGCGAATCTCCCGTTCCACCACATCCCAAAGATCCTCTATTGGATTGAGATCTGGTGACTGTGGAGGCCATTTGAGTACAGTGAACTCATTGTCATGTTCAAGAAACCAGTCTAAGATGATTCCAGCTTTATGACATGGCGCATTATCCTGCTGAAAGTAGCCATCAGATGTTGGGTACATTGTGGTCATAAAGGGATGGACATGGTCAGCAACAATACTCAGGTAGGCTGTGGCGTTGCAACGATGCTCAATTGGTACCAAGGGGCCCAAAGAGTGCCAAGAAAATATTCCCCACACCATGACACCACCACCACCAGCCTGAACCGTTGATACAAGGCAGGATGGATCCATGCTTTCATGTTGTTGACGCCAAATTCTGACCCTACCATCCGAATGTCGCAGCAGAAATCGAGACTCATCAGACCAGGCAACGTTTTTCCAATCTTCTACTGTCCAATTTCGATGAACTTGTGCAAATTGTAGCCTCAGTTTCCTGTTCTTAGCTGAAAGTAGTGGCACCCGGTGTGGTCTTCTGCTGCTGTAACCCATCTGCCTCAAAGTTCGACATACTGTGCGTTCAGAGATGCTCTTCTGCCTACCTTGGTTGTAACGGGTGGCGATTTGAGTCACTGTTGCCTTTCTATCAGCTCGAACCAGTCTGCCAATTCTCATCTGACCTCTGGCATCAACAAGGCATTTCCGCCCACAGAACTGCCGCTCACTGGATGTTTTTTCTTTTTTGGACCATTCTCTGTAAACCCTAGAGATGGTTGTACGTGAAAATCCCAGTAGATCAGCAGTTTCTGAAATACTCAGACCAGCCCTTCTGGCACCAACAACCATGCCACGTTCAAAGGCATCAAATCCCCTTTCTTCCCCATACTGATGCTCGGTTTGAACTGCAGGAGATTGTCTTGACCATGTCTACATGCCTAAATGCACTGAGTTGCTGCCATGTGATTGGCTGATTAGAAATTAAGTGTTAACGAGCAGTTGGACAGGTGTACCTAATAAAGTGGCCGGTGAGTGTATGTGTTGCATTGTTGGGGGGGATCTACGGTAATCTATTTTGCTTCCTTTATTAGTTGGCTAAGTTTACACTATAAAATAGTAATTTTTTTGGCACAATTTTGCAGTTGGCATTGCAAGTTATGCCACTCCACCTCCCACAACTTACAAGTTGAAAAAATGTCTAAAATGTGTCTAGCTCTTCATATACAGTGGGGCTTATTTACTAAGGGTTTGAGGCCGCACTTTCGTCAGTTTTTTTGACGTTTTCAGGAGTGCCGCCACTGGGACAGGTATTTAATGGGGAATTGTGTTGCACGCGATGGGATTGTGCCGCCGCTGCGCTGGCTTTTATTTCACAAAAATCGGGGGATGGGCTGCCGGACAATCCAACTGATTCGGACTCAACTTTCATATTGTGTTGCAAGACAATGCACTTACATGCACCCGGAAGAAGAAGGTGAACTCCGTCAGACCTGAGCAGGGAAGCGACACATCCATGATATTGGGCACACGATCGTAGTGAATCGCAGCACAGTGCATTATCATCAGACAATGCACTTTCGGAGAACACGTCAGGACAGGTAAGTAAATGTGCCCCATTATGTTTCACAAACCATATAAGAGCTAAGTCAAACAAGGTACTTACTTGGTACTTGGAACAGGGAATGTGTGGAACCACAAGTCCATACTTCAATGTTATACATGATGCAAAAAGTCACTGTGGGAATGCACAGACTCCCTGCATCATGTATAACTATAATCATTGACTGCTGGGGGGGCCCACATAAGGTTGTACATAAGTAATCCATGAGGGAGAAGGGGCTGTATCTAATGAATCCATTGGATTTCAGGGGTCTTACATTAAATAACAATGAGAGGGCTGTTTTGTATGATAAACTAGGGAATATTTTAGGGAACAGGAGTCTGTTTTAGTTTCTGAATTTTTAATGCCGCTACATGAGTTCACTGCAAAGGGGCCCACTGAAACCTGGAGCTAACCTTGAATCTGTGTTACATGGACAAGCAATTAGACAGTTTTCCACTGCAAATTATACCAGTATGCTGATACATTCTGCTCAATTTGTCTCATTGATTTCTTTTAAAGGAAACCTGCCACTGGTAATGGTAGGTATTAGCTGTAAACACCGGTCACCAGGCTATATCGCGGTTTAAACACATTTTGATGAACAGACCCGAAGCAGCTTCGGCATCCATAGGAAGTAACGGAGGCGTCACGAGCGCACGTCCGCGCGCAGCTCTTAAGCTACCTCGGGTCTGTTCATCAAAATGTGTTTAAACCGCGATATAGCGGTTTAAAACACTAGCAAAGGTAATCTCCGGCAACAGCTCACCCTGAGCTGGTGCCCGGTGTTTACAGCTAATACCTACCATTAGCAGTGATAGGTTTCCTTTAACCACTTGCCGGCACTGCATCATTTCTTGTCCTAATTACCTAGTACAATTTATTATAAAGTAGTGCAGAATTCATCTGCTGCTTAGTATTTTGCCAGCAGTGGTCATGGAACTGGCTGCCGGCATCTAAGAAAGTTTCTCTACGGAGGCAAGTCTTGTATTGTAAGACTGCCCTGTGTTTGTGTTTTGCATATAACAGTCTGTATGTCAGACAATGCATGTGCATAGGCTAACTGTTTTATTACACAGTAATGCATGAGCATTGCAGTGGATTAGTGTGTGTAAGTGATCAGAAGATTACGTGTTCAAGTCCAATAAGAGGACAAAAAGTAATGAAATGAATTAAAATGTCCAGCCTGCACTTTTGTACGGCTTCAATAAACATTTGCTGAAACTAAAACATATGGGGGTATATTTACTAAGGGCTGTGCTCCAGTTTTTTGGCAGACTTTTCATGCTCTTTTAGTTGCAAACTGCTTGCACGTGTATTTAAGAAGTGCCTGCACCACAATTGTGTCGTATGTGACCCTTTTGTGGCGCAGCTGCACTAGTCCTCATGTGACACAAATTAGGGGGTGTTCTGGTGCTTAGTCGGACTATGTGCTGTATTTAACATGCAAAATCTGTCACAGGCGTGCCTTATCTTAACTTAACGTGTACCACAATAAAGTTGGTGCACTCTTTTGGGGCACTATACACAGGCAAACTGCATTTAGCGCAGTTTGCCCTGTTCTTAGTAAATGTTCCCCATAATGTAAAAACAAAGAGCGAAAATCAGTATATAAACACATCATATATCACAGTGTTCATAACATTTGAGCAATTAAAAATAAATCACTATTGAACTTGCATTTACAATAATGTAAAACACAAATAAGAAAAATATGTCTACACTTAAAATCTTACTACACAAAAAAAATAAATAAAAAGAGTAAATGGTACTAATGAAAGTACAACTTGTCCGGCAAAAAGTAAGCCATTACACAGCTTGCTAAACAAAAGACAAAAAAATTACTCCAAGAAGATGGCAAAGCAAAAACATATATGTGCACATTCACTAAAAACAGTGGAAACTGCATTATGCGCAGTTTGCCTGTGTAGTGTGCAGAGGGCACCAGATTCATGAATTGTGGTGCCCGTTCTTCATGAATCTTGCTTTCCATGTACCGCCTCAACAGATTGCGGCAAATTTTTTTTGGGCACCTTTAACATGGGGGGTGCAACACATATGAGGCGAGTACACATAAAAGAATTTGCAAACTCTGAAAGCAAATTGGTGCAAGGTCCTTAATAAATGTGCCCCATATTGTTTTCAAAATAATTTCACCCTGCAAAAGTAGCAAACAATAAAAGACTATATAAATTGGCTATCACCCTAATCATACTGACTTAAAGGGAACCTGTCACCAGGAGACCCATTTTTAGCACTCCCCCAGTCCCCACAGAGCATAGTACATACTCTGCCAAAGTGTTTTTGTATAAAAAATTGGTTTTACAGAAAAAAAGATATGTTATATTGTACCTTTCATTAGCATCTGCTGTGTGACTAGGCAGTTGCCAAAAGGGAGGGTCTGGTAAGGAGCAGTCCCCCCCACCCACCCTTGGGAAACATGTGACCTTTTCAAATATATGAATAACTCCCCTCACTCAGGATTGGCTATAGAAGAGCAGGGGGCATCGCTAAGCCCAGTGATGGGTGTTTTCATATATTTGAAAAGGTCACATGGAGAAGTTGTTCCCCAATGGTGGAGGGAAACTGCTCCTTTCCAGCTACTCCCAAAAGGCAACTGCCTAGTCACACAGCAGATGCTAATGAAAGGTACAATATAACATATCTTTTTTTCTGTAAAACCAATTTTTAATACAAAAACACTTTGGCAGTGTATATACTATGCTCTGTGGGGACTGGGGGAGTGCTAAAAATGGGTCTCCTGGTGACAGGTTCCCTTTAAAGAATAAAACTAACATGGTAGTGTAATGCAGGCCCAAGGTGAACTTTAACCAGCCAAGGGTGGGTGGACTGATATGTGATCTTAGAGCCCCTAGCTGGCTGTAGTCAATTGGTTGCAATGCATTTAGTATGGCCAGTGTTGTGGTGAGACCCATCTCAGTGAGGTAATGTGCAGTGATGGCAGTTACATATGATAATTGTGGTAACAGAGCAGGACAGTCGGTCACATCATCACTGGAAGCAGATAATAAGAGGGAGGAGCGGTTACTGAAAACTGCAGGATCATGGGAGTTGTAGTATACTGTGGCAGCCATCTTAGAGATAACTCTGCCTACATTAGAAAGCCCATTAAATTTGGTGATAAAAACACTATTTAATTTCCATTTTGTGATTAATGACATTGAGTTGTATGTCACACCCTCGACACCTCTCTCTCCCATGCTGGGAGCAAGGGAGAGGGAGTTGAAGTGACACGAGAGGTGCGGGCATACATAATTAGCAGCCCAGAACGCAGGACATCTTGTCCCTGTGCTCAGTGCTGCAAATTATAACTTTCTTTTCTAGGTGATCCCAGCGTGTCAAGACTAGCGATGGACTCAAGATAAAGAGGAGCGGCGGGGAGTACAGTTTTTTTAACCTGGTTGATTTCCTTTAATATCATAATCTCAAAATCACCAGCATAAGTTAAAGTGTTAAAGTTATTACCAGATAAAGTAAAACATGTCAGTTTTAAAAAATAGGGTTTGGTCATCTTATAGATTTTTATCTGGGGCTCAAACCCCTAACATTGTAAGGTGACTTTCAAATTATAGAGTCTTTATTCCAGCTTGGAATGGAGTAAACCAGGAAAGACACACTGTCCTTTCTGAAGATTAGCTCAAGACTGCTTTATTCTCTTTGGCACTGAAACTCTTATCTGGAAAGTCATAAAACACACTCTGAAAGGGGCGTGCAAGTACACAAGCGGGCAATACTATTGGGTGGTTTGACCCTTGAAATTCAACACTATTGGATGTAAGCACACAAAGGAATGTAGAACCATTGGCTGTCTTCACATAAACCAAATGTCCAGATGTTCACCTGGATACCTTCCCCTAGGTGGTGCTAGCGAGCACTAAGTCTTTGTGTGCTGAGGGGCGAACACCACCCAAACTTCAGTTATCACTACACAAAGTTATGTAAAATGAATGCTGAATCTTTAAAATGTCTGACAGTATGTTAGATGGCATTCAAGACCAGTGAGATATCCTTAACATTCATCAAGGAACAAATGACTTTGTTTACTAAGGGGGTTAAACAAAATAGATACATTTGAAATTGAACATTATCATCACTGAAGGTACACATAGGCCAACCACACAATTACATTTTATCTGTGTGAAGAAATTATATCAAGTATTTTAACCAAAGTTTTATAGGATGAAAATCAACCTAATCCAAAAAAACATTCAATCAAAAGCTATATATTGTTACATTGATTAAACACAATGATCAAAAATATTGGCCATGTAAAAGTGAGACAAGGCTAGATGCACATGGTATGAAAAACTGACATATTCTTCAGCCTTTCACCGCAGTCTTTCATCAGTTTTGCATCCGTTTCATATGAATGCTCATAAATAATAGTCTATGGGGCATATTTATCAGTCACAATGAAGTGCAATTTGTTGGTGCAGAAAACAAGCCATCACAGAGCTCTTTACGTGTAAAAATAAAAAAATTTATAGAATTTTCAAGGTGGACATCACGGATGCGCCTGCGATCCTTGTTGCTGATCGAGGGCACACCCGTGCCTCTCCGTGTGGCCCCTCGGCCCGGACTTAACTTTCCACGAGCCTACTTCCTGTCCGACTACACCGCGTGCATCCCCGCTCCTAGGGTGCCCGCGTGCCGGCTCTTCTACACTTAAAGGCCCAGCGTCTTCCTGATTGGCTCTGGCTAATCCGGCTCATCCCTTATAATCCGGCACCTCCCGTCCTTCCTCGCCGGATCTTCTGCATTTTCCAAGGAACTTACAAGGTTTCCAAAACTCTCTTCCCATAGCGGTTCCTGTTGAAGAGAAAGCCCTTCCAGCTCCTATGTCTCCAGCGTTCCCTGATGCTCCCATGTTTCCTGTGTCTCCAGCCTTCCCAAGAGCTCCTGTGGCTCTATAAGGCCTGTAACATTCTAATATTTATAGTATCAAGCATTTTTAGAATCTTTTTGAAGTATGTGTATTATTTTTTCAAAATAATGGTAAAAATAAAAAGATATAAATCATTTCCTTTAGCTTATTATTCACTTCTATGAGTCAATATATGATAATGTGCGAAGTAGAGGTGTAAACTTGTTTATTAGGATTATTATAGGATGTGACTGGTAATTTAAGCAGTTTAGACATACTAAAGTATGGCACACCCTAAGCCAATGTATAACCATTTTAAAAGTACACATTATGTGTTATAGTCATAAATAATAAGATGTGGAATTCATTACTGGACATAAAACTGTAATATACATTCCTCAGTAGCAGCTAATTTTTGCACCATCAATGAATTCCTAAATACCGTAAGCAGAAAAAGAAATAAATAAGGATCCAGTTCACATATCTTGAGTAGTTTCATTAGTTTTTTTGCATTTCTTATATTGTAATTATGGTAAATCCAGAAGAGGTGAAACTTCATTTTACATATTATTTTATACATATTACTCATGGACAGTTAGAGATACCGTATATACTTGAGTATAAGCCAACCTGATTATAAGCCGAGACCCCTAATTTTACCACCAAAAACTGGGAAAACCTATTGACTTGAGTATAAGCTGAGGGTGGGAAATACATTGGTCACAGCCCCCCCCCCAGTATATAGCCAGCAAGCCCCCAGTAGTATATAGCCAGCCCCCTATAATATACAGCCATCCTGCCCCCTGTAGTATACAGCCAGCCCAGCCTGCCCCCTGTAGTATACAGACAGCCCCCTGTAGTATACTGCCAGCCCAGCCTCCCCCCTGTAGTATACAGCCAGCCCAGCCTGCCCCCAGTAGTATACAGCCAGCTCAGCCTGCCTCCAGTAGTATACAGCCAGCCCAGCCTGCCCCCAGTAGTATACAGCCAGCCCATCCCTGCCCCAGTAGTATACAGCCAGCCCAGCCTGCCCCCAGTAGTATACAGCCAGCCCAGCCTGCCCCCAGTAGTATACAGCCAGCCCAGCCTGTCCCCTGTAGTATACAGCCAGCCCAGCCTGCCCCAGTAGTATACAGACAGCCCAGCACTAAAAAAAAACACTTATATAATCACCCTCCGACGGCACTGATGCACAGCGCGGCCCCTCTTCTGTCTTCCGCGCCTGTCTTCTTTCTTCTGTAACAGCCTGCAGGGCGTGTTCATGTTTCATTCCGGCCGGTGCATAGTATGACGTCAGCGGCGCCGTGTCACAGTATGCGCCGGCCGGGAAGAAACATGACCACGCCCTGCAGGCTGTTACAGAAGAAAGAAGACAGGCGCGGAAGACAGAAGAGGGGCCGCGCTGACATCGGGGAACCGCGTTGTGCATCAGGGCTGTCGGAGGGTGAGTATAAAAGTTTTTTTTTAGTGCTGGGCTGTCTGTATACTACTGGGGGTAGGCTGGGCTGTATACTACTGGGGACAGGCTGAGCTGGCTGTATACTACTGGGGGCAGGCTGGGCTGGCTGTATACTACTGGGGGCAGGCTGGGCTGGCTGTATACTACAGGGGACAGGCTGGGCTGGCTGTATACTACCGGGGGCAGGCTGGGCTGGCTGTATACAACTGGGGACAGGCTGGAATTGCTGCACTTTTTTGTGCAGAAAAACTTGGCTTATACACGAGTATATACAGTATATTGGAGAGAAAGAGGGAATTTTCTTTTACCTAAGCCACCCCTTTTACTCCGTCCCTCACTCAACCCCACACAGTATAATTTCCCCCTTTGTGTACTCCATCTTCCCCAGAAACTGTGTTCCCCCAGCTTCAAAACACATTCTTTGTGCCCCCCAGCAGCTCCACTTGTTATTTTCCCTCCCAGCAACTGCCCCTGTTGTTGTGCCCTCCAGCAGCTGCCCCAGTGATTGTGCCCCCAACAGTTCCCCCTGTTATTCTGCCCCCCCCCAGTAGCTCCCCCTGTTATTGTGCCCAGCCAGCAGTTCCCCATTAGTGTGTTCGCTCCCCAGCACCTCCCCATTATTGTGCCCAGGCAGCAGTTCCCCCTGTTAGTGTGCCCGCTCCCCAGCAGCACCTCATTATTGCCCCCTCCCCAGCAGATTCCCCTGTTAATGTGCTCCCCAGAAGTCCCACCTGTTATTGTGCCCCCCCAGCAACTTCCCCTTTTGGTGCGCCTCTACAGTAAAATAATAAACACAGACATTTACCGTTCATTATTTCCCTTGCAGCAGCTCATCTCTACTCTGCTTCTGCTCTATGTAGTTGTGATGCCAGCAGGAAGGGATGACATCATCAGATGATGTCATCACCTGACGGCTCTGCTAGACACAGCAGAAGCAGAGGAACAGCCATAGGGGCACATTTACTAAGGGTCCGTCGGACACATTTCCGCCGGATTCCCCAAATTTTTCCGTTTTGCGCTGAATTGCCCCGGGCTTTTAGCGCATGTGATCGGATTGTGGCGTATCGGCGCTGGTTTTCATGTGACACAAATCGGGGGCTATCGGACAACCCGACTGATTCGGACAAACCGCAGAATTTAAAAATGAAATTGTGTCATAAGATCAGCACTCACATGAACCGGGAAGAAGAAGGTGAACTCTGGCGGACCTGAGCGGGGAAGCGACACATGCAGGAAATTGGATGCACGATCTTAGTGAATCGCGGCAGACCCGAATCCTCGGAGGACAGTCCGGATCGTCGGCGTCAACGGGACAGGTAAGTAAATGTTCCCCATAGCGTTGCAGCCTCTCTGCACTATCACTGTAATTATAAGTATCAGCATCTGGAGGATGTTGGCAGAGCTGATGTCAACCCACACCTCCCGCTGGTGTCGGCTAGGAAACCAGGACTGTCCTGCTGGATCGGAGATGGTTGTGAAGCATGAATTGTCATTTCATGTGATATATCGTTTTTTGCATTGATTATGACGATTCTGCATCACTGGAATTAGTGAATGTTTCATGTGTATGTCATATTTTCCTGGAGATTCATGTCACATAAGTTCATCATTAATCCCCTATAAGTATTTATTAGGCAAAATATTTACAATAAAGAGTCTGTCATGCATGTTTATCTACAGGACGTTCCACATCCTGTTTTTCCACTTTGACAAATACACCCAAAGCACACAGACATCTAGAGGAGGTTTCAATCTATTCACAATAAAGTAATGAAATCATTTTGAAAACAAATAACATATATATTATACACCAATATACAGTATAAAGTATCTCTGCAGCAAAGGAAAGTGAATTAATAACACTGATTATACAAAGGAAGCAGTGAAGAGCAAATGCATGAAGTTCATAAAGTACATTGTTTGTGGCACGTTGTTTATGAACCAAGACAAGCAATAAGGGTCATAAAACTAGACTAGACAGGCTTTAAGGATCAGGCCTTTTTCATTTCTTGTGCTTCCATTTTTAAAGGACAGCTACCATCAGATTTACATATACTACAGTAAAGCAGTATATGGGGATTTTTATACAGATCCATAACAGCGTGCCACTGGCTCTCACAACAACGAATTACCATCATGGTTGGAGGTTGACGATCCAGGCATTTAACCCCTTCACGCTGCGTGACGGTTTATATATGCCACGTAGCTATGAAGGGTGTATGAAGAGGGCTCACAGACTAAGCCCTCTTCATACAGAGATGGGCTTTGCTGCCCATTGCAGCAAAGACCCATCGCTATCACCCGTGGTCGGCGTTTACCTGTTGTTTGCCGCCAACAGAACTTAAAATGTGGCACCCGCCTTTTCCCTAGAACTGATATAAAACATAATGAGCAGTAAAAATCACAGACATATTAGGTATCGACACGTCCCAAAATGCCTGATCTATCAAAATATAAAACAGGTTACGGCCGGCGGTGACCTCCGTAACGGCAAATGGTGCCCAAATGTCCGAAATGCAACTTTTACACCTTTTTACATGACATAAAAAATGTAATAAAAAATGATCAAAATGTCACACGGTCCTCAAAATGATAGCAATGAATACGTCGGCTCATTTCACAAAAAAAGTATGAAAAAGTTATTAGCATCAGAAGAATTTTTTTTTCTTTTTTGTACACATTTCTTTAATTTTTGAAAATGTATCAAAACGCAATAAAACCTGTATAAATTTGGTATCACCGCGATCATACCGAACCAAAGAATAAAGAAGAGGTGTTATTTGGAGAGCAGAGTGAAAGTCGTAAAAACTGAGCCACATTTGGAATTTTCTTCCGACTTCCCACTACATGGCAGGGAATAATAAATAACATCACAGGAAAGTAAAATTTATTGCGCACAAAAAATAAGCCCTCACACAGCTCTGTACACGGAAAAATGAAAAAGTTATGGATTTTTGAAGATGGAGAGCGAGAAATGAGCGAAAATACCCCGCGTCCTTAAGGGGTTAAAGAACAACTGTAAAGTTCTTTGTAGAAATGCAGAATAACTTTGCCTATTATCTTCGTTACCTATATCCAGCAGTTTCTTTGCTATACTTCTATCCTTTCTTTGCCTGTGCTGACATCCCCTGTGAATCCATCTGAAGGAGAGAGGCTGCTGCTCCCTGCTCACAGAAAAGGAGGTAATGCAACAGTGCTCTCGATGTGTGGAGCAGAGTTCAGTGTGTCTCCTACACAGAATAGTGAGGTACAAGATCTCCCCTGTTCCTTATCAGTTTCCCCATCCCATTCTGTAATTTTACAGAACTTTCTCCGTCTCTCTTCACCTCATGCTGCTCTCCTTCCCCCACCTTGACTGGGCACTTTAAGCTCTGTGCATGAGAAGCTATTAACCCTTAGCGCTCACACAACACAGACTATACACTTCATGTAACTTTTTGACTTATGATTTCTACCACCTACGTGTTCCATGCTCCTCCATGTGGTGGAAGCAGATTTTCAGCCGTGAAAAATGAATTTGCATCCATTTGGCATCCTTCTTGCATCTGTGTGTCCATTTTTAAGTGTGGCAAGCATACAGTAGTCTGATTGAATGGCAATCCAAAAACCATTCCAGGAATAGTTTAAAGGAAATCAAAATCCATCATGATAAACCAGAGAAACTTACTCACAGATCCAGGTACCATAACTGTGGTAATCTTCTTTTATTTGTTATACATGGCCTCCTTCCTTCTAAAATCAACTTGTAAAATCATGATATTGAGTCATAAAGGCCTTGGGGGCATTGCCCGAGTCCCTCTGTGCTGTAGCTTCACATGCTTTTACGCTTTATCCACCTCTTTATCACATCCTCCTCCCTCTGACTGATGTAATCATACACAGAGTAAAGGGGGAGTGCTCCTGCACAATCTTAACAGCCAATGAAGCTGCTGAACAGGGAGGGGTTCTGGTAACACCCCCATAGCCATTCTGGCTCATTACCATTTTTTTTTTTAAAGTTGGTTTTAGAAGGAAGGAGGACCAGTATAACAAATATAAGATTACCACAGTCATAGTGCCTGGATCTATGAGTAAGTGTCCCTGGTTTATCATGATGGATTGTGATGGTAGATTTCATTTAAAGGTATATGCCAAATGCAAAAATTTACAATATTAAAAGGGAAGTCAAAAAACCCTGGGACACCACTTTATTTCAGAAATGAAGAAAAAACTACGTATCTGAATATCCCAGCAACTAGTGACTAAGGGAGACTATATTTTAAGCTGTGTCAATAGCATGGCTGGCCTTCCAGAAAGCTGCCATGTGATATAAAGGGCTAGCTTCCAATGGATCAAGGTCAAGGAAAACTTGATATATCTCAGAAATCGACTGCCACAATCAGATTAGCAATATCTTATGTGGATTCAAATTTGTGAGTACATAACTTTGCAAAAACAAACCAAAATGTTCCCTGTGATGCAAAGCTATTTGATGGGTTTTATGTGTTGGTGGTGCTGAACACAAAGCTGGATCCATTACAAACAAATCCCATGACAACTTGAATACACTTTAGAAGACAATACTAATCTTTTTTACTATGCTACATGAGAAACTTCTTGTTACAAAAACTTGCCCTTGATCCAAATGACGGCCATATGTCAGACATAGCAGAAAATACGCGTCCCCTCACTGGGTGAGTCTTGCCCTGTGTCCTTACAGCATACAACCAGTGTCATACCCATGGCTAGGAGCTAGTGTGTTCATGTCCGGGTCAGGCGGCTGAACCTGAACGCACCCTTTTTTGCACCCCTTTTCCAGGCTTTTAGTTGACAGCACTTATGTACTTTACAGCACTTTGGTGGAGCTGGAGTTGAAGTCAGGGAAATTGAGGAGCTAAAAGTTTGGTTTACCGAGTCCACAGCCCTAGGCATGCTGCGGCCAGGGATGAATTTTTTCATATTTGCTCAATGACATCACCCACATTGTGGTGTCTCTTTATCTAATATTGTGACATCTAGATATAGGTTGTATCTCTGATACATAACATGTGGGAGATTTATCAGAAGAGCTAACAGCTGTGAGAAGATGAAAGCTGAGGTCTGATTGGATGCAATGGGTAACGAGAACAGCTCTGCTGTCAGACACTTCTGATAAATCTCCCCCATAGGGTTTAAGTGTAATGTAAGGCACCACATCTATTATGTGTAACATAAGCGGCTCTACGATGATGAATGTCCTGGTCACACCTCAGCCACCTAAAGCATCCATGACCATGTCACTGATGGGAGAAGCCTAAGCCTCTCATATTACTCATTGACGCCGTACGTCACCCATAGCCCCGCCCCCTCCATGCACCAGACGTAAACTTCGCATCATGTGGTGTGGCAGTCACGTGATGGGATCATGTGCCTCCCCGCGTTCCTAACTTCCCATTACGAAGCCGGTGCTGAAGGCTGTGACGTCACGCTTGTCATATGACTTGCGGCCGCTGAGCATTGTACAGTAACCGTCGGGTTCCGGGTGTCGGAGCGGCAGTGTTTAGCTCACGTCGTCTGTGTACCTCCTGTCTACCTCCGCGACCCACGGTGGCACTATGCTGGCCCTCATCAATAAGCTGCTCGACTGGTTCAAGTCCCTCTTCTGGAAGGAGGAGATGGAGCTGACGCTGGTCGGGCTGCAGTACTCCGGGAAGACAACCTTCGTTAACGTTATAGCGGTAAAAGCGCCTCACACGTTTCTTACGCTGTTGTGGTGGGTCCCGGGAACAGGGCTGCGTGCTCGGGCACTCTGTGCCTACGCCCAGGCTGGACCCAAGTCTGTACTGGGTCATGTGTGGCTTGTGACCCTTCATGGCGTGTGGTAGCAAAATAGCTTCTTATTTATATATAGCGGAGTGTGTGTGTGTACTGTATATGCCAGACAGTGTAGTGTGTGTGCACTGTATATAGCAGACGGTATGCTATGTGCACTGTATATAGCGGGTGGTGTAGTGTGTGTGTGTGTACTGTATATGCCAGACAGTGTAGTGTGTGTGCACTGTATATAGCAGACGGTATGGTATGTGCACTGTATATAGCGGGTGGTGTAGTGTGTGTGTGTGTACTGTACATGCCAGACAGTGTAGTGTGTGTGTGTACTGTACATGCCAGACAGTGTAGTGTGTGTGTGTACTGTACATGCCAGACAGTGTAGTGTGTGTGTGTACTGTACATGCCAGACAGTGTAGTGTGTGTGTACTGTATATAGCGGACTGTGTAGTGCGTGCGCCGTGTATACGATGGCCGGTGTAGGGTGTGTGCGCACAGCAGGTGGCTGTATATAGTGTGATATAATGTATGCCATGCTGTGGTACACTGTTATACTTGCAGATCACTGCAGGCTTCTAGCCCCTCATCACACAGGAGCAGTTGGTGATTGTGAAATAATAATGTGCATCTTCCTCTTTTCTCGTAGTCCGGCCAGTTCACAGAAGACATGATTCCTACTGTGGGATTCAATATGAGGAAAGTTACTAAAGGAAATGTGACAATTAAGGTAAAGGCTGCTTTTCTTACCTGTTATTGTTTTTAGTGTAATCTACATGTACATCCTGTTGTGCTGTGCTTAAGATGAAAGATTACCTTGACAGATGTCTCCCCACAAACCTCAGATATGGCTGTGGTCAGCTGGCTATCCAAGTAAGTTAAAAGTTTCAACTATACGTGTTTTGGGGGCTCTGCCTCCTTCATCATTAACTTGTATCATTAAAGGACATCTACCACCAGGATGAAGGGTTGTATGCAAATGAGCCTGTGGGGCTCCAGGCTCCATATATGTTAATGAAGCCAGGAGCCCCTCAGGCTCATTTGCATACAGTCTATCATCTTGGTGGTAGATGTCCTTTAAGCTACTGATGAAGGAGGCAGAGTCCCCGAAACGTTTATAGCTGAAACTTTTAACTTACTACTGGATTGGCTGGTCCTAAGCTACTTTCAGACTACTATCTGTGTTTGGGGGCCACAATCCTCTTGCCGTTTTGCTGTAATAAGTTGCATGGAGATCAACTTATGAGTAACTTACAACTAAACCAAGGTGGGGCAGCCATTTGTGAATTAAATCCAAAAATCAACTATACGGTAACCTTGAGGGAATTATGGAGTCATGGAATACCATCTAAACCACAGAGAGATTAGTTATCTCTCTGTGTAGGAAACTTGCAACATACAGAGCAAATTTTTTCTCACTAACTGAAGGGTAAATAACCTACAGTTTTGTGCATTTGCATCTATATACTTTGTATGAATGTGAGATACTCTGTTGGCTACATTTGAGGATTCATGCTACATGAAGTCTTATGCAACATTTGTATTTATTTGAATAAACCCACTAATTCAGTTTATATATGATAGAGAGTAGGACAGATCCACTTGTGCCAATATTTATATGTATTCCTTTGTTCTCCCTGGTTCTGTAGTACCCAGAACCTTATCTGAGCACAGTGTCTTCTTCTTATATTTGCCATTGTGATGCCCCCTTATGTATTTATTCATGTAAGCCTTAAACATGCATAGTTTTTATAAATGTGGACTGGGAATTTTGACCAGGCATAGACATTGCTGTATCTAGGCCCTGTTAGTATGGTTTCTCTTCACTTGGGTGAACTGTTCTGCCTCCTGTTGTGGCTAAAGATGAGCCATGGTACCCGATTCTCCAGCTTGATGTGAGACCTCCATCAGTCAGTACTACTCATTGCTTTCCATTAAAGGGAACCTTCCAATAGATTTAGCAAACTTTCAGGATTCCTGCACAAAGGTTTTTTTCCTACGGCTGCAAAATAGTGCTGTATTGGCTGTTTTTTGCAGCCCTTGTGTCAACAGTATTTCCATTGTGTCTCCACTGTATGGCTACAAAAATCGCAAATAAAGTTGACGCATGGATGACACACTGTGTATCAGCCATATTTTTCACAGCCTAATAGACCTCGATGGGAAAGCAGAGCCACAAACATGGCCAAGAGTAGGACCTGCTCTGAAATATGCGGAGCCATTATACAGCCACAAAAACCATGGCTAGATCACCTATGGAAGCAAAGTTCGTGTGTCTGAGGCTTAAAAGTAACTAAAGCTTTGAATAATGAAATAACCTATTAGGAACTGTAGGGTTAAATGACATTTGCTTGAATATTGTCATGCAGCACATCCTCATGAGCTACTCTCAGCAGCTACGGTAATATGTATCAATTGATATGTGTACCTTGTATTAAAGATGAGGATCTCATCTTTTAGATCACATTAGGCTTATAGCTTTGTGGGATACAGATACGGAAATACAGGCAACAAAAGAATATAGGAGATCTTTTATTCTGTCGCCTTCTTAGACTGATGGTGGCTAGTTGGCCTTAAAGGGATTGCTGCCAGAATAATAAAAAAAAATAAGTGTATTAATACATTTTAGTATTTTCGGTGTGTTTTTTTTTTTTATATATATTGTATAAAAAATGTATAGAATATTTATATCACTATTGGCCACTAGAGGGAGAATCATTTATGTAATGCATCAATTCAAGGCACAACAGATGATGATGTAGTAATGGTAAAGTAAATGGTAAAATGTAGTGGTAAAGGTCCTTTGATTATGTCATGATTGGGGAGGGACAAGTTTTCCATCATGTTCTCCTGAAAGCAGGAGGACAAACTTTGCACACAGATTATACTGTACATGGGGCAGTGCAGACAGAGCTGTGTATCATGAATACATCATGATGTCTTTTAAGGTCCTATTCACTGCTTTAACATAGGACATGAGGTCAGATGCTGTTCCTCTTATGTACTCTGTCCTGTTGGTCGCCAACAGTGGGAAATATCTTCTTTTGTTTTTTATATGTCCTTATGTACTTGTTGTTTAGTTGCCCTATAATACGTCTGTCTGTGGAAGTTTAAATACATTTGTGACATAAGAAAGAATAAGTAAACAAAAAACTGCTTACCCTGAGTGGATTGCAAAGTCTAAGTAATGACTGCATGCACCGAATCCCAGGTCCAGTCTGGAAACCAGACAACTGCTTGGCTTGAATTAGTGGAAGGGTGGATTCCAGCACATAGGTAAAACAAAGTAGCTGTTAAAAGATGTTCAACCTCTGTGTGAATGACCGATTCCTCTAAGTTGATTATGGAGTCTGTCGGGGGGGAGGGGGGGGGTCGCTGGTGACGTGGGAGGGGGGTGGAGAGGGATAGAGTCTGGGGGGTGCCATTTGCAGATTGTAAAGTTCTGTATAAAAGGAGAGGAAAGTATCTGATATCTCTGGAGTGGTGTGCGCCACTTTCGGGGCAGATTTAATGCAGGAGATGATGGGGGTCTGCGCTATATGGCTTCTGAGAGCCCTGGCCAGCATGCAGTCAAATTTTGTTACCGTATTCATACGGCAAACTACTTATTCAAAAAGCTATGGCAAACCTGCAGCATACCTTTGTAGGCTTTTTCAAGTAGGCGTTTAACTTCCAACCTGGCCTCTTGAAGGTCGCGCAGGACTGGAGTGGACAGAGCTTGTTTGTGCTTCAGTTCCAGAGAAGAGACCCGCTCTAGTGCTGTCCGCAGTGTGTGCGCTTTTTTTGCATTTAAGACAAGCACCATGTTTGATGAAAATTCCTTGGATGGACCCTTTTAAGGGTTTCCTATTGCGCCAGCACGGAAGCGGGTTCTGTTGCATGGTCCGAAGCAAATTGGACTATGGTACGAGAGTTTTCAGCGGAGTCGAGAAGAAGGGATACATCGAGTCTCCACAACCATTCCTTCCTGTTGAGGGATAGCAGCTTATCTGCTATCTTAGGATTGGGAGAGGCATCTTACAAACCAGTGAGTTTGTAATAGTGTGGTGAGGGCTACTTAAAGTGGGGAGACAGGGTAGGATTGGGAGGGGCATCTTGTGCCACCACTTCCAGTTGACATCTGGCACTTCCGGGGTCCCCTCCTGAAAAGGCCTAGCGGGGAGAGGTTAGCCGATGAGGCCAACCGGAGGGAGGTGTGAAGGCCAGTGACCCAAGGACGCCAAATAATACCTTCAGATTCTTTGTCTACCTTCGAAGTCATCCGGAGAGCGAAGGTTTGACTTCTTTCCCTCCAGAACGGACGTAGAAAGCAAATGGGAATCCCCATCTGTAAGTAGGTCCAGCAGAGGTCATGCGGCAGCATGTTGCGCTAGAGTGAAACAGGAGAAATCTGGCAGAATCTGGCTCCCTTTTACCGGATATGTTTTTGGTTACCTTATATACTCGAGTATAAGCCTAATTTTTCAACACAAAATTTGTGCTCAAAAACCCTAATTCGGCTTATACTCGAGTCAACTAAACAATCACCTTTCTGACATCACCTGTAGGTCCTCTTCTGTCTGAGACAGAAGAGGACCTATGGAGGATGTCGGAAAGATGAGTACAGTGTTATTTTTTTTTTGTATGCTACAGGGGCTGGGCAGGCTGTATGCTACAGGGGCTGGGCAGGCTGTATGCTACAGGGGCTGGCAGACTATATACTGGGAGGCTGTAACCAATGCATTTCCCACCCTCTGCTTATACTCGAGTCAATAGGTTTTCCCAGTTTTTTGTGTTTGAAATTAGGGGTTTTGGCTTATACTCGAGTATATACGGTACTTAGTTTTGACAAAATCTGTTTTTTAAGAGAGTAGAAATGAATTCGGCACACTACATCTCTCGGATTCTGTGCATTTGGGTCAGGAGGGCTTGGTGAGCTCTGTCTGTTTCTATGTGTATATTGGGAGGTCGGCCAAAGACGTTTTTGAGAATTTCAGTATCTTTGGAAAACAGAGATGCAGGCTGGACAGATTCAGGCAGGCCTTTGATGTGCAGGTTGTTGCGTCTGCTTCTATTCTGTATATCGTCCATATGCTGCAGGAATGTGTGTATTTGCATTTGGTGAAGCTTGATCGTGTCTTTCATGACCTCCAGTCCCAGGTTAGTAGAAGATTGCACCTGTTCCAAGTCATCCTCTCTGGTCGCTAAAGAAGTAACAGTAAGCGCAAACTGACAAACTCTTGTGGGCATTCAGCCATAATTAGAGAAGCAAATTGTTACATATCCTCCTTGGTGGGTAGGGAGGAGAGTAGGGATTTAATGTCCAGTACCGTGGGGAGTCTGTCCCCTTGGAGGTCTGGCGGTGGGTGCCTTGTAGCTGGGGCAGGAGATGGAACTGGGTCATGGGGCCTGCCAGCGATTGATTGACCGCACTAATGGGGGGTAGGGGTTGGGGAGCGAGGTCAGCTCAGGCCAGGAGGTGTGAGTGGCACATGCAGGGGTCTCCATGATCATGTAAGTTGGACTGGGGGAGAACAAATGCCCGGAGGAGGCATCCTCCAGCTCTACAGGAGCTAGTTTCTTGATATCAGGGGCAGACATGGCGTGTTCTGCAGGCCATGGGGCTGTGCTAGTATTCGCACAGCATAAGCTGAGGTGGCCGCTCCTGGAGACGTTCGGCGTATGGGGGGCCAAATTGCCTGGTTCCAATGCAGCTGGAGCAGGTGAGAAGGGCTGGGTTGCAGGGGAAAGCAGTAGTGCCGGTGTATGCTGTGGCCCGTCATGCCTGACTCGTGCTGCAATCTCATCTGGGGCCCGCCGAGCGAGCTGTGGATAGTGGATGGGCTGCCTGTGGGGATTCCCGCGGGTGAGGAACGAACTGATGGTCGGGGAGGGGGTGGCGGCTCGGCACGAGGTGCGGGAGGTCTGGAACGGAGGAGGCCATCTTGGGACCCCCCCCAAAGGAGTGCCCGATGCTTTGCTTGGTAGGTGCCACAGGTGTAGGGAGTGTAGTGGGCATCCTCATGAGGTTTTTCACCATAGTCATCAGGCCTGGGATCTGGATAAAGTGCTAGGGGTACGGCGGAGCTCAACTAGGTGCAACTTAACACGTTTATGGTCAGGTCACGTCCCCGCACAGTGATCTTTTTGTCCTACTTTTTTTTTTTTTTAATTTGTTACACAATACATTGTATGAAACAAAATTCTGCACTTCATTTTTTTTAGCATTGAATACAAAACAAAGTCAGTTGTACTGTATACATATACATGTATTTATTGAGCCTTTCCATACTCTGATAACGAGGTTTTTTTGTGGGAGTTTTCTTTGTCTTTCAATAACATTTATAAAAAAAAAAAATCTTTTATATCAGTTACTTGACAGAGAAATAACATTAAAGCTTCATATGACTTATTCCGTGCATCCCATACTTGGTCATATGATTGTTATCTCTGGTCATGTGCATATTTCAGATGTAGCTTGTATCACAGCTAGTTCTTATAAAGTATAAAGAATGTTTTTCATGTTGTCTTTGAAGGGAACCTTTTTTACCAGGTTTTGCCCCACTAAACTTGGTCCCCTTGGGAAGGGTATGAAATGTCCTATCTAGAATTCCCTCTTTTATGTGAAATATGACTTGTGACCTATTAAAAAATTAAAATTAAAAAATCTCCACCAAATTCAGGCAACTATTACTCGTCTCATCCCATTTTCAATTGCGATGAGTTAAGTTTACGAATTGCAGGGGGAGTGTCAGTTCAGAAGCCTCCATCTTCTCTTCTATAATACCTAGAAACATGTTTTTTGTGTCATATTAAAAATAAAATCTCACCTTCCAGATCCCATCAGGTTTCTAGTTCTGTAACCTGTAACTGGACATACAGACAGTTAGAAAAAATAGGCAATAACTGGATCTTTATCTGCAACTTACGTTTCTAACAATTTTTTTAGCTTCATGTATCTCCATTTCTTTAGCTCTCAAAGCAATAGGCCTGATGTGAGCTGGAAGATGATATCCTTATCTTTAACAAAACATATGTTTCTAGGTACTATAAAACAGAAGATGGGGGTTTATCAAGTGACCCCCCCTCCACCACTAAACTTGACTCCTCTCATGTGAAAATGAGGTAGGAAGAGACATATTTGCCTGACTTGACATGAAATGGTTTGGGGAAGATTAAATATTGAAGACTGTAAGCAAGAAAATGCTTTATGATCAATAGTATTACAGTAATGGAGCATTCACACAAATGTATGGGGAACGTATATACGGCCCTCATAGATGGCTATGGCACCCGGGTGAGTAGGTGAGCACAACAAGTGCTCACAGGGCTGTGCCATGGCCATAAAGAAGCTAAAGCAAGCTCTATCTTCGGCCGTAAGAACGACCATGTAGCATTATTTTCTATGGAGAGGGGAGGGTGAACATCACACCTGGCGTGTGCCCTCCCGGATATGGCAGCCTAAGTCTGTTATTGATTTTTAACCCCTTAATGACCACCCTATCGGGATTCTACGTCGGTCATTAAGGGTACTTCTTCTGACATGACGCCTTTCTACGGCGCCGCGTCAGAAGAAGATTTCGGGACATTGGGTCAGTATAGTGCCGGTATCGGGCTGTGATATCACAGCCCAGACCCGGCACTAACACCCGGGATCTGAAAAACTCAGATCCCGGGTGTTTAACCCCTTACACGCCGCGGTCAAGCATGACCGCGGCGTGCAAGTGTGTCCCCCGTGGATCGGACCCCCCCGGTGTGCTTACCGGGGGATCCGATCCCTCCTGCCGCTGCCCCGGGTCCCGACGAGTGACCCGAGGCTGTCGGCTCCTCTTCTCGCCGGGTCCTGCCTTCCTGGCAGGACCCGGCTGTAAGTAACTGAGCATGCGCAGCATGCTCAGTTACTTACACTATACACTGCAATACAAGTGTATTGCAGTGTAAAGGCTTGAATAAGCGATCGGATGATCGCTTATTCAAGCCAAGAAGTAGAAAATGTAAAAAAGTAAAAAAAAAAAAATTAAATCTTTTTATAATATAATTAAATAAATAAATAAAATAAAAGCCCCATAATCTCCCCAGTAACACATAAAATGCAAATACAGTAAATAAAACACAAAAACATACATATTTGGTATCACCGCGCCCGTATTAATCTGTACAATAAATCTAAATCAATATTGAACCCACTCGGTGAACGATGAAAAAAAAAAACTACGAAAAACTTCCAGTAATATACAATTTTTCATCAAACACCATCACAAAAAATGTTCTAAGAAGTGATCAAAAAAAGCTACATTCCCTAATATAATACGACTGAAAAGAACTCTTTTCGCAAAAAATAAGCCCTCAACCAGGTCTGACAACATAAAAATACAGAAGTTATGGCCCTAAAAAGTTGTCAATAGTAAAAACAATGCGATATTCTCCAATATTGGTTTTGCTCAGGAAAATTGAGCAAAGATAAGAAAAACTATATAAATGAGGTATCACCGTAATCGTAGTGAACCAGAGAATAAAGATAAAATATTATTTTTACATTACGGTGAGTGGGGGGAAAAAAATGCTAAAAAGCCAAAATAAAAATTGATGATTTTGTTTGTCCCCCTTGAAATAGTTAATAAAATCTCATGATTAAGCTATAGACCCCCCTAAATGAATTGTCTATACATTGTATCTCATTCCGTAAAAAATAAGCCCTCATATGTTTGCATTACCAAAAAAAATAAAAATGTATAGGTCGTACAATGTGACAATACAAATCTGCAGTGAATGGCGCCTCCATTCATTCTATACTTGGCCGTGCGCCCGTACAGCAGTTACCACCACATATGTGGTATCAGTACACTCGGGAGGAATTGGGCATCAAACGTTGCAGTGCGTTTCATCATTTAATTTATTCTGAAACTGTCAGTTTGGCCTAAATGAATGTATTTTCCAAAAATACAGGTCCATATTGTTTTAACCCATGTGAAACACTTAAAGGGTTAATGGACTTAATAGAAGTTGTTTTACATACGTTGAGGGGTGAAGTTTCTATAGTGGGGTAATTTATGGGGTGTTACTATTATTTAGGCCTCTCAAAGTCACCTGAAAGCTGAGTTGTCCCTCAAAATGTGAGTTTTGGCAATTTTCATGAAAATGAGAAAAATCGCACCTAAAGTTCTGCGCCTCATAACATCCTAGAAAAGTGAGAGGATGCATAAAATATTATCCCAACATAAAGAAGACATTCCGTAAATGTAATTTATCAAGCTTTTTGTGTATTTTTACTTCCTATCTGGAAAGCAGAACATTTCAAACTTGGAAAATGAAGAATTTTTACAAACTTTTGCCAAATTTTCACTTTTTTTCAGAACGAATCGCAAAACATATCACTTAAATTTTATAACTAACATGAAGTACAATGTGTCACGAGAAAACATTCTCAAAATCACCCAGATATGTTAAAGCGTTCCGAAGTTATAACCAATTATCGTGAGACATGTCAGATTTGAAAAATCGAGTCTGGTCATTGAGCTGAAAACTAGTGTCGGTGATAAGGGGTTAAATAAAAATATCAACCTCTCCAGTAGTGTGACTTGCAATCCACAATTTTCCTATAGTAATATACTACCGCCGGGCACTTGCTGCTGTCACACGGTGCGTTCTTGGTGTGTTTTTAAATGCACTGAAAACGCATACGTTTCCGCATGTTTACCATGTGTTTGGCTGGTTTGAATCCTGACTTAACATTTTCACAGCTGCTTACGTTAACACAAATGAAGAAAAACAGATTCAAAGCAGCCAAACACTTCATAAACATGCAAAAACACAGTGCGTTCTTGGTGCATTTTTAAACGCACTGAAAATGCATGTGTGACCACACCCTAAACGCACTGAAAATGCATGTGTGACCACACCCTAAACGCACTGAAAATGCATGTGTGACCACACCCTAAACGCACTGAAAATGCATGTGTGACCACACCCTAATTTTAAAGGTGTTTATCAATCACCAGTTCATAAATGTCTGCTTGTAGTTGTTGTGCTCTGTTGAATAGTAGGGACCTAAGTATAGGTATTATTTCTGCACCACTTTGGGGCAAAACGTCTGTGAACCCAGACAACCCTTTTCAGTTTCAATCCAATCATTAACGATGTAAATTAAAAGCTAATTAAATATCTAAAAATATTTATACACACATTGCGTTTACATAAATGCAATGTGTAAAAGCAGCTTTTTGATAAGCAAGACATTTTGGAATCACATGATGTAGCTGAAGTAAATTTGCTGAAGAGGGTCACCCTTCCCTATTGTTTTCTTTACAACGGCCTAGTTCTTTTCATTTATTTATTTATTTATTTATTTTCTTGCAGGTTTGGGACATTGGCGGTCAACCAAGATTTCGCAGTATGTGGGAACGCTACTGTAGAGGTGTTAATGCAGTTGTGTAAGTAGGATACTTTATGATCTATATCTAGTCCATAGACCGTGGCACTGGAGAGAATAAACTTGGTTAGAATTTTCTCTACCCTTGTGTCATGCTGTAGAATGTTTGACAGCCGACACCTGCTAGTGAGCCTATTGGACCATTACTGCATGGTGATGGATTACCGGATCCTTGCGTATTGTTACAGAGAAATATGGTGGTGAGGATCCTTGTCATGTTTTGATGCCTTACTCTTTATTAGTATCTGGCAGCAACTCCGTCTGCCTAGAAGAAGGGGTTTGACAGAGCTATGGCCAGCTTTTGTATCCTCTCATGCGTTTGCAGAATTTCTGTAAATACTACACAGGTCGTAGTATGTTCATGGTGGTAATAGGGGGGCTACATTAGAGGGCATTAGAACATTTACAATCCTATACCAGATGTTTAAACTGCTCAATTGATGAAGCCCTTATGCTATATATTTGCAGAAGATTACTAGTATTACTAAACGATTTTTGTATTTCTCTCCAGGTACATGGTAGATGCAGCAGACTTGGATAAAGTGGAAGCATCCAAATATGAATTGCACAACTTGCTTGACAAGCCACAGTTGCATGGCATTCCTGTAAGTAAGATTAGTGCAGAGGGTTTATGCATATGTTTTTTCATCTTGTAGACAGCAGATGTATTACACCTTTTTAACCACTTGATGACAAGCGCTGTTCATGAATGGCGCAATGTCATTAAGCCTGTATGACAAAGAGTAATGGGTTAAGCCAAGGGCGTAACTAGAAAAGGCAGGGCCCCATAGCAGACTTCTGAATGGGCCCCTTTACGCAATATGGTGCATAACCTTAAGGGGAACCTGTCGGCTGGATTTCAGTTATCAGGTTACTGGCAGTTGCTGCAGGTCCCATTATGCACAGCACAAACATGTATTTGATTATTTTTGAGAAATCACACTTAGAAAAGGTACTTATCTCTATTCAGCTTCTGGGACCCAAGTCATGTAATGACAGGAGGAGTCATGGAGTCACCATGGAACACCCGCCCACATGAGTGAGGCTCCAGAAGTTGTATAGAGACCGATATGTGATTTCTCAAAAACAAACCAGCAGATATAATCAAATACATGTTTGTGTTGTGTGTAATTGGACCTACAGCAGCTGCCATTAACCGACATTTGGTGGTTAAGGGCAACTGCATGGGTCACATCCTAATTACTAACCTATATTACAGAAAGGCTGTTAATATTCTGGATCTGGAAAACTCCATTAAACTTGACTTCAAATGTATTTTAAGATTTTTGGCAGAGCATGTCGGATATACGTATGATATAATTTTTTTTTTCTAAGCCTATTTATATAGATAACTTCATATGAGTTCATAAATCTACATGTATCAAGATATACATATATTTATAACCCTCATACACATACAGTTATGCACTGATACAAATACATTTTATACTCCTAATTACACATTCACTCAGTTATATACATTAAGGCCACATTCACACTGGCGTAGACAGCAATGGGTGTACGGCGCCGTATGGAGAGGTACACTCCTGCACACTGTGCCGTGCCCCATGTTTCTCTATGGAGAGGGGCGGGGGTGAGCGGCGTTCATCCCCTCCTCCTCTCCCAGGTACGGTACGGCAGGCACACGTTAATGTGAATGTAGCCTCAGCAGAGATCGCATTAACGCCTCATAGACGCATAGTGAGGCGGCATTACCCCCCCAAAATAATTGTCATGCGTAAAGATACGCTTGGCAATTATTACCTGTAGGGCACAAATTGAGCGGTCGCTCAGCAGGACATGTGCAGTGTTCGGTGCGCTAGAGAGACCCAGAGCAAGCGCAGGACCGGGGGAGACATGCAGGCTATGGGGCTCCCTGCCCGTTCTGCAGGCCTGTGATCCGGACGGGGACCTGAGAACCGTGCCGGGTGAGTGAGAGCTGCTGCCGGTGTATACGGCACTGTGTCCGGTGAGTGAGTGTGCGCTGTGTGCGCCTGAGCTGATTTGTTTGTATAAATAATGTCTATTAATATATAATGTGTGTGTATGTAAAAGGTTGGTTCTGAAAGGGTTAAACTTGTAAGGCATAAATAAACTTGAAGCAGGTGTTGCTCTTGAATAGTTCATTTTGCCTTTAGATTGGCCACAGGCACACATGTCTAGTGCATTGTACCCTATTCATACAACCTTGCTGTTTTCTTCATGCAGTCACATTTTGCTTCCAGGTGTTAAGCAACATTTGTCACTACAGCTTCTGTTGTTTGTGCATAAGTGATGATTTGATGAAACTGATGAACTTGTTTTCCTCGGTGTGAGTTATTAATCAGAGATGTGAGGCATTGTGCCTGCAAAGTGTTTCCAAAAATCCTGTGTTTCAAGCAGCTTCTTTAAAGTGGCCCTGCACCCGCTGTTAAATTCTAGCTGTTTTTTATCTGAATTTTGAAGGTCAATAATTGACTTACTGAAAATTTGGATAAAATCTGCAGCAGTAAATGCTGCTACTAAAATATTACCATGCAGAGGAAAATCTATGCTCTGTGTTTGAGAGTTTGAAAATCTCATTCACTGCAATGTTCTATGAATCCGCTTGAAGTGTATGTGCAGGGTATGACTCAGGTCATTTAAAAGGACCTTTCACTACAGATACAGATACTACAGCTACAGATTCAGAGGCACTAAGAATTTTCTTTTTAGTTCCCTGTATCTGCCTGTTGCAATCCCTTCCATTGTCAGAGAGGAGATGCTGGAGTGTAGGAGGGGGTTGTGTGTTATACTAATCTGACTCTGTCCAATACAGAGAAGCTGCTCTGTATATGCAAAGCATTTTATTGCTTTTAATTTTTATTGTAGTTTTTAGTCAAAGGTATACAACGTCTTCCTGTCCCATGAGGCAATGTTTCTGTCTATCCTACTTTGAGTTATAATGAATGTTGTAAATATATATATATATATATATATATATATATATATATATATATATATATTACTCTATGTAGAAGTTACAGGTAGACGGTTACAAAAAGTAAAAAAAATCATAAGGGGTTGTATTGTTCTATAGCTCCTAGGGGTTTGTAAGGTCAGCTTAATATAGTTTTTACAAAAATCCCCTGGACGCACAAGTACAGGAAGTGAGCGGCTCATGCAACCTCTGGCATAGCACAACACTCGCTCACAACCCTAAAAGGCTGAGAGACCCCTTTCACTAGCCCCAAATAAATGGAGCCCTGTCGGCCAGTAGACCTGCCACCAGTTTCTCATTTAGATATAAGCCTGGTCCGCAACTGGCTTATATCGGTTCGAAAACAGCCTAGGTTAAAATAAAAAACCATGCAGGTTCAGACATGCAAATACAGATGGTGGTACAAGTCTAAGCAAGTCATCAAAAGTTAGTTTCCAGGCCTTCCTGCTCTAACATCTAGGAGATGTGTGGCGAGGGGATGCAAATTTTCTCCAGTACAATGTTCAGCGTAATGGATACCAGACTTACAGGAGGACTTAAACCCATGGTAGGATACTGCCCACCTTTGGTAGAATCCTAGTGTTCCTCCCCCATGGGTTCTGCATGGACTTGCAAAACTTAGAATGGGAAAGTCATAGAGCATCGGTATTGGTCTCATCCAGTAGGACCCCAGCACATTTGGACACCAGAAATGTATCTACTTTGTTCTTCTATTAGGAGTTCTGTGTATCTCCCCAAGGTCCTAGGACAGATTGAGAGCCAATAGGGCATTCATCATACTTATCAGATCTCTGAAATGCATCCAATGCTTGGCCAGGACGAACCATACATTCCTGATAAAATGATGGTGCCCTGTGTCTTGTAGAATGGCTTTGACGTAGGGTTGTTCTCCTTAGAAAAAAACTGCTTACAGAGAGTAAGAAATTTTCCTCCAAAGCCTTTGAGGTTGGGTCGCCTTGCTGAGCCATATGTCCTGGTCTTGCAAACAAGGCCATATTTCCTGATCTCACCTGACATGTCGCTCTCCACAGGGGTGATTTTAGTTTTATATGCAGGTAGATGGATGGCTATGCTTATTGAATACTTATAATCGATCAATTGATCACTTATAAAATATGTTGCAATTCTTCTGTTTATACCCTATGGAGATACAAGCTCTTTTTGGTGAACTTTCTGCATTGTCTCTTTTGTTTATTTAAAATGTATTATTACTTCTAGTAATGATCTGCATCCTCTCTTTATTTTAGCAGTAACAGAATGTTCTGTATTATGCTAAAAATAGGCTTTCTATTGCCAACCCTTCATTACAGGAATTAGATCTTATATTTAATGGATAGTAAATGTCTACCAAATCTTTCCACCCCACCTTTTGTGCAGGAAAGATTCACCTCTCATTTAAAAATCTGTATGGTACAATATATTTTCTAGAAAAATGGACATCTGTATGACCCAACAATAGCACTCGGTATACTATACATATTTATTTAAAATAAACCATTTCTTGTTTTTCTATATTCCTCTTAACAGGTTTTAGTACTAGGAAACAAAAGAGACCTGCCAGGTGCCCTGGATGAAAAGCAACTTATTGAGAAGCTGTAAGTTCATGTTGCGGTACTACAATTGTCAATGCTGAGCAGACTTCTTTATTATATAAAGTTATAATCCCTTACCGACATGTGACGTCATAGTACGTCACATGTCGGGTCCCGGTACATGGAGAGGACTCGCGGGCAAATTGCAGCAAAGGCTTACTGGTAACACCCGCGATCGCCGCCGGCAAAGGTGCCGGCGGCTTAAAAAAGATGGTGACGCCACCATCTTTCCGTGGATCGTCGCTCCCCGTGAAGTCATCTGGGAGCGGCGATCTGTCGCCATGGTAGCTTCGGGTCTCACGAAGACCCGAAGCTACTTCGGGTTAACCCATTCATTACAATGTGCTGTCAGCACATTGTAATGTATGAGTAGTAAAATCCCCATATACTGCCATACTGTATTATGGCAGTATATGATAGGATCGTACAGACAGCCTAGGGTTAAAGTATCCTAGGGAGTCTGAAAAATAGTAAAAATAAAAAAAAAGTTAAAATAAAAAAATTATAATAAAAAAAACCTAAAAATTCAAATCACCCCCCTTTCCCTAGAATTGATATAAATATAAATAAACAGTAAAAATCCTAAACACATTAGGTATTGCCGCGTCCGAAAATGCCCGATCTATCAAAATATGATAACGATTTTTCACTGCGTTTAATCCCGTAACGGAAAATCGCGCCCAAAGTCGAAAATGGCACTTTTTTGCCATTTAAAAATAAATTTAAAATTCTATAAAAAGTGATCAAAAGGTCGTACAGTCCTAAAAATGATAACACTGTAAACGTCATCAAAATCCACAAAAAACAACACCACCCACAGCTGCATACACCAAAGTATGAAAAAGTTATTAGCGCCAGAAGTGGCAAAATCCCCCCCAAAAATTTTGTACAGGAGGTTTAAATATTTTTAAATGTATGAAAACATTATAAAACCTATATAAATTTGGTATCCCCGTAATCATACCAACCCAAAGAATAAAGTAGACATGTCATTTGGGGTGCACAGTGAAATCCGTAAAATCCAAGCCCACAAGAATACGGCACAAATGCGTTTTTTTTTACCAATTTCACAGAATTTGGAATTTTTTTCCCGGTACACGGCATGGAATATTAAATACCACCATTTTGAAGTGTAATTTGTTACGCAGAAAATAAGCCATCACACAGCTCTGTACATGGAAAAATAAAAAAGTTACAGATTTTTGAATGTGGGGAGTGAAAAATGAAAACGCAAAATCAAAAAAGGGCCGCGGCGGGAAGGGGATAAAGGAGAATGAGGAAGTTCTGTTTGTATATAAGCTATTAGTCACTGATCTTCTTTCCAGTTATTTCAGATTCTTTGCACAGTGCAATGGGATGTAGTCACTTTAAAATAGCACTTAGTGTGGCATGTCCTGGGTTTCCTCGGACTGCAGGTTTTGGGTCATTGGTCCGCATTTCATAATACAGATGGACAATCCGTTTTGCTGTATTTGAGCTCACAGTATGTCTCTGAATAGCTCAGAATTCATCCAGCTGGATCTGTCCTGTGTCACATCACCATTGCACGTTTGCGGACCAAAGTCTCTAGTAGCTATGCAAACCTAAGCCGTCACACTATATGATGTGTTTTATAGGTGGTGCTAGGCTTTGGATGTTGAGCTGTACAAGTCCTTCACCATATTTTTTTCTATTTATAATTCTGGTAGAGGTTGATCTTGGTTTCATCTGCCTAAAGAATGTTTAGTCTTGCGTTGTCCTCACCGCACTGTGGCTGTGTTACACGGCACGAGGCCGTGAGCTAGCCCCAATTTTTGCGCCCCCCCCCCCCAAATACAGTTGAATACAGTTAAATTGGCAATACTGTAGTAGTAATAAATAAATACAAAAACTCTAAATCTAAGATTCCATGCAGTTAACTGAGAATTGTAACTTGGCAAACTTTTAAAGTTGTTTTTTTTTATTCTACTTAGAAACCTGTCTGCAATTCAAGATCGAGAAATCTGCTGTTACTCTATTTCTTGTAAAGAGAAAGATAATATAGGTATGTCATTTTTAATAAATTTCATGGTTACATTCATTTATTATTTCACTGTTGAGATGGGAAATTTAATGTTATCAGTAAGACAAAATTAATTAAATCTGTTGCTATGTTATGAGTTTAGTTATTTAAAGGAAATCTGCCATAAAAGTCAAACATGGATAAACCGAGGACACTTGCTCATATATCTAGGCACTGTGACTGTCATAATCTTCTAGACTTTTTTGTATCAGTGGCCTTCTTCCTTCTAAACTTAAAATGATGCTAATGAGCCAGAATGGCTCTTGAGGGCTGTTGCTTCACAGGTTAGACAAAGGTTCTTTACTGTAAGAGCAGTGAGACTATGGAACTCCCTGCCGCAGGAGGTTGTTATGGCGGACTCTATGTACATGTTCAAGAGAGGCCTGGATGCCTTTCTGGAGAGAAAAAATATCACCGGTTATGGGGGGAAAAAAACGCTTAAAGATTGGACTTGATGGACTTTCATTTTTTTGCGTTATATACTATGGTACTATAATACGTAGATGGAGGGGTGGGGGAGTGCTTTTTGCACACTGTAACAGCCTGTGAAACTACATCACGGAGGGTCTCTAGTTAACCCCCTCTCTTCATAGTTTAGAGGCTCATTGGCATAATTTTAAAAATTTATTTTTAAAGTAAGAATGCCATGGATAACAAATATTACAAGATTATCACAATCACACTGCCTGTGTCTGAGTAAGTTATCCTAGTTTGTCATGCTTGGTTTTAATGGAAGATGTTCTTCAATGTCTCCTCCATCAAGGATGTTGATGAGCTGTGTATGAAGATGGTTTCTGTACCTTGGATGTGGTGTCTTACTGCTTTTGTTCTCGTTTTAGACATCACTTTGCAGTGGCTTATTCAGCATTCCAAGTCCAGACATTACTAATGTTCCGCCACAAAACCATCTTTTTCGGTATCTTTTCCACTCTGCCTGTTCGGTATTGGCAGAAGAAAATATCAAGATGGCTGCTACTGGAATTCACACATCATTTGGAGCAGTTTATGCAAGGTTCAACTTCTGGGTTTTGATGCTTTTTGTTTCTCTGTACACTATCAGAAATGTGGTTTGTTGATCCTTTTATAGCATTTCTGACCCTTTTAGCACTTGCATATAGGAAGACTTGTAGAAAGTTCCTTTTCTGTAATAGTTAATTCACATTTAAGTTTAGCCATATACAGTTTGTTCCATATGATGTGGATGGTAAAAGGGCCCTTATGCAATATAGGTTTACACAGAATTGCATTTTCCTGCCAGTGCAAAATGTGAAATTACTGCTCTATTCCAACCATGTATACTGGATATATATATATATATAAGCTACACGTGACATTGCTTCAACTTACCAAATCCATATATCTATCTTTGTAGTAAGAAAACAATGATGAGATGAACATGAATGTGGATATATTTGCCTTGGATACTTTTTAATTCAGTTGCTGTAAATATTACTAGAACTCATCAGGGTTGCCTTAAATATATTATGCATAATGGTGTGTGTCTGCCAAAGGTATTTTCTTAACGTATTCAATCATTGTTGATAATTCTACAGTAAATTAAGTTTACATCTTACATAGTATCTCTCTTTCCAATCAAATATTCACATTTCTGTAATGAAATGTAAAAAAGATAAAATTGCATGTAAAATGTTGGATTTAATACTTTTTATACCCTATGCAAATGTGCCAGCTATGTCCTTTGTTTCTGATTCCATAGCTGTCCACTTAGGAAAGCCCTCTTTCTTCATACCCCAAACCCTTCTCTGCATCTGCTCCCCATCCCCCGCACATGCATTACTTTTTTTATAGAAAATCCCTCCAAATTATATGCTGTCATTTCCTGCAGATTGCAGATCTAATGAAACCCGTATGGACTACACAAGGTGTCAGTCTTATGTTATGACACCAGACAAACCAACAGTATGGATTAAGCACTTTAGGAGGGCCACGCTCATTGCCCCCTCTGTTCTCCAGACAGCAGTCCTAATCCACCCATGACATTCGTAAGATAGTGTGTTCTTTAGTTTATTATTTGTGGTATTGCTGTTGTAGTACAGTATGTGAATGTAGTAAAAATGATTATGTGCCTATGCCTTGCTGCCCTAAGGCACAAAACAAAGCTGTATTATACCATGGTAATAAATTATGAAGAATCTCTATCAAGTATTGATGTTTGTCCATGCATGTCAACATCTAACAATTGTTACATTTGAATGAAGTTTGTTTCAATAAAAAGATGGAGAGATTTTCTGTGATCCTTGATGATATTTCTGTTGTTCATTACTGCTAATGGATAGTCATTAAAGAGTAATTTATTTTTATTACAGTATACTAAGGTAAATGCCAATGAGAGTGAGTCTTCAGGGTGTACACTATGCCATCTCGCCTCCCTGTCTTCTATACCACATTGTATAAAAATATATACCTATCCTGGAACCTTTACTACACTATCCCTAGCTGTTTGCACGGGTTTTCTTTACCCCAAAGCTTCTCTTTCTGCCACGCGCTGGCCTAATTATCTTATTGATGTTTTATATGAGGGAGTTGTCAGTGTAGAGTATTTTTCGGAGTATAAGGCGCACCATCAATAAATGCCTGCTAAAATGTCTAGGTACATATTTAAGGCGCACTGGACTATAAGGCACACCTGATTATAAGGATGAATGACCAGCAGGTGGCAGACCTGTGCACAGTTCAAGGCAGCTTTTGTCTGTAAGTGCGGTTCATGTATAAGGCGCACTGGACTATAAGGCGCACCTTTGATTTCTGAGAAAATCAAAGGATTTTTTGTACGTCTTATAGTCCGAAAAATATGGTAATCGGCTAGGCAGCCTACAGGTGGAAGGAATGGTGTCAGGCAACTGCAGCTCCTGTTTAGGTAAGTAGCGGTCTAGCTGCAGTTCCCAGGAATCACTGCTCCATTTATAGGCTCCAGTCACAGGAGGCTGCTGGAGCAGTTGATCAGTGCACGATATGGATATTAGACCCCCACAAATCGCACTTGAATAACCTATGTTCAAGGGGTTTTGACACAAAAGAACATTCTCACATTTCAATGCCATAGTGATGCTAACACAGTAAAGGTCATTTTAACCCCTCACTTTACAATGTTACTCAGAGTTTGTATGTTCTCTCCGTGTTTGCGTGGGTTTCCTCCAGGGCCTTCGGTTTCCTCCCACACTCCAACACATACTGTTAGGTTGTTTAGATTGTGAGCCCCACGGGGACAGGGTGTTATTGCTGTTTTAGCTCCTATCATTCCCTTGGCTGCTCAGTGAAAAATCCCAGGGTATGGGCGGGGACTCTCTAGCAGACACATTACTGTATTATCCATCTAGTTCTGTGGGGTGACAGTGTGGTTAGATTATCAGGGTACAAGGTTTATATACAGTTTCATCTGGCTTCTGACATTTGTACTAGTACACTGACACATAGAAAGAGAAATGAGACAGATCAGAGATGATTAGATGCATGATGCCTATTACGCAGAGGCTGACCGACTTTTGCACTGCGACATCTCGCATCTCGGAAATGTGACTGTCCTCCCCTTCCCCCGGATCACTTATCTCCTTGTAGTAGCTTCTCTCTCCTCACGATGTGTTTGCTGGATGGAAGTGAGGGAGTGTCTGTGTACCAGTGTGAGCTCCATGCTAGGACTGAAAGGGGGCGTGGCTACAGACGCAGAGTAGAAAGTCACAGAAACCATTCCAAGATGGCGGCCACCCATGCTTAAGTCAGAAGTTACAGGGTCGTGTCTAGGGGCAACTGAAATTGTGTACACCAGGACTGATAAGAGACAGGTTGGACTTATATCTGTGAAATGCTGTAGTTTTGTTAAAGGGTATAAGGCCTGGTGATGAGTTTGTATTATATTTAATGGGACAAACAAACAATTGTAGCAAAGGTTTACTCAACTTTTATTTATTGCTGTAGATGGTTAAAAAGAACAGGACAAGTGGTGTGTAATCCCTAAACCAGCAGCAGTTTTTTTTGTTTCTACTATAGGACAGAGAAACAGTCTGACACCATGAACTCTTTTAGGACGCTGCCTATTTTAGCTTTCAGGACAAAACAAATTTTATTTTATTCCAGAAAACGCAACTTTTTATTTTTCATCTGACAAAGGGGGCTTGTTTTTTTTAGAGTTGAATTTTCCAATGGCTTCATGTTTAGGGTAAAAATAACATTGATGGGACAGAATAAAACTGCTCTTCCAAAACCTGTTTTTGTATCCTTTTAATTTGGTACAATTTTGGAGGAATATCCAACTTGCTTTTTATTACATTTGGGATGCAGGAACCAGTAAATTGGCAATTTCAACTCTCTCGCTGCACCATGACTGGGCCACCAGGCTTTCAATGGTGTGGGATGGGGTGAGGAGCACTCTCACCTCCTCTCTACAGCACCCGGTTGCATCGTTTGTGTGCATGAGGCCTTAGTATGTATTAACCCCTTCAGGACTTGGCCCCATTTTTTCAAATCTGCCCTGTGTCACTATAAGTGGTTATAGCTTTGAAACGCTTAAACACATCCAGAGGATTTTGAGATTGTTTCCTTTTCCTCGTAACTTACTAGGGCACATTTACCTAGCCGTTTCTAGGGAAGGAAATACAGCACTACAAGGAAAACCCGTGTATAATATGTTTTGTTATTAATGAAACATTTAAAGATCTCATTTCATAATAATAATTCCACCAATTATGCAGCAATACACAGAGCTTGCCAAATTGGTCCCTGTCCCCAATGGGGCTCCCAATATAAACAAACTCCTGTTTTGGAGTGTGGGAGGAAACCCACGCAAACACGAAGAGAACCTACAAACTCTTTGCAGGTAATGACCCTTAAGATGAATGGCAGGATCCAGAAAGGAAAATAGCGGTCTCAAAGAATTTCAGAAGCCTTCTGCTATTTTATACCCAGGAGACTAAAATTTGGGATGCATTTCCAAAAGTAGACGTGCAAGAAGCAAAAGTAGTAAAGAGAACAGACCTCCCCTATGGATCGGAAGTCTGACTCCTTACTTAAGAAATCCTAGGCAACAGCAATGTTAAACATGAAGACTAACATTTCGGCTACATCTGTGGCCAGAACCCTTCTGTTTTGGCTCATTGAATTTGAAACGCATATAAACAACACAGACCAAGAGAGACTCTACTATAGAATCTACCTCTTCTGCAGTTGGCCACCAGATTTCTGGCAGACGCTTACGCCGAATTCATCCGGTTTTCTGCCATACATCGTGCAATTTGGCTAAAGCAGTGAAACGGGGACATTTGCTCAAAGACCAAACTTTGCAATCCACCTTTCTCAGGAGAATTTCTGTTCGGTCCAGAATTAGACACTATATTAGAAATGGCCACGGAGAAGAAAAAAAGGCTTTCCAGTAAATAAACCAGTGCCAAAAAAGACTTAAGGTCTATATGCAGCCCCAAGGGTATTTACAAAGTAACGGCATAAATCATGGCTCACCTAAGATTAAAAGGCATTACCATAGTCCCATACCTAGACTACCTTCTGGTTATAGCAGACTATAAAAACCACTTAGTCAGTTCTTGACGCGTGACTCTTTCTATATTAGAAAACCTAGGATGGCTGATAAATGTAGAAAAATCCGACTTGACTCCCAACAGAGAGAAAACGTTTTTGGGCACTATGCTGAATTCTATGAAACAAGTGTCTTTTCTTTCCTGGTAAAAGGTATCCAGCACCCAGATACCCATTTCTAGGGAAGGAAATACAGCACTACAGGGAAAGCAATGAAGCTTTTGGGACAATAGCCTGTATTCCAGCAGTGGCTTGGTGTCCGAACCACTCAAGAACCTTGCAGAAGTGGATCCTAAGCACCTGGGACAAAAGTTCAGCCTCTTTGGACAAGCAAATTCTCATTCCAACAATATTGAAGAAAGATCTATCCTGGTGGTTACAGTAGGAAAATCTCCAAAAAGGGATATTATGTCACTGACAACCTCTAATAACACTACAGCAATACAGACCAATGCTAGTCAGTTAGTCAGGTTGGGGAACATGCTTCCTAAACTAACTTTCACAGGGTCTTTGGTCCAAAGATGTCCAGATGCAGTCTTCAAATTACCAAGTATGGGAGGTCCTGATCTCAAATCTGTCCCATCTAAGAAATCATCACCTCCAAATTTTTGCTGAAAACTTAACGACAGTTGCCTATTTAAGAAGACAAGGGGGGAAAAAAATCTCCTCTCCTATCAATTTTTAAAGGATTTTTTCTGGGCAGAGAAAAACGCTCTTTCCATCGCAGCTACTCGGCTCAAGGGAACAAAGAACTTAGTGGCAGATTACTTGAGTAGACGAAGACTGTCACAAAACAAATGGTGCCTGAACAAGGAAATATTCCTTCACTTAACATCTCTCTGGGGGTTTCCGCAGGTGAATCTATTTGCCACAAAAGAGAACACAAATTGTCATCATTTCTTCTCACTAGATGCCAGAAACCTGAACCAAAAACTGGATGCATCCAGCCAAGAATGAAAAATGCAATTGGCCTATGCCTTTCCCCATATTTCTCTATAATACTTTGCGTTCTTTGGAAGATTCTTACAGACAGCTGTTGTTCTTTCCTGAAGTCCATGGCCATGCAGGACCAGATTCCATTACCATCAGAAGATGATCTTCTTTTCCAAGGACCACTACTCCATCTGGATCCACGGAAACTCAGACTGGCAGCATGGATCCTGAATGGGAACTCTTCAGCTCACAGGGCATGTCAAGGTAAGGTAATTGCAACTCTAAAGTAGGTAGTAACATAGGTGGGTGAAACACTTTATTACAGCCTCTACTAGACTCCAGCCTAAATCTTTCAGGAAAAAACTTATTTGGGATCTGACTTTGGTTCTAAATACCATCTCTCAAGATCCTTATGAATTTATTGAAAAAAAACTATTAGACTCTTGACTCGTGTCAAGAAACTGTGTTTCTCATTGCTATCACTTTTGAAAGAGGTCTTGGGGAACTCCAAGCTCTCTCTATTAAGGAATCCTATCTGAAGATCTTGGAGGATCGTATAATACAGTAATAACACTTGATAGCTATATCTATCATGTAAAATCAGGACTCAGAGCTCATTCTACATGTACAGTTTCGACTTCTTGGGCCAAAAGAGAAGGAGCATCTTTGGAGCAAATTTGTAAAGCCACAACTTGGTCGTCAAGCACCACATTTGCAAAACATAACAGACTGGACATCTCCCAGAATGTCAGACCTTGCCTTTGGAAGGAAAGTCCTACAAGCAGTAATCATACCCTAAGTACCAAATAATTTGGTACATGTCAGAACTCGCAAATTGTTCTGATGGGATAAGGTTTCAGGCTTCTGTGCTGGAAAAACACAAACAGAGCTGCCTGTGATTGACAGCTCCCTTTCTTATCTTCGGGAAAGCTGGGTGTGTGTGTTTGAACTCGTTTTGTCTGCAGCTGCGGTTTGAGTGATGGCAGACTGAACCAGTCAGTGCTGGAGGTAGTGTCCATTACTGCCTTATATTTTGCCCGGCCCCTCCATTGGGTGCTGGTTATTCAGTCTTCTGTGTTCTCTAGTGCTCTTGCTATTGTGTCTCTTGCTATTCTGTGTAGTGACTACTGCTTTGCATACTGACCATTCTATTTGCCATACGATTCTGTACCTTTTTCGCAATCTTAGTTTTGACCTGGTTTGTTTGACCCCACTTGTCTGTTTGTATCTGTTGTTTGTCCCTCAGTGTCATTTATTTCTCAGTGTGACCCCACTTTCCCTGTCTCAGACTTGTGTTGGTTTTGTGTATCAGTGTGAACACTTGTCTAGTTCTGTATTCCGGTTACCTGTCCGCTCCACGATCCAGCGGCTGCCAGACGAAGTAAGTCTTCCCTGACGGCATCTGTATTCCTTCTCATTATGTTTGATTTGTATAAATACAACATAAAATACATCTATCCCGGTGTGGTTATTTGGTAGTCACTGGCAGGCAGATGCCGGGTGGTGCCTTTTAACCTCTCTTCTTCCTGTCCCCTTAGAGGTCAAGGGGCATCCTCCAAGTAAGCTGTCATCGATCACTAATGGAAACTGATTTACTGGTAGGTACTAAATCTCAAGGATGTTGTCCTCAGGCTTTCCTCCGGCCCGAACTCCTTCCAGTCAACGAGAAAGTACTCCCTCTAATCGACTTCATGTCCAGGACCTCTTTGACTTCATAGACATTGTTGAAATCAGCCACAGGAGCAGGAGGAGCTTTTTGCCGGGAGAAACTATTCAAGATTACCGGTTTCAAGAGGGAGACATGAAAGGAGTTTGGGATGCGCATAGTGGGAGGGAGACGAAGTTTGTATGCCATGGGGTTAATGCGCTTTAGTATCTCGAATGGACCCAGAAAACGAGGACAGAGTTTGTAGCCCGGGGATCTTCAGATGGACATACCTGGAGGACAGCCAGGTATGGAGAGAAAACTGGAGGAGGCCTGCGTCTCCTGTCGCCCTGTGTTTTCGTGCGGGCAGATGTCCGAAGTAGACATCTGTCTACCGTTCCGCACCTCGTGAAAAGATAGATGTCCTATTTTTCCCCAGAATACAGCGACGTGACCCATGTTTCTCTATGGTGAGGGGCGGGGTGAGCAGTGCTACGGTACGGCGGGCACATATTAGTGTGAAAGTAGCCATAGATTGTATTACACTACACAGCTTGGTGTCATCTGCAAAAATAGACACAGTGCTGTTCAATCCTACCTATCATTAATAAATAATGGAAACAAACTTTTACACCATTTTACAACACATAAGAAATGGAATAAAAATTGACCAAAATGTTGCACAAACCTCAATTTTTTTGCACAGATTTGTTTGATTTTTGAAAATGTTTTAAAACAGAATTAAACCTAAATAAATTTGGTATCACCGTGATCGTACCGAACCAAAGAATAAAACAGAGGTGTTATTTGGAGAGCACGGTGAAAGCCGTAAAAATTGAGCCCACACGAAAGTGACACGAACATGTTTTTTTTTTTTTCAATTTTTACACGTTTGGAATTTTTTATCAGCTTTACAGTACATGGCATGGCATAATAAATAATGTGATGAAGAAGTAAAATAGGCCCTCACACAGCTCTGTACACCGAAAAATGAAAAAGTTATGGATTTTTGAAGGTAGAAAGAAATGAGAGAAAAAACCCTGCGTCCTTAAGGGGTTAAAGTTCAATATTTTAGAATTTACCACATGTTTTTGCATTTTACATTTTAATAGGAAATAATGTTATGTTATGATCGCTGTTCCCAAGGATTTCCCGGACAATGACATTTTGGTCAATTTCCGCATTGCTAGAAATCACAAGGTCCAACAAAGCATCACCTCTTGTGCGATCTTCTACAACAAACAGTCATCTGGTGAGGTGCTCTCATTTGGGGGCTTTATAAAAGTTGAATTACTGATAAGACCAATTGTAGACATCTCTGCTGATCTCTTGGATTAGGACATGTGAACATCACAGTGATGTGACACCCTCCCCTCCACCTTTGAATAAGAGGAGAGAATCACTCTATACAAGCAGTTATTTTGGTGAACTGAAGTTGTCATTGTTTTACATAGATGTGTTGTTTGTCCGTATTGTCACCATGTTAAAATCAACTTGGCGCAGGACTTGGAAAGATCAGCTAATTCTAGACCAGTCTCAAGGTTCTACAGACAGCCAGTTGTTTTTGACTAGCACAGAAAATGATGTCCTGGTCGAGTATAATCTGGATGTGGACCAGAGAAGATTTCTGGAGACCAGTGAAATGTGGATAATTGATGTTTATTAAAAAGTTATGTAACTTGCTAGATTTGTACATTCAAAAATATTTTTCTTTTGACCAGACATCCCCATTTAGTTATGGAAAGTTAAAATTCTCCACAGACCTCCACACATCTTTCCGTCGCTGCAGGCCCCACCAAACACTCTGCATTTGAAGACTCTGCCTTTATTTATTTTCCCTGTTTTCCATTTCTCTCTGCTTTACTTCCTAGTACAGCATCACAAGACCAGCCAGGGACAGAGCCGTCTCATTATCCTCTCCATGATTATTCTACCTACCACCGTCTGGGAGGCTGAGCTGTGAGCTCTTCTTTATAACTGTATGAGAGGAATCTGTTTAACCAGCTCAGGTGCGTGTTCTGCATCGACAATGGGGGAGAGAAACTAAAAGTGTTCAAACTTCACTACAACACATTCTCAAAATGATCTCATGTTGAATAGAAACCTTGGCATGTTTTAAGTCCATCTTACCCAACTTCGCACCTCCTATTAGGTGGCTTACCTTTACAATAGCAAGCATTTTAAAATGCTTACAAAATTTGGCTTTTTTTGTTTTTTTTTCTCAATATTCCTCAGTTTTACAGAGTGCATTTAATAGCTATTTTTTTCGGAATAGCTATGTAATTTGTAACTATTATTATTTGTGAGAAATGCCAAATTTTGAGTGGAATGTCACTTTAATTCTGTGAGATTTGATTTTATAACAACTACATATCAGCGTCTTCTTAGACCCTTCCTTAAAGGGTCATGACTGTAAGCTGGTGACAGGTTCCAATTGCCTATGCTATGCTGATTTAAAAAATGCATTAGTCAGCATTCTGTATCATTTTGATAGTTTATATAAAATTAGAGCCCCTTTCACACTGCCCATGTGTGGACTTATATCTGGCCGCACCCTACATGTGCCCTATGGCCCCTTTTTCACACAAATGTATGATTACTCCAGTCCTGTATTTCAGTGTGGTATGAATCCGTATACATGTGACATTTTGCATCCATATGTGCATGTATGTCACTATCTGTAGCATATCCATATTATTGGCTGGCTGACTATTGGCTGACTGACAGCATGCACCTCCCACTGGTTCTGGTCTCCTTGGATACTGCACCTATAGACAGCAGCATACGGTGCATGACCATATGCAGCACGTATGCATCACATATTTTAAATGTTCCCATAGACTTCTATGTGTATAGAACAGAAATATTGGAGAAAATAGGACATTCTCTATATTTTCTTACGCCTTGCTCACGGTACATAGGACAATAAAGCCATGTAAATGGATGGCCGTAGTGCCCATTGAAATGAATGAGGCTGTATGCTACCTGTATTAAAACGGTATGGATAGCATACAGCCATTTTTAGAAGTTTGAGTGAAAGAGGCTTAATTCACATTACCTGGCTCCCTGCCAGCAGCATGTGGCGAGTCCTGGGGGGGACTGGTAGCCTGTGTGTGCTTGTGTCAGACTTCTCTCCACCAAACTCATGCTCAGGAGAGAAAGAATGCATGAGAAGATACAGAATATATAAATGTGGGCAGAAAATAAGGTTTTTGGGGATGTAGTCAAGGTGAAGAAGTAAGGGTGAACACCGCCTAACTGCGCAACATATTGAGCCACATTAACTAAGTGTTTGAACTGTATTTTCTGTCTAACTTTGCACTGAAAAGAACGTGGAAACCGCTTGCACATGTATTTATAAAGTGTCTGCGCGATTATAGTGTCCTGGCTGCACCAAAAAATTCTGCATCTAAAGGAGCGTCTGTGCATGACCATACAACTCGACAGAATTGTGTTGCATGTTCTATGTTAAAGATGCATTAAATAATAATTGGTGCACACTTCCCGAGTAGCATATTGATAAAGACTTTTGCCACTTTTGATGAATCCTGGGCACTCTGCACACTCCCCAGGCAAACTGAACATAGCACAGTTTTTACTACTTTTCACAGTGGCCCATTCTCTTGCATATTCACATCCTGGTTTGCAGTAAGAAGAATGTAAATGAAGTAGGGTATGTAAATGTATGTCACCATTTAACTGTAATGTATGCAGATATATTCATTATTGCTAGAAAATTCTAATATAGTTGGTTCTACCTGCCACAGAGTAATTCAAATTTGACAACAAAGTGATCACTACTGTAACCCAATAATCCCTGCACTTTCACACCAACAGAACAGATTGTGAGCTCCTAGGGTAAGTGCTGCTGATTTATGTTGAATCAGAGCAAGCAAAGATCTTGGGAACAGTAAAGATCTGTTACATGCAATACATTAGAAATGTTTGCATCTTATTATAACATAATGACTGCAGTTAATTTGCTGCAATCATAATATCCCTTTAAAACCACAAAATGTGCAAGATTAAGATCAACCTTTAAAATTGGTCCATTTTTATTAAAGAAGGAAAAAATGTCCATTATACCTTATAAATTAGTCTTATGATTTACAGTGTAAGAAAATATGAATTGAGAGATCAAAAGACTGTACATTGTAAATTCATCAGGTCTCCTACTGTTAAGAGTTAGAAAACAGCTTATGTTCTGTGGGTTAGTGGACTGTGAAATGGAGAAGGTTCCTAGAGGTACATAAGTTCATTTCCTAATATCACTCTTTCCAAGTCCATGCAACTTCTTTTGTAGTCTTGTAAACAGGAGGAGTAACTTGAAGTCCCTTGTGTCTGCTGGAAGCTCTAGTCTAGCGCACATGAGGCTTCAGTGTTATACGTACCGTATCCGGAGCAGCACCTTGGACAGCAGGTCCTGGTAGAAACTTAGAAATATCCAGCCTGGAAGATACATGAGGGTGACCAGGCCCATGAAGTTCAAGGGGTAATGCGAATAATCCCAGGAACAGGCATTACAAGTACGGAGTCCTAAACCCCACGAAAACTCCCAGGTGTAGACAAAGAGGATGTAGACCGGGAGTCTCCTCCAAGCCCCCCAGCCCCGGCCATAGCACAGGTAGAAGAAGAGTCTCTCCACCACCAGGCTGCAGCTCCCGTACATAAAGAAGGACCACAGAGACGTGTGGCCGCTCACCGGACTCCCCGGCTTCTCCAGGAGGTTGAAGGCGGACGTGAAGAAGACTTCGTCCATGAAGCCGTGCATGCCGAAGAAGATGAAGCGCAGGATGAGCGGCAGCCGGGGGGCAGCACTAGGCTGCCCCTCCCCGCCCTGGTACCGCAGCCGCAGGACGCTCCGGAGGAAGACTTGTGAGTAGTAGATGGCCAGGGCATACTGCAGCCCCAGCTCCGCCGCGCTCAGTGCCCGCTCCTGGGGGCAGCTCTGCAGCAGGGTCTTCCGGAGCAGGATCTGCAGGCCCACGAACACCGACGGGTAGAAGACGAAGTGGAAGGCGAGGGCATTGTCCGGGAAGCTCTTCCTCTGCAGGTAGATCTTCTCCAGAGCCAGGTGGGCGAGGGCATGCAGCAGGCAGCGGTATGGCGAGGAGAAGCCCAGCAGCTGGTAGTCGTGGCTGTGAGGCAGGCGCCGCATGCAGGAGCTCAGCACATCCAGGGTCAGGCCGTGCATGCCATAGAAATACAGCCTCATCCATAGTGGCAGCGGCTGCGAGATGCCCCGGGCTCTGACCACCTGCCGCTTCCTGCCCATACTACAGCTGCATAGTGATGCCCTGCGCCTGGCACTCAGCGCCCCTCCTCGCGTGCACCTCGCCTCCCCCCAGCACAGTCACCTCCAGCCCTGGCTTCATACCACCCGTGCCCAGGCTTTGTTCTCATGATTGCTCAGGGATCAGATTGCAGGGAGAGCAAAGGCTTATTATCCATCACCTGGTCATTCTTCATGTTATACAGGACTCACCTTCCCGGAGTGTACTAGACATTACACAGACCAGTAAATGTCTTCTAAAAATGGACATCTAATAATCCATCTAATGATTTTTGATGCAGAGTAAGGGCAGAAAAGTAAACTTTTTGCTGAGGAGACAGTGGCCACATTTACCAAAAACAGTGCAGTGTGTACTATGTGCAGTTTGCCTAAAGAGTGTGCAGGGGGCGCCAGATTCATGAAATGAGGTTCCTGTTCTGCATGAACCTGGTGCTTCCTGCACTGCTCCAACAGAGTGCACCAACTATTTTTTGGTGCACCTTTAACACATTTCTGTAGGATCTTTAGATCTGTAAGAACTTAAAAAACAAGAAAACAAGTGTCTGAAAGCAAAATAGTTCTGGTTGCTGTGGCCAACTAACGCAGTTATGTTCTCAGACAATCCTGATAAATCTCCCCGATTGTTTTTTATCTAGTGTTTTTCCTTCTTATGTTTTTTGGACAGTGCAGCAGTTTATGTAAATGAATAAGACTGTAGCTGTAGTTATAGCTTCTGAGCACAACATGGTACAGGGAGATAACTGTTTCCGGCTCCATGCCCCATGTTTATGACAGGCTGAACAGCTAATTGAAGGGATTGTCTGAGAGTAACTATTAAAGTGAGGTAGCCTGGGGTGGGTTGTATAAAGAAATAAAGCTGTACTCACCTTGTCCGTCACTCCTAGTGCCCCACACCGCGGTCCCCCCGTTCCTTTCCCCTGTTTCTGTACAGGGGCACGGAATCTCCGCTTGGAAAGCTTTGGGGAGGCCGGACACGCCCACCCATCACCATGTCTCAGCACTGTATCAGGTCCTGGGACATGGTGATTGGTGGGAGCGCCTGGCCACCCAGAAGGTGTCCTAGCTGAGCTTCTGTACCCTGTAAACAAAAAGGGGAACGGCATGGAGTGATTGCGGCGTGAGACACAAGGAGTGACGGACGAGGTGAGTACAGCTTTATTTTTTCTTGCAGCCCACCCCCGGCCACCTCGCTTTTTTAAATTATTCTCGGAAAACCCCTTTAGTGCGGAGGTTAAGTGATCCACATGTCACCATATCCTCTGCATCCCCTCAAGTTAAACCCCTACCCTTTGTAAAAGGTAAAATATGCAAGAAGACATCAACAGATGTGAATATGGCAGATATTGTGGGTTAAAAAAAACCCAAAGCCAATATCAATTATATGTTAAAACACAGAATTACAAATAAAGCACAGGGCAGGAGAATGACAAAACTAACATCTACACAAAAACTGAGAAGGTGGAAAGGCAAACATATAAAACAAGCCTAGTTAAGTAAATCAAGTAAAAAGCAAGACAATATAAAGTAAAGTAAAACATCTAGGGGCACATTTACTTACCTGGCCGACGGAGTTCACCCCCGAAGTGCATTGTCCGACTGGAAATCACTGTGCCGCAATTCACTACGATTGTGCGCCCGATATCCTGCATGTGTCGCTTCCCCACTCAGGTCTGACATGGTTCACCTTTTTCTTCCTGGTGTATGTAAGTGAATTGTCTTGTGACACAAATTGAATGTTAACTCCCGCGCTGAGTCCAAATCAGTCAGATCTTCTGATGGCACAACCCCCCCCCCCCCCCCCCCCCGATTTCTGCTGCATGAAAGCCAGTGCTGCCGCGCCACAATCCGATCGCATGTGACACAATCCCCTTCTAAATAGCTGTCACAGCCGCGCAATCCCCGAAAATGTCGGGAGGTCTGACAGAAATGCGAACTGCGGACCTTTAGTAAATAAGCCCCATAATGTCCAGCAGCACACCGGGTGCAGAACACTCAACTCTCCCACATCAGGTGCTGTATTTATGAATTAATACTAAAGTCATACTCACAGGAAGAATGGGCAAAAGCGTTCGAATTATGTCAAAATGTGAGCTTAACCTGCCACCCATACCACAGAACTACATAAATCACAAATCTGCTACTACTGAAGGTTGTAATATAAAGCTTATCTGCCCCAGAACAGCACAATACACATCTCATCTGCCGCAGAACATCACAAAACACACCTCAGCTTCTGAAGAACATTCATAATACACACCTAAGTTTCCGCAGAACATCACAATACACACCTTAGTTGCTGCAGAATATCCCAATACACACTATAGCTGCGGCTGAGCCTCATAATACAAACCTGGGCTACATATGCACGCATACATGCACAATAAGCATTTACATGCTAGACACATGCATGCACAGACACTTAGGCTACATTCACACGGGCGTATGATTTCTCCCGTCCCGTATTTACGGGCTGTATATACGTGACGTTTTTCATCCGTATGCAGCACGTATGTAACCCGTATTTTATACGTCCCCATAGGCTTCTAGGGCATACGGATCTGAAATACGGTAGAAAATAGGACATGCTCTATATTTTTATACAGCTAGTATACGGTACGGCACGGAACGGAGTTAACAACGGCAATATAAATGGTCAGACGTATTGTCCATTGAAATGAATGTGGCCGTATGTAATCCGTAAAAAAACGGTATGGTACGGATACGGACGTTTTCATACGTCCGTGTGAATGTAGCCTAAGAGAGATGCATGTACACAGACTCATACACTCACACATGTGCAGCCATATGCAAGTACAGTCACATACAAGCCAGACACATACAACATACATACAATTGCATACACAGACACATCCGTGTACTTCATTTACATACCCATACATACATTTCTCATATATACTTACCAGCAGTGAAGTCTGTCAAGCATGCATTTTTCTCAGCAGAGCCTGTAGCTTGATGGCAGCTACATTGACGCAGAGGGTGACACATGCAGCTTTGCTTCCTATTACTGTGCAGTCTGAGGCTGGCACACTCTACCTCTTCTCACTGACCCGACTGCCAGAGAAGTGAAAAGAGGAGGAAAGTAGGCTGTGCTCCAAAGGGCCCTGCCTCAGCACACAGTGGAGCCGGAGCTCCCGGTCAGGCCCACCACTAGCGGGGGCTTGAGATGGCCATTTCTGTTTCACAGCACTCGAGCCTGGAAAACACTCTTAATATTCTGCATCATGTTATGTGCGGAGACAGGGGGCCCATGGCTTTCTGCAGGAAAAATGAACAGTTATTGAACAGTGACAGTGGACCCCTTTCCCTGCAATCCCAGTCCTGATTTCTGGTAAAGTACATAGGAGCTGATATGCAGTTCACTGTGTGGCCACTACACTTATACTGAAGCTATTCACTTCCTGTTCCGCTCTTTGTGCAGAGAGCAGTTGACCTTTACTAGGGGTAATTCATCAATGTCTTCAGCAGAGAAAAAAAACCTTTTTTAAGGGCCTATTTTTGCCCATTTTGCAGTTCATAGTAACTGAAACATTTTGTTTCAGTAAAATAACAGATGCAAATAAATGCAAATAATGTCAAATAATGTAGAAACAGCAATGAAAGGGAGGCAAAACAGAGACCCTAAAGGTTGCCCCAACTGGTCATCATTACTTTGGTTTACCAGAAGATCATTTTTAATTCCAGCAAATGACATGAAATCATGAAGAATTAACAGATATTTATTGTGATTAGACTGAAAAGCCTAAGGATGGATCAGGAATTAGCTTCTCTAAGAAAGAAGTAATCAGGTTTGAGACAACATGAAGATATCTGTGAGTTGGTGAAAGACAGCTGGTGAGAACTCTGTACACACTGGGAGAAATTCATTAAGACTGGTGTTTAAAGCTGCCAGTCTTAAAATTCCATCAGCAGGTGATCCAAACTTTGCCACTTCAAATCTTTAAACCATATTGAAATTGCTTGAATTTTCTACTATAGTTTTCTACTATAGGCCTGTCTGGTGTGCCGGTCAGAGAACCTCAGAAACTGGCAGGGACGGAGTGGTTTATGTGGATTCGCTGGCATTAAAACGGGCAGAGAAGCCATAATGAATCTCCCCCATTATGTTAGAGCCCTGTGTTTGTCATATATTTTGGAAATCTTCCTGGTGCATGACCAAATTATATATCCATTCCACTTAGCCAACAGAATGAGGCTCATTTACTAAGGGTCTGTTGACCACGATTCTGTCTTTTCTTTTTGTACCGAATTGCCCCAGGTTTTTGGCGCATGCAATCAGATTGTGACCCATCAGCGCCAGCTTGCATGCGACAGAATAAAGTATTCAGACCCTTTGCTGTGACATCCCTATTTAACTGACATGCTGCCCATTTCCTTCTGATCCCCTCTGAGATGGTTCTACTCCTTCATTGGAGTCCAATTGTTCTAATTAAACTGATTGAACTTGATTAAGAAAGACAAACACCTGTCCATATAAGACCTCACAGCTGACAGTGTATGTCAGAGTACAAGGGAATCATGACGTCCAATGAACTGTCCAAGTCAGAGACAGAATTGTGGCACGGCACAGATCTGGCCAAGGTTACAAAAGAATTTCTGCAGCACTCAACGTTCCTAAGACCTCCAAAATCCTTTAATGGAAGAAGTTTGGGGAGGTCACAATTCTTCCTTGACCTGGCTGTCCAGCCAAACTAAGCAATCGTGGGAGAAGAGCCTTGGTGAGAGAGGTAAAGTAGAACCCAGGGATCACTGTGGCTGAACTCCAGAGATGCAGTAGGGAGATGGGAGAAAGTTGCATAAATTCAACTGCAGCCTCCACCAGTCACTGCTTTATGGCAGAATGTGCTAACAGAAGCCTCTCCTCAGTGCAAGACATATGACTATATGCATACAGTTTGGAGAAAAACACAGAAAGGCTTCTCAGACTATGAGAAATAAGATTCTCTGCTCTGATGAGATGAAGATTAAACTTTTTGGTGTTAATTCTAAGTGGTATATGTGGAGAAAACCAGGCACTGCTCATCACCTGACAAATACAATCCCAGCAGTGAAACAAGGTGTTGATGGCATCATGCTATGGGGGTGTTTTTAGCTGCTGGGATAGGACAACTGGTTGTAATTGAAAGAAAGATGAATGCAACCAAGCACAGACATATCCTTGATGGAAACTTCTTCCAGAGTGCTCTGGACCGAAGGTTTACCTTTTTAACAGCTAAAATAAAAGCAGTGGCTTCAGAACACCTCTGTGACCATTCTTGACTGGCCCAGTCAGAGCCCTGGCCCTAAATCTAATTGAGCATTGCTGGAAAGATTTGAAAATGATTTCAACCAACATTCACCATCCAGCCTGAGGAAACTGGAGAGGATCTGCAAGGAAGAATGGTAGAGGATCCCCAAATCTAGGTGTGAAAACGTGTTGCATCATTCCCAAAAAGACTCATGTCTGTACTAGCTCAAAAGTCCTTCTACTCAACACTGAGCAAAGCTTCAGTAAATTAGCAGAAATATCTACATTTCATTTTTTTTTTCTGTCAAGATTACAGAGTGTACATTAACATTTTTGATCTTACCAATTGGCTTCAATGAAACAAGAGTGAAAAATTTAAAGGGGTCTGAATACATTCCTTACCCATTGTACATGTAAAGGTCTATGGGTAGAGTTATCAGAAGAGTTTGAGAGAATAACTCTTTTAATTGCCCATGGCAAACAATCAGAGCTTAGCTTTCATTTTTTCTACTTTTCATGTGCTACCTTTTTATTCACAATGTACCTGATTCTTGTGCAGGCGCACTATGGAGAAGGAAGAAGTTTCTCCCAATCGCAGATGTGTTTACACCGATCAATGAAAAACATACTCATTCCCTATCAGAAGTGTTTCAGTGCAAAAGCATCTGTGATCAGTAGACACTCCCTGCTGCACTTGAATTGCATGTGAATGCAGCTTTTGGGGCAAATTAAGCAAATTTTGCCAGAATAGAAGATGGGACCCTCCCTAGAATCAGCTCTCTGGGCCCTCTATACCCCAGTCCCAGTCTATACCCCAGTCCGTATTTACAGTACAATTATGCTTGGTGTGTGTATAAATAATATAATAATAGATATATTTGGAATTCAGCAACCTTTTAAAGTTACTGAAGCGCTACAGATTCTTATTATTATTAACATAGAAATAGTGTGATCAGGGTTGCAACTTGATGGGAGAAGTTGGTATGGATGCTTCCAGGTCATGGAGAGTTAAAGGCCTCTTTTAACCTCTTGGCACTCTGCGCCGCACTATTACTGCCCAGGCTCCTGCGATTTATGCTCAGTGCCGTTGTTCTGCACTGAGCACACTTTTCAGTGCGCTGTGTGAATAGCACTACACAGTATCTTAAGTGGTAGTTAGGGTGTCTTAGGGCACATCCGGTGCATTTGTAGCGCCTTTTTGCACGGTGCACATAGGTTTTTTTTTTTTTGGTGCCTGGTATTATTTTTTTTCCAGAGTGCCCGTAGGTGTAGTGAGAATTGCCTGGCACTTCTAATGGAGAAGTGTCTGGAGATTCCACTGAGCCCACATGGGTAGCCCCAGATTTATATACCTCTCAGGTCCAAAACTTTTTGGGCGACCTGGAATTAAAATTGATAAGGTAGGGGTCAAAACTGTGGACTTTTTTAAGTATTATTTTGGTGAGGAGCTTTTGAATTTAATTGTAGTCCAGACCAATCCAGTAGTCCAGACAAGTCCAGAATATTGCCCAAAATCCCACTTCATTTTATGCACAACCCCAGAGGTGGACCCCGGTCGCTGAAGCAGAGAGGAAGAAGTATTGGGGCATAATACTTGTTATGGGGCTTGTGAAAAAGCCGTCAATCTGGGACTACCGAAAAACAGACATTCTGTACCATACCCTGATGTTCCGTATGGCGATGGCCAGCATGCTCTTTGAAGCCATCCATAGGTTTTTGCATTACACCGAGAACACACAGTGCCCACCCAGAGATGACCCCAGTTATGATCATTTGTTTAAGGTTAGGCCCATATTGGACCATTTTAGTGCTAAGTTTCCCAGGCATATACCCCTGCCAAACATGTGGCCACAGTGGAGGGATCGATGAGTAAGTGTCCCTGGTTTATCGTGCTGGATTTTGGTGGTAGATTTCGCAGCAAGACTTACTGGTAGCTACCACCGATCGTGTTTGTTAACCCACACATCGCCGCCAGCAAAGCTGCATGGGCGCCGCCATCATGCCGAGGATCGTCACTCCCTGTGAATGAGGAGGAAAATTCCCATATACTGCCATAGTATGGCTGTATATGGTAGGATCAATCGGACAACCTAGGGGTTAAAGTACCCTCGGAAGTCTGAAAAATAGTAAAAGTAAAAATGTAAAAAAAAATTATAATAAAAAAACCTAAAAATTATAAAAATTATAAACCCCCCCCCTTTCCCTAGAACTGATATACTGTAAATAAACAGTAAAAATCATAAACACATTAGGTGTTGCCGCATCTGAAAATGCCCTTCTACCAAAATATAATAACCGCTTTTCACTGCATTTAACCCAGTAACGGAAAATAGCGCCCAAAGTCGAAAATGCCACTTTTTTGCCCTTTTGAAAAATGTAAAAAAAATCTATGAAAAGTGATCTAAAGTTCATGCTAAAGTCCTAAAAAAATAGCATTGAAAACATCATCAGAAGTCGCAAAAAAGATACCACCCACAGCTCTGTACACTAAAGTATAAAAAAGTTATTAGCGCCAGAAGGCACAGTGAAAGCCGTAAATTCCAAGCCCACAAGAAAACGTTGCAAATGTGTTTTTTCACCAATTTCACTGAATTTTGATTTTTTTTTCCCACTTCCCAGTACATGGCATGGGAGAATAAATACCATCACTATGAAGTGCAATTTGTTATGCAGAAACAAGCTGTCACAGAGCTCTTTATGTGTACAAAAAACAAGATATAGATTTTTGATTGTGGAATGAATGAAAAAACAAAAAAGGGTGAGGTCCTTAAAGGGTTAAGTAATTCATTTAACAAAAATTGTTAGAGGATTGAAAATTTACAGTACTGCATGGTTCTGGTCAAATACTATTATTGGCAGTGAAAGAAGTTCAGGCTCTCAATGAAATAAAGATGAAGACCCACAACATTGTGGTTGTAGAAGATTACCAGATTATAGAAGATTATACAAAATCTCAAAAAAGGATGTACAATCTTGATTTCTAGACTATAGAAATGGAATATACTGATTTATTTGAAGGTGATGAGTGCCACTTACCACATTACCTGCAAGAAGATTTTCTGTAGTTTTAATGCAACCACTAAAAGAGGAACTAAAGGATTTGCATAGGAGAGGCATAGTACCAAATTCTAGTACTTTAAATTGTGTGAATGTCAACTTGGAAAAGATCAGGACAGTACAAGACAAGACTCTCTTCTGTGAGTGTGCATGACATTGGAAGAAGAATAGAGTAACATAGGCAGAGAGGGGCGTTCTTAGCAAGGAGGTGCGGCCGCAAGGAGGCGTTGGGGGTTGAGTGCATGGTTCAGCTTCATTGCCTCCTTGACCTTGTCTTAGGGAAGGAGAGAAGAAATAAAAATGAATGTTTGAAGAATGGAAGAATGTATAAAGACAAGAAAAGCAGTAATTAGAAACTAATAACATGCAGAATAAGGTACTATTTGGGGTTGGCAGGTACTGATGCTGAAAAGGGCGTGAGTACAAATTGAAGTTCAGCACTAGTTTTCGGACAGTATCAGCATCCATCATTGTTTGCATGTTATACAATGTCTAGCCATGTTAACTATTTATGGGTTCTGTAGACCAAAAGGTTAAAGTCAAATTAATGTTATTGTTTGTACAGTGAAAAGTTATCCAATTTACTTTCTGTATCAATTCTTCACTGTTTTCTATATCTCTGCTTGCTGTCCTGCTATAGAAGGCTTCATTGTTTATTTCCAGTGGACAAAAATCTGACCATAGTCACATAGTTGCACAGCTCATTATATCACACAGCTCTGATTACTCTCTATGATACTAATGAGCCGTGCACCTGTGTGACCATGGTCATGTGATGTCATACAGGTGCACTGCTCGTTATATCATATAGCTCTGATTACTCTCTATGATACTAACGAGCCGGGCACCTGTGTGACCATGGTCAGATTTCTGTCCACTGGAAATAAACAATAAAGCTTCCTATAGCAGGACAGCAAGCGGAGATCTAGAAAACAGTGAAGAATTGCTACAGAAAGTATATTAGAAAACTGTATAACTTTTCATTCTACAAACAATAACATTTATTTGCTGAAATGGAAATACCCCTTTTAAGTATACACATAAAATGAATTTTCTTTTCCTCTCCTTTTTTGCTGCTGTAATTACAAAACTAGTTACCTCTATAGTCAAAGAAACAGATTGCAGTTTTTGGGTAAGATATTATCAGATATAACAATATTACAAGATAGTGGGGCAGATTTACTTTCCTGGTCCATTCGCGATCCAGCGGCCCATTCTCTGCGGTGGATTTGGTTCCGGCCGGGATTCACTAAGGTAGTTCCTCCGATGTCCACCAGGTGTCGCTGCTGCTCTGAAGTTCCCCGAGGCCCGCCGAAATGCACTCAAGTTCACCGGCCTATTCCTAGTGAAGGTAAGTGCAAGTTTCGCGACACTTTTTTTTTTTTTAAATGCGGCAGTTTTTCCGAATCCGTCGGGTTTTCGTTCGGCCACGCCCCCTGATTTCCGTTGCATGTATGCCAGCACCGATGCGCCACAATCCGATCGCATGCGCCAAAATCCCGGGGCAATTCAGGGGAAATCGGCGCAAATCGGAAATATTCAGGTAACACGTTGGGAAAACGCAAATCGGGCCCTTAGTAAATAGTCCCCCATAGTCTGCTTTTTGAGTCAAACAATGCATTAGCAGAATAGAAGAGTAGATGAAGATGACATTTTGATTATAAATTGAAACAAATAAATTTAAATCTTCCACCACAGAGCAGTGAACATGGCGAGTCAGTCATCATACAGACTGGACCACTGCTCTGCATGTTTTTGGTATTAAAAGAACTAACTGTTAAAGCTCCTTACTTCAACAAGCTGCTATGTTGATGAAATCAGACACACATAGCAAGGCAAGTGTTCATGCCCAACCCAAGTTTCACCTTCTATTGGCTTCTGGGGCATTTTTAACACATGCAGATATTTGAATTCAGCAAATGTAAGTAAAAATGGCAGTGGATAAAGTGATTTCAGTTTGGGAGCACAGTACAGGGAGCCAGTTTTCTATCTGTTTTCCATTCACTGGCATGTGAGAGCAGTGGCCTAGATTAATAAAATCATGCTAAATCTAGGCACTTGGTTGCTTTCCTTTGGGGAATAAGGAGTGCTAATGCTGACTCTTTGATGAAACTAGGCCAATATCTTTACAGAGCAGATTAACAAACAGAGCATTGACTGTACTCGGGCAATTTATTCTGGGGATGAATACATTCCGGGGTTCCTTTAGTTCCTTTCCAACAAAGCATATTCATTGCAAAAAATAACTTTGCTGATTTCACTGCTTACGGTACCGATGCATTTATTAATCTGTCATGCTGCATCAATACCAAAACCTACAAGAAAATGGCAAACAATTGAACATTATAAAAATGAAACATCTTTATAACATGGGTTAAAATTAATATCAGACACGGTTTAAAAGCAACACTATCTGGCATCAGACAGTGAAGGGTGAATACTACCATAAGATGGCTTTATTTGAAAAAAGGCATCAAATAGTTCACCTCACAGACACATGTATGCAAGTTAATTGAACTTTGTATATATCATACATTTAAAAGCAAGCTAAGTAATCTACACCCACTAGGATCACAAAAAAATCCCTAACAGTCAAACAGAAAACTCTATTTGTATGGACACCTGCCCATCACCTCTGGGATGACGACAACCAAATGGGTGTTTTTGCTAGATTGCCTTAGTCTGCAAAAAAGGCAGGTGCCTTTAAAGTTTTTCCAGCTTCCTTAAAATATTGTATTTATGGCTCAGGAAGTTTTAAAAATAATATATAGCTTGTACTTACCTCTTTCCCTGCTGCTGTTGATTGTGGTGCTGCCAAGTCTCTGTTTGTTTATTGAGGCCAACAATGCATCATGTCTACAAAAGCATTTCAGGGTGTGCACTGACTTTCAGTAATGCTGCTCACTGTAGGAGAAGAAAGAAACCAAGTACAGGACAGAAAAGCATTTTTCCATTGTAAAGTATATTAAAAACTTTACTGTTGTAACTTGCACTATTCATTTTTAAAATAAATAAAATAGCCTGAAAGGTTTAGATAAGTTATTGTTAAATGTTGGGATGTCAGTTTTCTGTCTTCAAAATGTCTCACAATTGTCACATCTGCCGTTTTGCACCAAATAAGTGACTTTTGTGTGACTTTTTAACTAAAAGTTGCATATTCACTGCAGACTTCATGTGCCACATTTAGCTGCCTAAACCACTATAATAAATCTGATAAGCAACAAAGCTCCCACAACACAAAAAATGGAGTAGTTTTATTCAGTTTATTTTTACCTGCTAGTTTCTAACTAATAACATTTTTCAAATTTTTCTCTCTGGGAAAGGGTATTGTGGTATGTAAAAATGACAAGCACATGATGGCTTTGAAGGATTATTTTTGACAATCAGCAAAGTCTTATTTAACATGGAGAGTCTGTTTAATCTACTGGCATTTTCATAAAGCTCTTAAAATATGTAGTGAACCATTCCACAAAGTATGCTGAAAAAGAAATTGTGAACAACATGTAACAACTGTATTTCCTAATAAATTGATGGTTATTATTAGTACATTTCTATTAAATATAGACTTGGTGACATTGAAAGCTTTTAAAAAAAGAATAAAAACTTCTCAAAAATATGGTAACAAAGTAGTAGAATTGACAGTACTTATGTGAGGACCATCCTCGTTGTCCACAATGGTACCATTAAGATTCCATCCTCAGTGGGCCTATGGCTACTGGCCCCAGTGCCTCCTCAGTGCTAACCACACCCCTTTTCCCTGTATAACAGCCACTCTGTGTAATGAAAATTGTACACAGCTTTTAGTTTTTGTAAATACAATACAGAGGCATAGCTAGGGGTTCAACATGGAGAGGGCACAACCTACCTACCTGTTATATTGAGGTATACCAGTATCACCACCATACAATGACTAGATAGTGATATAATAGTGTTTTCCAATCAGTGCTCAGCACATCTTATTAATGATCATTGTACAAAAGAATGTAGTGCCTTATAGAAACATCTCTGTACTTACACACATGTCTCTTCCATCTAACCAGGGCTGCTCTGACTTCTACCAGCTACATCTTGGATTTTTTAAAAAAGTTAGGTGGATGTGGGACACTAAACCACTCACAGTGATGTATAACAATGGTGTATCAAATGCCCTGTGTGAGCTGTCTATGGGCGCAATAAAACAAGTGTTTATACTTGCCTAGATGTAAATCCAATGAGGCACATTGGACTCAGATCTAGAGCTCTAGGAGCCAAGGGGGCACTTTTACTTACCCGTCCGGATGAGGTTCTGAAAGTGCATTGTCCGACGACAATGCGCTGTGCAGCGATTCACTAACATCGTGCGCCCGATATTCTGCATCTGTTGCGGGGCTCAGGTCCACCGGAGTTCACCATCTTCTTCCTGGTGTATGTAAGTGCATTGCTTGCGACACAATTTTAATCTTAAATTCCGCCCCCCGATTTCTGGCACATTAAAGCCGGCGCCGCTGCACCAAAATCCAATCGCGTGTGCCACAATCCCCTTCTAAATACCTGTCAGCGCAAATCCTGAATACCATGAACAGTTTGACGGAAATGCAATCCACGGACCCTTAGTAAATAAGCCCCAATGAAGCTGGCATAACAACCCCACTTTATTGTGCATGCTGTGCATCTACAGCACTCTAGCAGTGAAGCCTGGGTGTACTACTCCTGCTTCACTTTCAGCATCGCACAGGGGCTGAAAGCTCTGGACTGAGTGGAATATAAGCATACACGAGAGAAGTAGTAGTACTGTGCTGTGACTATATATGCAGGACAGGAGTAGTAGCACTGTGCTTTGCCCAGATATACAGGATAGAAGTAGTATCAATGTTCTGTGTCCATATATATAGGGTAGGAATAGTAGTAATTTGCAGTGTCCATATATACTGGATAGGAGTAGTAGGAACTGTGCTATGATGGTGGAATATCTCATGTTAACACATCAGATCAAAAAACTAAAAATATTTTTCAAAGATCTATCCTATGATACCAAGTTTAAGTCCCCTATTCCCACCCCCTGGGGTGGGGGCAACATAAAAATCTTAAAAGGGAACCCATATCTTTAGTGCAGATTCTGATTACCCAGGAAAAGTCACATTGATTTGACCTTTATTGTCTTTCATTTTGGTGACAGATGGCACTGTAATCACTGAAAATTATAATGTGTGCAAAAATGTTGGATTTTTCAATAAATACACACCAGATCCAATATCTGAAAAAAGATGTGTGCAAAATATTTCTAAAAGCTATCTAATGTTATCAAACTCGAGTACTGTATATACCGACCTGAGTATAAGTCGACCCGAGTCAAGGCCCCTAATTTTACCACCAAAAACTGGGAAAATCTATTAACTTGACTATAAGCCGAAGGTGGGAAATGCATTGGTCACAACCTCCCAGTATATAGCCAGCAAGCCTCCAGAAGTAAATAGCCAGCCCCTATATTATATAGCTGCCAAATCATAGTGTGCGCCGTCTGTTACAGCAGAGAGCTCAGAGAAGACAGAAGAGGAGCCATGTCAGTTTATTTTTTTTATAGATTCATGAACAAGCCGAGGTGAGGGTTTTCAGCACATTTTTTGAGCTGAAAAACTCGGCTTTATGCGGGATTGGATCCAATGGGTTGCTTTTTAATGCAATGTAGCACTACTTTCCTGTTGCCAAATGTTAAATTTAAACCACTGCATGTCGAGACATGATAAAATACCTGCCATTTTGAAGATACACTTGCTCAAGGGGCAGCCATTACAGTTTGGTTTCTGCTGCCATTACGTAAAGATAAAAAATAACAGTTCACTTGCTGCTTAAGATAATCCACTCGTGAGCAGAGCAGTCTATATGAGTTGTATTTCAGTAATTCAGTCACTTGGTTTAGGAGGGAGTTACATGGCTGCACTCCAAGTTCCAAGCTTTTATTTCTTTTCACTCTTGATTTGTTCTTGGAGCCATTTTTTGTTCTCCTTCCCACTGGGTGCATTGAGATTAAACAAGTCAGGTTACAACACAAGTAGATGAGTGTTTTCATTAAGATTCAGTTTCGAGCTGAGCAGGACACTGAATTCTGTATTCGCAGCTTATTAGTTATTTGTTGACATCCACCGTGGTTACAACAGTCACTGACTGTATTCATGTTCACTTATTACTTGGGCCAATATTTATATGCAATAAACAAAGTGGTTCAGTTACTTTTTCATAAAAAACAAACTATGTTTATATAAAACTTAAAGCAAATCTACCACCAGGCTGAAGGATTGTAAAACAAGCACACTGACATACTGGTGTGTGTCCCCTCTGGCAGGATCTGCTCTTCTTTTAGCTTCTTCTGCCCTTATTTTTACAAAAAAGATTTACCGGTACATCAGACCTGCTTACAGACTTCTGAGGAATCCCTCTTCTCCAAACTTCTTGTATTGACAATATTACATTATGCTAATCAGTTTGAGGCACTCTGGCTTACATCATCGGAAAGCCTCTGAGCCACTCAGCTGGTAATTCATTCACTCCCCCATTACTTTTCCAGTCCTGGCGGGACTGGAAGAGTAATGGGGGAGTGAATAAATTATAGGCGCTCAGAGGCACTCCAATGTAGCACCTCAGACTGATTAGCATCATTTTTATAACTCTATATTGATGAAATAACGGTGTACAGAATTATAATAAAGGATGTTCAGAGAAGAGGGATTCCTAAGGAGCTTATAAGCAGGACTAGTAATTGAGCTACTCTGGTAGATTCCCACTTAAACACCTAAGCTGTTGAAAATGCATCCATAACTTTCCATATCACTGTCTACACTAAAAAACATAGAGGAAAGAACCATCTGGAATTATTAATAATAAGATTGTATTAGTTTTCATTGAAACCATTAAAGAACCTAGTAAATATTTTTAGGAAAAAACATAAATCCCCTTGTTGAGGTTTTGTGTCATTGTGCATAGTTCTGCAGAATATTGCTGATCCAAAGCAAATTGTTTCATTGATATGAAACATTGTTATGATTTATCCTGTTGGAAAAAAAATTGGTCCCACAAATATCAAAGTTTTGCACATTTATTTATAAAGTTTCTGCGCCCATTTTGTGATGTGGTTGACACGTTTTGTGTTGTGTTCGACAAGACAGAAAAAATGTGCACCAAAAGGGGCTGCTCTGTCTGACAATTCTGTCTGATGTGCACCACAATTTTGTCTGTGCCACAATTCTGCAGCATGAACAAAGTGTACCAATAAAATGGTGCACACTTCAAGAGCAGTGCAGGGGGCGCCAGATTCATGAAGAACAGGCACCACAATTCATTAATCTGGCGCACCCTTCACATTTCACAGGCAAACTGCACATGGTGCAGTTTGCACTATTTTTGATAAATGTGGACCACTTTGTTGAAATATTCTGTTATTTAAACACCTCAAATACCGCCATAATGGGTGGTATGTGTCGCACCTTATGACACAAATAAGGGGGCATTCCGGTGCTCATATTTAACATGCAAAGTCTGTCGCACACCCTCTGTTAAAGGAGCACCACAGAAATGTTGGTGAACTCTGTAGGGCCACTTCAGGAAAGCACCATTCATAATTTCTGGAGCACGTTCTTAATGAATCAGTCGCACCGCACATTATTCACAGGCAGAACACTTTTAGTGCAGTTAGTAAATGTTAGAAAATGTGCCCCGTTGTATTTTTGAGGCAGCCATTAAGGATACTAAGGGCTGGCGCCAGCAACTGCCATACCTGGGCTAATGCCGGGGCCCACTGGTGTGTCCTGGGGATATAATAATGATGCAGAGAGCGGTCACGCTCTGCATCACCAGTGCCTGTGTTGTACCGGGTTCCATAGGGGCCCACAGCCATGCAAATCTACCAGCCTCCAGACCCTGTGTGAGCAAGTCAGTTATGTTTCTCATGCCACTCCGTTCCTTCTTACTTTTGTAGTCCATCCATGAACATTACTATAAAAGGTATTGTGTAACTACAGCCTTTTGATGTCTGCCAATCACTTTCTCCCTCCTAGAGTCTAAATTATTGCCCAGTTTCTGCCCCCTGCCATTTTAACTGTCTGCCACCTGTTCCACCAAGTTTCCAGTATCTACCTTCCTGTTGACCCCCTGCCCCTTCCCCACATACAACCACCTAAATACATTTGCCAGGTCCCCTTGCTTCCCAGCTATGTCCTTGCTATCATCCCATCAATGCTTCCTTTAAAACATTCACCCAGAGGACCACATTTATTTGAGTGTTTGCACCAGTTTTCTGTCTGAACATACAAACTGCTTGCACATGTATTTTTAAAGTGTTTGCACCAGTTTGTGTGGCAGCTGCTCTGTGTCCGCCTCACAACAAAATTATGCACATAAAGGAACGTACAGCTGCTTACACTTCCATCAAAGAAGAAAAAGGCTTTAAAAGCAGCCAAACATATGGTAACATGAAAAATGCATGATGGGGTAAGAAGAAGGAGCAAAAGTGGGACCGTAGGGCACTTTCTCTGACTCAAATTTGGGAGGTATATATCAAAAATGTCACAAAAAAACACACAACAATCGCCGCCCCTTTAACAAAAAAGTAAAACCACACATATTGGGGCTTATTTACTAAGGGCCCTGCGGCCGCATTTTCGTCAGGTTTTCCGACTTTTTGGTGATCGCGCCGGGGATTGTGTCAAATCGGGGGGCGGCCAGTCGGATGATCCGACTGATTCGGACAAACTGCGGGATTTAACATTTAAATTGTGTTGCAATACCAAACACTTACATGCACCAGGATGAAGAAGGTGAACTCTGTCAGACCTGAACGGGGAAGCGACACATGCAGGATATCGGGCGCACGATCTTAGTGAATTGTGGCAGCTGTGCGGGATCGCGCAGGGACCGGTAAGTAAATGTGCCCCATTTTGTACCTCTACACCCATAACAATCCAGGCTGCAAAACTATAATAGTATTTATCTGGTCCAACAACAAACTTATAAAAAGAACTTACCCTAAAAACAATACCCTAATTAACATTTTTAATCATCCGTCACACAAAAAAATTATATTAATTGTTATCAAAACACTTTATCATCCCCTAGTCTACACAAATAAAATCTTCAGATCTTTTCACAAAAAAATAAGCCCTTGCAGAAACACATTGGGGGTAATTTACTAAGTGCTGGAATCGCGTTTTTCCGGTGGGTTACCCGAATATTACCGATTTGCGACGATTTTCCCTGAATTGCCCCAGGGTTTTGGTGCATGCGATGGGATGGAACTCCGACGTAATTCAGCGCAGCAGCGACACCTAGTTGACATCGGGCGCACTACCTTGTGAATCGCCGGAATCCTCCACAGAGAACGCACCGCTGGATTGCGAATGGACCGGGTAGAAAAATCTGCCCCATTGAAATCAAAAAGTTAAAGGACACCTGTCATCAGGTCTCTGCCACTTGCCCTGTCACCTCTACCTGTTGGAGCAGCTCACAAGGATCCCATCCCAGCCATTATCTAGTTATTTCATACATTATTCATTGTAAAATCATCTATTTTTTATCATGTAAATGAAGCTGGTCACATGGTCAGAGGCAGTGATGTCACCCCTGTTCCCCCTCCCCTCTCCTCCCCCTGCTCATGTCTGTGTGTAATGTATAGTAAAGCATGGCTAGTGTGTGTATGTCATCTGCTGACATGCTGCATCCTCCTAATACACAGGTGAGAGACACAGACATGAGCTACACATGAATCTGACATGTTCTGCTGTAACATGGCTGCCTGGAGCTGCTGTATCTCTCCTAAACACACACACATGCACACACAGGCTGCAGGGGGCGTGGCCACCAGCACCAGGAAGCACATCATTATACAGCCTCACATCATTATACAGGCTGTCAGTCAAGCACTGGGGGTGTGGCTGTGCCTCCCACTCATGAATAGAGTGGACAGCTTGAATATGCTAATGCTTCATTGGACATTTCACAGGTCATTTGCATACAGCTTTAGGACCTCATTGCTTAGGTTTACAGGCATGTAGAGGGACAGTGAAGGGATAGAGGCAATGCTCTCTAATGGCATTTTATGAAAATATATTTAGTTTAGGGGGGTTATTTTGCATGACGGGTTCTCTTTAAGGCACACACACAAAGGGTTAAAGTGCACCAGTAGGATACATGAACTGTGTTATAAAAAACTACATTTTGTCCTGAAAATAACCCCATATAGCTATAGTGACAGAAAAATAAATAATGTATAGCTTGTAGAAGGCATTGACAAACCCCCCCCCCCCCCCTGAAAAATGGCCTAGTCATTGACGTGAAAAACAGGTGCGGGCATAAGGGGTTAAAAAGATATCATAATTGGGAGAAGGTATTTTGCCAATGTAGATGATGATGTAAAAACCTGTCCATGGTCATGTGATGTCACACAGGTGCACGGCTCATTATAACACACAGCTGTAACACGCTCTCTGTGATACTAATTAGCTGTACACCTGTGTGACATCACATGACCAAGGAACAGTTTTTATCCACAGGAAGTAAACAATGAGGCTTCCTATAGAATATTAGACAGAGTTCTAGAAAAAAGTGAGGAATTAATACAGAAAGTAACGTATATATAAAAAAACAAACTCAGCTTATACTTGAGTCAATAAAGAAATTAACACATTTATGTACAATATACTGCACGGGCTGATAGGCTATATACTAGTGGGGCAGGGGCTGTTAGCCTATATACTAGGGCAGTGATGGCAAACCTTTTAGAGACTGAGTGCCCAAACTACAACATAGACCTGCTTATTTATCGCAAAGTGCCAACACAAATGTAATTAGTGATTTATACTCCCTTCTCTGTCACAGTTTTCATTGATACCAGCACCTGAGGACACCAATAAAGCAGAAAATAGTCCCAGGTACAGCTGTCACTTTAAAATACCTCTGCACATCAAGTCCTGGGCTGTCTGGGACTGGAGGAAGATGCCTGGAGTCATCTCTGGTGACGGCCTGAGTGCCCACAGAAAGGGCTCTGAGTGCCACCTCTGGCACCAGTGCCATAGGTTAGCCATCACTGTACTAGGGGGTCAGGGGCTGGTAGGTTATATATTAGGGGGTCAGGGGCTCGTAGGCTATATACTAGGGGGGCAGGGGCTGTTAGGCTATATACTAGGGGGTCAGGGGCTGATAGGCTATCTACTGGGGGGGCTGGGCTAGCTATATACTGCAGGGACTATCAGGCTATATACTGGGGGGGCTGGATGGCTATATATAGCAGGGGCTGGTAGGCTATATAGTAGCGGGCAGGGGCTATCAGGCTATATACTGGGAGGGCTGGGTTGGCTATATACTGCAGGAGCAGGAAGGCTATATATTGGGAGGGGCTGGCTGGCTATATACTGCAGGAGCAGGAAGGCTATATATTGGGAGGGGCTGGCTGGCTATATACTGCAGGGGCTGGCAGGCTATATACCAGGGGGAGACAGGGGCTGGCAGGCTATATACTGGGGGATATGGGCTGGTCAGTTTTATACTGGCTGGAGGCTGTGACCAATGTATTTCCCACCCTATACTCAAGTCACGCTGTAGCGGGGTGCCACCAGGTCATTCCACGGGTGCGACTAGAAACAGGGAAACAAGGATGCAGGACAAGATGCTGGCCACAGTCAGAGCCTGGTACTGACAGCAGGAATATGGCTTGGAACCAGGAGCTGGCACACGACACACAGGTAGACAGGAACGGACTGGCCCATGGAGGAGAGCTAGTGGCTATGAGGTGTCTGGGAACACGGGAGCCACAAGGAGCGGTTGGAACGCTGAAGACAGAATTAGCCGGATTAGCCAGCGCCAATCAGGAGGATTCTGGTCCTTTAAAGCTAGGAGAGCAGGCCCATGCGCCCTAGTGATCGGGGATGTACGCGGCCTAGTCAGGTAGCAGGCGCGCTGCCTAGTCGGGAAGCAGGAGCATTGGAGAGGTGAGTCCAGGCCATTGGGTTGCAGTGCCGCAGGGAAGGGCATGGGTTTACTACCCTATTTACTACTAAGTTTTATGGCTTTGTGTACTACATGCACAAAAACATTCCCAACTGCCCATTGACAAAAGACGTCAGTGGACGTGGGTCCAGTGCCACTGGACCAGGTCACCAGCCAGAGACTCTAGGGAGAAGGGAGATGTGGTCCAGGAACAGGGCAGGCTGCTGGCCCATAAGGGGGTAATAGAATCAATTGTTTGCACGGAAGACATGAATACAATTGAATACAACAGCAGCACAGGCAAAGTAACGCCTGTGCTCCCTGCCTGCACACACTGTAGGATGTCATTAGACGAGGCTGCAGAGCTCATAGACCCGAGGAAGAAGAGGACGCTGCAGTGATTGCCAGATCGTGGGAGGTAAGTAATGAGATTTATATAACTAGGGACTTTATGGGGACAATAGAGAGAGGAAGTTGCTGCTGGACATTTAATTAGTGAGGGGAGGCTTTTGGACATATTATTGAAAGGGGGCTTCTGGAATTGAATTATTTATGGTAGGCTGGCAGACATTTCATTTGTAAGGGGAGGCTGCTGCTGCAGACATAGGGAAACAGAGATCCCAGCACTGACTTGTAAACAGATATGATTTTAATCCATCATAAGAGAGGGAGGCTGCTGCTGCTGGAGGGGAGGTTCCTGCTAGACACTTTGTGAGGGGAGGCTGCAACTGGACACTTCATTTGTGAGGGCAGGCTGCTGCTGGACATGTCATTTATGAAGGGTGGCTGCTGGACACTTCATTAGTGAGGGGAGGCTGCTGCTAGGCACTTCATAAGTGAGCAGAGTCTGCTGGACATTTCATTAGTGAGGGGAGGCTTCTGCTGGACACCTTATTTGTGAGTGGTAGCTATTGCTGAACATTTCATTATTAAAGGGAGGCTGTTAATCATTACATTATTAAGTTTAGGCTTCTGCTAAACACTTCTTTTGTGAGGGGAGGCTGCTGCTAGACACTTCATTTTTGAGGGATGTTGCTGCTGGACACTTCATTTGTGAGGGGAGGTTCCTGCTAGACACTTTATTTGTGAGGGAAGCTTCTGCTCAATGCTTCATTTGTGAGGGGAGGCTGCTTCTAGACACTTCGTTAGTGAGGGGAGACTGCTGCTGGACACCTTATTTGTGAGTAGTGGCTGTTGCTGAACATATCATTATTAAAGAATCTGTTGGACATTTCATTTGTGAGAGGAAGCTGCTGCTGCACACTTCATTTCTGAGGGGAGGCTGCTGCTGAACATGTCATTAGTGAGGGGAGACTGCTAGACATTTCATTATCAAGGGGAGGCTGCTGGACATTTAATTTGTTAAGGCACGCTGCTACTGGACATTTAATTTGTGGGGGGGTGACTGGACATTTCATGAGAGAGGGGAGGCTACTGGACATTTCATGAAAGAAGGAAGGCTAGTATATGAGTATGGCGCTGTGACTATATGTCTGTGTGGCATATATCTATTCTCAAACGTAATCTGCCATACAGGGTTGAGATATATAGGATTGAGATATATAGAGCCGCAATCGAATGTTTGCACCAAGGCCCAATGGTGTCTTGTTACGACACTGGATTTCCCTGTGTGTTGTGCATACTGGTAGAGATCATTAACACAGTGGGGCAGATTTACTTACCCGGTCTATTCGCGATCCAGCGGTGCGTTCTCTGCGGTGGATTCGGGTCCGGAAGGGATTCACTAAGGCAGTTCCTCCGACGTCCACGAGGTGTCGCTGCTGCGCTGAAGACCATTGGAATTCACTGAAGTTCACCAAGCTATCCTAGGTGAAGGTAAGCACGTGTTGAGCAACACTTTTTTTTAAATGCAGCGGTTTTTCCGAATCCATGGGGTTTTCGTTCAGCCACAACCCCCCCCCCCCCCCCCCCGATTTCCGTCGCGTGCATACCGGCGCCGATGCGCCACAATCCAATCGCGTGCAAAATCCCGGGGCAATTCTGGAAAAATCGCCCCAATTCGGAAATATTCGGGTAACATGTCGGGAAAACGCGAATCGGGCCCTTAGTAAATGACCCCCAGTGTGTTATAACAATGTATATTATATTTTACACAGTCCTGCATTTTTAATTACACAGAGAACCATAATAAAGGAAAATGACATTCCTAGCCTATGCAGGCGGTATTGCTCGTCGGACATTATATTACTTGTTTCTATGGTTGAACAGCTTAAAATAAATATTGCAGAAGTGAACCTTGTCTTACTTTTAATATTGTTCAATAAAAAACGATATACTTATTGTACATGTTGTGCAACTGATTTATACACCTACACACACTGACAGCTGGCAGTCACTGTTCAAGGAGCAGGAGGAGGCAAAAAGGTGGGTGCAGCTTTATGACATTCTTTTGAATAATAAGCATTATTCAAACTTGTTTTTGGCAAGTGTACAGGAATATGTAAACTGCTAGAATGCTCCTTTTTGCTAAAAACAACTTATCTCCAAGGTCAGATGAAAATTTATCTCTACTTCCAGATTCAAATCTCATCTATGGAGCAGAAGTTTGATCCCTGAAGGGGTCAGGAGAATATGAGAATATGTGGCCAATTCTAGCGCCTCTTGCCCCCTGAATTGCCCACATGGAAAATCAATTGTGTCTGTGTCTTTAAGACACAGATGCAAATATACACAGCACAGAGCAGATCCTTTCGTCTGTGCTAGTATTTTCCTCTGGAGGATGCAAGCGGAGTGGGATGAGGACATACCACCTACAGGGTACAGACCTGTGGCCGGAAGAAGGAGGGGACGGTGTGGGAGAGGGACAGGAGGTAAGTAACTGCTTTCCTGTGCACATATTATATATTTTGGGAGAATGTATCCCAATATGGAAGGTAAGTTGGACATAATATAACCAGGAGGTGGCTGTAACACTAAAACCCGGGGTTCGTGTATATTATAATCAGGAGGGACTGTATATTAATATGTAAGGTGAGATGGACATAATAAAACTGTGGGGACTGTATATAATGTAACAGGGAGGAAGAGCTATGTAGGCTGGATGCAAAAATAGGAGGGGTACTTTATATCAAGTATGGCATTTAAAGTGAGTGGGGTCTTTATATAGGGGGCAGGATCTTAATAAAAAATGGGGGGCTGTATGTAATTAAGTTGGAGGGAGGGACTAAATCTTTATATTTGGGAGCATCATTGTAGTTGAAAGGCTCTATAAGAGTTTAATGGAAGTGGGTACTATATGAATTATAAAGAGAAGGCATCATATTAATTTTGTGAATCAGATGGGAATTACATATATATTTAAATAAATTCGGTTAGGGACTGATTTTGTCATAGTGAATTTGGGAGGATACGCTTTATATATTTTAATGAATTGGGAAGGGCAAGGTCCTTTACTATAATACATTAGGGTATTTAAGGTATGAGACAATGTATGAACATTAATATAATAAAATTAGGGGGTGAAATATATATATATATATATATATATATATATATATATATATATATATATATATATGGTACAGACCAAAAGTTTGGACAAGAGTTTTCTGAATTTTAATGACTATAAAATTGTAGATTCACACTGAAGGTATCAAAACTATGAATTAACACACGTGAAATTATATACTTAATTATATACTGTCACCTCCTCCTCCATGCGCTTCACGGTGGGAACCAGGCATGTAGAGTCCATTCGTTTACCATTTCTGTGTCGCACAAAGACATGGTGGTTGTAACCAAAGATCTCAAATTTGGACTCACAGATTTCCACTGGTCTAATGTCCATTCCTTGTGTTCTTTAGCCCATACAAGTCTTTTCTGCTTGTTGTATGTCCTTAGCAGTGGTTTCCTAGCAGCTATTTTACCATTATAATGGTAATGATGGCCACTCCTTTTTCTTTACTTAGCTGCTTTTTTCTAGCCATAATACCAATTCTAACAGTCTATTCAGTAGGACTATTAGTTGTGTATCCACCTGACTTCTGCACAATGCAAATGATGGTCCCCATTTATACGAGAAATCCCACTTATTAAACCTGACAGGGCACTCCAGTGATGTTAAAACCTTTTCTGGTCACTACCTCTTGAAACTGCATTAGTGGTTGTGGTCATTAGAAGGCAACCCTGCAGTGGCGTGATGTGTATTCAGCCATGTGTCCGCATGTCAGCTTCCTCCCAGAGTGATTCCATAAATGTGTCCCTAGCTTGGGGGGTTGGAGAGCCATTACTGTACACATCTCCCTGCAGAAGGGTGCCATCTCTGTGCATGACACCCATAGGTGCTGATAGCTCCCCCTCTACCACTGCTCTACCCCTGCACTTCTAATATTCTGTTCAATTACCAAGCTTGGAATAAATAGTCACTGTCTTCTCCTCATTGTGGGAGAGAATTCAAGAAGTACTTGCAGATATGAGACTTCAGAGCTACATGAGATTAAAGGGGTTATCCGGGTTTAAAAATCTTTTTATGGCCGGGCTGGGGAGGGATAGTTAAACATAATAAACATGGACTTACCTCCTCCGGCGCCGCCGATGTCCCGCGCCACGGTCACTTCGATCCGTGCCCCTGTAAACGAACAGGGGCACGGAAGCCGCGCACAGGGAGCTTCCGGTCCGCGTTGTGGACGGCTCCTCCCATCCGTCCCTATCTCTCAGCGCTGGGAGATGGTGCGCATGGGAGCATCCGGCCGGCCGGAAGCTCCCTATGCGACGGTGTAATGAAACCGGCGCACGGAGAAGACGGGCCGCAGCGCGGGACATCGGCAGCACCGGAGGAGGTAAGTACATGTTTATTATGTTTAAATAACCCTCCCCAGCCCACCCATAAAAAAAATTTTTAAACCCGGATAACCCCTTTAAGATTCCAGTCAAATCCAAAGCTGCAGTCATCTGAGATGATATAATGGTAGATAAATAATTGCAGGTCTGAATTTGACTGGAGTATCAGAGATGATCTAATGGCAGATATAAGACTTCTGCTCCGGATGTGACTTGTGTATCAGAGATGATATAATGGCAGATTCATACTCCAGTTAAATCCAGATAAATAAGATAAGTTAGATGAAAGTTTACCTTTCTGTATGCAAAGCTGTGTCCCTAGTCCAATGGGAGTGGCAAGTGAGGAGTGGGGCAGACATGTTTGACGTCCTGAGGGGGGAAGCAATGGGGGAGGAGATATGAGGGACATAGAAGCTTTTTTAAATTTAAAATTGATGCATGGCAGAGCCATTTCCCTGAGGGTGGGGGTGGGGGAAACCACTTCTCACTGGCCACTGCCAGGGGACTAGGGACACAGCTCTGCATAAAGAAAGGTAAACTTTCATTTAACTTATCTTTTTTTTTGGAAAAAAAACAGTTTTACTATAAAAACTCTTTAGCAATGTGTGCACTATTCTTTCCAGAAAATGGGCTTCTGATGACAGGTTCCCTTTAAAGATGGCCACTATATACGTATATTCTAAGAAAAGTTTATATTACATTGGGGGCCATTGTATGTATTAGAATTAATTCAGGGATGCAGTGCATATATAAGAATTTTGGAGTGGTGTTTCTTATACTTCACAATAAATACATTAACATGGATGTATTGTAATTAAATCATGAGATCTAAAACTATAGGAGGAACACGGTATATTCAGATATTACAAATGGTATTGACATTTTTAGATACAATGACATGCCTCATTGTCCTGCTGAAAGATCTTCTCAGGAAAGCCTGTGAACATGTACTTGTTTTCTTGATCTGAAAGGATAGATGGATAAATCTTCATGGGAATAGGTGCAATCACCAGCTGTCTGCTTAGATCCCCATTTGCAATAGGTTTCTTATCTGGAATCTGTCTGGCCTGTTTGGACCATGAATTTCTTCATGGTAGAAAGCCGACTGGCCTGCATGACCTTCATAGTCGAAGTTATTCTCTTGAATTAAAGATATGTTGTGTCGAATACATTTTCCATGACCCATATTCAATATTGTTCAATTCCCACATTATATACCTAGGTTGAGTGCCTTTCACTTGTTCATTCATTCACTAGCTATGATTGACATCAGTGGTTGCAGTTGATCAAAATGTGATGCATATATATACAGGCGGTCCCCTACTTAAGAACACCCGACTTACAGACGACCACTAGTTACAAACGGACCTCTGGATGTTGGTAATTTACTGTACTTTAGCCCTATAATAATCAGCTGTAGGAATTAAAAAAAGAGTCTGCAATTAAGCTCTATATATTCAGTTGACATCTACTGCCACCTACTGGAAAACTGCAGAAAGATTTGAATTTAAGAATGTTTCTCTGCACTGAAACAGAGAACAATACCTCTTTTCCTTTATCATAGTCAGTCTAGGTTGAAAAAAGATGCAGGTATATCAATAATCTTACGGTGTTGATCTAGGGGAAGGCAAAACAACCCCTATATGACTGGGCCAAATTAGGGAAAAATTCCTTCCCAACCCCAAATTATCTGACGCTACCTGATTGAGGGATAAGCTTTCCCAGATCTGTGAAACTTTTTGATGGGCTTTGATTGCCAAATTAAGGCTAAAATTGTGTTCTAGCGATGTAATATGATGTAAAAGTGTAATTGGATATTCTATTCCATTTTGTAAATAAGATAAGATAAGATAAGATAATCCTTTATTAGTCCCACAGTGGGGAAATTCACAGCGTTACAGCAGCAGAGAGGGTACAGAGAGTGAAGTACAAACTATGACAATAATAATATTAGGGATAAAAATATTAGGGATAAATTAAAACAAAGCAAGTTAAACTATTATTATCAACTCCTCATGGGTCCAGGGCTGCTCTCGTCTCGTAACATGCTGCATATTATGGCCACTAATAGGGGGATTAAGCACTGTAAGCATCAACATAATACAGCCCTGACTCCAGAGCAGACCACTACCCACTGAGCATGGCTACATGGATATCTAACTCTCTCCAGGAGAAGCAGAAGAAGCCTTGACCAGACCATGTCTTATCACCATAAGGATCTCTTTGAAGAGAGGCATACACACTTTAGAATACAATCTAGAAATAAAAACTTTAGAATACAGTCTATACATAAATAATCTCATACCTAATTCAAAAATAAAACAGGTATTACACAGATGAAATCTCCTAAAGGCAAAAAATGTTCTTTTGTTCTATTATTTGGTTGTTTATTGTTATTAACTCAAATGTTTGAAAAACATAATAAATACTCATTTGTATATAGATAAGATACACCCCCATCAACCCTCCCCTTCTCCCCTCCCTCCCCAGAACCAACTCACCCCACCACTCCCAATACCCAGTCCCAACCCATACCCCATACCCTTTTTCCCTCCATCGAAGGAAACTTCTGGAGCAAAATGCTCTCTTTTGTTAACTGCATTATCATTGATATTTGAATGCTCATTGGTGTACTTATATTTGCAATGTAAAATATAAAATCAATAAACAAAGTTTAAGTCATAAGGAGCCAAAGGATATCTTTATGACCTTGCCGGGCACCTAGGAGATGTTTCCACTGTGTGAACTCTAGTGCTTCTTCCCTGAGACACACTAATATCTCCTTGAGGTAAACTCTGAGACCGTCAATGGCCTTGATACTCGTATTCCTGCTAGTGGCGCCTCTTTTTTAGGCTGCCACTATTTATTATTGGTTAACATACACACAGCCTATAGACAAACTACCTTCTTTTCCCACTTCCCCCTACTCTGATATCCCTGGAATCCTACTGCATGCAGTCCCCATGCAGACACAGACACATTGAGGGCTTATTCACATGGCCAGATGCTTGGGGTGAGGAGGAGGAGGGGTGAGCGCTCTTCACCTCCTCCCTCTATAGCCGCCCCAACTTGATCACAGTGCGGTGAAGTACCATGTGCTCACATCGCTGTGACCGGGAGCCTAAGAAGTCTATGGGGACCGTGATCTGGCTGCAAATCATGAATGTACCCTGAAGCGATGTCTGCCACTATACTGTCCTTTGATATCTAAAAGCCTGCCTAATTAGAAACGTTAAAATGGCGAAATTTTATTATTTAACTGTTTAAAAATATATATGCGTTCACAATCTAGTCCCTTCTGGATGTGGGATCCAGATAATATTAGGCATTGGCCACTAACAGGGATTTATTGTAAGAGGTCCATAGACGGGGTAATGGATATAGACATAATCCCCGGCTAGACGGGCTATTGAATTGGGGATCAAGTCTTAGCGGAGTTTGTAGGATCCAGCCCCGCTTGACTGAATTTGAGGTGCTGGTGTATATTTGTCAGCCCTCAGGGAACGAGCGGTGTGCTCTACGATCCTTTTTTTATGAGTGCCAATACTTTTAATGCATCACATAGGATCCGAGCAGTGTGCCCTTCCTAACACCTAACGCGTTTCTGCATCATTTGGTAATTTAGATGCGTCCTCAGAGGTGCTCAGGTTTGTTTCTATGTCGGTGTGTGCTTGTTTAGCTACACACCGATAGCATTTCCCCCCCCACAGCGTAGTTACAGCTATCAGCCAAGCTGTGAAATGCCGGGCTTTTAAATTAAAGGCTCCGCCCACTCAGTTAGATGTGTGGAGTGGGCGGTGAGCCTCGCCCGAAGCTGATTGGACAAGGTCATCTTGCTGGCTCCAATAGGAACCAGTGTCCCGCCTATCCTAGGTGACAGTCTACTCCCATCCCACCATCAGGGGGCGTGCCCCGGACGGCGCGATAGCGGGAGCGGCTGCCACTCATAAGGGCAGGGCGGTGAATTAATGACCGCCCATCGCATCGTGACGTCATCGTCACATGGACGTGTCATGTGACTGTCTAGTCATATGTGTTGCTATAGAGATCACATAACGCAGGATTGTCCGGTAAGGCAAATACTTCAGGAGGACGACATGGATGTATTAAATGGCAATCATAGCTATATGGGATTGATATAATTATATACCTGTTCGGCAAGATACAATATAGGTGAGATAGTGATTCACTTTTAATCTTATGTCAAGCCCATTCAGGATCGTATGGTCACTAATAATCATGTAATCACTGGAGATATGAGTGTTATATATAGGGCTTATTTAAATAAAGCAGGCATATGGTACGAAGTCATTAAGACCTCTGGGTTTAACAGTGTCAAGGGAGAATATCCACTTTGATTCTCTCTGGCAGACTACTTTATCATAGTCACCTCCCCTAGATAGGGGGTCCACTACTTCAATACCCTGGAATTTAATGACCTCAGGGTGCCCTTGATGATGTTCCCATATGTGTCTCGCAATTGGGGTATCTTGTTTATTAATAATATCTCTTATATGTTCACCGATTCTTGTTCGCAGCTCGCGGATCGTTTTACCCACATATTGGATGGAACAACAGCAGGTAAGTAGATAGATTACTCCGGTACTTCTACATGAAATAAATTTCTTGATCGGGAATGTTTTGTTTGTCCTGGTGCTGTAAAAACTATCTCCCTCTTGTATAAATTTGCAATTTTGACATCTTTTGCATTTATATGTCCCCTTTGGGGGCTTAGGGAGCCAGGTGGACTGTTGGGTGGGAGTTAAATGACTATGCACTAGGCTGTCACCTAAGTTTCTTCCCCTCCGGAATGTAATTGAGGGTAGGTCCCCCACTAGGTCTCCAATATCGGGATCCCGTCTCAAGATACCCCAGTATGTTTGTAGGGTTTCCCGGATCAGCCGATGTCCTGAGTCAAATGATCCGATAATCCGAATTTGAGAATCATCATCTTCCCGTGCCCTAGGATGTAATAGCTCGTTCCGATTAGAGCATAATGCATGTTGGTATGCGTGCCTTAGGATTCCATCTGGGTAACCACGTTGGCGGAATCTCTCGTGTAGATCCGCTGAAGATGATATGAAGTCGGGAAGTGATGAGTTGTTTCTTCTTGCCCTTAGGAACTGTCCTTTGGGAATGCCTTTAAGCAACGGTTTCGGGTGATGACTCTGCCAACGCAGTAAGTTGTTGGTTGCTGTTGGCTTTCTGTACATATGGGTGGTAATCATCCCGGTGTTGGATCTTCTGATGACTAGATCCAAAAAGACGATTTGGTCACTATGGAATTCTGAGGTGAAATAGAGCCCTATTTCGTTTACATTGAGGGATGATACAAATTCCCTGTATTCATCCTCAGTACCTTTCCATAGGATCAGCACATCGTCTATAAAGCGAATCCATAGGGCTATGTTGTGTCCCCATCTTTCCATGCTTTCGCTAAAGACTATCTCCTTCTCCCACCAGCCCAGGAAGAGGTTCGCGTATGTGGGAGCACAAGGGCTCCCCATGGCGACCCCCCTGAGCTGGTGGAAAAACTTGCCATCAAATACAAATGTATTGTTCTCAAGAACAAATTTTAAAAGATCCATGGTGAGTTCATTATGTTTTTCACATTGTATGTCTCGTGTACTCAGGAACGATCGAACAGCTCGATAACCCATTTCGTGCGGGATGGAGCTATATAACGCCTCAACATCCAAGCTGGCCAGTTGTATGTCAGCATCCATTTGTAGGCCATCCAGACGTCTCAGTACGTCCATCGTGTCCTTAATATAGGACGGTAATGTCGTTACGAATGGGCGCAGAATCTGATCAACGTATATGCTGATATTTTGGGTAATGCTGTTTATACCACTTACAATTGGTCGGCCTTTTAGTATACTGTCCTTTGGGTTTGGGTTGCTCTCCCATACTTAAAAAAGGTCACTAATGAGGACTAAGAACCTGGTTGTAACGGGTCACACAGACAACGGAACTAAAAAGTCTCTATGGGAAGAGTCCGGAGGGAGGAGTCTGTGGACCAGTGGACCCTCTGGACCACCGCAGGAGATGGTATGAGGCCTGCGGTGGCAGCCAAGGTACAGGGAAGTGCAGGAAACAGTCCAAGCCGGGGATGACAGCAGCAACACAGAGGAACACTGGTAACATTGGCACGGACTACAGACACCGCTGGACTGGAACCCTGGGAGGCACAGCAGGAAGCGTATGGGAACGCTGGAGACAGAAGACATGGAGGCGTCTGGAAACGCTGGAAGACAGGACACACCAGGAGCATATGGGAACGCTGGAGACACACAGAAACACAGGAAAGCGTCTGGAAACGCTAATGGGCTTTCTCTTCCACAGGAACGGCTTAGGGAAGCCTGGCATGGAAACCATAGGAGATCCTAGGAGAAGATCCGTCAGGGATAGAAGGGAGGTGCCAGATTATAAGGGCAAGCCAGATTAGCAGCAGCCAATCAGGAGGACGCTGGCCCTTTAAGGCTTGAGAAGTCTGCGTGCGCGCCCTCTAGTGGTGAGAGCGAGCGACTGCAGGCAAGGAGCATGCGGCCTTCACGCCGGGAGCCAGAGTACAGGCCAGAGCCAGGAGAGGTAAGTGAGGGCTGGGGGAGCGGGGACCCCGGCAGCAGAGCACGGGTATACCCGCGATCCGCGACATGGATCTCAGGAGCACCCGTGATAGTACCCCCCCTTTAGGGGCCCTCTTCTTTTCTTCTTCAGCCTCTTCTTTCGCCTCCTCCAATTCATCTCAGTGATGGAACACCAAAGGAGAAAAGGCGAAATAGGACAAACTTGCATAGACTCCACTGCAAGCAGTACAACCGGAGGCTGAAGTGGCTCTTGGGAAACCGGAGCAGCACTGGGAAGCTGCGGAGGTAGGAGCGGCTCTTGGAAAGCTGGAACAGCTTTAGGAAGCTGCGGAGGCTGGAGCAGCTCTTGGAAGCCGGAGGCCGGAGTGGCTTCTAGCAAAGCCGGAGACTCTGGAGCGACCTCTGGGAAGGCCAGCGGAGACACTGGAACATCCTCTGCGAAGGCCGGCGGAGACACTGGAACGACCTCTGGGAAGGCCAGTGGAGACACTGGAACAACCTCTGGGAAGGCCAGTGGAGACACTGAAACAACCTCTGGGAAGGCCGGTGGAGACACTGAAGCGACCTCTGGGAAGGCCGGAGCATCTGGAGTGGCTTCTGGGAAAGCCGGAGGAGAACTTGGAAGCAGTGGAAGCATGGCGGCCGGCTGAAATGGTTCTTGGAAAACTGGATTAGAGCTTGGAAGCTGAGGAAGCACGGCGGCTGGCTTTTGGAACACCGGAGCCAAGCGAGGCCGACATGGAAGCCGGACTTGAGGTTGCTGGCAATCAAACAGCTGCAGAGGAATGGAGGCAGGCTGGGGTGGCCCTTGGAAAGCCGGAGCAGCACTGGGAAGCTGCGGAGGCAGAGTCTGCGGTAGCCGGGAGTCTACCAGCTGTCGGAGCAGGGTGGTAACCCCGCTCAGATCCTTTCTCCAAGAAAAAATCAGTTGAGACTGCTGGGTGAGGACCTCTGCCAGCAATTGGTCTGAGTCATTAGAACAGTCCATGTCCTTGACAGGATCCATGGTCTTGGCAGGGTCCATGACCGGATCTTGCGGTAACGGGTCACACAGACAACGGAACTAAAAAGTCTCTATGGGAAGAGTCCGGAGAGAGGAGTCTGTGGACCAGTGGACCCTCTGGACCACCGCAGGAGATGGTATGAGGCCTGCGGTGGCAGCCAAGGTACAGGGAAGTGCAGGAAACAGTCCAAGCCTTGGATGACAGCAGCAACACAGAGGAACACTGGTAACGTTGGCACGGACTACAGACACCGCTGGACTGGAACCCTGGGAGGCACAGCAGGAAGCGCATGGGAACGCTGGAGACAGGAGACATGGAGGCGTCTGGAAACGCTGGAAGACAGGACACACCAGGAGCGTATGGGAACGCTGGAGACACACAGAAACACAGGAAAGCGTCTGGAAACGCTAATGGGCTTTCTCTTCCACAGGAACGGCTTAGGGAAGCCTGGCATGGAAACCATAGGAGATCCTAGGAGAAGATCCGGCAGGGATAGAAGGGAGGTGCCGGATTATAAGGGCAAGCCAGATTAGCAACAGCCAATCAGGAGGACGCTGGCCCTTTAAGGCTTGAGAAGTCTGCGTGCGCACCCTCTAGTGGTGAGAGCGAGCGACTGCAGGCAAGGAGCATTCGGCCTATACGCCGGGAGCCAGAGTACAGGCCGGAGCCAGGAGAGGTAAGTGAGGGCTGGGGGAGCGGGAGCGGGGACCCCGGCAGCAGAGCACGGGTATATCCGCGACATGGATCTCAGGAGCACCCGTGACACCGGTCATATGTGACTTGCAGGCCCTGGTCAGTCCAGGATTTATCTATGTTTTTTTGTACTGTTGTGCTGTTATGGATTTGTTCTGTTTTGTGTACTATTTAGTTTTATTAATCTCTTCATTAAGCACCCCATCTTCAGTGCATAAGCAGTGGTATTTGGTGGGATGGGGGAGTCAAGCACCTGTCAACTGGTCATAGGCCATGCTGTGAAACATATAGGGACTTCCCTAACCTGACAAGCTGTCTAAGGTGCTGCATAATATTGGCTGTCTTTACCTTTCGGTATTGCTCCTACAGAAAACACATCTAAAGGCTTACAGACTCGGAAGTTCTGGGTAGGCCGGGTGGTTGATTCACTCTGCTACACAATAATTTTGCAAGGAAATTTGTCAGCACTGCCCATAATTCTGAGGGTAGACAGGCAATTGTGTCTTTGGTATACTATGGGTAACTTTGGTAGGCTTATAGTGTCTATCAAGAGCACTAGTGTATGATAGAAGCCAAGTCCCTCCATCATTTCGGAAACACTAAGAAGCTTAGACCTCCTAAAGTATACGTCAGGTGGCTGTGAAGCAGGGCCGAACTACGCCAGGCTCTGTATTTACTTGTGGCATTTGATCATTCACTAGTCCTTTATCCCTGCAACCCAAAAACCCCAAAGGGACTGATATTCTAGTCATTTTCCCAGTTTTTTGACATAAGACAATTAGTTTATAGGACTATTGAATGGATGGTGGGTTGCAAATTACTCAGGGAATGGTGCCATAAGTCTGACCTGGGTTTGTTCTGGAGCATGGTGAAGGCATTGCTGCATGGAAGGAACATGTCCTACACATTGTACTGTTAATGATGTATGAAGAGGGTTCAAATTGTCACCTGTGAGTTGCTAGATGCCACTTCTAGCTAAATGACTTAGCTTCTAGTATGTAAGACAACTTTCAGCATGGGAAGTGTCATTCAAAGTGTCAGAGTCTAGTCTGTGCAGTGCAATTTACAGAATGGCTGTAGTTTTTAGGCCTGGTATGTATTTTTTTGATAATCACTTATGTATTCTGTAAGGCATGTTATTAAAAGAAATCTAGAATTTGTTTTTATGCATTATGAACCAAATGTACCTTTAAAATGCTGTAGCTACACTGATGCAGAAACATATCTTGTTTAATCCCCGAACTGAGTGGTTTTGCTCAAACAATTATAAAATTATCATAACTAGGATCTGTCACTCCTGTGGCTGCCTAAGCGCTTCTCCTCACCCTAATTATGCACTGCTTCAGCTTTGTCCCGCCCAGATAGGCCGAGAATAGGTCATCAACGTGTTGTCCCAGACAGGCAGGAGTAATCAATCACTGCACCATCCCCTAACTGCTGTGTATAAGTCATTTAGCTCAGGGACAGCCACTGTGGCTAGTGGTTATTGTGTAACATTGTGATATTGGCTAAAAGGAGGCACTGTGACTATTTGCTACTTGGTTAAATACAAATGGAAAAGGAAAAAAAATGAAGAGATAGGCACACTGATATTGTAGTATGTCAGGGGTTAATATGGAGCAGTTCAAAAACTCATATAGGTGAATTTTCATCTTTTTTCAATTTTTGATGGAGTCACAACCACACTATAGTGCTCCTTATTAGGGCTGACATCCTATCCTCCAGAGTGCTGCCAGTATAGATCTCGGTATTACTCCAAGTAGGTCGGGATAGGGTTATACAATAATATAGGTCTTTGATGGAGGCTCAGGTAAAAGAACATGCAAAGTCTGACAGAAAACTGGTGCATGGATCTTAGTAAATGTGCCCCATTGGCCCAGATTTATCAATAGTGATGCAAACTCCACTATGTGCAGAGTGCACCAGATTATTGAAGACTGACACATGGTCTTCAATAGTCTGGCTCACCCTACACGCAACAGTCATACTTAAACTGAGTGCATTAGTTATTTTTGGTGCATTTTGTTTAATGGGCATTCACACTTCACATTTCTGTCAAGTCACAGTAATAAATGTGGTGCATGGGACGAAACTGGCAGCAGAATACCCCTATATGTGCAGAATAGTGTGGCATTGCTTCATAAATACACGTGAAAGCATTTTTCACTGTCAGGGCTGTGAGTCTGTGGACCCTCTGGACCACCGCAGGAGATGGTACTAGCCGACACCTGGTCTTCACCAGAGCTGGATGGTGGTGCTGTGGCGGGGTACCACTAGGCCACTCCACAGGTGCAGCTAGCCCACAGTGGCAGCCAAGGTAGTAATGCAGGAGGCAGTCTGTACCCGGGGTGATGGCAGGAGAACACCACAGGAAGGCACACTAGGACACATGTCAGGAAACACAGGAGCTGGCACACGGATGAGGAATACAGGAACAGACTGGCACACGGATCAGGAACACAGGAACAGACTGGCACACTGGATACACAGGAACGCAGGCTACACAGGAACGCAGGATACACAGGTACGCAGGATACACAGGAATGCAGGATAAACAAGAGGGCTTTCTCTTCAGGGAAATGGATTGAATATCTGGCGGGGAATGATGGGAGCCGGCGGATTAAATGCAGCCCCGGAAGTGGCCAGCACCGATCACCTATGCGCTGGCACTCTAAATCTTGCAGTACTGCCGCACGTGCACCCTAGGGAGCAGGGCCACGCACGGGGCCTAGTCCGGGTGAGAGCAGTAGCGTGGAGAGGCAAGTCCAAGGGAGAGGGGCCTAGGCAGCGGAGAGGGGCACGGATGCACCCACGATGCGCGGTATGGATCGCGGGGGTGCCCATGACATACGCGTTCTTTCTAATGAGCCACTGGGCCACTGTTTTCATTGAGAAATGAAAAAGTTATTGCTTTTAGAATATGGCAACACATAATCAAATGAGTTTTCCTAAAAAAGGGTATTTTGTTTTGCTAATGTAATAAAATATGTACATGTTTAGTATCTCCTTAATTGTACTAACTTACCTCCATATGCCCATGACAGATACCCTGTTTCCCCTAAAATAAGACATCCCCCGAAAATAAGACCTAGTACAATTTTGTTCAATCTTAGAAATATAAGGCCTCCCCTGAAAATAAGACCTAGCGGCAGCCATTGCGGCGGACCCCCATGTCGTATTTTAGTATTAGTAGATTTTTTAGATGCTGCAAGAGGTTGTGACATACGGGAAGAATAACAGAATAAAATCACTGACTGTTGCAGGACAAATACGCTACAAGCTGCTACATGGACATGCTCATTTAAGGAAAGTTCTATTGCTAAAGATGAAAGATTGGGGCCAAAAATTCCAATAGTTCAGAGTTTGGAGAGTAATAAGGATGTTTTAGAAGTTTATTTTTTTTTGTTCACCAATAAATGTAAATTCTTGTTCATGGAAAAATAAGACATCCCCTGAAAATAAGACCTAGTGCCTCTTAAGGAGCAAAAATTAATATAAGACACTGTCTTATTTTCGGGGAAACAGGGTAACAAATCAAAAAGTTATGTCTGTTATAAGTTGGTCATGAAAAATAAAAAAGTGCTCTGTACTGAAACTTTTCTTGACATTGAACAAACCTTCACATTTTCACACTCGCCTGTCTGGGTGTGTCTAAGATGCGCAGGCTATGAACTCGTTTGTCAGCAGCACGTGCTTGTAATCATGTCACAGGAGGCAGGTCCCGCCCCACCATCTTGATGATTGTAGTTCTTTATAAAGCTGGAAGGATGGGGACTGAAAGGCAAAATCATTCCCAGGGACACCTAGAGCAGAATTATGTTTTTTTTTCAGAATGACAGTTATACCTTAAAGTGAACCTGTCAACAGGAATGTCATGTTTAGCAGGTGACAGGTTTCAATAGCCTTTGCTTTGCCGATTTAAAATTTCATTTGTCAGCATTCTGAATACTGTATTTCACATTACATGGCTCCTTGCTAGCAGTCCAGCTGCAGTAGCCCGTGTGCCTGTGGCTCATCCTCCTGGATGCTTTCTTTCTCTCCCCCCGCCTCCCCCCCCTATCCACCTCCCTCCTTTGCCAGCTCAGTGCACATGACAAGAGGGCAGGGGTGGAGGCAGCTGTACAAGTATGGAGGAGAGGGAGAATCTATCAAGGAGACTGAGACACAGGCATGCAGGCTGCTGCAGCTGCCCATTCCTCAGGACTTGGAGCCAGGTAATGGTAAATAAAGAGGCAAAATGCTGACATTTTAAAAATCTGCATAGCAAAGGCTATTGGAACCTGTCACCCGCTACAAATTACATTCCTGGTGCCAGGTTGCCTTTAATGTGTTAATAAAGTTACAGATCTTTGGTACTCAATTTAGGACGATTCCAGTACTATAGTAATAGGTCAAAGGGCTATGGAAAGGGCTTTCTTTCCTTGGCGTGGTTACCCAGCCTGATATAGCAGAGCCACCAGTACTCCCTTGATGGTGGCCCTGGCTGTTAGAATGCTGCCCTAAAATAATTTTGGTGACAGCTACTACCAACACTTATCCTATGTGGCTGGAGCCTCATAGCCTTAAAAAAGACCTCTCACTAGGTTTTAACTCACTAAACTGCTAGTGTCCTGGGGTGAAACGTCCTTTATGGAATTTCCTATTTTATGTGAAATCTCATTTGTTTACCTATAAAAAATTCCTGCCAAAATCAGGCAAATATAACTTGCCCCATTTTCACATGAAATATGTCAACTTTAGTGGTTACAGATGGTTTGTATGGTAGCCTCCATATTCTGTTTTGTAGCACCTACAAACAAACTTTTTATGTCATATAAAAGATAATTATCACATCTTTCAGATCACATCAGGCTTGTGGATCTGAGAAAACCAGAGATACAGGCAGTTAAAGATATTGTTGGAAATGCAAGCTGCAGATAAATATCAAGTTCCTGCCTATTTTTAGATGCCTGTATATGTCCAGTTCTGTTGCTCACTAAACAACAAGTCTAATCTGAAAAATGGTGAGATTTCACATAAAAGCGGAAATTCTAGAAAGGACATTTCATTCCCTACCTGAGAAGGCTAGTAGTTTAACCCCTTAACAACTTGGCCTTTTTTTAGTTTTTTCACTTCCATTTTTCACTCACCAACTTCAAAAATCTATAACTTTTTTATTTTTCCACATAAAGAGCTTTGTGATGGCTTAATTTAATATTCCATGGCATGTACTGGGAAGAATTCCAAATGCAGTGAAAATGGTGAAATACCACATTTGCAACTTTTTCTTGTGGGCTTGGATTTTACAGCTTTCACTGTAATAGATTCCAAAAAATTAAAACCTCCTGTACAAAATATTTTTTTTGGATTTTGCCATCTTCTGGCTCCAATAACATTCTCATACTTTGGTGTACGGAGCTGTGGGTAGTGTAATTTTTTGTGAATTTTTATGGCGTTTTCATTGCTATAATTTTTGGGACTGTGTGACCTTTTGATCACTTTTTATTAATTTTTTTATATTTTTCAAAATGGGAAAAAAAATGCCATTTTCGACTTTGGACGCTATTTTCCATTACAGGGTTAACTGCAGTGAAAAACCGTTATTATATTTTGATAGATCGGATATTTTTGGACACGACGATACCTAATGTGTTTATGATTTTTGCTGTTTATTTATATTTATATCAGTTCTAGGGAAAGGGGGGTGATTTGAATTTTTAGTTTTTTTTTATTAGAATTTTTTTTTTTTACTTTTTTTTATTTTTACTTTTACTATTTTTCAGACTCCCTAGGGTACTTTAAGCCTAGGTAGTCTGATTCATCCTATCATATACTGCCATACTACTGTATGGCAGTATATGTGGATTTTACTCCCCATTCATTAGCACATTGTAATGCATGGGTTAAAACGCAGTAGCCTCGGGTATTCGGAACACCCGAGGCTACCATGGCGACGGATCGCCGCTCCTCGTGACGTCATCGGAGAGCGACGATCCACGACAAGATGGCGGTGCCCATGCGTCGCCGGCGATCGAGGTGAAAACACCCGCGATCGGTGGTAGCACCGATCGCGGGTGTTACCGGTAAGCAGGGCCGCTTCTGCCATGAGGCGAGGTGAAGTCCCCGCCTCAGGCGGCAGATAGCGGACCCCATTTAAAAGCGGCATTTTGCCGCTGGTAGCACGGACTTGCCAATGGCTGGCAGGTCCGTGCCACCTGTAAAATAAATTACATCGCCGCCTTCAAGGCGGTGATGTAATTTATAGGCAGAGCGGTGCAGCACATCGCGCCTGTGTGCACCGCTCTGCAGGACACAGGTCGGCGTGATGACGTAACCATGTGCCCGTGCCGACCTGTGTCCCTTCACAGAGGGCTGCTGGCTGGAGGAGATGAGGGAGCTGCGTGGGAGCACAGAATGGTGAGTGCAGCAGGGGGATCGCTAGATCTTCCTTCCCTCTCTCATAACGATCTGTGTCCTCAGGACACAGATCGTTATGAGACCATGTACTGTGACTGCTTTCCCCAGCAGTTGCTTCACCCTCCGGGAGTAGAAGACTCCCGGAGGCTGAAGGCTGAAGGACCTTTGATGATGCAATGGTCACATGACCTGCCGGGGAAAGCAGTACACACAGAGAGAGCTGCCTGAGTGAGGTGAGGGGGAGACATGACAGGGGCCAGGGAAGAACATGGGGGACTGTGTGTGGGCACATTACTTACTGGGGGGGCTGTGTGTGTGGGCACATTACTTACTGGGGGGCTGTGTGTGTGGGCACATTACTTACTGGGGGGGCTGTGTGTGTGGGCACATTACTTACTGGGGGGGCTGTGTGTGAGGCACATTACTTACTGGGGGGGGCTGTGTGTGTGGGCACATTACTTACTGGGGGGGCTGTGTGTGTGGGCACATTACTTACTGGGGGGGCTGTGTGTGTGGGCACATTACTTACTGGGGGGGGCTGTGTGTGTGGGCACATTACTTACTGGGGGGGCTGTGTGTGTGGGCACATTACTTACTGGGGGGGCTGTGTGTGTGGGCACATTACTTACTGGGGGTAGCTGTGGGGGTAATTACTGGGAGGCTGTGGGACACATTACATTGGGGTTGTATGGGGGAAATTTTGGGGGGTTGTATGGGAGGCATTAATGGGGGTAATTGTGTGGGGCATGTATACAGCTGAGACTGGATACAGGTGGTGGGGGAGCTGAGACTGTATACGGGGTGTGGGGGGTGTAGGCTGTGTATACAGGGGGGTAGAAGAAAGGCTGTGTATACAGGGGGATAGGGGAGAGGCTGTATATAAATGGTAGAGAGGAGAGACTATGTATACTCGGCTGTTCGTTATTGGGGGAGGCTAAATTAGGGCACCTAATTGAATTGCTCTATATGCTCTAATTTGGGTGACTAAATGATGTTTTATGTTGGGAATAGTTTGTTCAGTTGTGTTGTGAGGATAATATATATTGGAAACACAATTCATTATACTGTGACTGTGGTATTTTTAGGGGCGCCATGGGGAGTTGTGCTGCAAGGAGTTGAAGACATTTCTTTGTGAATTCGGAGGAAAACCAAGGCCAGAAGAAAGCGTAAAGAAGTACCTTCCCGATGGAGTAGATGGTCACCTGTAAGGTACTAGAGGTCACTAATATCTGTGACTAATGAATGACTACTAGTGTGTAAGGTAGCATCATCGGGGGCACGCATGTGCACGCGTACACGGGGGGGGGGGGCAGCATTGTAAAATTTCGCCTCAGGCAGCAAAAAGGCTAGAATCGGCCCTGCCGGTAAGCCTTTGCTGCAATATGCAGCAAAGACTTACCGGCTATGGAGAGGGCTCGGCTCCATGCACCGGGACCTTTTAATAAACCCTAAAAATGCTAGAAATCAGCACTGAACCACCACCTACTGAATTTACTGAATGAGTTATGTGCTGGGTACAATATTTTAGAAATAACATTGCTTTTTAAGTAAATAAAGGTATAAATAATAAATAGAGAAATAAAGAGACATATTGGGACAGCTGGGAAGTTTGCTCTAGTTGTAGAATATAATATAGGGGCTCTGGGCCACCTAAACAACCCACCAAATTTTTAACTTAGAAGGACCTTCACCCATAAAATCCTTGTACATCTATTCCTGCTCTCAATACACATGTACACGTCCTCCATTCCCCCATTCCAGTATAGTATGAAAAGTAGAAAGTGAATTACAGACTTGTAGGGGCTGTAATATTCATACAGCCAAGGGCCCATGGCAGTCTTAATCCACCCCTGGACTTCCCCTCAATAGCAACATAGTCACATCTTTTCCAATTAGACATCTATGGCTTCTCTATTTGATATACCATGAACAATATTTGCTTTATTATTTCTGAATATCAGTTCCACAAATTAGCACAAAGTATGGGACCCATGTACAATCTAACTGCAAAACAAGCTCAGAGTCTGGCCACATGAGGTCACCATAGCACAGGCTTGCTTCAGATCACATCCATGCTTCTTGCTGATTATTTAAAACACCATGACATGTGACAGCTTCAATACACATTTCAGACAGGCCAAACTGAAGATCAGATTTGACACAAGAAGACAGGAGCCTTTGTAGGTCACAATTATCATAAAAATATGGTTGTGTTCCACCCTCCAGATATTTCTTCTTGTTTTATGGAGAATGCATACACTCTACAAGACTCTATGCACTGAAAGCATTTTAATAGGCATGATATTTTTTTATTCAACAGCATGGAAGCATGGAAAATGTGAGATACTTTGTAAAGCTTGCATGTTTTATATGATACTTATAGCATGGGAAGTGTGTTACAATGAACATACCTGGTATTTACAAAGCAATGATTCATATCCACCCCTGGTATTGCAGTATGTGAGATGGAAAAATTGTGAAAAAAGGTTGATAAGCAAATAAACAGGAATGGCGATAACAAAGTGCAGTGAGACACTATATAAAGAAGAAGACACCTATGGACATATAATAGTAATACCTGTAAAACAAACAGGAAAAAGAAAGGAAGGGTTTGATTGTGAGGAAAAACTGTACACCATCTGTGGTTCTATTTGCAGCACCTTGTGGAAGACATGGTAATATTAATATTGCAATTACATTCTATCATTTTTCAAGGTACATAAATATAATTGGTTTATCTTGTGTAATTTAATGTGTTCCTGGAGCATAACAAATCCAAAATTCATTTCCTGCAAAGTTATTTATAAGATTTTCAACCCAAGAAGGCATAAAATTGAAATACTAGAAAATAAGCCAACAAGTAGATACTTCTGTTTGGTATATTTTCCTAACCATATTTTTAAGACCCATGAAAATCTTTTACTATACATTTATTCAAGTTTTTTAAGGTAAACCACATTTTTTTACTTTCTGATATTAGATTTTAAATGCTTACACCAAATCTAAATTTGGCCATACATTTTTTTTCTGTAAAATAATAAATGGCTACCTATTGCTCCCCTTCTGCTCCTGTACTGATTCTCCTGGTACCTGCGGCACTAGACTGGATGTACTAGCAACACTGGACGTACAGTGCTAGTCGCTGTCAGTGTCTGAAATGGGTTAACATGCCAACCAGTGGTTGCCTAAGCAGCCTCTTCTACTGTTTCCTGTGGAGCCAAGAGACACCGGGAAGTTGAGTGCAGCAGGGACCAGACCCATTACAATCAGATTTTGGAGAAGTAAATATCCTCCGATTATTTTCACCCCCATTAACCCCATTAACCAAGATGAGAAAAAGTACACTCTCTTTTAATCCTCTTTAAGGATAGAATGAAAAACAACATTTAGACCTTAGAAGGCCTTACAATTAGGTACCGTATATACTCGTGTATAAGCCGAGTTTTTCAGCACAAAAAATGTGCTGAAAAACTTCACTTCGGCTTATACACGAGTCAAGAAAAAAATAAAAACAGTAATACTCACCATCCGGTGTCCCGATCTTCAGCGCGGGTCCCGATCTTCACCGCGAGGCTCCTGATCCTCGGCGCGGTACCAGGCGGCGGCGGGTCCTCTTCTCTCTTCTGTAGCCGGCAGATCGCGTCCATGTGATCTGCCAGCGGTCGCACAATAAGATGCAGCGGTGTCGCGGCTGATGACGTCATCAGCCGCGACACCGCGGTATCCTAGTGCGCGCCCGCCGGGAGATCACATGGACGTGATCTGCTGGCTACAGAAGAGAAGAGGAGGCACCGTCGCCGCCTGGTACCGCGCCGAGGAACGGGAGCCTCGCGCTGAAGATCGGGACACCGGATGGTGAGTATTACGTTTTTTATTTTTTTTATTCGCTTGGCAGGGGGCAGGCTGTATACTCTATGGGGGCAGGCTGTATACTCTATGGGGGCAGGCTGTATACTCTATGGGGGCAGGATGTATACTCTATGGGGGCGGGCTGTATACTCTATGGGGGCGGGCTGTATACTATTTGGGGGAAGGCTGTATACTCTATGGGGGCAGGCTGTATACTCTATGGGGGCAGGCTGTATACTCTATGGGGGCAGGCTGTGTACTCTATGGGGGCAGGCTGTGTACTCTATGGGGGCAGGCTGTGTACTCTATGGGGGCAGGCTGTGTACTCTATGGGGGCAGGCTGTATACTCTATGGGGGCAGGCTGTATACTCTATGGGGGCAGGCTGTATACTACATTGGGACTGGCTGTATACTACACGGAGACTGGCTATATACTACACCCTCGGCTTATACTCGAGTCAATAGGTTTTCCCAGTTTTTGGTGGTAAAATGAGGGGTCTCGGCTTATACTCGGGTCGGCTTATACTCGAGTATATACGGTAAATGTATTCTCAGATGAACAACCACATAACACCATGTATCAGATTGCACTTTGTATAGAAAAAACAAGCAAACATTTAAAAGTCTTGTGTTTTTGATATATATACCACGGAGTCCCTGGGTTATGTACAAGATAGGTTATTTTTGTTTGTTCTTAAGTTGAATTTGTATGTAAGTCGAAACTGTATATTTTATAATTGTAACTACAGACAAAAATTTTGTTTTGTCCCAGTGACAATGGATTTTCTATTTTTTTTCATTAATGGGAAAAAGGATTATCAATAAAACTTCATTACAGACAATTTACAGCTGTTCATTGCAGCCTGGGATTAATGTAAAGGTTCCAGAGAGCTTCACTAGAGGTTACATTGGGCAGTAAGGTTGATCTGTGACTAGGAGTCGTCTGTAAGTCGGGTGTCCTTAAGTAGGGGACCATCTGTTTACTTATTCTGAATTTCCTGTGGTGGGGTATGGTAGTGAGATTGCAACAAACACTTGCATTATGCATGGCACCCATGAAAGTTAATTACACAATGTGGAATATCTTCTGAAAAAAATTACGAAGTGAAATAGTTTTTATGTGCAGAGTGCTTGATTAAAATACAAAAAAATCACATACTAAACAATAATTTTTTAAAAATAGGAGGGAAAATAGAAAAACCTAAGGTTTGCTGTGATAATGATATTGCCATCTGTCAGGCTTCAGGGGTAGACCACCACGAACGATGACACAAACTGACGCCAGGGACCAAAATCTAAGTGGCAACTGGTTTTCACCAGGGCCCACCGCAAAGCGGGTTGGACTTGCTGCAGCGTGGTACCACCTGGTCGTTCAACAGGTGTTACTTTGTCAGGGACAGGCAGGAGGTCAAGACAGGCGGCAAAGGTTCAGAGGCAGAGAAGAAGGTCATTACAGGCAGCGGAGGAGCGTAAACAGGAACAGGTCCGGGGTCACAACGGGGAATCCAATCACAAGCACTAGGCACAGGACAAAGCTTTCTCAGCGGCATAGAGCACGAAGATCCGGCGGGGAATACTGGGAGAAGCCCGGCGCATCTTCAATGATGACTTTGGTGTTTTAAAAAGCCACAATGGTGAAGATAAAGGCGCTGTCTGAGGACATCAGAACAGGCTATTATTAGCAAAGACCTTGGTATCCAAATTTTAACTATGAATAACTATGTTATTAAGAAGTTTTCCAAGCATGGCACCATCCAGAACCTACTGGATGTGGCGAAAAGAGGGAAATTGAGATGATTTCAAAGGTTGCTGCAAGTGGTGGAAAAGAAAACACGTTAAACATCCAAAGAAATGAAGGCCAACCTGGAATTGTCTGGGGTCATGGTTTCAATAAGGACCATACGCTACACACTAAACCATGCATAACTTTATGAGGGAAGACCAAAGAGGAAACCATTGCTTAAGAAAATACATAAAAAGGAATGACTGATCTTTGCCAAAGTGAACCTTGACAAACCACAATACTCCTGGAAAAAAGTTCCTTTGCCAGGTGAAACGAAAAAAGAGCCTTTTGGCAATGCAAAGCAATAGTTTGTTTACAGACGCAACAATGAAGCTTATAAAGAAAATAACACCTTACCAATAGCAGGGTGGAGGATCCATTATGCTGTGGGGTTGCTTTTCTGCATCTCTGTTACTGGTGTCCTAACCTTAATCCAACTCAAATCTGGATTCAAGTGCTTGAACAAACTGCAAAGGAAGAGTGGGAGAAATTACCAACTATAGATGACTACAACAAACATGTGCACACGCCAAAGGGTGTGCAACCAAGTATTAGTTAGGGGAGCCTTTATTGCTGCACATGCTGTTTATTCAGTTTCTTCTATTAAATTGCAACATGTACGTTGAAAAACAGTGTTTAATTGTAATACTTTGGACCACTAATTAAGAAATCCTGAGAAATTAGCTTTGGTAAATTCCCATTTATTTCTAAACTAATAATAACTTCTGTTTTTTTACCACCAAAATTCCCTCCTTTGCCTTGGTCAGGCCCCACTCACCCTATGATCCTGAAGCAGCTGAAGATCCCAACTAGTGGGACCATGGAGACGTGGCGGAGATCCAGCAGTGGGACCATGGAGACCCGGCAGTGCCATCCAGACCGATTGAGGACCTCTGGCACACCCAGTTTGGTGGTGGCCTTCTCACTGCAGCCCAGCAATCCACAATCACTGCTGGCATCTTGGGAGTATATCCACTGGCCCTCACGTGGTGTGAACCATACCACTGGAATAGCCGCCGAGAGCACATTGCAGAGCCTGTTATGGGAGAAAATCTCCAGGACCCATATAGACCTACAGAGCCCGTCTGCCTGTCCATTTAGCAAGTGACCCACTAGTAATGTGTTTTAGAGCAATGACCCACACTTGCATAAAAAAGTCGCACATGGCAAGGCCCATGCTCAGAAATGCATGAATGTCAGCACCCCTGAAACCTCTGCACAGAATAAGTGTGTAGAGCCCAATGTCAGGACATCAGGCGCAATACCTTATGCAGCTTACAAGATCTCACACAGACCCAGCCAACCACCAGGCCCCAGTGTCTGGAGACTGGGGCACCCTGTATGGAGCAATTAAAGTGCCTGCACCAGGCAGCTCAGAGCACCTCTACTGATGCATAACATCACCCAAGACCAATCACCTAGTTAGATCTGAGCGCCTGTCAAGGCACATCAGAGCGTCGGCACATGGCGGCACACAGCGCCTGCATCAGGCACTAAGATGCCCTGACATCATGTCCGAACCACTGAACACGTCATCACTGAAAGCCGGTACAAGAAGCATGCCCCTTCTTTGGTTTTTATGCTTTCCATTGTGCTTTTACTGTGTTCCTTGTTTTCACTTTTATGGAACTTGTTTATGTTTTGTTTTTCCCTAAATTTATGTAATCTGTTATGGTAACATATGACCAGACAACATGTAATTAACCATTTCCCTATGGGATCCATAAAGTTTATTGTATTGTATTTTATAATGTGATATGTCCTCTTTCCAACTGAGATGCATAGTTCTCCTTTTCCCATCCTGGAAAAAAAAGCTTTTGTACTGTTTTTCTGTTTCTGTGTTAACATTCTCATGGCTTGCTGCTGAGAGTAGAAGCAAGGAGTGTGTTTGAGATTCCTGGAGATTTTGAAGGAGGTGCAGAAAGCAGTACAAGTTAAAGCGGCTAAAAAGGCCAAAGACTCAACTGGCATCATGGTATATGTGGCACTGGCTTGTAGTGCCACCTTTATCAGAAATAACTTATAATAAGTTATTGTTTTCTATAGGACTATAGTTTCTCACATAGAGAAACTTTGGGTCACACTTCTTTACAAAACTGGTTAATTGATGTTTGTGGTAATTTGTTTATTTACAGCTTGGTAGAGGTCTTGTCACAGTACTTTAATATTGTTGAGATCTGGATTGTACTTAGATCATCACAGCACAATGGGGTACATGTAACATAAGTCTGGCTTTCCCAGATGTATTTTAGCAGTTTTTCTGTATTTATAAACATGGCATTTGGTCTCTAGTGAACTTTTTTAAAAGTCACAAAAAGTTTTCAAATGTCACAATCAGCTAATTTTGTACGCAGCCACAGATTTGGGCCAAACTTTGTACCGTGTTTGCGAGTGATCTATCCTTACTCTTCACATTTTCAGCCTGGCTGTTCTGTTCACGGCCACCCATAATATGTCAGTGTTAGTGTATTCCTGGGGTGTACCCATGGGAAGATTGTCTCCAGCCTATCCATAACAGCACCTATATATGAGGCACATTTCTGTAAAGGAAGGTACACAAGTATTAAAGTCTTGGTTTGTTAGTGCTATGCCATAGTTCACCCAGATTATAATTTCTTTTCTATGGCCATTAATCATGTCATTTCCCCTTGGCATTATGTTAACCCTTGTCTTAACGCTACACATCTACAAACTTCCCAAATGCCTGCTTTAATAGGAGTGGTCACACTTGCTGATTATCAATTCATAAAGGGCATGTGCTTAGCAGCATATTGATACTGCCTACCATGTACTTCATATGGAAACAGCAAAGATTTTAAATAGTTTCACACTGTTTCTGCATGTTGGCATCAGGCATGCCGTGAGGTGGGTTGAAGTTCCCACTGAGGTAATCTAGAGAAATTTCACCCCATGCTTCCAGAAGCATAGCGGCAATAAAATGTAATGTAGCTAAGGCTTGTTCAGCATTGGAGCTGGATCAGCATGGAAGCTCCAATCATGCGTTCATTGTGACGCCGTGGATACATGGGAACTCACTGCTCGAAGTGTTTTGGTGGGCGCCTATCATTGCTATGGCATTCCTGGGGTCTTATCTAAGACCTCAAGGCTGTCCATAGTAAATGTCTGTAAGGTCTTGTAACAGCATAGACAGACATTGATAATACCCTGCAAAACATCAGTATTGCAGGGTATTACGATGAACAAGCAATTGAATGATTGCTTGTTCAAGTAAAACAAAAGAAATCTTTTTTTCAAATGAAAAATAAATGAATAAAACTGCTAAAAAAAACATTCCATATAAAATATATACAAAGCAGGAAAACACAGTTCTTTTGTTAGCTCACCTCTTTACTGTCCCACTGCATCAGTGCACGGAATTCATCTTGTTGAAAACCATAGCTTCAATTAGTCATGACAAAATAGAAAAAAACTGTCGGGTTTCAAATCTTCTGATTTTTAATCATGACTAATTGAAGCTATGGTTTTAACAAGATAATAATAAATTCTATGCCTTTAACCTAAAATGAAAAAAAAATTATTTGGATGGATATGAATCAAGTGCTGATCCCCATTTCAATATCTAAGATATAAAATATACATATAACTTTAACCCCTTCACGACTTGCGCCGCATTAGTGCGTCGCGGCGGGAAGTGACTTTGGAGCGGGCACCGTACAGAACGGGTTTCAGTTGCATATCGCAGCCGACACCCGTCTGTATCACCCGCGACCAGTGGTTCCTCTGATTGCGGGTCTTAACCCCTTACATGCCGCGGTCAAATAAAATATAATTGGACCCGCTCAGTGGCTGCTGTAAAAAAAAAGCTGAAAAACTTGCCAAAAATTTGAATTTTTATCAAATTTCTGTACAAAAAATGTTCTAAAAAGTGATATAAAAAAGGTACAAGCACCCAAATGGTACCACTAAAAAGAACAACTTGTTACGCAAAAAATAAGTCTACAACCAGATCCGTCAACCAAAAAATACCAAAGTTATGCCGCTGTAAAAATGGCGACACTAAAACAAATGCAATTTTTTCTATTCTAGTTTTTCTTCAATAAAATTGGACAAATATAAATAAAACTATATAAATGAGATATCACCGTAATCATAGTGATCCATAGAATAAAAATAGTATATTATTGTTATGCTACAGTGAACGCTCCGCCCCCCCCCAAAAAAAATGCTAAAAATCTGAAAAAAAATTGATGATTTTATTTTCCTTCACACGTAAAGAGTTAATAAAATCACTTGCCAACACAGTTCAGGCACAGTGATCGGGGCAAAATGGCGGCTGTGCCATCCATCCTGCCCCATGGACCAGAGGGGTTTTGTGCCCCCCCCCCCCCAGTTCATGATCAGACCAGTCAGTAGCATCGATTTTACTTACAACGTCAGTAATACCAATCACCATGTCTGTAGACACGGTGATCGCGCAAGGTGGTGGCTGTTCCTGACAGCCACCGATTTTGCCTTGCGGTCCAGAGGGGTTTCACTGCCCCCCCCCCCCCTGTTCATGTTGGCCTCTACTGGCTGGTCGACCTGGACCAGACAATAGCAGCAATATTCGTCACAATAGGCATCACTGGGATAAATAAGAGCAACACTCGCCGATTATTGTTTCTGTCTGGGACAGCACCAATCATCAGTGGTAGGGGCCATGTCTGGTGGTATTATGACATCTCCCAGAGAGCTCCAAGTGATCAATCTGTTCACCCACTGCTGGAGAAGGGTTACCACTTATATGTGGACAACTTTTATTCCAGCGTTCCCATTCCTGACACTGTACAGCACCCTATGGAAAACGAAGTCATGGTACTAAAGAGCTGGTCGTGTACATTGTACAGATGATGCTGTACAACTCTTACGAGCTGTTCCAATGTGCAAGTCCTGCCATATCATTTCTCCATTTTCAAGAGGCTGATATTGGGGAACTAATATTTGGACAAGAAGGACAGGGCCCCAGTACCTCTGGTTTAGATGTCCCCTTGTTTTGTCAAGACAGCATTTTCCCCGTGAATTCCGAGTCTGTTCCAAAAGAGCTGTTAGGATGGACACTATATACTACTACAAGACCTGCCACAACTGTGACAAAATTTTTGTTGGTTCCTTGGTATATTCCTCCTCCTTATACGCAACGCATTCTCAATTCACGTCCAACCTTTGCTGTGAATTCATTTTGGTAAAAGGAATTATTGAAACAACGGTTAGGTCACATTTCTCCCTATACACAAGTCCATCAAGTCCAACCTTAAGTATTAAATAAATGTTTTATCCCCATAACTCGTGATATTTTTTCTCTCCAGAAAGTCATCCAGGCCTCTCTTGAACATGTACATAGAGTCCACCATAACAACCTCCTGCAACAGAGAGTTCCACAGTCTCACTGCTCTTACAGTAAAGAACCTTTGTCTTTGTTGATGGTAGAATCATCTCTCCTCTAGGCGTAGAGGATGCCCCATTGTCCTGGTCACAGGCCTAGGTATAAAAAGATCTTTGGAGAGATCCTTGTACTCTCCGTTCAGGAATTTGTAAATTGTAATGAGGTATCCCCTCAGTCGTCTTTTTTCTAAACTGAATAATCCCAAATTTTGTAATCTGTCATTGTATTCTAGTCCCCCCATTCCTCTAATAATCTTGGTTGCTCTCCTCTGCACCCGCTCCAGCTCTACTATATCCTTTTTATACACTGGTGCCCAAAACTGTACACAATATTCCATGTATGGTCTGACCAGGGATTTGTATAAGGGCAAAACTAAGTCTTTATCATGAGAATCTATTCCACTCTTGATACATCCCATAATTTTATTTGCTTTAGCAGCAGCCACTTGGCTCTGGTCACTAAAATTAAGTTTACCATCCACCAATATTCCTCTCAGTCTCTATTTTTGCGGCCTTTATCTGCTTTTTACAGGATTTATTTTTCTCTCTATAATCCTGTCATGCCTCATCGCCACCTTCACGTTTTAGCACCTTAAACGCCTTATCTTTCTCGCTTATTGCTTTCCTTACAAGACTAGTTAGCCACATTTGCTTTTTCTTGTTCCTCTTATGCTTTTTCCCATAAGGTATGTGTTTCTCACAGGACTTTTTCAGAATCTATGAGAAAAAGTCCCATTTTTTTGGGGGGGGGGAGGGGGGGCTTTTGTCTTTGAGAACATTATCCCAGTCTATGCCTTTAAGGTCTTCCCTTAGTTGCTGAAAATTTGCCCTCCTGAAGTTGGTGTTGGTTGCCCCTTCCCTAATGCGCTTAGTAAAGCATAATACAAAATCAATGATATTATGATCACTATTACCCAGGTTCCCCCCAACCTGTAGTTTTGATACCCTATCAGGTCTGTTGGTAAGGATAAGGTCCAGCAGTGCCCTCCCTCTTGTTGGCTCCAGGACTAGTTGCGACAGGTAATTGTCTTTTGTTGTTGACAAGAACCTGCTGCCTTTGAAGGACCTGCAGGTTTCTGCCCCCCAGTCAATATCTGGGTAATTGAAGTCCCCCATGATAAGTACTTCACCATGCTTTGAAGCCGCATCCATTTCACTTATCAGCATTTCCTCTGCTGCCTCCATTATATTTGGAGCCTTATAACAAACCCCTAGTAATATTTTATTATTCTTTTTCCTTTCTCTTATCTCCACTCATAGGGACTCCACATTTGCATTTGCGTTACTGATGTCATCTCGCAAGACAGGCTTGAGGCAAGAATTCACATATAAACAAACTCCTCCCCCTTTTTTATTTATACAATCCTTTCTATTTCCATTTTGTTTGTGAGGCTTCTGGCATTTGTGTACATACACTTTATATGGTTTTCCCTATCCCTATTCCTTTTGTTCTTTTTCCCCAATCTCATTCCAGCCCCCCTTTCTCCCCCATGGACTATGACTCTTCCCAGCTCTCAAACTACACTGTCTATTTGCCCTGCACAGGTAAAGTTTCCCTCCCCCAGGTCTCTAGTTTAAACACTTCTTCAACCTTCTAGCCATTTTTCCCCCAAAACAGCTGCACCCTCCCCTTTGAGGTGCAGCCCATCTCTACTGTAGAGCCTGTAGCCGGCAGAAAAGTCAGCCCAGTTCTCCATGAACCCAAAAACCTCCTTCCTACACCAATTTTTGAGCCACTTATTTACCTCCCTGATCTCCCGCTGCCTTTCTGGTGTGGCACGTGGGACAGGTAGTATTTCGGAGAAAACTACCTTTGAGGTCCTTGCCCTGAGCTTATAATCTAAATCCCTGAAATCATTTTTAAGGACCTTCCACCTACCTCTTACTTTGTCATTAGTTTTACACATTTTTCGGGGTTATTTCATCTTTTATTCCTTGTGGCTTACAAAAATTAGGGGTTAAATTTTTACCTTTTTAATTTTTAGGGCCTAATTGGATCATTGAATACCAATAACCGTACCCACTTCTTTGGTAACCGATCCCTATGCAGTTCAAACAATAAGTACCAACAGAAAACATATGAGACCATAAGTCATAAGTGCCCGGTATAGCCCTTGTTTTTACACTTATGGATTGATGTTGTATACTACTATGACGTGGTACTCTTTACTATGGTTAATGGATTGACCACCACCATGCTGTTTGTTCTTGTAGTTTTAATGTGTATGTTTTAAATGTCCAATTTTTGATTGTCTATATGAATTAATAAAGATTTATATTTTGAATTAATTTTCGGTACTTGTAGTATGACTTATGGTCTCATATGTTTTCTGTTGGTACTTACTAATTGGATCATTCACCTGTAGGGTCAAATACATTTATTACACATTGCGAAAGGGTGTGGGGGGTGTGCGTTCAAAAATTAGGGTCACTTTTTGGGTTGTTTTATAACATTAGGCCTCTCCAAATGCATGTAAAACATTTCTGTTAAATTTGGCTTCTAAAAGGCAAACATCCCTCTTTCCCCCTACTGTGCGCCCATACAACATTTTATGTACACATGTGGGGTACTTCTACACTCGGGAGAAATAGGTTTACACATTTTTGGGGGGTTATTACATTTTTTATTCCCTCTAGCTATAAAAAAAATAGGGGTAAAAATTATCTTTATGGGATAATTTTCACCTTTTTCCCTTTTAGGGCCTAATAAAATCAAACACCTTTACGGGCAAATACACATATTACATCTTTCTAAATTTTTAAAAGGGTGTACTATCCTAAATAGTGTCACTTGTTGGGGTTCTCCTCTGTTTTGTACCGCTATGGCTCTCCAAATGCATGTAAAGGATGTGTGTCAAATTTGGCTTCTAAAACGCAAACATCCCTCTTTCCCTCCTGAGCCCTACTGTGTACCCATACAACATTTAATTTGCACTTGTGGGGCAATTTTATTCTCGGGAGAAATAAGAGTACACATTTTTTTTGGGTTGTTTCATCTTTAATCCCCTATAGCTTACAAAAATTTGGACTAAAAGTCACTTTTTTGGGAAAATTTTCATCTTTTTCCTAGGGGCCTTATTGATTCAAACACCTGGAGGGCAATACACATATATCACCTTGCTAAATTGTCCAAGGGGTGTACTTTCCAAAATGGTGACACTTGTTGGGGTTCCCCTCTGTTTTGATACCACTAGGGCGCTCTAAATGAATCCTGACACATGTAAAGGATTTCTGTAAAATTTGGCTTCTAAAAGGCTAACACCCCTCTTTCCCTTCTGAGCCCTACTGTGTACCCATGCAGCATTTTATATGCACATGTGGGGCAATTCTACGCTTAGGAGAAATAGTTTTACACATTTCTGGGGGTTGTTTCATCTTTTATCCCTCGTGGCTTACAAAAATTTAGGGGTAAAAGTGACTTTGAGAAAATGTTCATCTTTTTCCTTATTTGGGCCTAGTTAAATCAAACACCTGTTGGGGCAAATACACAAATTACACCTAGCTAAAATCTCCAAGGGGTGTACTTTTTAAAATGATGTCACTTGTTGTGGCTTTACTGTATCTTGACACATGAAAACCTTTTCAGCCTTATTTGTTCTCCAAAAACAAAACAACACTCTTTCCATTCCAAGTGCCCCCCTGTGCCCGTACGGCTGGGTACCCATGACAAAATGGGTATTGGCATACTCACGAGGAATTGCACTAAACATTATCAAAAAAATGCAAGAAATCTATTACATCAATCTACAACACCCCCCACAAAAAAGTTAATCAATTTTCATCAAAATAGTATTATATCAATAGTATTTTCACACAAAAATAGTATTACTGAAAAATGCATCTAATCCCGACAAAAAAAACCCTCACGTGGCAACATTAACGGAAAAAACTAATATTTTATAGCTCACAAAGTAAAGTCCACCTGTAGGGTGGCTTTGTTTTTTGGAGAAACTGAGTAATACATTTTAAGATGGAATTTCTCTTTTTATCTTTATCTTAAATTATGTGTAATTTTTAGGGCTAAATGAACATATTACTGACAAAATCAGACCATTCTAAATTTTCACATGCATTTTGTTTTAATAACTATGAAGATCTGAAAGGATTAACATTCTACCTAAAAGCTGTTTCTGAGGGGTACAGATTTGAATATGGAGTGTTATATATATAGGGTTTTTAACATGTATTTCAAAGCTCATTAAAAATGGAAATGATTCCCAAAAGAGTAAATTCAGAAATCTCCTTGAAAATACAGAAATGTTCAATTTGGAAGCCACATGATATCAAAATAAAATATCCATACAATTAAAAAATGATTAAAACGTAAAGCAGACATATGGAAATTTAGTAACTAATTTGAGTTGTAAAACTATCTGTATGAAAACAAGGTAATTTTGAATTTTGAAAAATGTGAATTTTTCCAACTTTTGCCATTTTTAAAATTGTTTAATAAATAAATGCAAAACTTATTAACAACAATTTACCACTAACGTGAAGTAACCTATGTGATCTCAATATCACTTTGGTAAGTTAAAGTGTTCCAAAGTTATAACCATATAAAGTCACACATGATGCAAGAAATAGGGCTAAGCCTAAAGGGGTTAATATTTTAAACACTTCTTATTATAAATTTATTAGTGACAAATTGGTGAAAAAATTGATGCACTTTATGATTTTTCTCTTTCAAGACATTTACATTTTATTTATTTGTTCTTACGTGTGTTCTATGAGCAAAGTGATTAGATTTTTTATATTTATTAGTTTTTTCTCTGTAAATGCCTGCAAGGGTGTTCGAATGCAATACTTCTGTGAAGCAGTATATTGTAAATATACTGCATCCTACTAACCCACTGCCACAACAGGGGCTTATAAATTACAGTCCGGGAAACCTTTGAGAGACTTTTGGCTGTCCCGATGACAGGTCACTGATTGTGGCTCACAATTTAAAGGGAACCATCAGGGTGATTTTGGACACTATTTCAACCAAACCAAACTTTATACTAATCACTGACCTCGATCCTTCCGCGCCAGAATGTTGTGGATATTGAAGCCAGCGTAGTACAATCCTGTTTCACTGCTTAAGCACCATAGGTACAGCATATACGCAGTGAACCCGGGATGTTATCCATTGGACTCACATCTAGGTGAAATTGTTTTTTTTCCCTTTTCCTTTACACACAGTCCTAGATTTGGGACCCTAACCCACAAGTCTATAAGGGCCTGTAGATGGTTTAGGGTTCCAAATCAACCTGACAGGTCTTCTTTAAATACTAAATTAACTTAGTATGTTTTAGGAATTGTGAAAAGGAACTTGGATAAATAGAGGAAAACAATTTAAGCACAAGAAGAACATACAGACTCCCTGCAGATTGCAAAAATGATAACCGCTAAGCCTCAGTGATCCTGAAACTATATTTTATGGCAATTTTATTGTTTACAACTACAGTATTTATATTGAAAAAAAATATGTAAAGTTAATTTTTTTAACATACGGAGTAATAAAATTTAGTGTGATAATTACTGTTTTGCACTATTTATTGAATATGCCATTGGTTTTTACTCTTGTGTATGCAATTTTTAGTAAATGAATATGTGAAATAATCCTCATAGTGGTAAAATATTATGGTATGTAATATAATTGACAAATTAGAATTTGCTTTAAAAAAAAAATGTTCTTTTGGTATAATGCTACTCTTCTTCCACGCCCCAATCTAGTGGTAGAGTTTAGCATAATATGATTTGAAATGATAATGAAGTGATGGCAAATCAGAACTTCTAATCACCAATTGAGGATTAAGTAATCTTTTTTAAGTAATCACTTAAATATGTTTACACATGAAAAGAGATATTATATGCAAATCCAAATTGGGTAATGTTGCTAAATATAACTGTAAGCTAAAGAAAAAACATGGACAATTTTGAAGACACTGTCAAATGATTATTGACATAAATATTAATTTACCCATTTCAGCTTCTGGTCATAAGATTGCGTTACTGTATTTAAAAAAGGAGCTTATGAAAAAGACTCCTTTAAAAGGTCAAAGGTAAGGGCATATACTTGAAAAAAGATAAGAGCTTTTATTGGCAGTAGTCCACAAGTTTTTGTTTAGTAGGTAAAAATACTAAACAAAAACTTGTGGACTACTGCCAATAAAAGCTCTTATCTTTTTTCATAAAGTCTATAATTAAAAGCAAGACGTTGTAAAAGATGTTGTAAAATGTCTTAATAACAGATACATTAAAAGTTATGAGATATCAATGCCCAAGGCATTTAAAAGCCTAAAAAGTATAGCAAAATGATAGGGTTTTTACAAATTGATAAAAATCAGGACTACTTCTACTTGCCATTGGATCATAGTCTCTATTCATATCTATGAGCACAATGGGCAATCATGTAAGAGGCATGAAAAAAATCCCAAACCCAATCTATCAGGGTATCATAAACTAATATGAACAAAATAACCCCATTTTGTTCTGATAACAATATTTGGAGATAATCCCCCTGTCAAGTATTGAGAAGGTTAAGTACGGACTACATTACATAGATGACATTCTAAATTCTAAAGATGACTTTATGATAAAATCTCAGGGGAAGTCTTAGGACCAGTACTGAACCTTTAAAAAAATGTTTTTTCACTTGTTATCCTTTGAGGGAACTTTTTTGAAAAAGCACCATGGGAAGCTTGACAGAGCTCAGGTCAGTCAATGTCAAAATAACTCAACTTCCATTTGTCATGTAGATAAATTACCTAATTCCCTTTAGCCATCAATTATGCATAGGTAGAAATTGTAGCAATAACTTTGGACCACCAGGTTTTTTAAGCCAGTAATAAATGAGGGGGGAGTAGTTGACAGATGGCACTTTACATTCACACCTTCTAGTTATCTTTGTTTAAAGTACCTTTCACAGACAAGGACCGGCGGAAAATTTGGGGATCACATTCACTTATTGTTACCCCATACGTAATGATTAAAATATAAAAAACAGCTGTTCAATAGCCAATTGCTTAATATGAAACTCTGCTAAATGAAATCTGTACAGATGGCTCCAAATATTTTTGATTAAGACACAAGTTTAGTACTGGAAGAGCAAGAGTGGCCCCCAGAAGACACGGATTTCATCTCATTTACCGCCACCTGCTTCTTAGCTAATTAATGAATGTAGAATCAGGATTTCCCTTAGGGAACTTAATGATGGATCTTAAATATATTTACTTTTCTGTCATTTTAACTAAAACCGACAGCATCATAGCAGCATTTCCACATACCAGTCAATCACAGTAAGAACAATTTGTATTTGTTTAAACCCTTCAATCCAATCCTTTTCTAAGATGGAATTGTATGTCATAAGTTTTCTGGGCGAATGCAAACATGGCATAACATTATGCTAAAGGTCTTCTTATAAAAAGTATATTAGTATTAGAATATAAATGTGACCTAAAAACCAGCTGTTATTTTCATTTTGTTTAACAATTAATAATAATCCATAGGATATGTTTGAGGTTTTTTGGGAGCAGCTTTCCTCCATCAACTGTCAAATGTATAAAAGGTTTTTGGATAATGGTTTACAATACCCAATATTTTTTAATAAAGTTTTTCAGCCTACTGTTAGTTTTTCAACCATGCAGACATGTGGTTGCTGTGGTTTTTCCAATTAATTTTAGTGTGGAAATGAATCCAATTATTTAATTTACAAATTCTGGAGGCTATAACAAAATAACTACTCAGGGAGGTGTATACATCTAAGGTAAGATAGAGACATTTACATGTAAAATAATAAACTGGTCAACAGTTTCCTGTGTTCAATTTAAAGATTTCTATAAGTGAACTACAGACATAAAACATTCTAGGAATACATATTTATTTTTCTTCTTCATGTAAGGAAAACAGAAAAGATAAATTGATGTTCTGCCTAATTGGATAAAGGGTCTTGTAGTGTAAAATAATCATCAATTATGCAGGCGTCATAGACTTTGGTGCAGGGTTCTTTTCCAGGTCATGGGATTCATCATTTTAGAATGATCTGGCGGCTTCTAAAAAAGCAAAGTTGATACTTTTACAACAACAATGTATGACAGCATTTTCAAAATGACAGCTGTCTATGCCTGCAAATGGAAGTTTATGGAAGCCCCTGCTGGGAGGTATTGATGGGCTGCTGAAAGCATATTTACTGGAAATACAACATATTGCTTATATCCAAATGTAATGAAGCCTGTATAGCTATATACTGCATACAGCAACTAAAACTATAAATATATTCATTCCACGCTTGCTATTGTTTTCTCATTTGTCCTTGACTGCAAGGGCAATGACTAACTAGCATTTGTATTATGCTCAAAAAGTAAATCCATGTTTTATGAGCAGACTATTTAATCCTTGTCCATTTCTGCAAGGATTTCAGCCAGTCTAATCTGCTACAGACTGTAATTTCTGCTCTTCATCCCGGTCATTTCTGGATAATCTGTGGCCATTAACGTACTAGGAACCCTGAGTTCTGCAGAGAATTAAAAGCTGAAATAATTATATTGAAAGAAACATGAAGACTACCAACCAGACACAAAACTGCACTTTTTTTCTACACTGTTTTTTTTTTCATCCTAATTTAGCAAAGCGCTATTTATGATACAGATATAACATGACATAATTAGAAGTGGCACTTCTCTGACAGGTGGGATATCCAATTATTAGGCATTTAAGCCATTTTCTATGTACTGTAAATACCACAGTTATTGGGTTTAATATAAGAGAATACACACTTGAAAAAGAATTACCTAAAGATGTTTACATAGAAATGTGTTTCTCTACAGAGAAATGGGAATGTGTGTAACTACTTCTTTTATGGCTGTATAAACTCTGAAATTACAACACCATTTTTTGAAAGCTGCATTCAGATACATGGAACAGTCATGGAAATGTTTGTAACGTTTGGAGTTCATCCTAAATGTGCAGCTTTTTGCAGTTTAATAGATACTAGATTTAACCACAACCAAGAATTGGAAACTGAATACAAAGCTAAATCATAGCAGAAGTGGTGATGCTACCCCCAAAATTTCTTTAATGGCAGAATTTATGCACTACTGGATGCCAGGGTTAAGGGAATTTCCAGGTCCAAAATATTCATCATCTATTCTCAGGACAGCTCATCAATATTGTAGTTTGATGCACACATACAAAATGCATCCTTGAGTATGTGTACACGAACACAATTCACCAAAATGACCGCATGTATTAAAGTGTTCGCACTAGTTTTCTGACTTTGGACTGAAAAGTCAGAGTTTGCAGAACGTTTATTACTGACGTGCGCTACAATTCTGTCCGTGCCTCAATTCTGCAGCATGAACAAAGCGCACCTAAAAAAATGGTGCACACTTCCACAGCAGCGTTGGGGGTGCTAGATTAAAGAAGACTGTACACCAGTTTTGATGAATCTGGCACACTTTGCACACTTCACAGGCAAACTGGGCGTAGTACAATGTCACTAGTTTTGATAAATGTGGGCCATTGTCTGTATTTGGTACTAGGTTTTACAACTTTTTTGCCTCATCTCTCAAGTTGAAGTTTTTTTTGTTTCAGTAATGAAGGTACAAGAAACAGTATGGTTTCTTCCCCTTTAGGTGGATTTTTTTTTTACTTTTACAGGACAGTTTCCCACAGTAGTGCCAAAAAAGTGCAAATAGGATCTGTGGGGGAGATTTATCATGAAGTTTCCGAGGTAAAACTGTTCTAGTTGCCCATGGAAACCAACCAGAGCTCAGCTTTAATTTTATAAACAGCTGTGGGAAAAAGAAAGCCGTGCTCTGATTGGTTGTCATGGACCACTAGAACAGATCTGCTCTAAGAGACTTATGACAAAGCTCCTCCGGTGTGGCAACATTTTACATCTTAAAAGCTATGTGGCTTCTTTAAATGGCACACAGAAGTCTTGACATATGAGACATATGACAACTTGACATATGAGACAAAAACGCTTAAAAAATAGTACAAGACAACAGGCAACAAATAAATCCCTACTCAATATATTGCAGGGTAAGGGACAACGTTGTAACACAACTTCTACTACCTAAATTGAAAGATGCATGTACAACATGTAAATAAATGATTCATTTGAAGAAGATACACAACGGGGGGATTTATCATATATAGAGGGGTATTAAAGGACAGAGCATAATTCATATACAAATGGTTCCTTAAAATATAAACTAATATGTTATTAGTTGTTATTTAAAATTTTGTTCCTCTTAGCAGAAAAATGCTGTGGACATACAATGTATTGAAGAATTAAATGCTACTGGCCCATTAATTAGTCCATTGATTTCCTCCGCGTGAAACAGACACAGGTCACGTGTCCACATCACATGTCCTGCACCTGCCTTGACAGGTCATCACAATGTTTGGCAACAGAGCAAGAAAGTCTGTTAGATCATCACTGGGAGTAGATCATAAGAGGGAGGAGGTGTAACTGAGAAGTAAAGCATAATGGGACTTATAATTTCCTGTGATGGCAATTTTTGTGATAACTCCACCTACTTCAGAAAACCCATAACATTTTGTGAATCATAAAATCTACTTGTGACTAATGACATTGGGATGTCATTTACTAAGGGCCCAATTCGCGTTTTCCCGACGTGTTACCCGAATATTTCCGATTTGCGCCGATTTCCCCTGCATTGCCCCGGGATTTTGTCGCACGCGATCGGATTGTGGCGCATCGGCGCTGGCAACGGAAATCGAGGGGCGTAGCCGAACAAAAACCCAACGGATTCGGAAAAGCCGCCGCATTTAAAAAAAAAAGTGTCGTGGAGCTTGCACTTACCTTCATTAGGAATAGGCGGGTGAACTTGAGTGCGTTCCGATGCTCTTCAGCGCAGCAGCACCACCTGGTGGACGTCGGAGGAACTGCCTTAATGAATCCCGGCCGGACCCGAATCCAACGCAGAGAATGCGCCGCTGGATCACGAATGGACCGGGTAAGTAAATCTGCCCCATTGAGTTTTGTTATATTAATTTATTTATAGCAATTATGGGTTTTTGTATCAGATGTTCATATTCATGGAATACCCATTTAATTACTGCTGTTTTTAATTAGTAGACAAAGAGACAAATTCATGGTTGCCCCAGGGTTCCAGTGAACCCCATCTTCTTCTTTTGATTGACATTTCAGTGTCTCTTCATATCTCAGCCTGAGCAGACAGGAAGTCCTCTCCCTGTCCACTTCCTGTCCTTACCAGAATGCTGTCCCTCTCACTGCAAGGTGCATTTAGCAGTGAGCACTGTATGGGAAATTGCAAGATCTTCCCACCATTTCATGCAACCAGCGATGGGGGGCAGTGGTGGGCAGAGCCAAAATAAACAAAGGCAGAAAAAGTTTGGGAACAAATTTACTGGTGGGAGAAGGCAGATTTAAGCTGGGACACCTGCTCTGAACTTTTTAAGGCAAAGTGGGGAGGGAGTAAAGTTTATTGTGTCTGTTTTTGCTGTCAGGTTCCCTGTAAGTATGAATATCACAGTAAAAAATGCACATTGTTTTAAGTATGTGACCCATTAGTGTCTTTACACAGTGCGCCTCCCAATGGTAAACACAAGAAGATTGTCACTTACGTGAACAAAATGTTTTAAAGGGTACATACCTACATTGTTGTGTCATCTCATTGTTGAATTAGGCAACTTTAGTGAATTTGGCAGCTTAAGGGACTTTTATCACATCATTTTCTCTGAATAGATTTCAAAGCTGTCAATTCAAAAATAAAAAAGTGTTTGTGCAGCTTAAATGGGTTACATTGTCTATTCTAACTATTGGAACACACTGGATTCAAGGCAGAAGGTCATTTACAATGTTGTAAGTGGGAATCACTGCAAGATTTCTGCCAATAATTCCACATCCAATAATTCCACATGTGTCTATGGGCTATTGGGGACACTGTGACTATGATTTACTATCAGGACCTATGACTATATCAGCTGCTCAAAGTGCACTGTTACTGCAGTGTATTGGATTCTGGGGGGCACAATGAATATATTGTTTACTGTGACTATAATGGCTGCTGTAGTGCATTGTGTATAGATTGGCTACAATGAGGGTATAATAGAGAACTCTAGCGGAGCAAGAGGTACTAAGTGATAAGAAGGTAAGTGGTGCGTAAAGAATCATGGTAGCAAAGTAGAAAAAAAAAAAGACCACCTACAATCAAATACCTCATCTGTGAGTCACAAGATTTACACTAAGTGTTAGTATTACCAATGGGCTCACAGTTTTGCAACATTTCCTTCATGCTCTTTGTTATCTTACCCTATGAGGGGAGCTACATGGAGACAGTCTTATACTATGCAGATTTATCATTTGGCATCAAACACTGATAACTATGGTGCAATATAAACTTGTCCAAAGCAATGTGCTTGGTTTTCGTGCTGCTTTTATGCAGTACGCTTGGTTCTTGTAACATATCTATGTAGGAATCTTGGTTCTTGTATGGTATCTATGTAGTCATCTTTTTTCTGGTACTATATCTATGTAGTAAGATTTTGGTACTGTTTCAATGTAATATGTTTAGTGATGTTATAGTTACTGTGCAACAAGTATTGTTATATCACTCTTTTTATGCAACAAATATGAGCTTTGGAGACCCACAATCTTGTTACAGTCCAGGTTCCCTGGTAATCTTAAATGTATTCATTTATCTCTAATATTATTGTTCTGTTATTGTTTGTACTATACTCTCTCTTCTGCTGTAATGCTGTGAATTTTAGGATTAAGGATTATTTTATTTTAAGGATTATTTTATCTATCTTATGTTATGTATGCAATGTGGTGTAGTAGTTTAAGATTGGACAATAATGTGCACAAGTGAGTGTCCACAAAATCGGATTCAGGGGCCACTTAGGGGCCTCAAAAATTCATAGATGCAGTCTTGCATTTCAACAAACTGTATCATAGAATTTATAGAAAGTTTGATGAAAGTTAAGGTATGATTTCAAGTTTATTATCGTACCTAAACTTCACTCAGTAAATTTATACAACTTATCACATAGTAACCAAGATGAAAATTGCCATGTTTCTTGTATGTCAAAGATAAACAGTGCCTTCACCTTGTTTGACTTGAGCAATGACAATGGGCATTTGCAGACTGGTACCCTTGACACTAAAGATTAAGAGAAAAAGCAACCGTGGAGCTTTTGTATTCTCTCCAAGAATGTCATTTGTTCTTCCTTCCAGTCTTTTCTTTAAGCTGTTAGAAATAGCAGCAGAATTCTGGAAGAAGCTCCGTATAAATCAGTGCACAGCAAGACAGCAGTAATCACTTTCTGGTGTCTTTGAGCCATCTTTTTAAGGAGCACCCCACTAAACATCTTGCATTTGTGACTCATGCCTGTGAAGTGATAGATGTGAACGGAACAGCCCAGCTGGAAAGCTAGAAAGAGCCTTAATGAATATGTGGCTTTCACATGATTGTTGGTTGGGATACATGCACTGCTGGCTTTGTAAATGAAACTCCAACAGACCAGATTTCAATATTTAAATGACAGGATAAAATGTATACTTATTCCAACTTTACATTGGTAATTAGGAAAGCAATTTAACTGCATTTTGTCAAAACCATAACTTGACTATGCAGGGTGACATTGTTAAGTACTAATTAGCAATGTGAGATTTTCTTAAGAGAAGAAAGAACGGCACGACTTAGCTAAAGGGAAATTATACCCCAAGGATAATATTTGTGTGGAAATAATAAAGTCACAGAGCTGGATGCTTTTTAAATACAGGTTAACAAACACTGTGTTTATTTCTGGATTATATGTTTTCTGACATTTTCTGCATTGCCCTTTCCTTGAAGGTTACTTAAAGAAGCAGTGACAGACAGGTATTCCAATGAAGCAATTCATCTTCTATAAAGTTTGCCTTTAAACACTTTGGTGAAGGTACCAGAACGGAGCCAGGGTGGCGGGTTGAGGGTATTTATATGGTTCACACAATAGTAAATTCAAGATATTGTTTGTTTATTGAAAAGTAACACGTTTTGGAGGTGGACCATCTCCTTTCTATGTCCACACCTGACATCAGCACTCTGATTCCCAAAGAATCTGACGAAGGAGGTGGTCCACCTATGAAACGTGCTATCTTGCATACCTTACTACAGTGCTTTTCAACCAGTGTGCCGTGGCACACTAGTGTGCTGCGACACATGGTCGGGTGTGCCATGGGGAAAGTTCCCCAAACTATAGTGCCCTCTGTGTTTTGTTTCCCGGCAATGCGCAGTCACGACTTCTTACAATGTAGGAGACGAGTACAATAACACATGCGCAAGCTTTGAACCTCGCACGACAAAATGACGTCACCGAGGCCGGCACATCATCCTCAGAGCGGAGAGACTCTCGCATTTGCCCACCGCCAAGGTAATGCCCACCAATAATGCTGACTATATGAGCTTTTGCCTGAATATATGAACTGTTGGCAGAATACTCAGCATATGAGCTGGTACTTTTAGTACTCCAGTAGTATACTGCATATAACAATGAGAAATGTAAAATGAGAAATACTATAGTCATGAGGCTGGAGTACTACAAGTACCAGCTCATATGCTGAGTATATGAGCTGGCACTTGTACTCTGGCCTCATGGCCATAGTACTTCTCATTGTACCCCTTTATTTTGCAGTATATGAGCCACATAATAATCAGCACCATATACTAAAAACAGGGAGAAACTGAGAACTGTTGAGGAAGAGCTTCGTGTGTGTCTTTCCACCATTCCTGCCAGGATATGCCTTTTGTGTTTATCGAAACAAGCCCAGGTCTCACAATGAGTGAGTAATATAAATTTAGAATCTATATTATTAACTATATGTATAATATGACTCTTTTAGTGTCATTTTGTGCTATTTTGGTTGGTGGTGTGCCCCAGGATTTTCTAAGTATAAAAAAAAAAGATTGAAAATCACTGCCTTACTAGTACCCTTACCTTTGATGAATAAGGTATTCTATGCTCAACTGTTGGCCAGTGGTTTTGAGGGATATCTAAAAGGCTACTATACAAGAATATGTAAGGTAGACCTCCGCTTCATTAAATAATAGAATTTGTACGCCATGCTGCACTAGGGGGCCTTCATTGCAAAAAGTCAGCACATGAAACTTCTTTCCTCCTAGATAAATGTGGCACCCGTGGTAATAATTCTCCCTCCTATGTAACATTATCCTTTACAAATACCTTCTTTAGTTACAACCTCTTAGTGCCACGTCATTTCATCCGCAACAGCGTTATCCATCTCACACATCACAGCCTGGGCCTGTGAGCTGTAAGAAAATGAGTGGCCTAGCAAGGATCTGTATGCCCAATAAGGGATAAAAGAAGTGGGGGTGCATATCAATATCTGGGAGCTGTTGTACATCCTATTATGCCTCTAACTGTATGATCCTTCGATATATAATATATTTGATATATAATCAATATAATATTTCCTATAATAACAGTCTGAACATTCTGGGTGTTGGAGTTCACCCTGTTATCCCCCTCTCTATAGCTTCTTCTGATAGCCTTTAATAATTGCCTGTACATGCTGGGAGTTATAGTTTTACTTTGCAATGTTCCCTTTTTGTATTATCTCCTAATAATCTGCAAAATCCTGTACATATTCAGAGCTATAGTTTTCTCCTTTTATACATTTTCCCTGGAATAACCTCTTATATATCATAATAATACCCTGAACATACATGAGTCATCATACTCCTCTATATTGCCATGCTTGAACTTTTATCTTTCTTTCCCTCTATGGCTAATATTTATACCACACATCACCAATCACCCACTGCTTAAATATTCACAGAATATTGGACTACCCAGGACTACACTATCTTACATGCAGTGGGGCACATTTATTAATGGTTTTGCGCCTGTTTTTTGTTGGCCAATCTCAGGATTTTTTCTTTTGCACCTGTTCTGACAGATAGTTCATAGAAAATGCTACCTTGATACCCTTGGGTATTTAAAAGAGACCGAGTTTTTGGCAATTTCTTATGTCAGGAAAATTTCTCTTGGCCCACTTACCATATATTCCAGCATTCCCCATGATTTGGCAATAATAGCACTGGCCCTTCATTTATACAAGAACAGGGTATATGCAGAAGAGTTGTGTGAATTCATTTTAGACTTCACAGGTACTTACTTTTTACTTTTAATGGTACCGTAGCCAATTTATTTATTGCATGGTGGGAGGACGCTTACATCTACATGTGGATTATCCCTTTAGTTTATGTTTTAGTCCTCAAAACGACTCTTTTTCACAAACAGACCTCAGGGAACACCACCCTTTATGCAAAACATAGCCATCCACAACATACCATTAAGGCTTTGCCAGTAGGAGAATTTACTCAATTACTGAGGTTGTGCTCATTGGATGATGAGTTTATAATACAAGCAAAACTCATGAAAACTAGACTACTTAAGAGGGGTAATCCATGGTGGATGATTAGGGTTAGGGCATATAATATAAATAAAAAAATAGATACAATGTACTTCACCAAAATAAAAGTAAAAAAATATATAGTATAGTAATCAAGTTACACAGATAATCAAATGCAATCTCCCAATCTTATATAAGGTTTCCAAAATTTTGAGCCAGGGATATAGATGTGTAGCAAGACGCGGTCCATTTTGTTCCCCAGTTTATTTTCTACCAAGGCCGCTGCTAAAATTATAAGGGTTTTTTCATTAGTGATCCACGCAGGTGTCATATAGGATGTAAGGAAGACGCCAAACACTCTTATACCGGATGTGACAAATTCCCTCAGGTGAGATTACACCCACCTAAGTGATGTCACTCAAATCACCCACCAAAATATGGACAGAAATAGGCTTGGCGTCTATTTCAGACAATCTACTACATTTTACAAAAAACATTAATAACTAGCCCCCACTGTCACATGATATGGTTATATCGTGATGAGAATCTGGTGACAGAGGCAGGAGAACCTCTTCCCAACATGACCTGGCCAACTGGATAGGTCCCGCCGCCGGCAATCACTGCAATTGCCAGTCAAATCTAACTGGCCAATTGCTGAGTTTTTACTGTAAAATAGGTTGTTCCCGCTCTGTAGTTTTGTGCATGTTATCTAAGTTTTCTGTGTGCCATCTGTGTGGTTCATCCGTGTAGTTTGGTGCATGTTATCTAATTTTTCTGTGTGCCATCTGTGGGGTTCATCTGTGTAGTTTGGTGTACGTTATCTAGTATTTCTGTGTGCCAGCTGTGCATTACACGATACATACATCGTCTTGGAGGCATACAACATGCTGACCTCTGACACAGAGATGACCTCCTCCTCATCTTCCAGTGACCCGCAAGAGCCTCCAAGAAGGCGCCATAGGATTTATATAGGAGAAGAGCCTGAGACTTTATGCCCCTTGGGTCCCAGACTTTATGGGAAGACCTGAAATTAAATTTGACACGGCAGGCCTCAGAACTGTGGACTTTTTTTAAACATTTTTTTCATGATGAACTAATTTAATTTTGGTCCAGACTAATCTTTATGATGCACAACATATTGCCCCCACTTCCTTTTATGCACAATCCCACAGGTGGACCCTTGTCAGTGCAGCAGACGTAGAAAAGTATTGGGGCATAATACTGAATCGCCATCAATAAGTGAATACTGGAGCATAGACATTCTGTACCACACCCCCATGTTCCACATGGCGATGAGTAGGATGCACTTTGAAACCATCCATAAGTTTTTTCATTACACCGTGCCCACACCCATGCACACAGTGCCCACCAAGAGATGATCCCAGTTAAGATAGTTTATTTAAGGTCAGACCCGTATTAGACCATTTCAGTGCCAAGTTTGTGTAGTCATATACCCCTGCGAAACATGTAGCCATAGACGAGTCCCTGGTACAATTTAGCGGTAGACTTCAATTCCGCAAGTACCTTCCCAATAAGAGGTCAAGGTATGGTGTGAAGATGTTCACGCTATATGTACAAGTTCAGGACATATAAAGGAAAGGACTCCAGAATAGTGCCCCCATAATGCCCCCCCCCCTCCTCATAGGTATTACCTCTAAGATAGTGTGGGATTTAGTGCACCCAGTACTGGACCAGGGCTACCACCTCTACCTGGACAATTTTTATACTACTGTTACACTATTAAAGAGTCTCGCTTCCAGAAGTACTGCAGCATGCGGCACTGTTAGAAGAAATTAATAAGGGTTTCCCAAAGTCTGTATTGTGTGTACAAGGACCAGGGAGAGATGCTTGTATTAATAACAATACATGGACGTACCAGCACCACTGTCCCAGTAAAAGGTACCAATACAGAAACCCCAAAGCCTGACATGGGACTTGTCGGACCAGGTGCTTCAGCCTAATGCCTTGTGTAAATTAAGTGTGTGGTACAAGAAGCTGGCCGTGCACATCATGCATATGTGTTACATCAATGTACAGGCCAGTGGGGAACTTTCCTGGATTTTCAAGAGGTGGTAGTCAAGCATTAGATTTTTGGAGACCATGAAGGGGGAAGTGCTAATAGTTCTGGAAGTGAGACCATAAGACGTATTGTACCAGGGCAGCACTTTCCAGAAGTTCCCCAAACTGCCAAGAAGAGAAGGACACATGAAAGCTGCCTTTCAACAGAAGTATTCAAAAGGACACCATCTACCATTGCGAAACATGCACCAAAAAAGTGTTTTGGGATATATGACACCTCTCTGGATACAGGCGGCCCCCTACTTAGGAACACTCGACTTACATACAACCCCTAGTTACTAACGGACCTCTGGATATTGGTAATTTAATGTACTTTAGTCCTAGGCTACAATAATCAGCTGTAACAGTTATCAGAGGTGTCTGCAGTGAAGCTTTATTGTTAATCCTGATTCTTATGACAACCCAACATTTTTAAAATCCAATTGTCACAGAGACCAAAAAAGTTCTGGCTGGGATTACAATGATAAAATATACAATTCCTACTTACATACAAATTCAACTTAAGAACAAACCTACAGACCCTAGCTTGTATGTAACCCGGGGACTGCCTTTATTTAGATTATACCCTGATGTACTATGCACAGATTATACATCATGCCACATTCTGGATATTCAACCCTGTCATGTCCCCAGCCTGTAGATTATTGCCACATCCCATATGTATTGCCATACCCAGAATAACCCGCAAAATGATTTTTGGGTCATTTGTCTCCATTGGCATGAGTTGGGCTGAACACATTTGTCACTAAAATGGCATGCTGGATAAAACAATGCAATTTTTACACTGCCCCATTTACTTTGTATTTGGGCAAACATCTCAGGGGTTAAAAAGCTCATACAACCCTAGATAAATTCTTTGAGGGGTGCCCTTTCCAAAATGGGGCCACTTCTTAGGGCGTTTCTACTTTACTGGTACCTCAGGGGCACCCCAAAACCCATCCAGTGAAAACAGAGCTCTAAAAGCTAAATTTCATTTGTTCTCATCTCAGCCCTGCTGTGTACCCAGCCTGAAGATTATTGCCACATATGGGGTATTGCCATACCCAGAATAACCCGCAGAATGATTTTAGGGGTGTTTTTCTCTAGTGTCATAAGTTGGGTTTAATACATTTGTCACAAAAAAGGCACATTTAAGAAAAAAATTCATTTTTTACTTTGCAACATGAATTTTGTATTACATTTTGGCCAGCATGTTGGGGGTTAAAATGCTCACCACAACCCCAGGTAAATTCTTTGAAAGGTGTAGTTCCCAAATTGGTGTCACTCCTTGGCAGTTTCTATTGTACTGGTACCACACGGGCTCTGTGGACTCCAAATCCAAACCTGTAAAAACTGAGGTCCAAAAGCTAAATTTCTCAGCCCTGCTGTGTGCCCAGTTTGTAGATTATTGCACATATGGGATATTGCCAAACCAGGGGCATCTTGCAAAATTATTTTTGGGGTGTTTCTCTAAAGTGGAATGAGTTAGGCAAAATATATTTGGCATTAAAGTGGCATATTAGAGAAAATAAAATGCATTTTTTACTCTGCACTGTTTACTTGTGTGTTAGATTTTTGAAGCATGTTGGGGGTAAAATGCTTGACACAACCCCAGACAAATTCCTTGATGGATGAAGTTTCCAACATTGTGTCACTTCTCGAGGGTTTCTATTGTTAATTCAGCTCTGCTAACATGATATGGCACTCCAAATCCAAACTAGTGAAAACCCAAAAACTAAATATCAGCGGGGCCAACGCTACGGAGAGGGGCATGGGTGTGCCCACAATCCGTGACATCCGCATCAAAATAATTTAGCTGCATTTAATAGATATTCCTAATTTTATGCATCCTGAAGTGAATTATCTATATATTAAGGCAATTAAAATTTTTAATTCTTAATTTTTATGATTGTAGATTTCATTTTTTATGATAGCAGATTATATACCAAATAAGAGTTGATATTTTGAGTAATGTCACATATTGGGTATATGTATATTTTAATTCATTGATGTATTGCATGCCACAATAATGTGTGGGCCCCGCAATTAGATCTGATTATAATGTATTTTTAATAAATTATTTGACTTAAATATTGCCTACAGGAGATCTTTGGTGTTGCATGCTACACTATTTACTTCATTTTGTAAATAATTTAGCTGTTTGTTTTACTGACATTCCAGATATAAGCTCTCCTGAAATACATGTTAAAATCTCCTGCAAAGTGCAATTTACTTATAAATAATGTCTGCAGACATATAAATAAGCCAAGACAGAACAAAGAAGAGAAGAGGACATCAACTGTCTGGAGCATAAATAATGGGCCAGTCAGAGGCAATTGGTAAACTGCGTAGTAAATGTTTTATTTGATTAAAACACTTTATGTCTTTCTTCAGAATAAGTGATTTAGAATCTGGTATCATTGAGACTGTAATTACCTTAAGACATAAATACACTCTCCATCTTAATGATGTTGGCTGCACATTACCTTTTTAATTTTGGCCAAGACACAAAAGTACAAGCTTTGGATGCTGCTTTATTGCTACATGCTGTTAACGTCTGTTCTTTATTAAAATCATTTACATAATGTGTTTTTGATAGCAACTCTTACAACATGGAATACTGTGGTTTAGGACTATAGATAGATAGATAGATAGATAGATACAAAATAGGAAAAAGCGGACAGCACTCCAAAGTTCTTGATCAAACGTAGGTGATTTTTATTGGAACAAGTGGCGACGTTTTGGTGTCCGCTTTTTCCTATTTTGTACACTGAAGTAAGGACCTGGCCAGGACCTTTGGGAGCGCTGCAACCCTCCATTTGCGGACTTGAATTTTATTTTCTCTAGATAGATAGATAGATAGATAGATAGATAGATAGATAGATATATAGATAGATAATCAATTTCTCTTAATATTCCTTAAAGGAGTTGTCTGGGAATAAAAAAATGTTTTATATGTCTGAGGATCCTGGAAAAACCAAAAACAACTTATACTCACCTCTCACCGCTCTCCCAATCACTCACGGCACGTCCCTCCATCCGTGCCAGTGTTTTTATACAGAGGTCGCCGTGCTGTCTATTGCTGTACCATAGCTGCAAACCGACTACAGTAGGAATTTCAGGCTCTAACAGGGGCACAGCAGTGTTCGGGACAGCAACACTGGCATAAGAGGAGTAATTCTTCCACAAATGCATATGTTTTTAAACCGAAACGCTTGCATTTGAGAAGTAGCAACATGTGATTTTCTTTGTTAAATGCATAGCTATTTCCTGAACCTTAGCATTTAGATCATTCACAAATGGGTTTGCTGCTTTTGGGTCAGCCACAGGATTTTCCACCTGGGAAAGTCACAGTGTTTTCACATGGGACAGTCACAGTCTTTATCTGTGACCTCTTACTTATATGCATGACTTATTTGTAGTCTTAGTTAGTTCATAATTAATAGTTTTAATTAAACATAAAGACAATTTGCTATAGATGATTATTGGTATGAGGTATTTCATAGGATAGAGGCCCAACTAGGGGTAGGATTGACACGAACAGCAGTCCTTGGGTTATTGGGATATATATTTGACAGGATTGGAATTAGGAAGAAGAGAGATCTGGTCGTGAAACTTATTTTAATTTCTAGACTGATAAAAGCCAAACACTGGAAAGATGATAAGTCGCCTGCTAAAAAAGGAATGGATAAAGTCAGTGGAGAAAATCAAAAGGTATGAATGTGCATATGAGATACGGTATCGAGGAGGAAGCAATCTGAAAATGGTATGTGATCAATGCAAAACATAATTGGCATGGACGAGGATAAGGTTATTCAAAACAAAATGGAAGAGAAAGGGGGGAAAGATTTATTCAATTATTTATTTATTGAGTGAATTACATACCAGCACAGGGAATGGGGTGGTTTGGGAGGGGGCCGATTAGGTGGGAGGGGAGTTTTTGTTTATATTGATAGCTATATGGTTATAAGTATAATCTGTTCTATAAGGAATAATGGATTGTATATAATGTAGATGTCACTAATGAAAATTGAGATGAAAATTGTCACTAAAAGTCAGCTACAGTATACCATATTATCCAGGCATGTATGTAAGTTTATTCTATTCTTGGGGTAACTTGCCAAGAGACCTGGAGGCATTGAGTTTTTGGCAACATTGCTTCTACAGGCTTCTACTGGGCCCCAAATTGATGGGCAAACAGCCCAGATCTTTCAACAACCTACACTACTGCAGTGTTTCTAACTCATGGTCAAACACAGGACATGTAACATATTGCAGGATCACAGGTCCATACCATATGGTTATTGGATCCATGTGGAGAGGGAACAGAATACTAAATGTGGCCAGATCATTTACATGTAGAGTTATTTACGCATAAATTCATATGCAGCATATGCCCTATGTCAACCCTATGCCCTATTTGCACCGTATGCACTAAAAGTCCTCCTGAACTAACTTCAGGGGGACTTGTGTAGCCCACATTTCATCTATTGTATGTGGCTGCAGGGACCATAATCTACATATAGACAGTAAGTGTCTCTGATGGAACAAGCCATTTATTAAATAATTGAATTACAATTACTAGAGCATATTTTGCTGTTCCTTTCTTATTCCTTCACAGAAAATTATGAATATTTGACAAGTAGGTGTGTTCTTACAGAATCTGGCATGATACAATCAGTGCAACATCATACATGGACACATCCATTTGACCCTCTAAATGGTAATGCTCAGTTGTCAAATTTATGAGTTATAAGAAAGGAACAGTGCAATTAGGAGAGTCTCCATAATGTTTTCTGGTTTCATGGAAAATGTAATTGTCCACTAAACCACAAAAGTTAGGAGAGGTGAAAGGTCCTATGCAAATTGGTATGGTAACTACCCGAGTTTCCCAGATGGGGCCCTGGCAGGTACCATCTTCTGTTAGAGGCTTACCTTCCTCTGTCTATTACTTTCTTAATAGGAGTTATCCAGTATTTTATGTTGAAGGTCTACAGGATAATATATCAATATTTTATAGGTTCAGTGCTGACAGTTCCAGTTCCAATAGTAACAGAGCCTCTTGTCATGTTCTGTAGGCACTACACAGAGCACAAAGCCAACTGGTTCCAGCACTGTACTGTGTGCTGTGTAAGGCCTGAACAGCTGATCTTTGTGTGGGCCTGGGTTTGAATCTTTATCTTAAATGAAACCTACCTTGAGGAATTTACTATTAGAAGTAGATCTGATTGTAGACTCCTCCTGCCTGCCTCTACCCTACTCTGTAATTAATAATCCTGGAACCTAACAGGCTACTAGGGCATGGAGTAGCCTAAGCTCCCAGTACCTGCCCAGACTAGTACACTCCCCAGTATCCTCTGCAGTTAATTTACATATTACTACACTAGTTAGGTTATATTCCAGGATTATTAAATTACAGATTAAGGCAAAGGCAGGCAGTAGGAATCTACCATCAGATCTACTTCTGATGGTAGATTCCCCATGGTAAGTTTCCTTAAAGCATAGGCTATCAACATAAATGCTGGACACTCCCTTTAATATATAACTAACTCATAAGGATTTGAATATGTGTCCTGTTTTCATATATGGCAGAGAAAAATTATGGATTATGCATTAGGTTAAATTCTTTTTTGCCACCTCTTCTTTTTCTTTATGGGATTTGGACACATTTACTAAGAACAGTGCAAATTGCAGAGGATGCAGAGGGCACCAGATTCATGATTTGCTGACAGAGTGCAACACTTTTTTCTTTGGTGCACCTTTTACATGGGGCGCACAACACAATTCAGCATGTTAAATCTGGCGCACAGTCAGACCTACGCCCCCTTCAGTGCAGAAATCTGTGTCACATGAATAGTGCAGCTCGGACACAAAATAATCACGTGTGACACATATGCATGGGAACAGAATACTAAGTGTGGCCAGATCATTTACATGTAAAGTTATTTACACATAAATTTACATGCCCCCTATGCTCTATATGCACGGAAACCATCGGCCTAGCCTAAGGCCCTTTAGTGAGTGATGGGGAAATCCGTATGGGTGGTCACTAAAGGGTTAAATACCTGTTCAAGCAGTTTGTACTAGAAAGAACATGCAAAGTTCGGCAGAAAACTGGTAACCAATTGTGTTGCAAGATCTCCAATGATGTTCTGCTAAGAAATGTTAAAAGTGACGGTGTATTTTTTCAGTCCATTGTACATCAGGTGAATTCCCGACAAACCATTACAATTGAGGACTTAGATGCATCCCACTATATATGTTGTCCTGTTAATCCCACAACCCTTAAAAATGTGTGGAAGAGTGAGCAGTCCATGTTCATGTTGTGTCCCTCAGTGATGTCACTGCCCTTATATGGAGCATATGCTCAGCATATGTTAAATATGCATAAACATTATATTATTTCCCATAAAATTATCATTATCTTAATATGTAAACATTCAATGTGGGTACATCACGCATATAAATTATGAATAGCTGCAATAAATTTTCATGCAGAAATGGTACACTGGGTAAATTTTAATATATAACATTTCCAAACTAAAAATAGCATTAGAAATTGGCATTTTCTAGAAAAAAGCAAGAAGCTGGCCTATGCACAAGGGCATACTCCGAGAGCATCTACATGAATGTCTCCATTATTAATGAATGTTATGCATGGAGCTTCAAACAACTATTGCTTGACCTCAGATGAACATCAACAGAGGACACTAAAGCACATTTATTTTTTAAAGCGAAGCTTATTTAATCTTTAACTATGAGACAGCCATGTACATTTCACCATAAATACTGTGCAGAGTATACTGAAGAGATTATATGGGCTCTGAAATAGAGGATGTTAGGAAGCATGAAAAGCAGCCGCCATCCTGTACTGGGAAGTCTTTAATTATACATGGCACCAAGTGTTGTGATCATTGTAACTATCAGAGTCACTAACCTGGGGGCACCATGCCAGTACTGGACTTCTACTGCTTCTCTTTCACAGCTGTCAGGACTCTTTCATTCTGGCCTAAAATTGATTTATTTATGACAAGTAATTTGGTGTGTTCTATACGGATTGTAGACAATCACATTTTTTTAAATGTACCACTTCTGGCACAGCCGGCTCCAGGTTTAAGTAGGCACCCAGAAGCAAGACCATGTGGCAACGTCATGGATATCCGGTACCCGAAGGAATCAGGTACCTGGTGTTCTTCCTGCTGGGTATCATAGGCTCGGGTGGACAGATAAAATGCTATGGTAGGCATCCTACTGTGCCATCGGTTGCCCACGTAGCCCAGCAGCAGATTATTTGTGGAAGTTATTCTATCTGACAATATTGTGCTCAGTCACCTGCTAAAATCCAGTGACAGCTACATTGTGGTTGTCAAAGATTTACAACAGTGAAATTGTGTCATTCTTTGTTTTCTGGAGCAAAAAAAGTAATCTTGTTTCTTTTACCATCTATGACTTTGGGAAAGTCAAACACAAAATGAAAAGCAGTAAAGCTGAAAACTACTATTCTTCAGTCTGACATTTTCTCTTTATTTGTAACACGTTCAATTGTTCTCCTTAACTTAAAAAAACCCTTCTTTTGCTAAATGATTCTTTACTGAGGGAAGCCTGGCAATGTTTATGTGCAGAAATATATGGCTGATAGCTAACTAGAACATTGGCATTATCATTGGCAATAAAATAGCCTGCAAACTAATGTCAAATATGTGTGATTCATAGAATGTGCTCAGAGAGTGCCATCTAGGACATTATTTAGAGATCTAATGATCTCTCTATTCATTTTACTTGTATAACATAGATGTATAAAGCCAAAGTCATATAGAAGGTTTCATTAGTTCAAAGTAGCTTTCCTAGCTTAAAAAAGGTTGTCCAATTTTTCCAGAAACAGCATCTTTCAAGTGAATATAGACATACCACAACAGGAAACACAGCCCAATGACCAAAACTGAAGATTATTCTTAATCCTGGTAGAAAAAATGTTGAGCCACTAGTCCTATTAAAAAGACAATGTGACCAGCTTTCACATCACAAAACTACTAGCACTCACAGGTGGGTTATGAAATATCCTAATCTAACATCCTAAACTAAAAAAAAAAAACTCCAAGATTTTTGTCTGAGATGGATCACTTTTAGAGGCTAATCCTTTCATGAAATGGTGATTGCACTACAGCCTCTAAAAGCAACTCATCTCAGGCAGAAAGAGACTCTTTCAATTTGAATAGAACATTGAAAGTGACTTTTTATAGTTAAATGGATGAGTTCAATACCCAAAGGTACTAATAGTTGGTAGCCTATATATATATTGAAAAAAGAAAATGAAAAGTAATGATTGGAAAAGAGAGAGTGGCGGCTTAAGTATAAGTCCAAAACAACAGTGAACACCAAGCTGAAAATAAACAATTAAAAAGATTTAGGTAGTTGTGTACACAGTGGTAGAAATTCTATATTACTGCTGCCTGCACCCTCCATGTGACCCAGGCAGTGCCATCGACTAAGAAATGACATCATAGAGAGGACACCAACAGCAGTATCATCATGCTATGCAATGGGGGGCATGTGGTGGCCTGGGCTACCAATATAAAGGGGGCATATGGTGGCCTGGGCTCACTATATATTAGGGGGCATGTGCTATCCTAGGTTACCTATATACTGGGGGCATATGGGTAACCTAGGAGCATGTGCTGGGCTACTGATTTATTGGGGGGGACGTGCTGGGCTACCTATAAACTGGGGATAATTTATAATGCGGCAGCTGTACCTAAATGAAGGAGGTTGTACAGGTGTTAAATTAACTGAATTAACCCCTTCCTCCTGCAGTCCTTTTTCGTTTTTTCGTTTTCATTTTTCACTCCCCACCTTCATAGTGGGGAGTGAAAAATGTCTATAAAAAGTCTATAACTTTTTTATTTTTCCATGTACAGAGCTGTGTGATGGCTTGTTTTCTGCGTAACAAATAGCACTTCAAAATGGTGGTATTTAAAGGGGTTGTCCGAGTTCTTGAAAAAAAAGCTAAAAGTGGCCGGGACAGGGCTGCTTAAAAACAATAACGCTGTACTTACCTTCCGGTGCCCTCCGGTATCCAGCATTGCTGTCACTCCGGTCCGGGCGCCATGTAAACAAACATGGCCGCCGGGGCAGCGCTGGATTCAGCTTCCGGCCGGCCGTGGCCGGGCACGCCTATCCGTCCCTATACACAGCATTGTGTATGGGGGCCGGAAGGTTGTCGGGTCCGGCCGGAACTGAGTCCAGCGCTGGATACCGGAGGGCACCGGAAGGTAAGTACATCTTTATTTTTTTTAAGCAGCCCTGTCCCGGCCACTTTTAGCTTTTTTTCAAGAACTCAGACAACCCCTTTAATAATCCATGCCATGTACTGGAAAGCAGGAAAAAAAAATTCCAAATGCAGTTAAATTGGTGAAAAAACGCATTTGCGCCGTATTCTTGTGGGCTTGAATTTTACGGATTTCACTGTGTGCCCCAAATGACTTGTCTACTTTATTCTTTGAGTTGGTTCGATTACGGGGATACCAAATTTGTATAAGTTTTATAATGTTTCGGTGTATGGAGTTGTGGGTGGTGTCATTTATTGTGATTTTTGATGACGTTTCCAATGCTATAAATTTAAGGTCTTTTTAATCACTTTTTATAGAATTTTTTATATTTTTTAAAATGGTAAAAAAGTGCCATTTTTGACTTTTGGGTGCTATTTTCCGTTACGGGTTAAACGCAGTGTAAAACCATTTTTATATTTTGATAGATCGGGCATTTTCAGACTCAGTGATATCTTATGTGTTTATGATTTTTCTGTTTATTTATATTTATATCAGTTCTAGGGAACATGGAGAGCAACGATCCTCGGCAAGATGGCGGTGCCCATGCGCCGCCATTCTTTTGAATCCGCCAGCAGCTTTGCCAGCAGCGATTAGTGGGTTAACAGTGCTGGCATCAATCGCGGGTGTTACTGGTAAGCCTTTGCTGCAATATGCAGCAACTATATATGATCAACTATAAAATAAAATAATTGTATCACTTTCTAAGATAATATTTATCATTTAATGGCGCAAAGCAATAACTAAAGCTGTTGCAAAAATGTATGAAGGTTTCCAATAAAATCATTCCACTAAGTAACTTTAGAGCTTTACTTGAGCTGCATCTATCAACTGCTATAAAACTCTAAAAATCTTTTTCATTCTGAAACACTGTTAGGTCTTCAGGCATATCATAATCTGGAATGTCAGCACAGAAACGCTCTGTTCTTCATGGAAATTAGAAGAGCATAATAATGCTGTCATTAGCATAATTGGAAGACACACATTCTCTTATTAGAGTATTTCTTATGAACAATTCCATTGTCTGGGACTGTCATCTTCGGTTAAAACCATCTTGGACTATTTATCTGACTTTTCTGCAATGTACAATACTAACTCTCTGACCATGGGAAAATGCCATATTAACTGGGAGATTACTAACTTTGTTTTTCCTTTAGTCATACTTTTCTATGCATCTTGCATTTCCATGTAATCAGGATTCTAAGACTGACTGTAAAACTACCTGAGGTGCTAATGTCCTGTTCACCTAGTAGTGGAGTGTTTTAAAGGACACCTGTCATCAGGTCTGTGTCACTTGTCCTGTCACTACTACCTGTTGGAGCAGCTCACAAGGATCCCATTCCAGACTTTATCTAGTTATTTCATACATTATTCATTGTAAAATCACATATTTTTAAGTAAATGAGGCTGGTCACATGGTCAGAGGCAGTGATGTCACCCCTGTTACGCCTCCCCTCTCCTCCCCCTGCTCATGTCTGTGTGTAATGTATAGTAAAGCATGGCTAGTGTGTGCTGCATCTGCTGACATGCTGCATCCTCCTAATATACAGGTGAGAGACACAGACATCAGCTACACATGAATCTGTGGTAACATGGCTGCCTGGAGCTGTTGTATCTCTCCTAAACACACACACATGCACACACAGGCTGCAGGGGGCGTGGCCACCAGCACCAGGAAGCACATCATTATACAGCCTCACATCATTATACAGGCTATCAGTCATGCACTGGGGGTGTGGCTGTGCCTCCCACTCATGAATAAGGTGGACAGCTTGAATATGCTAATGCTTCATTGGACATTTCACAGGCTATTTGCATACAGCTTTAGGACCTCATTGCTTAGGTTTACAGGCATGTAGAGGGACAATGAAGGGATAGAGGAAATGCTTTCTAATGGCAGTTTATGAAAATATATTTAGTTTAGGGGGGTTATTTTGCATGACGGGTTCTCTTTAATAGTGTTCTTTAGTCGGTTACTTTCTGGTTTGGTGTCTATACCTCATATTATCCAGTGTTTTGTATCTCTACCTTGGTAGTAGTCTCCCCATTCAATTTAGTTTTATTCTATGGTCTTTTATCCCAATATCACTATTTTCACAAGCAAAGTGAGAATCATATTCGAAAGCAAATCCAGCACTTTAGTCCATCAATTGTTACATCATGTGATAGCTGATGAATTTTGTGTTTCTTTTATAAAATTTGTGGACCCAGAGGTTTTTATGTGAATTGCACTACACTAGCCAATAGGTCAATAAACTTTTATTTGTATATGAAACACAGACACCCATAAATAAGATAAGAGGGTGCTGTACAAACAAATTGACTGTTCTTGGAGAAACGTCCTCTCTAGGAGCAGGTTGGTGTAGGTTGAAAGGTTGGTGTAGGAAAAGAATACTGCCTTTTTCCTTAAAGGGATTGTATCAAGCTTGCACATTATGGCCTTTCCACAAGATAGTCCATGATCATAAGTAGAAAAACAGCAGCACAGCACAAGTTTGCAGTGTGAACAATGAGGTGTCTTTAATCACCTAAATGCGCTTGGGTGAATAAAGAAACGTCATTGTTCACACTGCAAACATATGCTGTGTTGCTGCTTTTCTCCTTGAGATTGATGAATACTGGATCCTAGACCTGGATTAACAAACTGTGAACACCCTCTAGATCTACAAATACAGGGTAGGTGAGAAAAAGATGGGAACCTCACAATCATGAGAATGGAACCTGCCGCAAACCAATCCAAAAAAGGGCTGGAGCTCCATTTACCAGTAAGGGCGTTATTGCCATGCACAATGTAGATAGGGAATAACTTTCAAACTCAGTATAACCCCTTTAAATTTTAATTAAAAGAATCCAAAATCTTTGATATAATTAATAATAAATAAAAACCAACCAATGAAACAGGTACATTTGTATAGGAAGTTTCCTAGAAGTTTTCAAAGATATGATTTTACATACAACTCTTCATTATCTATAATATTTATCCATGTACATCTGCTTACTAATGTCACATGAGCCTATAAACATGTCACGGTATTAATCCTCCTGTTGTTGCTTGTTTTTTGGAGTTTGACATTGGTTTCTCTTACAATTATATAAATTGTGAATATTCCTGGCCACTCCTTTTAAATCCTGGCTGCCCTTCTACAAACATTGAACAGATTTTCTCAATGGTATTTGACAACGGCTAAAAGCTGTAGGAATTTGCCCATGCTTGTCTCTCTTATGTTCACCTAAATATTCTAAAAATGCGTTTGGCGTGATAAAAAGTATTTACCTCTCATAATATTCTACCTTTGTAAGGTAATAATTAATATTCTTGGTGTGGCACTATCAAGTACAATTTTAAGAAGTCAGAAAGTAGACCTGTTAATACAGATAGTAATAATGGTTTAGTAGAGAACATAAAACACCTCCTGCAGGTGATAACAAGTGAGGGAGAGGAGGATCAGTGGAAAAGCTCACATGTTTCAGCTTGATGCAATATTTTATGATGCAGAAAAACAGACATGAAAAGTGAACACTGCTTGTTTACTACTGATTACTATTACACTTACATATCACTAGGCAGGCAGCTTTTTGCGGCAGTTTTTAGACTGTATTAGGAGCTCATGTATGGGCCAGATGTATCTTTTTTGCACAAAAGTCGCAATATTCTACACATCTAGTTCCTAAGTATTTTGAATTCCAGGAGGGGACTGGAATGGATTTGCACCTAAATTTGCACCAGCATGATGATAAAGAGTGAATGTTTTATGAGCTTTCAGAAATTGTCCCCCTAGCAAGGACAAGTTTCTATTATCATGTTGAAATTATGTCACCTTGACTCTACCTAAATTGTCTGCTATCTTAGCTTTTTAGTACCAGGTTGTGTTAATAAAAGGTTGTTCTGATTATTTTATATCTTCATCCAAATGTAAAGCAGACATGAATCCTCCCCATTTATCAAAACATTTTTCATTGACTCCTTGCGATTTTCCACCTCTGTCGTCTATAGCTGCCTATATTTCTTAATCAGATGCATCACCTCATCTACTTGGGAGTTATTAGGCTGTGACCATTTAGCCACTGTAGTGTGTTTGACCACAAGCATATATAAATGGAGATCTCCTGGTAATGTCAAGTCTAATGTCTAATACAGTGTAGTAGAAGTATACAAGGGTCCTTAGGTAAAGTAAGATTTAGTTTATCATTGATTCCAAAAATGAGCATGCCCATATTCCATTATAAAGATCTGAATTTGGCAATTGGCATTTTGGACAAACTGTGAAACGATCAGAAGTGTGCCATACATGGACTTATGTGTGAATATAAAATCTCCCCACCTTTCACAGATAACCGTCTTTTTTCCCCTGCAGGATTTAAACAAGGTTTTAGCAGGTTGTTCATTCTCACATGTGTTAGTGTAAGAAGGAGATAGAGTAAAGGACTGGGTGGTCCCAAAGAGGCAAGTGTTTGCATGCCAGGAAGGGTAATCCCATTAAATGTCTGCAGGCTTTCTATGAGATAATTGTATCTATCAGTAACAGATATTTTTTTAACCTTATTTGGTATAAACGAGAGACAAAAATGTAGTAGAACTTTTAGGGGAGCTGATTGAACCAATTCCCTCTGAAGAGAGGTATTAGAATAGCATTTTCTGCCACCTACCCAATCTATCACATGTCTTAGTAAGCAGGCAATGTTATATTTTCTTACATTGGGTAGATTTAACCCTCCTTTTTCTCTGGATAATGGAAGTTTATACAATGGACATTGGGAAGCCCAAATAAATAGATGAAAGCAGAGTGTAGGGTGTTCACAGTATTTGGGAAATGCTAAGGACGCCCTTTTCCTTCAGCATATTAACTTTTCAATAGTTTTTAGTTGCCTTTTGGCTCATTTCCTATTCTCCTATTATTCTCCAAATTTGTGCATGTCTACTTTATGCAACAATTATGGAAGGTGTGTATATGATATTTATTAATAAAAATGTCCATATTTATATTTGATTTTGCTTATGCATTTTGAGAGATTTTTCACCCCCAGTCCTTATTTTACTATCTTTAGTTATGCACATAAAGCATCACATTGGGGCACATTTACTTACCTGGTCCTGTCGCGATCAGCGATCCGGACTGTCCGACGAGGATGAAGTCCGGCACAATTCACCAAGATCGTGCGCCCGAGATCCTGCATGTGTGGCTTCCCCGCTGAGATCCACCGGAGTTCACCTTCTTCTTTCTGGTGTTTGTGAGTGCATGTCTTGCGACACAATTTGTTAAATCCTGTGAGTTGTCCGAATCCGTCGGATCGTCCGGCGCCCCCCCCCCCCCATTTGTTTCGCGCGAAAGCCGGCGCCGATCCAAAATCCTGTTCTGACGATAATGCGGCCCGTGGACCCTTAGTAAATGAGCCCCATTTTGTATTTTTTGGACTATAAGATGGTTCTTACCATAGCACGCACCCCAGATTTAGCCTTCCAAAAGAGGGAAAATATATTTTACACCAATTAAAATATCCCTGTTGGTTGCACTAAAGCACAGCACAAATAGCTTTGCCTGATCCATACATTTACATGCACAGCTCTGCTTCATCCATACATTTACACACACAGCTATGCTTCATCCATACATTTAAACACACAGATCAGCTACATCCATACATTTACACACAGCTCTGCTCATCCATACATTTTCATGAACAGCTCTGCTTCATCCATCCATTTACACACACAGCTCTGCTTCATTCATACATTTACACACACAGATCAGCTATACAAATAGAAATAGGAACATCACTGCTGCAAACACTGTGCACTACTATACACACTGGGCACTGCAACATACACTCACATTGACCAGGTGCTACTATACCCATAAATACACACACAGCTCTAGTATTCACAAATAAGGAACATGTAGGGAACTACTCTACACATGCATATACACCCCCCCCTGCTATACACACATAAGAAACACACTGGGAACTACTCTACACATGAATAAACACACAGCTCTGCTCTACACACATAAGAAACACTCTGGGAACTACTTTACACATGAATACACACACAGCACTGCTATACACACACGTAAGGAACACACTGGGAACTACTCTACACATGAATATACACACAGCTCTACTATACACATGTAAGGAACACACTGGGAACTACTTTACACATGAATATACACACAGCTCTACTATACACATGTAAGGAACACACTGGGAACTACTTTACACATGAATACATACACAGCTCTATGATACACATGTAAGGAACACACTAGGAACTACACAACACATGAATACACACACACAGCCCTGCTATGCGCTCATAAGGAACACACAGAGAACTACTCTACACATGAATACACACACAGCTCTACTATACACATATAAGGAACACACTGGGGACTACTCTACACACACAGAACCTTCCCTCCTTCCCAACTTCCCCCCTTCTTCTTACCCTTCCCCAGTGCAGTATCAGGACCTGTGGTGATGTAAGAAGCATGTGATCAGTCACATGATTCTGACATCACCACAGGTCCTGTAGGTAGTGCTAGAGAGCAGTGTGGAGGCTCTGCTCTCTGGGAGATCGGATGAAGGGCTATGTAAGGGCATAATCCAATCTCTATTACAGTGGTCAGGAGGGTCTGGCAGTGCTGGATCCTCCTGACATTTGTCTATAAGATGCAGGTACTTTTTACCAAGATTTTTTGTGCATCTTATAGTCCAAAAAATATGGTATTTTCTATTGTCTATAGCACCCTAATAATGTTTCACCCTAATAATCTTTTTCATTTCAAGAGTGTTGCCCACAGTATATTCTTTTTCTTTTTCATTACCAATGGCTATACCACACATATTTACCAGCAATTCAAAACAGAACAGATAAAAAATATCCTGCGCATAAAAATGTACAGTTCAGACCAAAAGTTCAAAAGGCCAAATACCAAAAGTTCAAAAGGTCAAAGACCTGAAAGGACATACCTTGTCATTCAAAGAGTTTTCTGTATTTTCATAACTATAAAAATTGTAGATTCACACCAAAGGCATTTAAACTATGAATTAACATATTTTGAATTATATATTTGCCCTGTAGGTTCTTCAAAGTAGCCACCTCTTGCTTTGATTACTGCTCTGCACAATCTTGACATTCCCTTGATGAGCTTTAAGAAGTAGCCACCAGAAAAGGTTTTCACATCATTGGAGTGCCCTGTCAGGTTTAATAAGTGGGATTTCTCGTATAAATGGGGTTAGGACCATCAGTTGTGTTGTGCAGAAGTCAGGTGCATACACAGCTGATAGTCCTACACTGTTAGGATTTGTATTATGGCTAAAAAATAGCAGCTAAGTAAAGAAAAGTGAGTGGCCATCATTACTTTAAGAAATTAAGTTCCGTCAGTCTGCAAAAATTAGGAAAACTTTGAAAATGTCTCTGCAACATCCCCCACCGGGGTCTAGCCTTTTCTTGGGGCCTGGAGGCAGAGGCGCCCAGAATACCAGAGTTGCTGGCGATTGCGGCCTAGGCACACAGGAGGCCTGTCCTATAGCCTGGCGGGTCTCCAGCAGGTGGTGTGTGCAAGAAATACTGGGGAGAGACTGATGTACTGGTTTCTCCCTGGGGAAACCCCTTAATGCCTGTAATATATTTCCCTGGGTGATAGATGGGGAAGCTCGTGGTGGTACAGGGACCAGACGGGGGCAACGTAGTGCAAAATAACTCATGCTTCTGTTGACATTGTTGGAAATGTATTTGAAATTGAAGGTATACTGAACCAGCATGGACCATCCAGTGTTGGACCATCATTTATATTTAACCCAGAACAATGACCTCAAACACACCTCCTGGCTGTGTAAGCGCTATTGACCAAGAAGGAGAGTGATGGGTGGTACACCAGATGCCCTGGCCTCCATAGTCACCAGACCTGAAACCAATCGAGATGGCTTGTGGTGAGCTGAACTGCAGAGCGAAAGCAAAAGGGCCAACAAGTGGTAAGTGTAGGAGAGAGAGTGTTATAGTGGAATATTCTGGTGGAATATTATAGTACATTCGGTTCAGACAGGGATGTTTCTGGAATCCACATTCCAGCCATTTGTGAGGAATCTTCCAGAGACTTCCATTGATATGATAAAGGGGTGTAGGAGCCAGGAACACAGCTGCTGACAATGGTAGGGGGATGTGAACAGGTGTTGTAATGTGAAGGTAACAACTGGTGTGATGTAAGACCATTGTATATATAAATTGTGCTGTGTCCTTAGTCTCTGTGTAACAGTTTCCACTCTGCTGTCACCCTGTGAACATCACAGTAATAAACCTACAACTGAGCAGCCTGCTTGGATCCTTATAGTCGAACCTTGAGAATCTGCAACTGTGGACATAATCCCTAGTGGGTGAGTGAGTCGGCACTCACACGAGCCAGGAACAACTTATTAATTTCATATATAAAACTTATCAACTCAGACACTAAGCATCTCTGGGTACTCCTTCAAGACTGTTGGAAGACCATTTCAACTGACTACCTCTTGAAGCTCATCAAGAGAATGCCAAGAGTGTGCAAAGCAGCAATCGAAGCAAAAAGTGGCTACTTTGCAGAACCTAGAATATAATAATATACACTGTGGCTGTGCTGTGATTGTTCCACCTTCCTTATAACAGCAGCAGAAAGAGGAAGAGGAAGGAGACGCTTCTGTTAGTCCCATCCTCTTTCTTCTGCTCAAAAGCTGTCTGTAAAGCTTGAAGGCACTTATATGTATGTATATATACTTATTCATATATATATATATATATATATATATATATTTAAATAAATATATATATATATATATATATATATGACTTATCTTTTGTCATTTGATGAATATCTCTACATAATCTTTTGTCTTCTTTGCATTCTTTTTTAAATTTCTGAACAAAAAATAAATATCCCAAAGCAGTGATGCCAGTACAGTGCTTTTGTGTGTGATATTTTATGTGTATCCTTTTATTTGCGGAATAGAATATCTCCACGGGCCGATGCTCCCTGCGGCATTTGTCTGTAAAGTGTTGTTCTGCATTGTACGTCTCCAGTCTTCCACTTCATCACTTTCAATTAAACTACATTTCAGCATTGGGTAAGCTGCTTTTAGCTAGATACAATGTTTGGAATATACAGAGCTGTCCCTCCGGTAAATATTCAGGACAGCAGGATTCATCTATTAAAAACATCTAGAAGCAACCATTTTCCTATAACAACCAATTAACACCATTTTTAAATTAAGCAGATAAATGCTAATTGTGGAGCAGTAATGTAAAGATGTGCACATATCTTATGAGCTACTGTATCAAATTTTTTATTGAAATAAATTATTGTTTTAAAATAACAACAAATAAGATTGGCAATACTTTATATACATACAATATACTATCTATCTATCAGAATAAAATACTATCTATCAGAATTAAAAACATCCAATGCCTCCTATTTACTTTCGACATTTGTATTGACAATTACAGGATTACATATCAAATGACACTAACTGGGAAGAACAAATGGCTGATATGGGGAGATATAGAGGAAGGACATTGAAAGACAGGGGTATAAATACAGGGCTGCATGGCTCCTTAGTGTCCACCTCTGATCACCCATCACCCAAGGTTTCCATATGGCAAGTGACTGATCCAATCCCTTATCCAGCTAGCATATCCAACTCAGAGAGTGGCAACTGCTGTTTTAATGGTGGTATTAAAGTTGTATCCCTTTTCAGCACAGTGTCAATAAAGTTCCACACCTCTATCCAGAATTGTTTGATAAAAGGAAAGTGCCAAAATACTTCATGTAAGAGACATGTACGCAAGTTAAGGGTATGTTAGTGTTCTAATTATACAAAAGAGAAGAGATGAGATACCAAAAGTTGGGAATGTGATACTTATTCTCTTTGCACACACTACATATAAAGTCTTAGCCATCCTAGATCAGATAACCTGCCAAAGCTCAAAGTGGACCTGTCACCCAAAATTTCGGCACTAGGAGCTGCTTATTAAAGTAAGCAGCTCCTAGTGCTTGAACAAACGCCACAGTGTTAAAAGGATAGCGTTACCGGAAACTTCCAGCTGCCAGCTCCTGTAGTATATAGCCAGCCCCTGTAGTATATAGCCAGCCAACCCCCATTAGTATACAGACAGACAGGGCCTAGTAGTATACAGGCAGCCCCTAGTCATATACAGCCAGTCCCCAGCCCAGTCGTATACAGTCAGCCCCCATGTACTATACAGCCAGCCCCTAGTAGTATACAGCCAGACCCTAGTAGTATACAGCCAGCCAGCCCCCATGTACTATACAGCCAGTCCCTAGTAGTATACAGCCAGCCCCATGTACTATACAGCCATCCCGCCCCATGTACGATACAGCCAGCCCCATGTAGCATACAGCCAGTTGAGCACATAAAAAACGTACATATTCACCGGTCCCGATGCCTGGCGCAGCTCCCCGACACCATTGCATCAGAGTGTGCACCGGCAGATTGTATGGACATGACTCTGCCAGCTAATTACAGCACAGAGAAGAAAGAAAAGGAGCCACCAGGAGCCGAAACGAGCACCGTGAGCCGCAAAGACGATCCGGAGCCACGACGAGCATCAGGGACACCGGAGTATGTAAGTTTATTTTTTTTATTGACTCGTGTATATGCCAAGGGGAGGTTTATACATGAGTATATATGGTAGAGTGCACTTGGCCTTTTCAAGATAATACTTTCACCTCACCATTGTTGCACTAGATGAGGCAAATCGTAGTCACATCAGATCCTGGTTTTCTGACCGCCTGAAAGAGTAAAACTGAAACACATTTTTGAAAGGCCTTTTATTTCCTTTCATTGAGTCTTTTACCACCATTACAAATAAATACATGGCTAAAATATTTTCCTCATAAACCAACCTTGCAAATTCCACGTGGCAGGAATCGTCTTCTTTATTTAAAAAAAATATAAATAAAAAACAATACTTTAAGGGTTCTGTAGGATGAGGTGGGTCTTCAGAAATAGTTTCCAGCTGGCAGAACCACTCTTAAAGTTACAGTCAGGAGTGGATTCTTCATACACATATTCACTCCCAACTATTACTTTAACAGTTAATATCTTCTCTCCAATCATCATATATTTAGGGATCTTTTATATTCAGTTAAGTAGGGTGTACTTACTTTTGCTTTATTTCAATTTATGCCTCAGGCGGTAAAAAAGCTAGAATCAGCCCTGTATATTAACGGTTAATGTCCCTTTAAAAGGAATGATATATAATAAAAAATAGTATTGCCATTGAGATGCGATCAGCTGCAGCCATGAGTTTGAGGACAAAGTGGGGGGATGTCCATAGAGCTATTGCATATAAAAGTGAGCAATGTGTCTGATAAGATACCACCAGTTTGCTCCCTGTTCTCTATAATCAGAGTAGGCTGAGGAAACCGCCATTATTGCTGCTAAGAACAACACCTCATGCAAAAGTTTTAAGAATTGAAACTCCACATGAGCACTGCTCATATTATTTCATGACAGAGGTGAAACTGGTGGAATACTTCTAAATGGGTAAATGTGAGAGAGATCCATCCATATCTGAGAGCAGAATTTCAGTCTGTTTAGAGATGGTAAAAGCTATCCTGTAAATTGTGCTTTTGCTAACATCTAACTGTACTACTCCAATTATTGCAGTACTTAAATGGACACGATCACCAGATTGTACCTACTAGCACTCTCATTTAGTATAAGAAATATCCTTTCTAAAATTTCTACAATGTAACACAGGAAGGAAAATTTTGTATTTTTGCAAGTTAGCAAGATCTTGGAGTTGCCAGGACTTGTCATTGGTTGATTCTAACCAATAACAAGCAAAGTGAAGCATTTCTTCTTTGCATTCCTACCTTCTCTCCTTTTCTCCGAGGGCCATTCATCTTTTGACCTGCTGGATTGTGACATCAGATAACAATCGCCAGGTGGGGCATTAGTCTTGCTACAGAAATAATTGATGACAATTGTAACAAGATGGTGTCATGGGATCATTGGTGGTTGTGATATGTAAAGTACTGCAACATTAAGCCTCCACAGTGGTACTTTTCATCTGTGCTGGAGAAAAACCTGTCAGACCATAAATGCTTTATTATCTCCAAGCTCCATCTAATTACCAGAGTACCATAGCAACCTTGTCGTGTGTATTGTTCGGATCCAGCACAGAACAAGAGACCAGGCTCTAATTGATCTTTGCGTGAATTAAATCTCAAAAAGGTCATTTCTTTCTTGTTCTCACATGATTCCCTGAAGGCACAAAGTCTTGGATGAAGATTCGATACATTATTAAGGTTTTGTGTGGTTTTATGAAAGAACTTGACAGTAATTGTACAATGATGTTCTGTGGGATTGTTTAGTGTTTGTAACATATTTAGATCATCTCGTTCTCACTTAAAATTAATTGGATTGATATTCTGAGTGATAAAATATTGCTGTGTAGAAAGATTTCCCATCTTTTTTTAAGTCAATATTTATTTCTTTTTAGTGAGATCTTAAAAGGCTGGTGCCATCTGAAATAATCCCTGTGTTATAAAGTGTGTTCTGACAAAGAACATCCAGACATTGCCAGACATTGATCACTGTAGGGAAATAATGTTATATTACAGCAGCTTAATCCCATGAAGACCAGTCAATTTTAACTCAATACACTCAAAAATCCATAACTTTAATTTTTTTCATTTTACAGAGCCGTATGAGAGGCTTGTTTTCTGTGGGAGAAATTGTACTTCCTACTGAAAAAAAAGTAACAGTAAAATTGGGAACACAATTTCTAACAGGCTTTGCTTTTACAACTTCCATTGTGTGGTCTAAAAGACACAAGCCGTTTATTGTTTTGTCAGTATTATCAGAGAAATAACAAATTCATATAGTTTCGATCTATTTTAACAGCAAAACAAAAAAGACACTGATTGGCACCCCAATGACTTCATGGATCATTAGTAAAGATAAAATAGAAAAAAACACAGTTACCTTTTGGGATGACTCTCGTGGGGCATTCTGTCTTCAATACCCATGGCCCATTGTGCATGTGCAGCCCAACTAATCCCTGGCTTTATCAGTTATGTTTCAATGAAAAGCATGTGACTGCTCAGTGATACATGGCTTGCACCAAATGTACATGCTAAGTAAAATGTTTAAATTAAACATTTCTTATGCAAACTCCATAAGTAGAGGCACTTTCTTTCTTAGGATTGCAATTGACAGCAAATACAGTTGCATAAAGTTCAAAATCACTGTATCCTTCCTATTCAATATTTTATTGTTGACAATAGCTTCATGCATACAGTAACCAATGGAAACCTGTACAGCTGCACATGGAGCCCCTGCTGTATTGTATGGCCATATATATAAGGTTATAGGATGTAAAGAAAATTTGATATGCACACAGTAGCTTCATAACATATTACATAACAGTATGCGCATGCTAGAAGAAAACATGGCCGCGTCCATGCCGGAAGAAAGAAGAGGAGCCGCGGAGAAGAAAGAAAACGGGGCGCGCTGACATTGGGGACATCGGTAATCCGCGCCGACATCAGGGAGCCGCGCTGACATCGGAGGGTGAGTATTTAAGTTTTTTTTTTAAGGTCCGTGTGGGCAGGCTGCTGTATACTACTAGGGGCTGCTGTATACTACTAGGGGCTGCTGTATACTACTAGGGGCTGCTGTATACTACTAGGGGTTGCTGTATACTACTAGGGGCTGCAGTATACTACTAGGGGCTTGCTGTATACTACTAGGGGCTTGCTGTATACTACTAGGGGCTGCTGTATACTACTAGGGGCTTGCTGTATACTACTGGGGGCAGGCTGTATACTACTAGGGGCTTGCTATATACTACTAGGGGCTTGCTGTATACTACTAGGGGCTGCTGTATACTACTGGTGGCTGATGTATAGTACTAGGGTCTTGCTGTATACTACTAGGGGCTTGCTGTATACTACTAGAGGCTAAATACTACATGGTGGCTGGCAGGCTGTATAATACTGGGGGCTGACAGGCTGTATACTACTGGGGGGCTGGCAGGCTGTATACTACTGGGGGCTGGCAGACTGTATACTGCTGGGGGCTGGCAGGCTGTATACTACTGGGGGCTGACAGGCTGTATACTACTGGGGGCTGGCAGGCTGTATACTACTGGGGGCTGGCAGACTGTATACTACTGGGGGCTGGCAGACTGTATACTACTGGGGGCTGGCAGGCTGTATACTACTGGGGCTTGCAGGCTGTATACTACTGGGGGGTGGCAGGCTGTATGCTACTGGGGGCTGGCAGGCTGTATACTATTGGGAGGGGTTGACCAATGCATTTCCCACCTTCGGCTTATACTCGAGTCAGTAGTTTTTCCCAGTTTTTGTTGGTAAAATTAGGGGTCTCGGCTTATACTCGGGTCGGCTTATACTCGAGTATAAATTTGTATGAAAATTACCAAACGTAGACATTGGTTTTTAACCATGCTTAAACAGAATTTAGAAAAAAAATAAGACTCATAAAACCAGCCTGGACAGAAATGATGGGGACTCCTTAAAAAAATGTGACATGTTAAATCTTGGGGTGTCCAATAATTATGATCACAGGTGTCTACAATCTTGTAATCAGTCAGTGGCCTGTGTATAGGGCTACAGCTACTCAGTGTGCTGTTTGGTGACATACGCTGAAGCTCATGTGCCAGCGTATGATAGCGATCACCCCCCTCCACGAGTCCCGTGGGGAAACATCAAAAGGCTTAGGCGCAGTGACCAGGTGAAATTTCGTCAGGTCCGAAGGTCCGACCTGGTTTAGTTTTGAGTAAAAACCTGCAAACCACAATCAGCATTGAGCAGAGGAAGCAAAGTAAAGAGTTGTCTCTGGAGCTTAGAAAAAAATGATAGACAAGCATGTTAAAGGTAAAGGTTATAAGACCATCTCCAAGCAGCTTGATGACTACAGTTACACATATTATTCAATAATTTAAGATCTATGGGTCTGTAGCCAACCTCACTGGATGTGGCCAAAAGGAAAATGCATATCTCTAAAGAAATTAATGGTGAACTTCAAGCTCAAGCAACATGAGTGTCAGACTGCCCTATCCATCATTGTTTGAGCCAAAGTGGACTTACTGGGAGACAATTAATTTTGTGACGCAGAATGGACTTCGGTAAGCAAAACCATTTTGTAATAGAGAATAGCTTTTGTCGTAACATCCAAGTAATGCTGCATTTCTTTATTTGACTGGATGTGATTTGTCGATGGAGTTATCAAACCTACAACATGTCAATTATTACTGCATGTTTTACCGGTGGATTTCAATCTTAGTAATTCAGCAGTTGGAACTCATGGGGCTGTAGAGAAACTTGTGCATAAGTTAGGGTGTACCTTTGGTTTTAGTGTTACATTATATTAGATGCTTTCCAATGATTGTATTCATACATACCAACATGATGGCGGTTACCATGTGATGTTGCACCCTATAGTGTAGGGACCCACTAATAGTGGTTAGTGAGCTTATGCAATTTGATCAAAATGTAACTAAGAGCCTCAAGTTTGTTTAGTAAATATAGCAATGTGTGGATGTGCGGTCCAGATCTTGTTTTTTCTTGGTGTAGTTTCAATTCTGTTCCAGCATTTTTTCTTTACCCAGATCTTTTCAATTAGCAGGAAACTGCATATAGTGGCCACCTCCTTGTTCTCATTAAGTTTCGGAGACCTCATGGAATGGTGAGCATTCAAGAGCTGTTCACATGGTGCCATATTACATGGTTTCTGCTGGCTCTCTGATACAGTGCTGGTGGGGATCTGCATAGCTCAGTAGGTAGTGCTGCAGCCTGGGACAGTGGAATCCCCTGGGTTAAGTCCTGATAAGTGCTCTTGACAAACAGTGCTGGTGGGAATCCAGGCCCAGAGCCATGGGTGCTTAGCCTGCTAGTATGGTTGCTGGGAGGCTGCTGGGTCCTGGTCCTTTCTGGCGCTGTGTTGAAGTGATGGTGGATGCCATGTGATGCTGCACCCTATAGTGTAGGGATCCACAAATACAAGGTCAACGTGAAGTGGTTACTGGGCTTATGGAATTTGATCAAAAGGTAACTAAAAACCTCAAGTTCGTTTTGTTGATGTAGCCTAGCGGCAATAGATCATTGTATAATGTGTAGATGTGCGGTCCAGATCTTTTTCTCTTCCAATGTTGATTATATTCATATAGTTTTTATACGTGTCCTGTTTTCAATTAAAACGGTCTTTCCCCTGTCAGAAGCCTGGCTGGAGCTTAACCTGGCCTCAGGGACATGACTAAAGCTCATATAATAAGGCAGACACAATGGAAACAGTCTAATTCCATTTCTCATAAAGTATACTTTGAAATGACATTTTACAGGTTTGTACAGTAAAATGAATGCACTGCTTCATAAGCCTGAGGAGACGGCAGAACAATCCTGTACAATTCCAATTAAACATTTGAGCATCTGCCACCACATTTAATTCTCTTTGCTCATGGATAAAAAGTTCTAAGTCCAGTTCCATATGTCATCTTTAAATGCACAAAGCCATGCACTACAAATGTAAATGATTTATTTAGTTCTGGACATTCCTTTAGAATCTGTCCAGGCACTTAACTTTAAAAAAGAAAAGAAAAATGCTTGTAATAATAAATCATTGTTTATATAGGACCATCATATTCTGCTGTGATACAATTCATAGGATACATATGAAACACTAGGAATAAGGGCCCTACTAGAGTTTACAGTCTATGAGGATGAAGGGGTGACACAGGAGGTGACAGTGCTTGTATTATGATCCAGCCAGGGATAAAATAAAATACATGAATCAAACTGAATGTAGCAGCTGCCATCGATATTTGTGGGTGCACTGGTCTGCAAAGTAACCTGGTTAACCCCTTAACGCTCTGCGCCGTAGCTCTACGGCGCAGAGGTATAAGGGAAGTATGAAGAGGGCTCACGGGCTGAGTCCTCTTCATACAGAGGTGGGGGTTTTTGCATTTTGCACAAAACCCCCACCGCTAATAACCGCGGTCGGTGCTTGCACCGATCGCGGCTATTAACCCTCTAAACGCCGCCCGCAAAGTCGCGGGCGGCGTTTAAAAGACGGCGGCGCGCGGGCGCCGCCATCTTTTTTTCGATCGCCACGCCCCCGAACGTCATCGGGGGGCGGCGATCGGTTACCATGGTAGCCTCGGGTCTTCTCTTGACACGAGGCTACATGGTTTATGCAGGTTCGTTACAATGAGCCAGTGGCTCATTGTAATGTAAGACCTGCAAAAACGCCATATATTGCAATACTGTAGTATTGCAGTATATGGTAGGAGCGATCTGATCATCTAGGGTTATTGTACCCTAGATGGTCTAAAAAATAGTGAAAAAAAAAAGAAAAAAAAAAGTTTAAAAAATAAAAAAAATTAATAAAATATTAAAAGTTCAAATCACCCCCCTTTCCCTAGAACGGATATAAAACATAACAAACAGTAAAAATCACAGACATATTAGGTATCGCCGCGTCCCAAAATGCCCGATCTATCAAAATATAAAAACGGTTACGGCCGGCGGTGACCTCCGAGGCGGGAAATGGCGCCCAAATGTCCGAAATGCGACTTTTACACCTTTTTACATAACATAAAAAATGAAATAAAAAATGATCAAAATGTCGCACAGACCTCAAAATGGTAGCAATGAAAACGTCGCCTCATTTCGCAAAAAATGACCCCTCACACATTTCCGTGCGCCAAAGTATGAAAAAGTTATTAGCGTCAGAAGATGGCAAAAAATTTTTTTTCTTTTTTGTACACATTCGTTTAATTTTTGAAAATGTATTAAAACACAATAAAACCTATATAAATTTGGTATCACCGCGATCGCACCGAACCAAAGAATAAAGTAGGCATGTTATTTGGAGCGAAGAGTGAAAGTCGTAAAAACTGAGCCCACAAGAACGTGACGCACGTGCGGTTTTTTTTCAATTTTTCCACATTTGGAATTTTTTTTCAGCTTCGCAGTACACGGCATGTTAAAATAAATAACATTACGGGAAAGTAAAATTTGTTACGCACAAAATAAGCCCTCACACAGGTCTGTACACGGAAAAATGAAAAAGTTATGGATTTTTGAAGTTGGAGAGCGAGAAATGAGCCGGAAAACCCTCCGTCCTTAAGGGGTTAATGGTATGAAGTGCTGAAAGATAGCACGGGTTGGTTGTTGAAAAGAGAGTAAAAGTTTCATGTACTTCCTAAGTGTGAAAGCCTGAACATGGGTTTTAGGACTTTGGTAATTGGTTTTTGGTCTGAATGTCCAGGTCGGGCATTCCAGAGAACTTGTACAGCTCAGTAGAAGTCCTAGAGACGTCAGTGAGAGGTTAACATTAACCCCTTAAGGACGCAGCCATTTTGTAGCTTAAGGCTCAGCCCGCTTTTTTGGATTCTGACCTGCGTCTCTTTATATGGTTATAACTTTTGAACACTGTTACTTATCAAAGCGATTCTGAGATTGTTTTTTCCCCACATGTTGTACTTCATTTTAGTGGTAAATTTTGGCTGATAAGTTTTGCGTTTATTTACAAAAAAAAAAAATATGATAAATTTTTTGAAAAATTTGCCATTTTCGAAATTCTAAGTCATTGCGTTTTCAGGCAGATAGATTTACCACCTAAATAAGTTGCTGAATAACATTTCCCATTTGTCTACTTTACATTTTCATAATTTCTGAAATGTTTGGATAATTTATTTTGATGTCACGCGGCTTGCAAATAGAATATCACTTTTCCGGATTTTCAGAATTGACTATTTTGGGGATAAATACAGTTTTGAATGAAATTTTACATATTTAGCATCAAAACCCCCTATATAATCTACCCATTTTCAAATCTGCACCCCTCAAACTATCAGAAACAGCTTTTACGAAGATTGTTAACCCCTTGAGATCTTCATAGTAATTGAATCAAAATGGAGGTGAAATTTAGAATGGTCATATTGTTCCCTTATACGTTCATTTAGCCCTAAAATTTACACATTTCCAAAATATAAAAAGAGAAAACCCACCATACAATTTGTTCTGCAATTTCTCCTGAGTACAAAGACCCCCCACATGTGGCTGTGACTTGTGTTATGGGGGCACAGCGAGGTGCAGAAGGGAAGGAGGGCGCTGCAGCTGCCAGGATTTTAGTTTCCTCATTGGCCCCTTTTGAAGGCTATAAAATTTTCGCTTTTTCGTTATTGGGGCCATGTGACGGCATTTTTTTTGCGGGACGAGATGCTTTTTCCATTGTTACCATTTTGGGGTTGGTATCACCTATTGTTGAAAATTTAGGAACTTTTTTTGAGGGCAGGAGTAGAAAAGCATCAATTCTGTACTGGATTTTTTACTTTTTTTTTTTTTGGTGTTCACCGTATAGACTAATAATCATGTTATCTTTATTCTATGGGTTGATACGATTACGGGGATACCAGACTTGAATATATTTTCTTACGTTTTACTAAATTTGTCAAACAAAACCCTAATGTGGGGAAAAATCTATCATTTATGTATTGCCGTCTTCCAAGTGGCATAACATTGTTACATTTTTGGCTACGGAGCTGGTTGATGGCTTGTTTTTTGCGGGACATGTTGTACTTTGCACCAGTATCATGTCTGAGTACATATGGTTTTTTGATCGCATTTTATAGCATTTTTTGTGGGATTGAAAAGGTAAAAATCATAATTTTTGGAAGGTTTATAGCAGTTTTTTTTACGGCGTTTATCGTGGGGGTTCAATAATGATTTACTTTTATTCTACGGGTTGTTACGGACGCGGTGATACTATATATGTGGGGTTTGTTTTATGATTTAGACTTTTTTTTGAGTTATATGTCTCTTTATATGTTTTGGGAGTTTGGGGCATTTTTAGTGATTTATGACTTTATTTTTTTATTGAATAACTTTTTTTTTTTAACTTTTTCACTTTTATACCATGGGACATGAAGAAGCAATCATCTGATTGCTTCTTCATGATAATATTCTGCAATACTCATGTATTGCAGGATATTAGCAGTGTCAGCCTATACACTTGCATAGGCTGGCACTGTGCCAGTAAGATGACGTCACAGACGCCATCTTACTGGCAGTTCTTGCAGGTAACTCTGGGGTCCAGATCGGACCCCAGAGTTACTATAGCAACGATCGGCGCCCCCCGAAAACGGTTCGGGGGGGCCGATCGTGGGGGAAAGATCCCCCAGATGCATGTTAGATGCCGCGGTCGCGCTGACCGCGGCATTTAACGGGTTAAGCACCCGCGATCGGAGACAACTCCGATCGCAGGTGTTACACTGGGGTGCCGGCTATTAGTTACAGCCGGCACCCCGTGTCTCCCGATGCCGGTTCGGCTCTGATCCAGAGCCGAGCCGGCACAAGCGCCGTGGCGGATATATCCGCCACTGAGCGCTAAGTCACTGCGCTCCGTGGCGGATATATCCGCCACGGAGCGTGAAGGGGTTAAAGAAGAGAATAGTTTCAGATCACTGAAAAATAAGAAAGCATGGACTGGGCAATAGACTGAGAAAATGGAAGAGACGTAAGTGGGTGCAGCACGGTGGGGGAGCTTTCTGGATGTGGGGGATAAGTTTGAATTTCTGTATATTCAGAATAAGAGTGTAGGCATATTTTTAGAGCCTGGCTGCTGTGTTTAAATATGTGTTGATCACCCCTCTCCTCTCCACAGGAGGCGTGTTGCCAGGCCGCACATTTGGCTAAAATTAGAGCATCCTCTATCTTTTTTGTCCAGCAATAGCGATAGATACTGGCAGTAGATGTCCTTTAAATGGGAGAATTGTGGTCTTCAAGTTTATGGCTTTGTGTTCTAATTCCTTTGTGTATTATAAACTGATTCTTGTTTTTAAAATTACACTGACACATGGTGTAAGGTGCTATAAAGCCTAAGACAGTGGCATCTTCAGTGTAATGGTGAAAATAAATTAGCTTTAAGGGGAATCAGACAGGTTAACTAGTGTGTGTTTTAGTAAATAAACATATCATATGATTACTAGAGATGAGCGAGCACTAAAATGCTCGGGTACTTGTTATTCGAGATGAACTTTTCCCGATGCTCGAGTGCTCGTCTCGAATAACGAGCCCCATTGAAGTCAATGGGAGACTCGAGCATTTTTCAAGGGGACCAAGGCTCTGCACAGGGAAGCTTGGCCAAACACCTGGGAACCTCAGAAAAGGATGGAAACACCACGGAAATGGACAGGAAACAGCAGGGGCAGCATGCATGGATGCCTCTGAGGCTGCTTAATCTCACCATTATGCCAAAACTATGGGCAACAGCATGGCCATGACAGAGTGACAGAATGAAGCTAGATAGCATCTAAAACATCCAATAATTGACCCTGACACTATAGGGGACGGCATGCAGAGGCAGCGGCAGCAGCGGCAGGCTAGAGAGTGGCATGGAGACATACCCTAAATGGACTCAGGCTTCAAACCAATGGGTGGCAGAGAGGAACCAAAGGAGGTGAGCAAGAAGCGCTCAAATAATATCGGTACATGATAAAAGTTTGCCAGTATATTTTGTGGATTACACAGCAGGGTGGCGACAAAGTTAACATGGAAGCCATGAAAACAACCCAAAATTCTGCCTAACACAGCTCGTTTGATAAGGGGACCATGTATGGAGGCAGTGAACTAGTAGTAGATTAAAGGTGCTGCAGTTAAAACTATGTTAGTTGGATCTTGGCATGGAGCTGGCGCTCCGCTGCCAGGCGAGCTTTCGCCAATCCAAGCCCGTGTCTCTAGGCTACTCCCCAAACAGCACTTCTAAGAACCTTTTGTATAAGATCAAGTGTAGTAGCGTTCTTATAAGTTTAGGATATGGCGGGTGAGGGGAATGTAAACAGAAGCGCAAGAAGCGCTGAAATAATATTGGTAAATGATAAAAGTTTGCCAGTATATTTTGTGGATAACACAGCTGGGTGGCGACAAAGTTAACAACTTTGATGTGGAATCCATGAAAACAACCCAAATTTCTGCCTGACACACCTCGTTTGATAAAGGGACGATGTATGGAGGCAGCTATATGGACGACTTTTGGAGGTAGCAATGGAGACAACGTGTGGAGGCTGCTATGGAGACAATTTAATTTGGATAGTGCCTGTATGTGGCAGTCCAAAAAAGTTTTCAAACCAGAGGAGCAGGTAGGTGGCCCTCCAGAAAAATGAAATAGATTGAGTGCCTGTATGTGGCAGTCCCAAAAAGTTTTCAAACCAGAGGAGCAGGTAGGGGGCCCTCCAGAAAAATGAAATAGATTGAGTGCCTGTATGTGGCAGTCCAAAAAAGTTTTCAAACCAGAGGAGCAGGTAGGTGGCCCTCCAGAAAAATGAAATAGATTGAGTGCCTGTATGTGGCAGTCCAAAAAAGTTTTCAAACCAGAGGAGCAGGTAGGTGGCCCTCCAGAAAAATTGAATAGATTGAGTGCCTGTATGTGGCAGTCCGTGGGTCCAGGAGAGTGAACACCCAGTAATCGGTGCTGGAATAAATTCTTTGAACGCGAGGGTCACGGGATAGGCAGCCTAGCATGAAATCTGCCATATGCGCCAGAGTACCAACGCGTAAGAATTCACTCCCCTCACTGGCCTGACTGTCCATTTCCTCCTCCTCCAACTCCTCCAACTCCTCTTCTTCTGCCCATACACGCTGAACAGTGAAGGACTCAACAATGGTCCCCTCTTGTGTCTCGCCAACATTCTCCTCCTCTTCCTCCTCATCCTCCTCCACCTCCTCCGATATGCGCTGAGAAACAGACCTGAGGGTGCTTTGGCTATCAACAAGGGAATCTTCTTCCCCTGTCTCTTGTGACGAGCGCAAAGCTTCCGACTTCATGCTGATCAGAGAGTTTTTCAACAGGCCAAGCAGCGGGATGGTGAGGCTGATGATGGCGGCATCGCCACTGACCATCTGTGTTGACTCCTCAAAGTTACTCAGCACCTGACAGATATCAGACATCCACGTCCACTCCTCATTGTAGACTTGAGGAAGCTGATTGACCTGACTACCAGTTCTGGTGGAAGTTGACATCTGGCAGTCTACAATCGCTCGGCGCTGCTGGTAAACTCTGGATAACATGGTCAGTGTTGAATTCCACCTCGTGGGCACGTCGCACAACAGTCGGTGAGCGGGCAGTTGGAGGCGGCACTGCGCTGCCCTGAGAGTGGCAGCATCTGTGCTGGACTTCCTGAAATGCGCACAGATGCGGCGCACCTTCGTGAGCAAATCAGACAGATTGGGGTATGTCTAGAGGAAACGCTGAACTATGAGATTTAACACATGGGCCAGGCATGGCACATGTGTCAGTCTGCCGAGTTGCAGAGCCGCCACCAGGTTACGGCCGTTGTCACACACAACCATGCCTGGCTTCAGGTTCAGCGGTGCCAGCCACAGATCAGTCTGCGCCGTGATGCCCTGTAATAGCTCTTGGGCGGTGTGCCTTTTATCGCCTAGGCTCAGCAGTTTGAGCACCGCCTGCTGTCGCTTAGCGACGGCACTGCTGCTGTGCCTAGAGCTACCGACTGATGGCGCCATGCCCACGGATGGTAGTTCGGAGGAGGAGGTGGAGGAGGGGTGGGAGGAGGAGGAGGCATAGTAGGCCTGAAAAACCTGGACCGAGGTAGGCCCCGCAATCCTCGGCGTCGGCAGTATATGACCAGCCGCAGGGTCAGACTCGGTCCCAGCCTCCACCAAGTTAACCCAATGTGCCGTCAGCGATATATAGTGGCCCTGCCCGGCAGCACTTGTCCACGTGTCCGTGGTCAGGTGGACCTTGTCAGAAACGGCGTTGGTCAGGGCACGGATGATGTTGTCTGACACGTGCTGGTGCAGGGCTGGGACGGCACATCGGGAAAAGTAGTGGCGGCTGGGGACCGAATACCGAGGGGCGGCCGCCGTCATGAGGTTGCGAAAGGCCTCGGTCTCTACTAGCCTATAGGGCAGCATCTCCAGGCTAAGCAATCTGGAGATGTGGACATTAAGGGCTTGGGCGTGCGGGTGGGTTGCACTATATTTGCGTTTCCGCTCCAGCGTCTGGGGTATGGAGAGCTGAACGCTGGTGGATGCTGTGGAGGATCGTGGAGGCGACGATGGGGTTTTTGTGGCAGGGTCCTGGGCAGGGGGCTGACTATCAGCTGACACAGGGGAAGGAGCAGTGGTGTGCACGGCCGGAGGTGAACGGGCTTGTTGCCACTGAGTGGGGTGTTTAGCATTCATATGCCTGCGCATACTGGTGGTAGTTAAGCTATTAGTGGTGGAACCCCTGCTGATCCTCGTTTGGCAAATGTTGCACACCACAGTCCGTCGGTCATCCGGTGTTGCCTTAAAGAACCTCCAGACTTCTGAAAATCTAGCCCTCGCCGCAGGAGCCCTCGCCACGGGAGCTTCACTAGTTGACACATTTGGCGCTGATGCACCAGCTCTGGCCCTGCCTCTCCGTCTGGCCCCACCACTGCCTCTTCCAACCTGTTCTGGTCGAGGACTCTCCTCCGTCTCAGAAGCACTGTGTTCACCCGGTCTATCAACCCAGCTTGGGTCTGTCACCTCATCATCCTCCGATCCCTCAGTCTGCTCCCCCCTCGGACTTCCTGCCCTGACAACAACTTCCCCACTGTCTGACAACCGTGTCTCCTCATCGTCGGACACCTCTTTACACACTTCTTCCACTACGTCAAGAAGGTCATCATCATCCACAGACTGTGACTGGTGGAAAACCTGGGCATCGGAAAATTGCTCAGCAGCAACCGGACAAGTGGTTTGTGACTGTGGGAAGGGTCCAGAAAACAGTTCCTCAGAGTATGCCGGTTCAAATGCCAAATTTTCCTGGGAGGGGGCAGACTGGGGGGGGAGGAGGCTGAGGTGCAGGAGCTGGAGGAGTGGCGATTTCGGTGACATGGGTGGACTGCGTGGAAGACTGACTTGTGGACAAATTGCTCGAAGCATTGTCGGCAATCCACAACATCACCTGTTCGCACTGTTCTGGCCTCAACAGTGCTCTACCACGAGTCCCAGTAACTTCAGACATGAACCTAGGGAGTGTAGCTCTGCGGCGTTCCCCTGCTCCCTCATAAGCAGGTGGTGTCTCACCCCGCCCAGGACCACGGCCTCTGACCCCTGCAATAGTTGGACGCCCACGTCCCCGCCCTCGTCCTCTACCCCTAGCCCTCGGGTTAAACATTTTGAAAATGAGAGTTATAACTTTAATTTTTTTTTAACTTTTTTTTGTGTTTTTTGTTTTTTTTTGTGTTTTTTAGTTTTTAAAACCAAACGATGCTATCCTATTGCTATGGCTATTTTCTAGCCAAGTATGAAAGCACACTGCTATGCCAGATGAGATGACGCTGAGTTATTAAAAAAATAAACGTAAAATAAAAAAGGAAATGGCAGACTGTGCCTAATTGAAATCCAACACCTAATAAATTTTCCCACTTCGGTCTTTGCGATGGATATGTGCGTCACTAAGCGCAAAACACAGTGGTCGCAAGTCTCACTACAAATTGCTCACAATTTGCTAGTAGATGCACTGCAGCAAGTACAGCCACCAGCAGATCAACCAGAAATCAAATATATATAACGCTACTGTAGGCGTAAGTAAGCCGTTTGGATTCTCCTATGGCTATTTTCTAGCCAAGTATGAAAGCACACTACTATGCCAGATGAGATGACGCTGAGTTATTAAAAAAATAAACGTAAAATAAAAAAGGAAATGGCAGACTGTGCCTAATTGAAATCCAACCCCTAATAAATTTTCCCACTTCGGTCTTTGCGATGGATATGTGCGTCACTAAGCGCAAAACACAGTGGTCGCAAGTCTCACTACAAATTGCTCACAATTTGCTAGTAGATGCACTGCAGCAAGTAAAGCCACCAGCAGATCAACCAGAAATCAAATATATATAACGCTACTGTAGGCGTAAGTAAGCCGTTTGGATTCTCCTATGGCTATTTTCTAGCCAAGTATGAAAGCACACTACTATGCCAGATGAGATGACGCTGAGTTATTAAAAAAATAAACGTAAAATAAAAAAGGAAATGGCAGACTGTGCCTAATTGAAATCCAACCCCTAATAAATGTTCCCACTTCGGTCTTTGCGATGGATATGTGCGTCACTAAGCGCAAAACACAGCGGTCGCAAGTCTCACTACAAATTGCTCACAATTTGCTAGTAGATGCACTGCAGCAAGTACAGCCACCAGCAGATCAACCAGAAATCAAATATATATAACGCTACTGTAGGCATAAGTAAGCCGTTTGGATTCTCCTATGGCTATTTTCTAGCCAAGCAGGAAAGCACACTACTATGCCAGATGAGATGACGCTGAGTTATTAAAAAAATAAACGTAAAATAAAAAAGGAAATGGCAGACTGTGCCTAATTGAAATCCAACCCCTAATAAATTTTCCCACTTCGGTCTTTGCGATGGATATGTGCGTCACTAAGCGCTAAACACAGCGGTCGCAAGTCTCACTACAAATTGCTCACAATTTGCTAGTAGATGCACTGCAGCAAGTACAGCCACCAGCAGATCAACCAGAAATCAAATATATATAACGCTACTGTAGGCGTAAGTAAGCCGTTTGGATTCTCCTATGGCTATTTTCTAGCCAAGTATGAAAGCACACTACTATGCAAGATGAGATGACACTGAGTTATTAAAAAAATAAACGTAAAATAAAAAGTAAATGGCAGACTGTGCCTAATTGAAATCAAACCCTAGCGGCATCCAGACACAGAATGATCCGAGCAGCACGGGCAGCGGCTAGTCTATCCCAGGGTCACCTGATCTGGCCAGCCAACCACTGCTATCGACGTGTAAGGGTACCACGTCATGCTGGGTGGAGTGCAGAGTCTCCTGGCTTGTGATTGGCTCTGTTTCTGGCCGCCAAAAAGCAAAACGGCGGGAGCTGCCATTTTCTCGAGCGGGCGAAGTATTCGTCCGAGCAACGAGCAGTTTCGAGTACGCTAATGCTCGACCGAGCATCAAGCTCGGACGAGTATGTTCGCTCATCTCTAATGATTACATGTTACCTACTCGTCAACTTACCATAGATGTTCCTAGAAAAGGTGGTTGGAGAAAGTCAAGACACATCATTAAAAGACAGACTTACCCTTTTCACAAAAGTCACCCTGGGCAGGTGGCTGAACAGCAGCTTCTCCATAGAGCCAAGAAGTAATAAAAGTTAATGTGCCAGAAGAGAATTAACCCTTTAAGGAAATCTGGTGAAATCTACTTAAAATAATCTTTTACAGTCTTGTCTTTGGGTGTTAATGTAAGTATAATTAAAATTGGCCTTAGGATTTTTGTGAAGGGGAGAGTAATAATAGAGACTACATATAATAAAAGGTTTAATGTAGGCTCATATTTTCTGCATTAATGAATTAAACATATTCAGCCCTTTAATATATTATATACTTTTTATTCATGCCAAATATCTAAATTAATAACAATCCATGTTTATTTAATTCATCAATATTAAAAATCCAAAAGAAGGGGGTCACTTAAAATATAGTACATACATGGGAAAACAATGAATACATATTATAGATAAATGGATAAATGGATAAAAGTATCCTGGACCAAACAATCGTAGGATAAAAAAGATATAGTTAGTTATAGTGCAATATATTTTTAGTTATAACCAGTGTGCAAAATTTGCATATATAAACACTACCTATATATCATTTTTCTATCACCAGCACCTAAGGAAAATAAGGTCCAGTATACTGAATGTCCACCTGGTGTCCCAAAAATGTGATGCGCGTCCAGGCAACCGCATTGCCTTCATCCAGGGGTAAATTCACAATAACTATATGTTTCTCTTTAATGGGTCCCAAAAGGGGAGAAGGTAATTCTAATTTACTATAGTATACAGGTGATACACTCACCCACCACATGTGCCACTCGTCCCCCCATACACCTTGGTGATCTCAGAAGCAGCCCCTGTCACGTGCCCCACAGCTGTTTATATAAGGAGTATTTGCACATTGGTTATAACTAAATATATATTGCACTTTAGCTGTGACTGTATCTATTTTAGCCCACTGTTGTCTGGTCCAGAATACTTTGAGTATATACATACATTTATCTATACTATGTATGAATTGTCCCCTTTATGTGTTTTTCCATACATGTATTATATATGTATTAAGTGACCCCCTACTTTTGGATTTTTGATATTGATGAATAAAATAAACATGGATTGTTTTTAATTTGGATGTTTGACATGAATTATTTGTAGGCAGGGCCGGATTATAGGGGGGCTCCTGGGGGCCCCCACCACTTTTCCCTTAGAGAGGCCCCCACCAAATGTGGATGAATTGGACGGTCATCGCTCACAGTGTATTTGGATCCGGGATTCCCAGGCCGTATCCAGCAGATGTGCCCCGACTTTCTGCTCTGCCATAGATGATTGGAGGCATACAAAGATGATGGCGCAGTGTGAAACGTCACTGCGGCAGGGCGCTGCCATCTTGGTACACCTCCGATAGATACTATCCGCACACTGCAAGGGAAGAGAAGGAAGTTGGCATGCATCAGGGAACCATGGAAGTACAATTTTATTATTTTACCTTGGACTATAGTTATTATGGGGGGGTGTATATAGTTAGTTATTATAGGGGGACTGTATGTAGTTAGTTATTATAGGGAGGCTGAATATAGTTATTATATGGGGCTGTGTATAGTTATAGGGGGTGTATGTAGTTATATGGGGACTATATATAGTTATTATAGTGAGCCTGTATGTAGTTATTATAGGGGTATGTACATAGTTATAGGGAGCTGTATATAGTTATTATAGGGGGGGGCTGTAAATACAGTAGTTATATGGGGCTCTGTATAGTTATTATAGGGGTAATGTATATAGTTATTATAACGGGGGCTGTATATAGTTATTATATGGGCCCTTTACATATTTATTATAGGGGACTGTATATAGTTATAACAGAGCTGTATATTGTTATTATAGGGGGCTGTATATAGTTAATGCTGGGGGTGCATATAGTGATTACTGGGGGCTGTATATAGTGTTTACTAGGGGGCTGTATATAGTTATTGCTGGGGGCTGTATATAGTTATTGGTAGGATGCTATATATAGTGATTACAGGGGGCTGTATACGGTGATTAATGGGGGGTATTTGTAGTGATTGCTGGGGGGCTGTATATATTGATTACTGGGGGATATATATAGTGAATACTAGGAGCTGTATATAGTTATTGCTGGGCGGGCTGTATATAGTTATTACTGGGGGACTGTATACAGTGATTACTGGGGTTTATATTTATTGCTGGGGCAGTATATAGTAATTGCTATTCCCTGTCCAGACTACATTCAATGGGGCTCCCACCAGATTTTGTGCCCAGGGGCCCCCACCAACCTTAATGCGGCCCTGTTTGTAAGTTAAAGGGGTATTCCCATTTGGGCATTTAAATTTAATGTAACTCATTTACCATATGTAAACATTTCTTCAATTGGATGTTATTAAAAAAAATGTTCCTGTGTGAAAAATTTCTCATAAATGTAGTCATGTTGTCCCTTAGAAATGCCATAGCTTCCTCGGATACGACCACCTCACATTTTTGCAGCAGTGGCCAGACTTTTGCTATTGAGTCCTGTCTGAACCATTTGGCTTCAGCGATCATTACCACAGGACAGCTGTAGGAAATGCAGTAAATCCCAGACATTTCATATACAATAACTTTTTGTTTCTTTGGGTAATCCCTCCAGCAGAGGTGGCCGTATCCAGGGAGACAGTCTTGTTTCTAAGGGACCATATGACTACATGTATGAGAAATTATCTTCACACAGGTAAATTATTTTTAAGGACATCTAATTGAAGAAATGTTTATATATGGCAGATTAATGAATCTGGATGTGAATGCCCAGACGAGAATACCCCTTTAAGGTTGATGATAGTTATTTGTGCCTTTTTGATAATAGTGTATAGGGATTCATGATTTTGGTTGAGTTTCCCTTACAATTTCTTTCTCGGCTATAACTACTGTATACTTTTTGTAGCTTTGATTCATTTGAAAGGAAATATTGTTTGCTTTGTAACTTTTTTCTCTTACTGGATGTTCTTAGGAATTAGAATTAATTTTCTCCTGTGCTGTATGTCTTTACTTGGTTAGCAATGTACTTTGTGTGATCTGCCAAGAAGTGTGGGAAATCACAACTACTCTGCTCATGTTTCAGGCAATGAAAAGATGATTAGCCTTTATACAACACCATTACGTTATATAATGATGTTGCCTATAACAAAGAACATATTAAGAATGTAGGAATCTTTTCACACCTTTCTGCTATTGTTCTTTAAGTATACATATTCTAAGATTATAAATTAAAATCCCTCCTGTAGGAATGTTGTTTGTAACCTACATACAATGGGGTTTTCCCCTGCACTGAAGGCCTCTGCCAATTAACTTTTTCTTTCTCCATGCTCGATGAAAGGTTACGCACAGATCCAGTTACATATCTCCTACCCTGCTTCACCCATTGCTCACCCCATTCTCCTATCTTATTGTACTGATAACTTGCAGCTTCATTCCTTCATAGCCCCCTTACAATAGGTGTATACTCTGGAGATGGATATTTTAGAGATTGGAGTCTGCGTGTGTACTGCAAATGGAGAGGTGTCTGAAAGCAGCCTAGCTATCCAAAGAAGACTTTCGATATGTTTAAAACATCTGCCTTCTAATAGGCTCCCATAATTGATTTCACATAAAGTAAAACTTTTTTTGTAAAAATTGAAGATGTTGTCCACAAGTTGAAAAACCTGTTTGCTTTCTTCCAAAAACAGCTCCATGACTGACCATGGTTTCTGCCACTATTGCAGTTCAGCTGCATGGAGATAAATGGATCTTAGTTTAAGTAACAACCATGGTCAGAAAAGGAGCTGTTTTTGGAAGTAAGCAGCCATGTTTTTCATCCTCCGGAGAACCCCTCATTAACTCCAAAAGCACTTGATGAGCCCCAAAGCATTTGTGATGTATTTTCCACCAATGGAACAGATTGTGAGAAAAAATTATTTTATGTGTTTATGGCACAATGGGAGAGAGAGCAAAACCAGTATTCAGCTTAATTCTAACTAAAGTATAAAGTATTAAAAAAAAAAAATGTTTGGCACGTATTATACAATGCATGTGTTCATAGTGAGCTTCTGGACCCCTGCTTCTGCCTGGGTATTGTTATTCCGGAATTTGTTACCTCCCTAGGCCAACCTGTTGCTTTTTTATTTTATCTTTTAGACCTGATGAAGGGAACCATCTGTTCCCAAAACACATCACCCACCAATATTTGATCAGGAAAATCATTCATTTCTTTGGTTCCTTCATTTTCGGTGTATTAAGCATTGAACCCGGCCTTTTCCTACTTCTAAGCCATTCACCTATCCAACAGACACCAGTGTTGGTTTCCAAGGGATGCTGCAGCCCACATACAATCGACAGACAATATTATACCTAGTGGTGCTGATGTGACCGATCCAAGTTTTTCCTAAATGAGCAGTACTAATATACAGTATAACCTGCTCCTTCTCTTCACTATTTTACGTAACTATAGGGAGCTGTGCATGTTCTTTTCTTATCCTCCATACACTGTATCACACTACACATGGTGTCATCTGCAAAAATAGACACAATGCTATAAATTCCTACCTCTATATCATTAATAAATAAATTAAATAGTTGTGGGCCAAGCACAGAACCTTGGGGTCCACCACGTATAACTGGTGACCATTCCGAGTAGGAATCATTGATCACAACTATCTGGATAAGATCTTTCAGCTAGTTTTCAATAAAATTGCAAATGGACCTTATTACTATGAGGGACAGTGTCAAATGCCTGTGCAAAGTCCAAGAACACAATGGCGCACATTTACTTACCCGTCCATGCGCATTTCCTGACAAGAGTGAAACTGAAATGATTCACTTAGATCGTGTGCCCGATTTCCTGCATGTGTAGCTCCCTGCTCAGGTCCACCGGAGTTCACCTTCTTCTTGTTGGTGCATGTAAGCACTTGCCTTGTGACACAATTTTAAAGTTAAATCCTGCAGTTTGTCCGAATCCGTCGGATCAACCGACGGGCCGCCCCCTGATTTGTGTCACATGAAAGCCGGCACGATTGCAGAAAAATCCTATCGAGTGCAACACAATGCCCTTCTTAATCCCTGTCCGGGCAGTGCAATCCCCGAAAAGTCAGGAAACCCGACGGAAATGCAGCCGCAGGACCCTTAGTAAATAAGCCCCAATATCCACAGCAGCTCATCCGTCCAGGGACTGTTCACCTCTTCATAGAAGCAGATCAGGTTACCCTTACAACTTCTATCCTTAGTAAACCCATGCTGGCCTTTACTGTTTATACTATTTGATGTCACATACTCCTGTTGTAGTCTTTCAGTAACCCTTTCCCCACAATTGCAGTTAAGCTTACAGGCCTGTAATTGTCTGGCAAAGTTGTAGAACCTTTTTTAAATATTGGCACCACATTTGCCTTGCGCCATTCACTTGGCACTGTACCAGTCATTAGGGAATATCTGAAGATTTTCCAGTGGAACATCAATAACCGAACTGAGTTCTTTAAGAACTCTGGGGTGTACCCCTTCCGGTCCAGGAACCTTGTAAACATTTATCAAATTGAGCTTAGATTGGATCATGTCTACATTCAGCCAATCTATTACAGGATGCAACACCCACACTGGCACCACCCATGTCAGAAGTTTTTTCTTCTATTGTATAAAGGGAATGCGTGGGGGACTGTCAGAGAGAGCGAACACAGTCCACCACATGCCGAACCCTGGCAAGAGGGAGACAGCAAACCATTTGGTTGTGGCGATCTTGGGGACAAATTATTCTATTCGTCCCCTACAACCACTTACTGCCTTGGCTTACCTGCACTAACATCCCCCCTACTACTACTATATGGGCTGTTCCCCCAGCTCCAAGGAGAGAAGGAAACGCTAGGGTTGCTATTTCTCCACCATTCACTTTTATCATGCTTATTGCTTGCTCAGTGAGCAGAATACTCCTCTCAATATTGTCAATTGTGCAATATCTTCCTCCAGATCTCTAACTTCCAGGAGAAAAATCTGTTGCAGCAGCATTCGCCCTGGAACTCCTGCTCCAGCAGTGTATACATATGGCAGAGTGTGCACTGGAGCATACCACCAATCTTGCTAACCATATGCTAGTTACTTTGAAGAGTGAATGAATCAAGAAATATAAAATGTAAATTACTTAAAGTTCTGTGAACTCCTTTTTTGAACTTCGCTTGTTTAAACTCCACTATGTCCACAAGCCACTTAGAAGCACAATCCAAAACTGAGTTGCCTTCATTTATTACCTGTGCAAACTAACCCCTACTCTCCAAATTAAGCAAACCAGGGAAAGAAAGGAAAATAATAGCTATTTAAATTGTGACACTAAGAAAAGTGCCTTGCTAGTATTTACAGGCGGTCCCCTACTTAAGAACACTCGACTTACATACGACCCCTAGTTACAAACAGACCTCTGGATATTGGTAATTTATTGTACTTTAGTCCTAGGCTACAATAAAGAGCTGTAACAGTTATCACAGGTGTCTGTAATGAAGCTTTAGTGTTATTCCTGATTCTTATGACAACCCAACATTTTTAAAATCCAATTGTCACAGAGACCAAAAAAGTTCTGGCTGGGATTACAATGATAAAATATACAGTTCCGACTTACATACAAATTCAACTTAAGAACAAACCTACAGACCCTATCTTGTATGTAACCCGGGGACTGCCTGTATCTGTACAATACACAATCACCCAAACCACAGATTCACTCATGGCACACACAAACTCTGCTTGTTTAAACTCCACTTATGTCCACAAGCCACTTAGAAGCATAGGCAAAAATAAGCAAGCTCCCAAAATGAGCAATCATGATGCAGGATTAAAGCCAGACCAGTATATCAATTCCCAAAAAACAGATTCACAGTGTAGTATAGTACAGTGTAGGGAACTGATTTAGCTGAGTAAGAGGTATTTGACCAGGGCCAGGAAGTAAGAGCTTTTCTTACAGAGACTTTGCCAATTAAGGTTGCCTTGCCACATTGTACTGACGAGATGCAAAGTTGGGAATCTGTCTACAGTTGGGAATCTGTACTTTTTGGAGTAGTTAAACTGGTTTAGCTTTAATTCTGCATCATGTAATTGGGCTTCTTGATCGTCATGCTTGATGTTAATGTGACTGCTTTGGAAGCTAGCTAAAAAAGGCAATGTTTTCCTTATCCTATCCTGGAAAACTTATTTGCATATTTCCCAGAAAGCATTCAAAGTGTTGACTGTGAAGTGCTGGAAACATAAGCTTGATACATATATGCCCAACCCTATAAACCTATGGGGCTCAAAGCATCTATTTCTAATATCTTGGTGCCAAATAATGTAGATCAATTGACCTTCAGATTTCTTGCAGAGTATGGGTCTTGATAGGTCAGAGCTATTCTCGTGGACTGAGTTGGACCTACACAGAAATAGGCATAATGGCTTTAAATTTGTCAAATAACAGCAAATGACACTATAAAGAAATGACATGATCTATAGATTCAGGGACATTGGTATCAATGCATAAAATATTGATACATTACCCAACCAATACAATACCAGAGTCGTATGGATGTAAATAAAACAAGCAAGTATATTTCATAAAAACAAAATAAAATTTATTCAACATCTAATTTTGGAAATGTTAAAGTAAACAAAACATTACAATATTTTATTTCAGTGCAAACCACCTTGGAGTATAATAATTTTACCTAGTTTTATATATAATATTTTAAAAAGTTACCAGTCGTGATTATCAAAAATGCTAACAACTACCTAATTAAGGTGCAGAAACGTGTTAATTGTTTCTCTGAAAAATACCCTGTTAGGAGAACTAGAACAAAATAAATATACAGAAGATACCAAAATTGTTCTTACACAAGTCGAATGTTTCATTAAAAAGTCATGAACTAAAAATTATTTCAAATGTGTATCACAGAGTATTTACAAAGAAAGTGAAATCTGACCTATATTCAGCAGTGAGTTCCAACTGAAGCAAAAGTGGACATTTCACGACGTATGGTACTGAAAGGGGAAAGTTCTAGCTCTGTTGTATATTCATTGTCATTATCATCGCTGGTTGCTGTTGAGGACTTCTGAATGCATTCATCACAACAGCAACAACAGCATTCCATGAACGCACGGCTAAATGGCTTGCAAAGGCAAAACAGAAGGACGGGGGTGACACATGATTTAAAGAACAAAAGAAACTGACTGATCAAATGAAGAAGATCCAAGGTCTGTCTGGAGACACTAGTGGACATATAAGCTGTTACAATGTTACAGACATTTTCAGGAATTATACAAAAACCATACAAAATTGTAAGGGCTACTACAGTACAGTTCATTTGGCTTTCAAGCTGAATCTGACGTTTGTTACCTCTTGTGCAAGCTTTCTCCGCTCTTCTGATTTTTCTTGCTGTTACCAATGAACATGTTATTGTGAAAAGGGTGGGTAAACAAAAATAACAGCCAAAGTACCACCATAATCTAGCGCCATCATAGGTAAGGGCCAAAACATAGATGGTATCTGGAAGATCTGTGGAAATCTTGACAACGCAACGCTCACTTATAGTGTTGACACTCAGTGCTGACTCATCCTTGGTTAATTGGCGTAGGACCACCTCCGGCAATGCTAAAAGAAGAGCACCCACCCAAATAACAGCTAGCTTGGCAGTTGTTGATGTGCAATTCTCAATCATTTCATAATACATCTGTACATTAGTGGCAGCACGGAAACGGTCAATGCAAAGGGCACATAATGTAAATGTAGTAACTCCAAGCGAGGCCACCTGAAACACAAACAAATATAAATGTCAACTTACATCAACTGTAGAAATAAGTTGTAAATCTTATATCATATTCAAATGTGTTGAAAGGAGAGGGCTATAAAATGGTACACATGATTCATGTCCAGTTGTCATGTATGCATTCAAGTATTTGGAAAAGTTAAAGAAAACAGTGAGAAAGTTCTTAATCATTAATATGTCATAGCGTAAATGAAACTGTTCCGCCAGGAAATGTTCCAAAAGATGCAATGATCTAAAACTATTGGTTTGAATGGCTAAAATGTGAAAACACAATTCCACTATAAGTGGCAGCTGCAAGGGCAGATTCTGGTTGTCAAAACTTCTTCCACTAGAACCAGATGTTTTGTTGGCCAGGCCTATATAAAGCAGCTGATCACTATGTCAGCAGCTATCCTTGCCAATAGAAGGACAAAAATAAAAGACAATAACCTAATGAAGCTTTGAGTATATATGTTTTACGTAACTTATAACTAACACGGGTACAAAATACAGTTTTGCAACTTTTTGAACTTATTTGTACATTTTCAATGTTGCACTCATTTCACTTTTGAAAAGTAGGCGGAAACTAGGTACAGTTCACCTGCGAAAGTTAAGCTAATGCCAGATTTTTAAAAAGTCATTGCAATGGTCGAGTAAGCGTAAAAGTGGAATAGCTTCTTAAATCAGAACTCTGCTTAAAAGATTATTCAAAATGTGTGAGATTCAATAATTTTGCCCCAAATTACAACATCAAAGACACCAGTATTTTCCTCCCCTAGTATTGTATGCAAATGCCTCCATAGAAACATATGCTTTTCCTTACTCCACACACTGTCTGATGTTACACTTTCTGTTCTAATTAATGTTCATAATGAATTAACACTGTAAATATAACATGGCAATTAATTCACCGTGAATTATTCTGTTACTATCGTGTGAGACGGTGAGTTTGTAGTTTCAAAGTGCAACCAATTTTATCACCTTACTTCAAAGCTGTCTAAAATTTTTGAAAATATATTCAAGTATATTGTGTAGATACTGCTATTCTATTATAGCTTGCCTCATTCAGGCTCTGCTAGGAAGTCTTGGGTGAAGCCTGTGAGAGGTACCCAGCTGTCATGACACATATTTGCCCTTTATTGTTCAGCTGCTGGGCAGTTCACCTATCAGCTGAACTGTTGCAATCTGTGCAATAATCATGGCAGTTAAGTCAGGGGTCTGCCATTTTATACAATAGACATCTATTGTATAGATGTCTCAGATGTTCAGGGGGTCACTGAATGACTAGTAAATGTTGCATAAATAAACTTGCTTGTATAAATACTTGGCCAAATTTAAATAAATAGATTGGTTGGGTGTAGGACAGCCTATACAGTTAGCTGGAAACTTTTCTTATATGATTATGTATTCTTAAACATCAAACTAAAATGAATCAGCTTTCCGCTTAGTACAGTAAAACACTGCAATGATTAAAAAAAATATCAGAGTATGAGTCAGAAAATCAAGAGTATAAATACAATGTTCTCCAGTCCAGACTGGTTAAGAATTTAGGCAAATACAATTGGTCACAATTGGATCAATTAAATTGCATTCCCTGGATAAAATTTTGGTATAATTGGGAATGTTAAATTAGCCAAGAGTTTCTTCCCAATAACAACAGGGTTTGCAGTGCTGTGACACCAAATTTCCTTTTGCTAAGTTAGTCAAAACAGTGGTGAGTAACGAGTTTCCACCTGTACCTGAATGGTGGACAATGAAAATGCCTTGTTGGTGGAACAAGCAAATCCTCACTACTGGTGATCTTTCTTGGACATGCAAAACCTATTTTCTGTGTGTGTGCATCCCTTTTCATCTAAGTTCAGAACTGCCCAGATGATTGACAGTTCTCCAAAACAGACTGTCCAATCTCTCTTCGTCCAATGATGTGCTACTTGTAAAAGTCTGTTAATTGGGCAAAATATTTTCAAGGGTACTTAAGAAACAGTTTTTGTTTAGACCACACATATAATCACTTACATCTCTATACTAAGTAACTGCATGCAAGTTTTACCACAATCTGACCATTCTACCTTTATGTGTTATACATCTTTTGTAAACATGTATATATCCACTGCTATGCCCTTATTTTTTATGTCTTTTGGGCAGATATACAAACTTTGGACAAAACATAACCATATGACTGGTAATAGTATTCAACAGTACACCTTAAAAAGAATTGGTCACTAGATTTTCACCAATAAGCCTAATAACAAGTTCTCATAGCAATGTACTAACTTGGGATCACACTGTTTTAAGATAGAAAAAATATATATAATAAAAAATGCCTAAAGGAGCAACAAGTCTGAAGGGAGCATGTAATTCATTTGAGGCAGGGTGTGTCTCACCTCATATCTGCTGGGAGGGGAAAGAGGGATTTGCCAACAGACATAAGATAAGAGATACATTGCCTCACATAAATAATACATGCCCTTGGGACTCACTGCTCCTCTTTCTTGCAGGATGCCAGATAATCTTATAAAGTAAATTTTATTGGGATAGGAGCTATTCATTTTTTTTTAGCTTAAAACAGGATGGGAACAATTTAGTATAGTTCTACGGGAACCTGTCAATAGGCTAATTAATGAAATTTGGTGACAGGTTCCCTTTAAGTCAAATTAGACAGAAGTGTGAAATAAAGGGGTCACCTGTGTCTGGTTGATGGACAATGAAGTTTCTCTTATATGTCAGTGGATTAAATGATCTTCTATTCTGATGATCAAGTACCAATGATCATTTGTTTAATATTATATTTTATAATATAAAATATAAATCACATATAAAACAAAAAAACATTTGTTTTGTTTGCTAGAAAATGAGACCAAATCAGACCAAATGTTAATTCTACCCAGCATATTCAAAAAAAGGTCATTTATAACATTATTACCTGTTTTCTCCTTTGAGGAAGTTTAGAGAAGTGTAATTATTGAGCACTATATGGCATGTCATACAGAGGAATGAAGAATGCTATATGTCATTAGCACAATGGACATTTTCTTGTTATGGATTGAATCATTTCTTGTATAAAGTAAATGCTGCTCATGTTACCTAAGGGATTTTCTCTGGCAGATTATTTTGCTAATGAAATATAATTAATATGCTAAGCAAAGCATCTTATCCAAATGGTTTATAATGATTTCCATGATCCAGAGGTTCAGAATTAACTATCAATGTCTCCCCCCTCTTTCTTTCAGCCATCACTTCCCAGTTTTTTGGATGTTCTGTTCGGTTACATAAAAATTCAAGTTACTGAAATATACAGTACAGACCAAAAGTTTGTAAACTAATATTCTGGATTCTTCAAAGCAACCGCCTTTTGCTTTGATTACTGCTTTTCACACAAAGGGGTAGCCACCTGAAATGGTTTTCCAACAGTCTGGAAGGAATTCCCAGAGATACTCAGCACTGGTTGGCCCTTTTGCCCTCACTCTGTGGTCCAGCTCACCCCAAACCATCTCGATTGGGTTCAGGTCTGGTGACTGTGGAAGCCCGGCGGCTGGCGTTTTTAACCGGTTAAGGACCGGGCCCTTTCCTGTTTTTTCATGTCCATTTTTCACTCCCCACCTTCAAAAATCTATAACTTTTTTATTTTTACACGTAAAGAGCTGTGTGACGGCTTGTTTTCTGCGTAACAAATTGCACTTCATAATGATGGTATTAAATATTCCATGCCATGTACTCGGAAGCGGGAAAAAAATTCCAAATGCAATGAAAATGGTGAAAAAACGCATTTGCGCCATTTTCTTGTGGGCTTGGATATTACGTCTTTCGCTGAGCGCCCCAAATGACATGTCTACTTTATTCTTTGGGTCGGTACGATTAAGGGGATACCAAATTTGTATAGGTTTTATAATGTTTTCATACATTTACAAAAATTAAAACCTCCTGTACAAAAATAATTTTTTTGATTTTGCCAACTTCTGGCGCTAATATCTTTTTTATACTTTGGTGTACGGAGCTGTGGGTGGTGTCATTTTTTGCGAAATTTGATAATATTTTCAATGATATCATTTTTAGGACTGTACGACCTTTTGATCCCTTTTTATAGATTTTTTTAGATTTTTCAAAATGGCAAAAAAGTGCCATTTTCGACTTTGGGCGCTATTTTCCGTTACGGGGTTAAACGCATTGAAAAACCGTTATCATATTTTGATAGATCGGGCATTTTCGGACACGTTGATACCTGATGTGTTTATGATTTTTACTGTTTATTTATATTTATGTCAGTTCTAGGGAAAGGGGGGTGATTTGAAATTTTAGGTTTTTTTATTATAATTTTTTTTTTTTTATTCATACTATTTTTCAGACTCCCTAGGGTACTTTAACCCTAGGTTGTCTGATCGATCCTATCATATACTGCCATACTACAGTATGGCAGTATATGGGGATTTTCTAACTCATTCATTACAATGTGCTATCAGCACATTGTAATGAAGGGGTTAAAACGAAATAGCCTCGGGTCTTCGGAAGACCCGAGGCTACCATGGAGATGGATCGCCGCCCCCCGATGACGTCACGGGGAGCGGCGATCCCAGGTAAGATGGCGGCGCCCATGCGCCGCTATCTGTTTGAGGCTGCCGGCAGCTTTGCCGGCAGCCCACGCTGTAAAAACACCCGCGATCGGTGCTAGCAATATGCAGCAAAGACTTACCGGCTATGGAGAGGGCTCAGCCCGTGAGCCCTCTCCATGCAGCGCGACGCGACCGCCGCCGTGAATACACGGCGGGCGGTCGCGAACCGGTTAATAGAAACATTTTCGGTTTCAAATATTCTATGTATTCTTTATGTACCTGATGAGTTGTAAAGTGCTGCAGAATATGATGGTGTTATTATTATTGTTGTTGTTATAATAATGAGTGTTAAATAAAATGTTTTACAGATGTTGAAAGGACTTTGTTTCACTTTCTAATAAAATTCTAAATCTCTTTGTTAGTGGATGTGGGCCATTTGTTCAGAAGCTAAAAGCTGAACCTGACCTTTTCTGCTTACTCAGCTGATGAGCTTTCTCTGTATCAGTGTAAAATAAATTCACTTAGGGCTCTTTCATATGATAGATCTTTATATCTTAGTGCTTTCTTTTATCGTAATTAAAAAAGAAATAAAGGAAAATAAGGCACAGGGGTAGAAAACTTATCTGGCTATAGCATGGTTTAATGCACACAAAGTGAAGAAAAAGGCAAGGATTGGAATCAGAGATCTATTTACAGAGTTCAGGCTCCAAAAGACCTATCATTGGCCAAGATGGCGCCATGATTGGTGGCACTTTCCTCCCTCCTTTCTCTTATTTTCCTGTTTCCCCTCCTATCCCACCCAGCTTCTACCGGACCCTTGGCTTATTCACCTTGGCACAAACCGCATCCCAGAGGAGACTTGGGGACCCAGACACAGATTTATGCGGTGGAGGATCAACAGCCGGTGGCTGGAGAAGGCGCAGCATCATGGGTCCGGAGGCTTCCCTGCACACCCAGCCTTGAGGCTCTAGGCACCTGTAGTCGGGCATCCTACCAACAACTGAGGATCCACCATCCCGCCAAAGCAGCTGAGGAGCCGCCATCCTGACGGATCGACCAAGGATCCTCCATCCCGCCTGATTGACCAAGAACCCCCCGACAGGGATCAATTTGGCAAGCTCTGTGCAGCCATGTGTAATATGTGTGCACTATATTAAGAATTATTACTATTATAGTATGTAGTCTGTAGTTATTGAGCTGATATAATGTGTATGTAACCGTATCAGTTTCCCTACCTGATTGGAGCAATATTCTTGAGCACTGTTTATGAAAGAATCCCCCCCCTTACACACACAAATGGGATCAATAAAGTAATATCGTATCCTATCACTTTGTATCATTTGACTAGGCAGAGGACTCTTAACCAGTCAGGACTGGTCCTGCACAAGTCTATCCAACCGTTTCACAGTGTGGTAACTCCAGCAACCCATTCCGAAATAAAAGAAGCGGTGGTCGACTTTTAAGTTTCTAGTGAAATCGCTCTGGCCATGGTTTAAAATTATGAGAGTATGCCAGCTTAAATGACATTTATAAAGTCAGGTAGCACTGAGAGTGGCTGAAAAAAACAAGTGGGTGACACACAAAGTACTAGACATGACACAAAACATTAAAACAAACCTTAGAGACACATTTGATGAGGAGGGTTTCCAATTATGGGAATTATAAGCATTCTTCACAAGAATACGACAAACATCCCCAACCGAGTGGACATTTCAATTCACAAACACAAAATCGAGTGAAATAGTGATTCTAGACTAAAACAAAATATGTAGCTGAGTGTACTAGACTGCTGGAAGATCAAAAAGTATATAAAAAGTTAGATGGGGACACAACAGTCCAATTCAGAAATCGATCAGAAATTTTATAAGAAGCAGCAAGGGAGATAGGAATACTGTCGAAACCAGAATATGATTTCTTTATGCGTCAACATGATAGGATTCCTGTCTTCTACTGCATTCCTAAGATCCATAAGGATGCCAACAACCCTCCCGGCCACCCTATCGTATTGGCTAATTTTTAGATCTACAAATAGAACCCAAAGGGGAGAAAATTATGTGTAGCACCTATCATAAACCAACAGCCAGGAACAGTTTTATCTTATTAACTCTTGTCGGACCGCTCGTTGACTTTAGACATCAGCGGGCGCAGGTCCCAAGTCTGCAGCGTTGTCTTGGCTGCAGTTTTCCGTTGCTCCCAGGCTAGCCGCTGGAGCAGGACCCAATCTCCGGCTGTCGGAGACACTATCAGTTCATTAGTGCTTCTCCCTTCTCTGCTCCTCACAGCATTGTGTGCTAAATGAGCGAGATACATAAAGGAACAGAGGCGGCGCGGCCGTCAGCTCCATAAACTCGGCGGTCACCGCCGAGTCTAAAGGGGTTAATCAGAGCTGCTGAGTCTAATTAGACCCAGCACAGCTCTGATCAGAATCCCAGTCACAGCTGGTCATTTCCCCCTTTTCCCTAAAAGTCATAAAAGTCATAAATATAAGCAAACAGTAAAAACCATAAACATAAATGTATCAAAATATAAAAATGGTTTTTCACAGTGTTTAACCACATAATGGAAAATAGTGGCCAAAGTAAAAAATACCTCTTTTTTGCCATTTTGAAAAATGTAAAAATGAAATAAAAAGTGTTCAAAAAGCTGCAGAGTCCTAAAAATGGTAGCATTGAAAATGTCCTTAAAAATCACATAAAATAACACCACCCATAGCTCAAAGTATGAAAAAGTTATTAGCGCCAGAAGGCAGAATGAAGAATTTTTTTGTACAGGAGGTTTTAATTTTTGTAAATGTATGAAAACATTATATAACCTATACAAATTTGGTATCCCATGGTCCCACTGACCTAAAGAATGAAGTAGATGTGTCATTTGGGGCGCACTGTGAAAGCGGTAAACTCTAAGCCAGTGATGGCAAACCTTTTAGACACCGAGTGCCCAATCTGCAACCAAAACCCACAAATTTTTGCCAATGCAACAATTTAGGCATTAACTTATTACTCCCTGCTCTGTCACAGGTTTAAATCGTATAGGCACCAGAGGACACCGATACAGTAAAAAGGAGAAGTTTGGATTATCATTGTAGCTTCCTTCCAGGGTCCTGAGCTGCCTGGGAGTACAAGAGGCCTGGAGTCCTGTTTAATGAACTCTGCACAGGCATGACAGTCATTACAGTCTACAGGAAGTACAAGATATTCATAGGTAATCCTAAAATTCACTTTTTCAACATTGAGGCACCATAAAAATTGAAATATAAAAGGCATTAAGATGTCATACAGTACACAAAATAATATCAATGAAAACTTCATGTTGTCTTACAAAAAACATGTTACTAGAAATTATTCAAAGATATAGGCCAAGTTCACATGGGGTTTGGACCTTCTGTATTGTCTGCACCACTTCCTTTAGGCTTCTGTTATATGAGTAATAAATCAGATGAAAGATGCAACACTATTCTTTCTGTCTCACATATTGTAAGCCTAAGAAATGTGGTGCAAACAGACAACAATAGAAGCCATTTAAAGTAAACTGAAATCAATGGACATTTTAACAGATCAGTTATACTGTGCAGGTGGGGCCTTACAGCAGTTTAAAGGAAATCTACAACCTGGGTAAACACGATTTAAACTAAATACGCTTACTGGCCTGCAGTTCTTCCTGGACTCCAGGACATATCTTTATTAGGCCTGAAACACCTGTACCACGCTAAAAACGTGTCTTTTTGAAATATGCTAATTAGCACCATTCCTGTGGGCGTCACAGAGGAGGCCCAGCACTTTTTCAGTTTCTAATTATGCACACCTACTGTGTGCTATCATACCTGTATACCTGTGAACTGGTGACGTCACACGACTCTCGGGAAGTCTCATAAGTGTGTGCGCTCGCCCCTCTTAAGTGGCAGATTTCCGACTTGTCAGACTAAGTGGCATGGCCTGTTTTAACGGCGCGTGGTAGGGTAGGAAAATAGGCTGTGCGCCAAAAAATGAAGACACTGTGCCACATTGTGGTATACAAGTTTAGACCAACTCTAAGGGTGTGTAAAGTAGAACACGACAGTTTTAAACTGAGCCATAATTTAACATCACAGTGATACATCTGGCCAAGAAAAAACTATCGTTATCTGACCTTCACTGGCAGACCTGCGACGCATTGATATATTCCCCTCATGGTATCACCTTTAGACAAGAGACAGATAATCCTGATTGCTATGAGTTAGTCATGTCAAAAACCAAACTCTTTTCTGTGTTTGCTTCTGGTTTTATGGAGAACATTCCATGGTTAATGACTAGAGATGAACGAGCACTAAAATGCTCGGGTACTCGTTATTCGAGACAAACTTTTCCCGATGCTCGAGTGCTCGTCTCGAATAACGAGCCCCATTGAAGTCAATGGGAGACTCGAGCATTTTTCAAGGGGACCAAGGCTCTGCACAGGGAAGCTTGGCCAAACACCTGGGAACCTCAGAAAAGGATGGAAACACCATGGAAATGGACAGGAAACAACAGGGGCAGCATGCATGGATGCCTCTGAGGCTGCTTAATCGTACCATTATGCCAAAATTATGGGCAACAGCATGGCCATGACAGAGTGACCGAATGAGGCTAGATAGCATCTAAAACATGCAATAATTCACCCTGACACTATACGGGACGGCATGGAGAGGCAGCGGCAGCAGTGGCAGGCTAGAGAATGTCATGGCGACATACCCTAAATGGACTCAGGCTTCACCAAAGGAGGTGAGCAAGAAGCGCTGAAATGATTTCCTATGTGAATAAAAGGTTGATGGTATATTTAGTCGATAACACAGCATGGTGGCGACATAGTGACCAAGTTCCATAACATATCTGGTGAAACACCTGAAAAATGAGCCTGACACAGCTCTTTTGATAAGGGGACAACATGTTGAGGTAGCCATGGAGACGACTTCCATGATTAAGAGCGACAGTATGGGGCATTCATATTGCGCTGCTATGATTGCAACTTCAGGTCTCCAGCATGACGGCGACAGATGGGCCGAGTTCCACTATGTATCTGGTGAAACACCTTAAAATTCTGCCTGACACAGCTTGTTTGATAAGGGGATGATGTGCTGCATATCCTCTTGTGCTCCAGCGTCTGGGGTATAGAGAGTTGAAAGTTGCGCATGGAGACATTGGTGGACGCTGTAGAGGATTGTGGAGGCAAAATGGACAGGAAACAGCAGGGGCAGCATGCATGGATGCCTCTGAGGCTGCCTAATCTTGGGATGGAGCTGGCGGTCCACTGCCAGGCGAGCTTTTGCCTGTCCAAGCCCCTGTCTCTCGGCTCCTCCCCACCCAAAATGGGCCTGGGGGCCAGAAGCGTTTACTTTGAAAAAATTATAATTTTCAAAGCAGGCCGGGTCGTTTGAATATTTCACCTAGGAATAATGGAATAGCATAGTGGTTCTATTTTTAATTGTTTTTTCGGAAATGGTTCCATGATTAAGAGCGACATTATGGGGCATCCATATTGCGCTGCTATCATTGCAACTTCAGGTCTCCAGCTGGGCCAGATGGGCCGAGTTCCACTATGTATCTGGTGAAACATGTCCAGCTTTGAAACCCAGTAGTTGTAGGCAGCTGTGTGATCATTTAGGACGATGGTATGGTCAGCTACGTACTCCCTCACCATCTTTCTGTAAAGATCAGCCCTACTCTGCCAAGACTGGGGACAGGTGACAGTGTCTTGCTGGGGTGACATAAAACTGGCAAAGGCCTTGTAAAGCGTACCCCTGCCAGTGCTGGACAAGCTGCTTGCTCGCCTACTCTCCCTCGCGACTTGTCCCCCAGAAGTACACCCTCTGCCTCTAGCGCTGTCAGAAGGGAAATACTGTTTCAGCTTGTGCACCAGGGCCTGCTGGTATTCATGCATTCTCACACTCCTTTCCTCTCCAGGGATGAGAGTGGAAAGATTTTGCTTGTACCGTGGGTCCAGGAGAGTGAATGCCCAGTAATCGGTGCTGGAATAAATTCTTTGAACGTGAGGGTCACGGGATAGACAACCTAGCATGAAATCTGCCATATGCGCCAGAGTCCCAACGCGCAACAATTCACTCCCCTCACTGGCCCGACTGTCCATTTCCTCCTCCTCCAACTCCTCTTCTTCTGCCCATACACGCTGAACAGTGAAGGACTGAGCAATGCTCCCCTCTTCTTCCCCCGTCTCTTGTGACGAGTGCAAAGCTTCCGACTTCATGCTGACCAGAGAGTTTTTCAACAGGCCAAGCAGCGGGATGGTGAGGCTGATGATGGCGGCATCGCCACTGACCATCTGTGTTGACTCCTCAAAGTTACTCAGCACCTGACAGGTATCAGACATCCACGTCCACTCCTCATTGTAGACTTGAGGAAGCTGACTGACCTGACTACCAGTTCTGGTGGAAGTTGACATCTGGCAGTCTACAATCGCTCTGCGCTGGTAAACTCTGGATAACATGGTTAATGTTGAATTCCACCTCGTGGGCACGTCGCACAACAGTCGGTGAGCGGGCAGCTGGAGGCGACGCTGCGCTGCCCTGAGAGTGGCAGCATCTGTGCTGGACTTCCTGAAATGCGCACAGATGCGGCGCACCTTCGTGAGCAAATCAGACAGATTGGGGTATGTCTTGAGGAAACGCTGAACTATGAGATTTAACACATGGGCCAGGCATGGCACATGTGTCAGTCTGCCGAGTTGCAGAGCCGCCACCAGGTTACGGCCGTTGTCACACACAACCATGCCTGGTTCAGCGGTGCCAGCCACAGATCAGTCTGCGCCGTGTAATAGCTCTTGGGCGGTGTGCCTTTCATCGCCTAGGTTTGAGCACCGCCTGCTGTCGCTTAGCGATGGCACTGCTGCAGTGCCTAGAGCTACCGACTGATGGCGCCATGCCCACTCGATGGTTTCGCAGGAGGAGGCATAGTAGGCCTTTGAGACCTGGACCGAGGTAGGCCCCGCAATCCTCGGCGTCGGCAGTATATGACCATCCCCAGGGTCAGACTCGGACCCAGCCTCCACCAAGTTAACCCAATGTGCCGTCAGCGATATATAGTGGCCCTTCCCGGCAGCACTCGTCTACGTGTCCGTGGTCAGGTGGACCTTGTCAGAAACGGCGTTGGTCAGGGCACGGATGATGTTGTCTGAGACATGCTTGTGCAGGGCTGGGACGGCACATCGGGAAAAGTAGTGGCGGCTGGGGACCGAATACCAAGGGGCAGCCGCCGCCATGAGGTTTCGAAAGGCCTCGGTCTCTACCACCCTATAGGGCAGCATCTCCAGGCTAAGCAGTTTGGAGATGTGGACGTTCGTTGAGGGCTTGGGCGTGTGGGTGGCTTGCACTATACTTCCTTTTGCGCTCCAGCGTCTGGGGTATGGAGAGCTGAACGCTGGTGGATGCTGTGGAGGATCGTGGAGGCGAAGATGGGGTTTTCACACGGGAGGTTTTTGGGCCGGGGTCCTGGGCAGGGGGCTGACTAGTAGATGACACAGGGGAAGGAGCAGTGGTGTGCCCGGCCGGAGGTGAACGGGCTTGGTGCCATTGAGTGGGGTGTTTAGCATTCATATGCCTGCGCATACTGGTGGTAGTTAAGCTGGTAGTGGTGGAACCCCTGCTGATCCTGGTTTGGCACAGGTTGCACACCACAGTCCGTCGGTCATCCGGTGTTTCTTTAAAGAACCTCCAGACTTCTGAAAATCTAGCCCTCACCACGGGAGCTTGACTACGGGCAACATTTGGCACTGATGCACCAGCTCTGGCCCTGCCTCTCCGTCTGGCCCCACCACTGCCTCTTCCAACCTGTTCTGCTATAGGACTTGCCTCCATCTCAGAAGCACTGTGTTCACCCGACCTATCAACCCAGCTTGGGTCTGTCACCTCATCATCCTCCGATCCCTCAGTCTGCTCCCCCCTCGGACTTCCTGCCCTGACAACAACTTCACCACTGTCTGACAACCGTGTCTCCTCATCGTCCGACACCTCTTTACACACTTCTTCCACTACGTCAATAATGTGATCATCACCCACAGACTGCGACCGGTGGAAAACCTGGGCATCGGAAAATAGCTCAGCAGCAACCGGACAAGTGGTTTGTGACTGTGGGAAGGGTCCAGAAAACAGTTCCTCAGGAGGCTGAGGTGGAGGAGCTGGAGGAATGCTGATTTCGGTGACATGGGTGGACTGCATGGAAGACTGACTGGTGGACAAATGGCTAGAAGCATTGTCGGCAATCCACGACATCACCTCTTCGCACTGTTCTGGCCTCAACAGTGCTCTACCACGAGTCCCAGTAACTTGAGACATGATGAACCTAGGGAGTGTAGCTCTGCGGCGTTCCCCTGCTCCGTCATCAGCAGGTGGTGTCTCACCCCGCCCAGGACCACGGCCTCTGACCCCTGCAGTAGTTGGACACCCACGTTCACGCCCTCTTCCTCTACCCCTAGCCCTCGGGTTTAAACTTAAAGTGTAAACTTTAAATTTTTTTTTGTTTGTTTGTTTTTTTAAACAAAATGATGCTATGCTATTGCTATAGCTAGTTTCTAACCTACACTGACAGCACACAACTGGATTTTGTGCTGTGCCTGATGACTTTGAGTTATAAAAAGAAATAAACGTAAAAAAAAAAAAATCAGCAGACTGTGCCTAATTCAATTCAAACCCCTAATAAATTGTCCCACTTCGGTGTTTTAGGTGGATATGTGTGTCACTAAGGGCTAAACACAACGGTCACAAGTCTCCCTGCAAATTACTCACAATATGGTACTAGCTGCACTACTAATGGCAGCAAGCCCAGCCACAAGCAAACCAAAAAAAAGGAAAATATAACGCTATTGTAGGCCTAAATAAGCCGTTGGGGTTCTCCTCTGGCTATTTTCTAGCCTACACTGAAAGCACACTGCTTTGCCAGATGACTTTGAGTTATAAAAAGAAATAAACGTAAAAAAAAAAAAATCAGCAGACTCTGCCTAATTCAAATCAAACCCCTAATAAATTGTCCCACTTCGGTGTTTGAGGTGGATATGTGTGTCACTAAGAGCTAAACACAACAGTCGCAAGTCCCCCTGCAAATTACTCACAATATGGTACTAGCTGCACTACTAATGGCAGCAAGCCCAGCCACAGGCAAACCAAAAAAAAGTAAAATAAAACGTTATTGCTGCCCTAAGAAGGGCTGTTGGGTTCTTGTAGAATCACTCCTGCCTAACACTATTCTAATAGAACACCCTAACGCTTTCCCTAACCAGCAGCAGCTCTCTCCCTAGCGGCATCCAGACAGAGAATGATCCGAGCAGCGTGGGCAGGGGCTAGTCTATTCCAGGGTCACCTGATCAGGCCAGCCAACCACTGCTATCGACGTGTAAGGGTACCACGTCATGTTGGGTGGAGTGCAGAGTGTCCTGGCTTGTGATTGGCTCTGTTTCTGGCCGCCAAAATCACAACGGCGGGAGATGCCATTTTCTCGAGCGGGCAAAGTATTCGCCCGAGCAACGAGCAGTTTCGAGTACGCTAATGCTCGAACGAGCATCTCTATTAATGACATATATTTCTGACTAGATCATTCCTTTGCACAGCACTGAAAAATATACTGTAACATCATTACAGGATTAGAAAGTAACTATTAATTAGAATAATCTATTTTTACTAATATACCTATCATTTACTTTTATCCTATTTTACACTATAATAGGAGGAACAAATTTATCAAAATATTAGTATCAAAGCTTTGACCTCTATATCTGACCCATATCTTCATTCAGTCCTGATCCTGAAAGAAGTAGTGTGTGACAAGATAAAAAGAGATGAAACAACACCCAAGCAATTAGTTTTTGGATAGTTTCTGAAAGATTAATGGTTCGTAAAGCTTGTGTACTTTCCCACCAGTTCTGTAACAAAGTACATTGTTACTTGACACAGTGCCGTGTAACAGAGGACTTCTGTTGAGCCATTCATTACAACAATTCATTAATAAATGCACATCTTGACCACATGCAAAAGGCTTTGCTCTGTATTATTTATGAAGTTCGTTAAACTAATTTTTATACAGGCATTTCTGCCCAAGCATAAACAGGCAAAGCAGAGAATAATGCATTCCATAGTGGTATGCTCTACATGAATTTTAATGACTTGTAGTCTCATAACTAGCATTTATAGCACTCAGGGAAACAATTTGCTAGCCTTTACAGAAGCACTACAGTTTAGGTATGCTTGCTTACAATACAGCCAGGACTATGTTCATGTACGGTGAAGTGCAGAATATTCATAATGTTGACGTCTGTCATTTTGATTTCTTTTTTTTTGTAGCCACACTAATTACCGTGGTTTATCTCTCTCATTTACTGTGGTAAATACTCATACAGTTCAGAAATACAACCACAAACCAAATACCAAATGGAAGCCTTCCGCAGGGTTATTCATACTAAATGTCAGGGTAAGCATTTTATTTATTTATTACTACATACATGTATAATGTGTGCACTGACCTGAATAAGACACTGATAACAAAAGCTTAGGATAGCAACGCTGGGAAGAGATGGTAGAGAAATATAGCATCAAGGTCCTGTCAAATTGGTGGATAAATGCTTAGTAACAATGGTGTATGCAGCCCTGGCCTTAAAGGGGTAGTCCGACAAAGACAAGATTCTTAAAATAACACATTCTCTAGTTCACTGTTACTAACAAAATTACAGCATTTCACAGATATAATTTGAACCTGTCTCTATCAGTCCTGATGTACACAATTTTGGTTTCCCCAGGACCGGTATCTTCTGAGTTTAGGGTCAGCAAACATATTGGGGCATATTTACTAAGGGCCTTGCGGTGCACTTTTGTCGGACAAAACTGCTTGCACAGGTATTTAACCCCTTAACGCCAAAGCCACTTTTCACCTTCCTGACACGGCCCATTTTTTCAAATCTGCCCTGTGTCACTATAAGTGGTTATAACTTCGGAACGCTTTAACATATCAAAGTGATTTTAAAACTATTTTCTCGTGACACTTTGTACCTCATGTTAGTTGAAAAATTTTGGTGGTATATTTTGCATTTATTTATGAGAAAATCAGATATTTGGTGAAAATTTGGAAAAATTCTTGATTTTCAAACTTCAAAATGTTCTAATTTTTCCATACTGGAAAGCTGGAAAAAAAATTCCAAGTGAAGTGAAATTGACAAGAAAACACATTTGGGATGTTTTCGTGTGGGCTCTATTTTAAAGGGTTTATTCTGCCCTCCAAATTACCATCACAGGGATACCAAATTTACATAGTTTCGTTTTTAATAGATTTTTTAAAAATTTAAATCTTTTGTACATAAAAAATATTTGCCATTTTGCCAAATTCTGGGTCAATAACTTTTTCACACTTTGGTGTACGAACCTATGTAAGGTGTCATTTTTTGCGGTTTTTAGGTCCCAAATTAATTTACATCAATTTGGGACCTATATGACTGTCTGATAATTTTTTATTCAAATATTCATGGATGGGAAAATGGGGAAAAAATGCTGATTTGGACATTTGGGCGCCATTTTCAATTACGGTGTCCACGTCCAGGAATAATCTTTTTTATATTTTGATAGACCTGGCATTTTGGGATTTTTGGCGATACTAATCATATGATTTTTATGATTTTTACTGTTTATTTAATTTGATTGCTAATTTTTGGAGGTTTTTTTACCATTATGTCAGACCCTCCAGGGTACTTTAACCCTTAAGGGTCTAACTGCTAATTCTATATAATGCAATACTACTTTATTGCAGTATATAGCAATACTGCAGGCTATTGGTGATCATTACTCATGGCAAGCCTACAAGTCTCGTTACTGTAGGGTGCCGATGACTTCACAGGGGGGTGGGTTATACATTTGCCACCCGCTGTGTTTGGAGTACGCCCTGGTGCACATAGTGGTTAAAGGGAACCTGTCATTGCGATTTGAGACATTTAACCACCTACGGGTCCTTAGGGACCAGTGAAAGTGTCCCAAATTACCATTTGGTATTTTTAAGCAATCATATTAAAAAAATAAAATCTTTAAATTCACCTCATCCCTTGCTCCTTTCAGTGGCAGTGTGATAAAGAAAATGAAGCCAGTGTAGTACATCCTGGCTTCACCGAGCAAGTGCCGTAAGTACAGTGCATGCACAGTAAAGTCTGGGCATTATCCTGGCTAAATTCGCCGCATCAGGAGAGGAGGCGCCAGCGTGGGATCTTCTGATGTGAGCCTGATATGCCTCATCAGACTCACATCTCGGTGAGTATAAAAGTGTTTGCGTTTTTTTTCACGGCATGTTAAGGATCATAAGGACTTGTAGTCGGTTTAGACCTTACAGGTCTTATTTAAAATAAACTGAAATCAATGGCCATTTTAACAGAGACACATAATGTGGAATTGCTGTGTGTTTGCCATGTCAAAAAACAGACTTTTTGCAGTGTTTGCCCCTGGCTGTATGCAGAACAATCAAGTGTTAATGACATCATATTTCGCAATGTGGACTAGGCCACCACCACGCCAATAAATGTTTCCAGGTTTTTACACAAAACTATGCGAGGCCCGACCTGGGGTTGCTTTTACCGACAGAGCAGCCACCCAATAGATCCATCAAGAGGTCTAAGCCTCTTCACCACATCGGGTAGGGGGTGCCATTATCATACGCTATGTGAACGGAGCACTGGCTATAATTAATGTCCCCCATTATATAAATAGCCTGTAATATTGACAAACTTCATTAGTGCTGAAAAAAGACTTTGCTCCATGATAGAAGGAAAGGAGAGAAATTATTTCTTTATTAACCTTCCTGTCAACAAAACTAAGGGGGGTTAACCAATATAAGATGTAAAAATATAAATTATATTATATGAGAAACATGGTTATAAGGCGGTTCAGCTATCATTTGCAAAAAATATATATTTTCACTGGACACATATCCACAAGACATACCATAAATGTCAGATAACTGTAGGTCCGACTAAGGCTCCTGGGCGAGTACATGGCAGCGCGCTTGAGAGGAGGATGGCTGAGCCTCTCCATAGGAAGAAGTGCGGCACACCCCTACTTACAGGGGAAGATGGACCAAAATCCATTAAAATAAACCAGGAGAACTTACTCATTGATCCAGACACTGGGATGTGGTAATCTTCCTATATTTGTTATCCATGGCCTCCTTCCTTCCAAAGTAAATTTCTAAAATTATGCCAATGAGACTCAGGGCCTCTGATGGGTGTTTCCAGAGCACCTAAGTGCTGTCTTTTCAATGGGTGTTACAATGAGAAAAGCAAGTCTCATTGTAACAGCCTATGAATCTGCAGCACTGTCATGGTGCCTGAATCTAGGAGTAAGTATCCCTGGTTTATCATGCTGGACTTTGATTTAGATTTACTTTAAAATGAATCCCTGATGCTCCTTCCCTCAACTTCCTGTCCCTATGGTCAGGTTTTAATTAAACAGTACAGAACTGAGCTACTCTGTTTCAGTACCACTCATAAGAGAGAAAAAAGTTATAGCATCATTACAGTTTCTGTAGCGCTCATTTACTTTTTCAGATTTTAGCTCATTGGGGGACATGTATCATATTTTTTTATCTTTGGTTTATAATTGAGACATTTGGAAGTATTTTTTCTTGAGATACATGTTCAGTTTTACCGACCCTGGCAGGCACAAATTTTGGCTTTGAGTCTGTGTCCTGCATTTTTAAGCACTCTAGTCTAGGAGATGACCACATGGGAGGCTGCGGTCACACGTGGTGTTAAAGGGAACCTGTCACCAGGAGACCCATTTTAGCACTCCCCCAGTCCCCACAGAGCATAGTTCATATACTGCCAAAGTGTTTTTGTGTAAAAAATAGGTTTTACAGAAAAAAAGATATGTTATATTGTACCTTTCATTAGCATCTGTTGTGTGACAAGGCACTCGTCCCCTGGGAGTATCTGGAAAGGAGCAGTCCCCCCCCCCCCCCACCGTTGGAAAACAGCTCCTCCATGTGTCCTTTTCAAATATATGAAAACACCCATCACTTGGCTTAGCGACGCCCCTCGCTCCTCTACAGCCAATCCCGAGTGTGGGGAGTTATTCATATCATATCAAATCTGAGCAATAATGTAATTAGGTAAATGCCCTCTCCTCAGCTGTTCTAATGCTGACAATATAATTGTCAGCACCTAAATAAATGCTGACCATGCTTCAACCATGAACTCCTCCACATAAAGTATAGAGTCAAATGTGAGTCTTTCAAACAGCTGAAGCTTGGCCGAAACGGTGTCAAGCAGCTGGCAAATGATCCCAAATCCACCACCAAATCTTCAACAGAATGAATAAAAAGAAAAGAATTAAAGTGATGGAAAGGTCCAGTCCAATTGAAATGCTGAAGCATTAGCTTAAAGGAAATCTACCACAATGTGGTAGTAAAACTAAACTTAACATACTTACTTATCATCATCTTCTCCAGGATCCCGGCGCTGAACTTCATTAAGCTTAACATGACATCGCTGTAAAAAAAAAATTATAATGAGCAGCTATATAGAGCGATATCCGGCGTTGCAGGCTGTTAATTATTCACGCCTCCTGCGCAATAAGTACCTCCCACTCCCATGCTGGAGAGGGAGATGACGTCACGCAAGAAGTGTGAGTAATTAACATAGTCGGACATCTCATCTGGAGCTGTAAATCTTAATGAAGACCAGCACCGGGAACCTGGAGAAGACACCACATATTGGTACATTTCCTTTAATGGATCTGTGTAGAAACAAATGCCCACAAGTCTTGCTGAACTGAAGCAGAGAAGTTATTTAATTATAATTTATAAGAAATTATACTTCATGTAATGGGTGGAATAGGTAATTCTACAAAGTAAATTCATGTAGAGTACTTACTGGAGTTTTCACACATGGCTTTTTTCATTTTGGCTTTTATTTGGTTAAGTAATAACACAGTGGGGGGTAGAAGCTCTTCTCATAACAGAAGAGGCCAGACCAGAGGATTTGAGGGAGGGCTGACATGACACAGCCTTATGGGAGGGAACACATAGTTAAGAGGCATGTGAGATAGGGAGCAGGAGTTACTAAGGGCAGGTACTAGCAGGAGTTTGGGAACACAAGCCAGCCGGCCATTTTCAAGCCATTGGAGAAGGAGTCCTACCCGCCCTGTATAGGGGTGGGATGTTGTTGCAGCGGTCTTTTGGTGGTGGAGGAGAGGAAAAGCTCTTTGTAGTTGGTGGATTGATGGAGGAGTAAACAGGATGGATGGGCTGGATTAATGAAATTTTGCTTCTGCCTTAGTATGGCAGTTTGGGCTCCTGCTGGGTGGTGCCCCCAGGAGTGGTTTATAGTCATCTGCAATCCATAGTGCCCTGGAAACAGAGGCGGCGGTTTAGGGTAAACAAAGGAAGCGGGGTGCAGAAAGGCCTTTGACAGTTAGGAGCTCCGAGGACCCCTCTTTCTCAAAGTTGAAAAAAGAGGAGGGAGGGTATTGGATCGGATGTAAATAAAAATGGTTTTATAAGGTTATTTGTTTTTGATGTTTTATGTTGTTTGTTAATTAAAAAAGGCTGCTGATTATTTAATTAATTAATCCAAAGACGAAGTGTGGAATCTTTATTCCAGGGGAAAAGGAGAGCAGCGTCAATGGGTATTTTGGCAAGCAGTCGTACAATATGAAGAGTGCAAGTCGTCAGTTTTGTGTTGTGTAAGTGTAGAATTAAATGCCAAAGGCAGCATGACCTACTAATGTAGGACGAGTCCAGGCTTGAGGAACTCATTGTACGGTATATGTTAAGTGAGTGTACAATGTTTTTTTTGCATTATGCTTATATGAAAGCTGCAGGTTCATATGTCTTGCAGATGATTTATAAAGTCAGTCAGTGTATTTATTTAATGGAAGAGTAAAACAAATATAGTTCATTGCCACTATCAGCTCGACATAGAACCAATCCATTTATTCTGATGAGTTACGTTTAAAGTTGTCATTTTATAAATGCATAATAAATTAAATGTGAATTAGAACAGGTCATCAGTACAATATTAATAATGCAGGATATGCTTATAAATAAAAGACCACTGTAGCAGACAATGTAGCGTTGTTTAAGAAAGTTTTAAGTGAATCAGATTTGGATTTGTCAACAATCAAGTTGAACATTATTATTTTAAGTTGTTAATAACATTGCGTTTTTTAAATTTTTGTTACTGGATGGTATGAGATGTTTTATAATATATCAACATGAATGTAAGATATTTTTTATCCCTTCAAACTTTACTTTTGTGACCAGGACAGTAATATGACTTTGAGGTCACTAATTACATCAAATTATGCTGGTCCTAGCTAGTCTTCCAAGCTGGTATTTATGCTATATTTGCCTTTGGGGCAGCAGACACAGCACCATAGGCACCAATGGCCTTAGAGGCAGAACAAATGCTTTGTGGAAAGGAACAATGTCAAATGGTAGACTAAGTACCTTCAAGAATTTTTCCTAAAGCTTTATAAGACAGAGGTGAAGCAGGTATCATCACTGGACCATGGATAATAATGGTCCTGAAGTGCAAGAATTTCCATAAGTAATGTAGATACTGCTAAGACACCATTATCAAATATTCACAGATACCATTGAACTCCGTTTCCATATTGTTTTCAAAGGTGACGCTTAGTTTTATTCTCAAAATGTGTCACACATAAAATGGATCGCCAAAGGAGCTCTCAATATGCATAATATTATCATCAACAGATCATATTTCCCAATGTGTCGGATCATCATGGACTTTTGTCAAGGAAGATCTGTGTGGAGCAAATGAGATGTGGTAGAAATAAAAAACATAATCTGTGTGCGCTATATAAATAAAGAATTATTATTATTATTATTAAAACATACGATTTCACAAGATCTATCATATCCTTAAAGACTGGCTAAGGAATCAGGTAGAAGCACATTTGACGCAGCATGGAGTAATGTAATATGAACAGGAGGCTTAGTGGTTAGCACTACAACCTTGCAGCGCAGGGGTCCTGGGTTCAAGTCCCATCCAAGTCAACATCTGCAAAGAGTTTGTATGTTCTTTCCTTATTTGCATGGGTTTCCTCCCACACTCCAAAACATACTGGTAGGTCCACGAGGACTGGGACTGATTTGGCATGCTCTATGCAGCGCTGCGGAACCTGTGTGCGCTATATAAATAATGTAATTATTATTATTATATAAATCCATATAGGTATGCATGGGAGGGATCTTGAGGGCAGATTAAACAGACAGGAGTCGTATTAAACAGGAGGAAAGTGGAGATAGATAGACATGGTAAGGATATGAACAGTTGGACCCAGACATATAAAATTTTCAACATATGTGCCAGTATATGCAAATGGGATGTATATGAGTAGATATATGAGAAAGAGGAAGCACCAATTTGTTAGGAGCAGTACAGACACACACTTGTAATGACTATAGGTATCAGAGGAACAGTGTGGAGTCTGGGGTGGACACTGTGCATGAACTGGTATCTGTGTTGTCCATATTCTACCTTGGATGTCTCTGGGTCCTAATGTTGTTACCATGTCTCTCTGTCACCTCTCTTCTTCGGTTTATTACTACATTTGTCTGTTCAACCTGCCTCCAGATCCCTCATATGCATACCTATGTGGATTTATGTCAGGTTAAACCTTCAGTTTATATTACTTTACTCCATACATACTTTTACCTGATTCCTTAGCCAGTCTATAATCAAATGGATTAAGTACCTTTTATACTAAGAATTAATGGATCCTATGTAAAAGTATGTTTTTATATGTAGCGAGTCTTCTTTAATCTCATTTCCTACAGACAGATCCTTGCTCGAAATGTTGTGAATTATGATCCATTGATGATATGATTTTACATATTGAGGATTCCTTTGGTGGACTATGTAAACTTTTATGCGCAAATAAAACTAAGGAAACGGAGTTCTGTGGTATTTACAAATTCTACAGTTACCAGAAACAAAATGTTATTTATAAAATATTATTGGTCTAAAGCAGTGATGGCTAACCTATGGCACTGGTGCCAGAGGTGGCACTCGGAGCCCTTTCTGTGGGCACTCAGGCCATCACCAGAGATGACTCCAGGTAACTTCCTGCAGTCCCAGACAGCCCAGGACTTGCTGTGCACAGATGTATTATAAAGTGACAGCTCTACCTGGGACTATTTTCTGCTTTATTGGTGTCCTCAGGTGCTGCTATCAATGAAAACTGTGACAGAGAAGGGAGTATAAATCACAAATTAAATTTCTGTGTTGGCACTTTGCGATAAATAAGCGGGTCTTTGTTGTAGTTTGGGCACTTGGTCTCTAAAAGGTTTGCCATCACTGGTCTAAAGGTTCCAAAAGTTGGTAGAAATCAGTAGTCTAGGGTGTGTTTATGAGCAATATCACTCTTTCTGCTCATTGGGGCAGATTTATCAAGCTGTCTGAAAGTCAGAATATTTCTAGTTGCCCATGGCAACCAATCACAGCTCAGCTTTCATTTTACCAGTGCTCAAGAATATTTTAAAGGGGAGCTTGATAAATATGCCCCAATATATGATTTTTGTATTGTCTACATTTGGAATGTACTTTCAGCTGGGGTGTGGAAATTTTGTTGATCCCATCATCTTCCCCTATTCTATATAATCTGACACCTGTAAGCATTTGGTTGTCTTTCCAGCAAGATATGGTTCACTTTAGTGAAAAAATGGAAATACTGATATATTTAAAGTTTGTCATCAAAGTCAGTATCCATTTAAAGCAGAGCGGTCACTATATTTCACAATAGAAACTTCATATATTAAATTAAAGAAAAGACACATTGGGGAACATTTATCAGGAAATAATTGCAATTCCTGGCAAACCCTAACACCACCTCCACGCCCTCAGTGAAGGAGGTCATGCCAAGCAGTGGATTTGGCATAAAGCCCAAGTCTATGCAAGGTAAGAACCGGAATAGAATTGTATGCAGGCGCATCTGCCTGCTGGATAAATTAGGAGGGTAGAGCCTCCTGATATATACATACGGTGTGGTGGAAACATCATATGCTGGCGCACAAGCATCACAATTTTATAAATACAGATTCCCAACTTTAGACAGCACTGTGTACAATACAATAAAGGGAACTGATTTAGCTGAGTGAGAGTTCTCCTTATACAGAGTTTGGCAATTAAGGCTGCCTTGCAGGCATGTGGAGACTTATAGCCATTCCTACACTGTACTGAAGAGACGCAACCATGTTGAAACAGTGCTGTTGTTCCTTCTGGAGACGATATACTGGATTGGCATTAATCTTGCATCATGTTATTAGGCTTCCTGAAAGTCATGCATTGGGGGGATGCATTACCAGGTAGCATGGTTTTCCTTGTCCCATCCTGGAAAGCGTATTTGTATATTTCCCAGCATACCGGAGCAAAATTGACTATAAATGTCCAGACGCCTTCAAGGCGGCCTTCATAGGCTAAGTTTACATAAGGAGAACTCTTACTCCTTAACACAACTTACCCTAATGCATGGACACTGAATTAGGTTCCTTCCACACTTACAAGTGTGATGCGCTGAACTCGCTCGCAGTGAGTGCTGCCTTGATCGTGCGGCCCGAACGCTGAAAGCCGGAACTGAACTGAAATGCTGAGTTCAGCTCCCGTTTGCAGTATTTGGACCGGGAGATCCAGGCAGCACGCACTGCGAGTGTGTTGCGAGTTCAGCGCATCATACTCGCAAGTGTGGAAGGGGCCTTAGTTTTGTGTTTAGTAAGCACAATTATATTGCCTGTGAGAGGGTGAAGACTAAGCTGAAACTTACAGTAAAAAGCCAAGACATGGAGCGCAGCGCTGTATACTACAACTTGTCTTCTGTGATATTACTAGGGAGCATAGGGATAACTAGAACAGTCACAGCTATTTATACAGGTTTATCCAGCAGTCCAGACTAGTCGGCAAAGAACAGTGATGAGTAAATGTTGTGCAGCGTTATTGTATGCAATATTCCTTGAGAAACCTCTACATCCAGCATAAACATTTGTTCAGGTGGCATATAGTATCCATTTTCATGTACTTACCTCTGAGCTGTACTATGCACTGGCATGCCAGGCCACAGACATGCAAATATATACATTTCACACTTCTTCAGTGTTGGGTAGAAGCAGAGAAGAATTATATTTTTTTCCACTCTTGTGCCAGGTTGTGAGTGATATTGCACATTTGTCCTCCACTGTGCAATAAAGCCATATTCAATACCACTGTGAACTCATGCACAACTGTGGCGCTGTTTCAGTAAGAATGCAGCCATCTTTTACTAATTCTGGGAAACCCCTGTAAGTGGAGGGGGGCCCAGCCCCAATTTTGCTATAGGGTCCTTTTTTTACTAGTTATGTTTCTGTCTAGCAGTCATTAACCCCTAGGCGCACCAGGACGTTATAGTACGTCCCCGTGGCTACATGTTAAGCGCACGGGGACGTGCTATAACGTCCTGCTTCTGGCATCGGCTCACGAACGGAGCCGGCACCAGAAGCAGCGGCTGTCAGCTGTCTATCACAGCTGACAGCCTGCGCTAACACCCAAGCATGACCGCGGCGTGTAAGGGTGTTTGCGCTGTGGATCGGATCCCCCGTGCCGCTTACCGGGGGATCCGATCCACTTCTGGGCAGCTCCGAGGACTGGCATGTGCCCCGGAGCTGCCCGGTTTCCATGGCAGCCAGACCCCTTCCGGGTCTGACTGTAAAGTGTCTGAGCATGCGCAAGCATGCTCAGACAGTTTACACTGCTCTACAATAAAATAGTATTGTAGAGCAGTGTATTGAACTTAAACCAGTGATCAGAGCATCACTGGTTCAAGTTCAAGTAAGTATAAGTAAAAAAAGTGAAAAACACTAAACACTACACATTATAATAAATAAAAAAATAAATACATTAAAATATAAGCCCCTAAAATGTCACTTTCCCATAAAAACACTTAATAAAGTATAAAAACCACAAAAAACGCAAAACCCCCCCCGCATATTTGGTATTGCCGCGTCCGTAACAATCTGTATAATAAAACAGAATCATTACTGGACCCGCGCGGTAAACGCCGGAGGAAAAAACCCACAAAAACGTTCCGAAAAAAGATCATTTTTAATTAATACCCTATAAAAAATGCTCTAAAAAGTGATTTAAAAAATGTTATGCACTCTAAAATAAGCCCACTAAAAAGAACAACTCTTCTCGCAAAAAATAGGCCCCTAACCAGATTTGTCAGCCAAAAAATAAAAAAGTTATGCATATGAAAAGATGGTGATGTTAAAATGAACAAGATTTTCTCCAAATTAGTTTTTATTCAGTACAATTGAATAAAATACACAAAACCCCCACATATTTGGTATCCCTGCGTCCGTAACAATCTGCATAATAAAACAGAATCATTATTAGATCTGCAAAGTGAACCCCGTAAAAAAAACAACCCAAAAAAGCTCCAAAAAAAGATAATTTTCAATTAATACCCTATAAAAAATGCTATAAAAAGTAATTTAAAAAATGTTATGCACTGTAAAATAAGACCACTTAAAAGAACAATCCTTCTCGCAAAAAATAAGCCCTTAACCAGATTTGTGAGGCGAAAAATAAAAAAATTATGCATATGAAAGACGGTGATGCTAAAATTAACAACATTTTTGCCAAATTACTTTTTATTCAGTAAAAATGGGAAAAAATAAAAAATCTATATAAATGAGGTCTTTTCGTAATCGTGGTGACCCATAGAATAAAAATAATATACTATTTTTATGGTATGGTTAACGGCCAAAAAAAAAACATTCCCAAAAATTGATGATTTTCATTTCCTCCACCAACAAAGAGTTAATAAAATCTCACCAATTAGCTATAGATTCCCCCAAATTACGTACCAGAAAAGTGCATCTCATGTGGCAAAAGAAATAAGCCGCTATAGGTCCTCATTAAAAAAAGAAAAAAATTATAGCCTGTACAATGTGACATAGCAAATCTGATCTGGATGGCGCCTCCTTCCCTTCTATGCCCGGCCGTGCGCCCATACATCAGGATACCACCACATATGGGGTATCCGTGTACTCGGGAGAAATTGGGTATCAAACTTTGTGGAGCCTTTTTTCATTTAATCCATTGTAAATGTTTAATTTTCCACCCAAAATGAGTGTATTGTGAAAAAATATTACAATTTGCAGACTGCACCTCCATTTTGTTTTAACCCCTATAAAACACCTAAAGGGTTAACAAACTTCTTAAAAGTGGTTTTTCATACGTTGAGGGGTGTAGTTTCCACAATGGGGTAATTTATGAGTCTAGCTATTATTTAGGCCTCTCAGTGTCAATTAGAAGTAGAGCAGGTCCATCTAAATACGGGTTTTGGTGATTTTACAAAAAATGTGAAAAATGATACCTAAATTCTGAGCCTCATAACATTCTAGTAAAATATGTGGAATCTTAAAAAACCATGCCAACCTAAAGCAGACATTTGGGAAATGTAAGTTATGAATTAATTTGGGTGCTATGACTATCTGCATCAAAAGTAGAGAATTTAGAACATTGAAAATAAAGAATTTTTCCAAATTTTTGCCAATTTTTGTTTTTTTTCATAACTAAACGCAAGAGATTTCATCCAAATTTTTAAACTAATTTGAAGTACAATGTGTCACGAGAAAACAATCTCAAAATCCCCTGGATATCTCATGGCATTCCAAAGCTATAACCACTTATAGTGACACAGGCCAGATTTGAAAAATGGGAGCGCGTCCTTAAGGCCAAAAGAGGCTGAGTCCCCTAGGGGTTAAAGTTAAATTCAAAATAGGTTGAATTGACCATTAATTTGCACATTACTCATAGAAAATGAATAATCCAGCTAAATGAATCATATGGTTGGGACAGAAATTGCACAAAGAAAGGGAAAAAAATAAAGTCATTTGACAACTAACACTTACTGCAGAAGTGCTTACTTATGCTTTCTAATCTGTTAAATCCTTTTTTTGCCTTTGGGTTATTTTGTTCTAACTTGCTTGTTAAATGAAATGCATGATGCCAAATATTTGAAATATGATCACACAACAGACACATTTAACATCTCGTCCTCTAATTCTGTATTACCTAAAATACTGCAGCATCTTACAGTAAAACATAACAAAGGTCTCTGACAGATCAGGGTGCATTTCGTTTGGCCAACCTGAAAGTGATGACAGGTTGTCTTTAAATCTTGCAGGAGGGGTGGTCAAATTTCCTGTATGTATGACATCAGTTTTAGCACTTAATAGTAAATGGACTACTTTTTAACAGATCTTAAATGCTGGTGGAAATGTATAATTTCCCCTCTTTCAGATGTAAAGGGGTCATGAGTTCTCACAGTTACTCAGTTAACTCTTCTGATCCTCTTCCAGCTCCTGCTTGGAATATGATAAGGGAGCCTCTACCAGGCCCATATTTACTCCATCAATTCATTGGGCCACAACTTTTAGTTAACACCCCCTTTAAGTGCTACACTTGCTATTAGCAGTTATATATAAAAGATTAAATATCTGCCAAGTTATCTCAGATTGTATTTGTTCAGAAACAAATCCAAAACTAATGGTTCCTCATTAGTGAAATATTGGTGGCCCTCATGGGAGGGCCCATAGCCGACCAAACTGCTCACCTGGTTACAGAATCTGTCCGCCACTGCTGTATTAGGCAGCTGTAGAGCAGGAGAATGGAGTCCGTCTCATGCTACCACAAGTGTGAAAGCACCACCAACATTTAAAATTGACAAAACATCAACCAGAAAGCATGGTACTGAGATGTGTCTGTAGTCCCCACTTGCAGAACCACTCCTATACTGAGCGTGTTTTGCTAATTGCCTGTGAAATTGACTGTCAATTAGTGTTGCTTCCTAATTGGACAGTTTGATTTCTCTGAAGTTTGATTTACTTGGTAATATATTGTGTTGTTTAAGTTTTCCCTTTATTTTTTTGAGCAGTGTAGAACAAACATAGAGGTACTGCTAGTGCAACACCCTGCAAAGTCATAACTTTTTAAAAAGTTGCATAGTCACCACAGTCCTCTGTTGGCATATATGCTGGGACTTTTTATGCATTTTGCGACTTTGCATCTTTAAAAAAATATATCCCAGACAGAAAGTAGAGCCCAAGAACATTTATTAAAGTGCCAAAGCTCCTTTGATAGGCAGCGGAGCTGCACACATAACTGTGCCAAGGAGCTGGCTTTATGATAAATAACCCCCCAATGTGTGTATATATGTGTGTGTAAACTATAAGTGTGTGAAAGGTTTCTGTTTGTTTACTATATATGTGTATGCATGTATAAACTTGGTGCCCCTTGGGATAGTACTGTGTATGTTTTTGTCCTCCACTGCCCGTCAGTTTCATTAAGGTGGCTTTGGCCCTTTAATAAATGTTCTTATGCTCTACTTGCTTTCTGGGATTTTTTCTGTCAAAAACAGTCACAAAATGCATAAAAAGTCACAAGACATGAATCTGCCTTTGCACGATGTTACACTAGCAGTAGTTCTACGTTTACGCCAGAATAGTGAAATCTAGCTGTGAAAAGTTGCAAAAAAACTCAATGCGACTTTTTTACACCAACAAAGCCCAGCAATACCAATGGTAAATAACCCCATGTGTCTAGGTATCTATAATCTAAATGCATGATGTGTGTATGCAAGTATCTATAATCTGTAAGTGAATGACGTGTGTGTTATATATATATACTGGTATATGTATGTGTATGTTCTTTGGTGTATGTGTTGTGCTTGTATGATACTCTGTTTGTATGGATCTGCTTACACTGCTGTTATAGTTACTAAAACCATCCACGAAATGTGGACCATTCACATAATACCAAGCCCCAATGCCTTACAACATAGAAACTATGACACAGATGCCAGAGGTGGCACTTGGAGCCCTCTCTGTTGGCACCCCAACTTCACACCAGAGCAGAGATCACAATAAAGGACAAAAAGAATCTTCCTCCCATCCCGGTCAACTTAAAGGGGTTCTCCTGCTCTGCTATGACCTTCAGCTCCATAGAGATAAATGGAGCAGCCTGGGCAACCCCACCAACGAGCAAGTTACGCCCTACCTGTGGATAAGGCCTAACTTGATACGATGGGAGAATCCCTTTAAGACATGAGAAATTTTGAGACCAGAAAGCTGGATCAGAACATCTCAAAAATACAGGTTTTTTTTTTACAGTTTTTATACTTACCAAAAATGGTCCAAGTAATGACCACTGGTGACATCAATCAGTGCACCAATGTGTGTGAGGGGCAAACACAAGATAATTGAGGGTACGTTCACAAACGTATCATAACATCTGAGAAGAGAAGATTTGCCTAGTTACATAGCTTTTTACAAAATGCATTAGTTAACACAATGTTAACAAGTGCATTGACATGTTAACACATGTGTCTGTTAACATTATGTCCTCTTCACAGCTGTTGTGATGTATTTGAAAATGAATACGTTAATGCTACGTGTGAACACACCCTAAGTGCGCCCAGAGCAGAGTGTATGTACTGGCCATGGGCATATAGAAAGTAATGGGGACTTGTATTAGCCCCAAACAATTGTTTAGCACATAGTCCCATTACACGTTTATGTGCTAGATGCCTTACAAGTAGTGATGAGCGTTCTCCAACTTCATTAGAAGTTCAGGGGTCCGGCAAAAACCTACAGGCTCTCCCAGTGCAGGTGTTAATTATTTAAATGCCACTGAGAAAGTCGCGCATGGCATTTAAAGGGGTAAACCCTGTGCCGGCACTACCATTTTGGGAGGGTCATTGCTCCCCGATGGAGTCATACACTAAGCCTTTTTCATGGAGTCTCTAACATTTTATTCTGATTCCCAGTTTCTACTTTCATTTTGCTAATTGGTGAGCATCTTTTCACATTACTGTATGTGCACTGTACTTCGGTAGTCTGAGACACTCCCCTTGTTCTAAGCTAGTCCATCTAGCAGTAACAACTTTATCACTACGATAACCACTTATATCACACTGATGTATACTGTGTATTTTTTTAAGCAAAATGTATACAAATATGCATCCAACTGTATATATATATTTTTTCTCCTCATTGTGTAGATATAAACATTTGATATATTTTAAGCTTACATTTTTAACAGTAAAAAAAACAAGTAGAAGCAAGTTCAGAATCAAATCAGTAGGAAAATATTAAATATACTTATCTTTGAAAACAAAATATATTTAATATAGACCATTATTAAAAAAAAATCATTGTTGGCATCTTGGATGTTTGATATTCACTGATATTTGTTGCCGTTCAATCATGCATTATGTGACTGATGGTGGACTATAGCCAGTTAGCTGTGAGGTTGGCAGAGATACAGGCTGAATGGCATAAAACTGGCACCGATATAAAGCTGGTCACTTTTAAATAAGGAACAAATATGCATGGCAAATGGAGACGGGCAAAACAGCTTAAGAAGTCCATATTTAATTCTAAAGCTGAGACAAAAACTTGGCATGCCCTTTCTTCTGCTCATCTATTGCTAGATAAGGTGCCAGTGGTAACTTGTTAAGTGTATATAAGTGCCATTTTCACATAAACAGAAAGTCATCACATGCTGCAAATTAAACAGTTTTTCTGTAGTTTAACTAATCAAATTTACTATCTGTATCTAGTATTGCAGTTCAAAAACCAGACACCAATTATGGACAAACTCTTTATGTGTGTATAAGAGACACTGATGAACAATCTAACATATATAATAAGCATCATGTAAGTATTATTCCTGTTTTTTAACAGTAAACCAAATTCATGCAGTATCAAAAAAATGACTTCCTTCCCCCTGAGATCACCTGACTAACTAGTGGACCAGTTTACAAAGTTTTAGTAATGCCCCTCTTCCCCATTCTGGTACTTTGGTGTTATTGCATCCACTAACATGACTTGTAGATTATATGACAACACTGTTTAAAAGATTTCTTATAACGACTTACCCCACATTAACAGCCCTTACCTACATATTATTTAAGAAAACATTACCTCAATATATGGAATAATTTTGCAAGAGAAATCTTCCAGCAGCCACTTTTTGGTTAGTTCATGAAATATTACCAATGGAAGGCAGAAGAAAATGATCAAAAAATCCCAGAAGGCCAAATTTGCCAAAAGTGAGTTGGATATGCTTCTCATATAGTAGTTATGGCAAACTATGCACATCACAGCCATATTACCCATAATGCCGATAACAAATATAATGATGGATAAGCACATGACTGCATATGCTCCATATGAATCTTCGGTTAAAGGGTAAAATGGGTTCTTTATGTGCAGCTTTTTATTGGTTGTATTTTTTGGTACTAAAGCTTGGTTAACTTCCATATTATCAGAGAACACCTTCAAATCATTTGTAGCAAATGGTACTGATCCATTTAATGACAATGTGTGAGGTTCTGTCTCTTTTCCTACATTAGAGCTCTGCAAAGTTTCATTCAAATCCACTAAGAATTTTTTTTCACTGTTGGTCTTGTTTGAGCTGTCGTTCCCCTTCTTCCACTGCTGCTCATATGTTTCCCTTTTATTTCTAGCACTGTTGTATACCTTGGCATTATGGTCCAGAGGATGTTGCTCAGGTGTTTCCGCCTTATATCTGGTTTCCATGACTGTGTTGCTCAGTTTTCCATGCTCCTTGGGAAAGGTTTCATATTGCACACTTGGTGCAGGTGTCCTCTGTTCTTGTTTGCCATTTTGCTCATGCGATCCATATTCAGTCAATGGCTTGCTTAAGCTCGGATGGAAAAATATGCAAAGAATGTTCCTTAAAACATTATTATGAGCAGACTTGTCATCCACAGTTTGACTCCTTGTCCTTTTAGAGTAAACTCTGTCTAGAAGAGAGGATGGCTTTTGGCACCAGGTTGTGCCATCTCCACGTTCCACCTTGTTCAAATCATCTTGCAATTTATGATTGCTCACTATTGATGCTCCAAAAAATACAAAAAATATTGTGTAAAATGGTGACTGCATGTTTATAAGAAAACATTCGGTTAAACAGCAAGCAATAAAGAGCAGGTTCCGTGCATGTCACTTGATTCCTGGGTGCCAGACAAAAGCAGTGAGAACAGACAGAGGAAGAATATGGTGTAAATAAATTACACACTCCTTGGAGTAAAGTTTCACCTTTGGAACATGGTGTAAATGACACTGCAGTTCAATGGGTGGGAGTCATTCCAGCATCACTGCACAAACCCTTAGAAAAAGTTCAGGTTGCCAATGCTGTACATTCATCCAAATGCCAGGGCTCCACCCTTTTTGTGCCACCGTCTTTGTAAGAACTGTTAGCTTTCCTCTCGCTGCTCATTTAAATTTTCTTTCAGTGCTTCATTGTAAAGACATCAAGGGGCAGCTTTTCCTCCACTTCACAGTCACAAACGAAAATAATCCCTCCCAGGCTCAGAGTAAACAGGTTGCAGAGATGTCATCAGATCAGATTAAAGGCTGGACAGAAAAAGACAGACAACAGGCTTTCATGGAAGGAAAGAGAGAGCAATCTCCTGGAATATTTCCTTTGTCTGAGTTCTAGGTAGTGTAGCTGGGGAGAAGGTGAAGAAGCCCTTATGGTTGTCTAGGTGTGGGAGAAGAAGGAGCTCTGTTTCTGAAGGCTTCTCCCTGGTTGTACTGCTGCTGTCACTGAGGAGAGCCCCGCCTGCAGGGTTTACAAGCCTATTCTCTGCGCCTGTGTGTGGCTGGAAAGGAGACAGCCTCTCTCCTCCCTTCTCTACACTATCTCTCCATCTAATGTCACTCCAAGCAATTATCACACCTTGTTGTGTGCCCTCACATGTATCTGCTTGCATCTCCAACAACAAGGGAGGTTGTCTAACACTAGCATGGGCATTTTCAAGGCGGTATCACATGCCCTATCGGATTTTTGCAGACAAAGAAAAGATAATCCTTTACCTCAGTACATTGTAGTGGTACTTGCGGCAGCGGTGCCATTCTCTGTCTGGGCACAGCATAGCTAGTTCTCTTAGCACTGACACAAAGGCAGTGCAGGAGGGGCAGTGGGGGACTGAACACAAGCTGGTAATGCTGCAAGTAACATCTACAAGCAGCTGCCTCAATTCTTTCCTAGTAATACAGAGACTCTGCAGTAAAAGCCAAAATGGTCATACCTTTAATTAGATCAACAAGCGGTTAATGCACATTTACAAATGTCCCTTTGCTCCAGGTAACATCCTAAAATATTTCTTAATCTAAAATTAATTAGAAAGAACTAGCAACGATAAAAGAAAAAAACATGTATCTTTAAATAATATAGCTCCTGGGAGGGTGAAAAAACAGCTCACCAAATACTACAGGAGGAGCTAAAATCTTGACTTTACATAGCCTGAAGCCAATCTTATACAGATCCACTGGGGGTAAAATACACTGTCCACATCATATGGGATATATTAGTCAAACATAATTATGTGAATACTGTTTATCTGGAAGCCCAGGCTTCAATAAGGGAGGGCTTTCTTTTATACATAGAGAAAAAGTAAAAGGTATACACTTATACCACACTTATATTTCACCCATGTATGCTATAATGCACTGATTCACACATTTAGCGACACAAGCCAATGAAAGAAAATCGCTTCTTCAATGACTACTTATAAGAAAGACATATAGTTATTGTTACATTTGCATTTTAATGTGTGTATATATAAGCATAATGCTGTATAATACCCAGTGAACTAGAAAAAAGCTACATTCAGTCAACGGGATTGAGTAGGGGATTTGGGTAATTAGAATAGATCATCAAACATTTCCATCATAGCTGTCATAACAAATAGGTCAATACAATTCTTTCACATTTCCCACTAATCCAGGTCTAAAGGCTTTTGTGCTACCACTCATTTCAGTTAGCATAGATTCCACAATGATGTGATGTCCTGATAAATCTCTGCAATGTTTCCCACTCTCTTATTTTTAAACTATATTAAGTCCCCGTTAGGGATTTTTATGCAGGGCCCCAACAACCCTCCTGACTTTTGTAAGGTGAGTCCTAATTAACCCATGATTGAACATAAAGACCAAGACATACGTCAATCTCTTAGTCAAGATCTTCTCCTCTTTAATAATCAAAGTGCATAATATATAACAGAAGAATCATCAAAGAGGCGTGAATAGTATACTCCAAACCTATTGGTCATCAGGGCCCCAACAGTCCCTAAGAAAGAATAAAGGGGTGAAAACAACAGATCTATGAATAAGGTATGAAGGCACATTTTATACTATTCATAGGATTACATTTGATTCAATGGTGGGGGTGGGGAATTATTAAGCAACAAGCTACCAGTGTTGTAAGGCTTTTCAATTAGAAACACTAAACCAAAAACACAATTTGGTGTCCCAATTAAACATAGACACTAAAAGGAAACCAAATATGACTTATTTAGAGTGCAAGTATGTTTATTGAATACAAAAAACATGATTCAAGCACTTCTTGCTAAAGGGCACTCAACAATGCTCTGTGACAAGTATGGGTCTGTTGCAAATATTTAATACATTCAATCAGACAGCTCTCTAGATCAATAGTAACTTTCCAGATGCCTAGTGACACTGGGATAACACTGTGGAAGGCCAGAGAGGTGGTTCACCAGAAGAATTAACCCCTTTGCAGGCTGCTTTTATGCAACAAGTGGGAAGAAAATACATTAAGTTAGCATGTAACCTAATATTTAGTGTAGCCTCCCATATGATCCTGCCTTAAAATTCTTAACAAAGGGCATATCAGCAATGTAGACATTTTAAAAGCAAGCAAAATTTTACTTACGGTGAATTTGTTTCTACTATATTCAATAAACATACATCTCTTGCAAAGTCCTATATAACAACTGTAATACTTTTGGAAACACTAAGTTTGTCTCAAATGTATTAAGAACATGGATCTCTTCTCTAACCTGCCCCTGTCAGACTCTGCCAGAAGGTCTTAGAGAACTGTAGGCAGTAAACTTGTTTCTAGACCGCGGAGTGCAGAGGTTGTCGGCATCCTGGAGTCACCCACCGTGTCACCTGTGCCAGTACACCAACATCCTGAAAGTAGCAGAGGTCGGCATGCATCTGGAATAGGTGAGTACAACGTTATTGTTTTCATAGGGATGTATTACTGGGGTTGGGGGAGGCAGTATATACCCTGTTTCCCCAAAAATAAGACAGTGTCTTAAATTTTGCTCCTAATTTTGCTCCTAAAGAGGCACTAGGTCTTATTTTCAGGGGATGTGTTATTTTTCCATGAACAAGAATTTACATTTATCGTTGAACAAAAAATCAACTTCTCTAACATCCTTATAACCCCCAATATCTCATGTTTAGTAAAAGCACTTTCCATAAATGACCCTTCTTATCCTGGAAGCTGCTGGGATCACATTTGTAGCACAACAACCAGTGATTTACTTCCATGAATTCTTCCCCATGTCGCAACCTTCTGCAGCATCTTAAAGATCTACTAATACTAATGTATGTCTCGGGGGGAGCTTCTGCAATGGCTGCCACTAGGTCTTATTTTCAGGGGAGGCCTTATATTTCTAAGCCTGAACAAAATTGTACTAGGTCTTATTTTCGGGGATGACTTATTTTAGGGGAAACAGGGTAGATGTAGTATGTATTATGTAGTATGCTATATTCAGTGGGGTCCCCACCCACCTTAATCTGGCACCGATTACAGCTACAACGGAATGCGGGACTACGGTAGTGTTGATCAGATACTCTAGACACTAACTGTAAAAAAACAGCAGAAGGCCCGAATCTAGTGGTTCTTAATGTCCAATACAACCCTGTCTCAAGTATCACCAAGTCCACCAACTGTTTGTTGGTGCCACTCCTCCATCTGCTGCAACACTAATAGAGGAAGGGAGGGATAAAAGGGGCTCCAGGAAGGCCAATGCCACAACTGACATGACAAGGACCTCACAGCAGAACTGCTACTACCAATATCAAACCTACTTCATGTTAGCATAACCCCGTTTGCAGCATATGACCACTTCCATTTTAAGTTTTTCTCTCCATACCTTCAAAAATCCATACATAATCCAATGTATACAGAGCTGTGTGAGGATTGTTCACTGCATGATAAATTGACAGTTTTATGTTCCATGCTGTGTACCGGGATGAGGGAAACAAATTCCAAAATATTGGGAAAATTATGAGAAAACTTATTTAAACCATATACTTGTGTGCTTTGTTTTTACAGCCTCAACTTTATTCTTTGAGTTAGTACGGTAACCTGGATACCAAATTTATATAGTTTTTTATTACATTATATTAAGATAAAAACCTTTTTTGCCATATTCTGAAGCCAATAACTTTTTCATAGTTTGGTGTATGGACCTGAGAAAGGTGTCATTTCTTGAGGGACAAGTTGTTGTTTTCATTGTTACAATCTTGGGTCGGTTTTGATCGATTTTTATTTGAGATTTTACGTGTTGTGTAATAGCAAAAAAAGTCAAAATTTAGATTTGAGAGCGGTTTTCCATTATGAGGTTCATCGGCAGAAAGAACAATTTTTATATTTTGATAGATCAGGAATTTTAGGATGCGGTGATACCTAACATGTTTATGTTTAATCTGGTGAAAGGGGGGGGGGGTTATTAGAATTTTTTTAAAACTGTATTGCTAGCCATGACAACCATGTAACCCTTGGTATGGGTCCCGGCAGTCATAGTAACTGATGAGAGCCCTCTATAGACGTCACATGGGGTGTTGGCTGGATCCAAGTTGGGGCATCTACGAGGCACCATCATTAAAGGAAACCTACCACTTGAAGTGGCAGGTTTCAGATGGAAATACCGAGCACCAGCTCGGTGCCGGAGCTGGTGCCGGAGCTTATTTTTGTTAGTGTTTTAAACCGCTGTATTGCGGTTTAAAACACTTTTTAAACTTTATAGCCGCAGGGAGGTACGCGCTTGGCGCTTACCATGCGCGCGACCATGCGCGCGGCTAAATAGGAAGTGCGCCGGCTATAAAGTTTAAAAAGTGTTTTAAACCGCAATACAGCAATACAAAAATAAGCTCCGGCACCAGCTCACCCTGAGCTGGTGCTCGGTATTTCCATCTGAAGCCTGCCACTTCAAGTGGTAGGTTTCCTTTAAACTGCCACCATCATGTTTGATGCCGGAACTTAAGGGGTTTACAATCGTAGGTGTTAGCTGCATAATGAAATCTTGGTCTGGACGAGCACACAGCACATGTGAATAAGGCCTTATATTATGCAGTCAGGTAATGCTAGTTGTAGAATCCATAGAGCTAGACAATGCTCCAATACCTGTCTGGCACCAATATGTTAGATCAGCGCAGGAGAGGAAGGTAAATGCAATGTTTATATCATCTTGAGCGTCCAGTTATCCAGAAGACTGTGGGTGAGATGTACCATTCATGTTGGAGGTCCTCGGGCCTCACAGGAGAAGGCAGTGGAAAGGTTAAAATAGTATAAAATATATTTTTTATTTTCTTATTTCTCTTGCTTAAACCAGGGATGTGTTATATAATTGGAAAAATATGGTATTCAAATAGGCAGCAAGAACTTTATCCACATCGATAAGATTACTTTTGTAATGATGTTTTAAAGGTCACCAATATACATAAAAGGTTTTCTTATTTAGACACATGGTGAACATACTGTCACCAATTTAGACCTACTTTACTAAACAATACCTTCTGCCAAGTACAGTCAGTTTTCTTTTACAGGGATACTGTCTGCCCTATGGATACACTTTAAAGATACCTTATTTTCAGGTACCTTTAGCTTAATGATGAAATTTTATTACCGTATATACTCGAGTATAAGCTGACCCGAGTATAAGCCGAGACCCCTAATTTTACCACCAAAAACTGGGAAAACCTATTGACTCGAGTATAAGCCGAGGGTGGGAAATGCATTGGTCACAGACCCCCCCCCCAGTATATAGCCAGCCAGCCCCCTATAATATACAGCCGTGCCCCCAGTAGTATACAGCCGTGCCCCCAGTAGTATACAGCCGTGCCCCAGTAGTATACAGCCGTGTCTCAGCCTGCCCCCAGTAGTATACAGCTGTGCCTCAGCCTGCCCCCAGTAGTATACAGTACAGCCGTGCCCCCATTAGTATACAGCACAGCCCAGAATAAAAAAAATAAACTTATAAACTCACCCTCTGGTGGCCCTGATGCGCAGCGCTGCTCCCCCGATGTCATCGCGGCTCCTCTTCTGGCTTGCTGGCTGCTCTTGTTGCTTCAGCGTGCTGGAAGAACATGGCGGTGCCCAGCACGCTGAAGCAAGAAGAGCAGCTGGGAAGCCAGAAGAGGAGCCGCGATGACATCGGGGGAGCAGCGCTGCGCATCGGGGCCACCGGAGGGTGAGTATATAAGTTTATTATTTTTTTAGTCCATTTTTAATTACTTTTTGGTAGTATTGACTCGTGTATAAGCCGAGGGGACGTTTTTCAGCACATTTTTTGTGCTGAAAAACTCGGCTTATACACGAGTATATACGGTAACTCTTTCTGGGTGGAGGAAAAGAAAATCAATTTTTCTTTTGGATTTGTAGACATTTTTTTGGTGGCCATTTACCTTACCATATGTTACCATATGTTATCTTTATTCTATTGGTCACTGTGATTACAGCGATACCTCATATATATATTTTTTTATTTTCCTAGTTATGCTGAAGCTGGCGCTGTAGTACAGTGAAATATAGCACGTCCTATATTTTTTCATGCATGGTCAGTTAATGTGTGCTCATCACACCATGACCAGGCACCATAAACGTCAATGGGGACCGATACCCAGCCACAAACTGTGTGGTCCCCCAGACGTGTTCTTGTGCATGAGGTCTTACAAACATGGATGATGACATTGTTCAGCACACTACAGAGATGAGTAACCCAAACATAATACCGCTTGCCAGGGTCGTAACTAGGAGAGGCAAGGCCCCATTGCAGATATATAAATGGGGCCCGCTTAAAAATTTACATTTTCTTGGATTAATGGTTCAATAAACTAATATATTTAATATGGGTAAAGTGACAAAGAGAGTTGCTTGTTGTTACAGTAATATCTTAACAGATGACTAGGGTATATGATTTTATAGAGAAGGGATTATTTTAAATCTAGTGATAACAGAACTCTTTTATACTGAAACTTCACTGATTAAGTATCAGGATATTTGTTAGATCCTATACTTCGTATTCATAGACACACATAGATTTATTTACAAATCACAACATTGATGTTAGTGTTGCAGGATACAGTGGTCACTGAAGCTAGACCGAGAGTCCTGCTAATCTCAATACTCAGTCACATCGCTTTATTTAAAATATAGACACACTTAGGCAGCCCCCTAACATGTTTCGGGATTATATTGCGTCCTCAGGGGATATCGGGACTGAACCCCATTATTGAGTAAATAAGATCCCAAATTGCTGTCCAGAAGCTTGTTACTACCTGGCAGTTCCGTTAGTAACCAGTAGGAATGAACATTCATGTCCGCATTGCCTGAAACATTTGGAATCAATTGAAAGGTGCATTGCAAATAATCTGGAAGGGATCATGTACCCCCTCAACAGCATTTTACAGCCATCTTCAATCAGCCAGGTGTTAAAGGGGTTTTCCCACAAACAAAAGTTAGGCCCTATCTATGGGATAGGGCCTAACTTGCTGATCAGTAGGGGTCTCAGTGCTGAGACCCCCGAAAATCACGATAACGAGGGGTCTGATGGGGTCCCACGTAACTCAGATCCCTAACGCTCTGTCAGACTAATGGAGTCAATGTAGTAACTTTCCAAGCCAACATGAAGCTACAGATTTGATGATAATGGTGGACTCCAGAGCAAGTAAAAGAGTGAGAATCTTGAAAAAACTGCAGTGTTCTACAACCATCTACCACCGAGTAGTCGCAAATTCTATAGAAACCTTTTTCAACCACCATCTTATGCAGTCCAGGTATGAAGTCAGTATTACTGCAGATGGTAGCCTAAAGAATGTTGCTCCTACAGAGCCATCATTTGGGAAAGGACCAGAGCTAGAATCACAGGGTTACAACCATAGAACAGCCTCAAAAGGTGCTGGTTGGCAAAGCCCATTTAGGAGTATAAACCTCAATAGTCCAAGTTTGAGGGACTATTGGAGGTCTAAACTCAGTAACATGCCTCGCCTCGTGCCCTTACCATCCCATCTTGACTCAAGCTAAAGAAATAAGATCTATGGCTCTATGTGTTTAATCACCAGCTTGACATAAAGCCTACCTGTTCCTCATGAATATAATCAGACAAAAAGCTAAAAACTTGGTCATTAATTTGAGGTCAAGATATGTGAGATCTATAGTTAGCCATGTCAGAATGATCTTTTTCTGGTTTAGGAAACATGTGAATATAGACAGTATTGGTGTAAGAAGGAACTTGGACCCCCTTTCTATAGGTATTAAACAACTTGGGTTTTCAGCAGCCTACTACCAGAAATGTATAGATATTATGGCATACCAGCTATCCAAATTGGTCCAGGTGCTTTATTGGCACTCAAAGATCTAAAGGGGTTGTCCAAGTTTATTAAAAAAAAATTCTTTAACTTTAAAGCATTTCTTAAATTTTTACAAAAACCCAAAATGCTATAAATAAATGAATATAACAAAACTATCTCATTAGTCACAAAATGTTGCTTAATTAGTTTGATTTTATGAGTTATCATCAAGATGGCTGCCACTGGAAACTACAAGTCCCTTGATTCTTTAGTTCTCAGTGACAGCTCCTCCTTCATATGCTGTGCTCCCAGTGATGATATAACAGACTGTCCTGCTCTTTTACCATAGTAATGATGTGTAACTGCCATCACTGCACATCACCTCATTGAGATGGGTCTCACCACAACACTGGCCATAACAACGCAACCAAACAACTACAGGCAAACTTAGTAATCATCGCATGATAACCCTAACCCATCCAGGTGCAAGAAATGTGATTTGGAAATGTGACCAGCGGTCGTCTTTTGTTCTGTGTTTGCTCCGCATGGAGAAAATCAATGGACTGATTAAAGGGCTAGTAGCATTTTAATACTCCATCATTCTGCTGAGGGGATCAAAATATGAAATAACTAATTAAATATTAGCTTATATTATAAGGACCCATTTGTATATGAAATATGCTTATTCCTGGAATATCCCTTTAAAGGGGTTGTCCGAGTTTTGATGAAAAAATATATGTGGCCGGGAGCGGGCTGCCTAAAACAATAAAGCTGTACTTACCTCCCGGTGCCCTCCCGTATCCAGCGCTGCTGTCTCTCCGGTCCGGGCGCCATGTAAACAAACATGGCCGCCGGAGCAGCGCTGCATTCAGCTTCCGGCCGGACACGACAACCTTCTGGCCCCCATACACAATGCTGTGTATAGGGACGGATAGGCGTACCCGGCCACTGCCGGCCGGAAGCTGAATGAAGCGCTGCTCCGGCAGCCATGTTTGTTTACATGGCGCCCGGACCGGAGCGACAGCAGCGCTGGATACGGGAGGGCACCGGAAGGTAAGTACAGCTTTATTATTTTAGTCAGCCCACTCCCGGCCACATATATATATATATTTTTTTAAACTCGGACAACCCCTTTAATTCTTTGTGTTTGTCATTACAGTTTAAAAAAAATAATAAAATGATGTTGCCGAGTCAGGCTGCAAAGCCTCCTCTGTCCTCTAGTGCAGACACTCTTGCTTACAAAGAATAGAGGAGGAAGGATTACAATGCAGAGTGGTGGGGATGACCAGGGGCAGACTGGCCATATGACCCACCGGGATTTCAGTCAAGGACCGCTCTGGGACTGGTGGAGCCGGTGGAAAAATAAAAGACTATGCACTCACCTTTCCGACACTCCCCTGCAGTTTCGCTACTTGATGCAGTCCCGCTGGCAGTGATATAGCTCTGTGTGCGCCACTGTCGCACAGACTATGGTGGCAAGTGGCTGATATCATAGTCTATGAGCCGACGGCGCGTATGGAGTGGTCACTGCCAGTCAGAATGACTGCATCAAGTAGCGGAGCTGCAGGGGAGTGTTGGAAAGGTGAGTACATATTATGTGCTGGGCAGGGGACTGGCTGGCTGTATACAGGGAGGATCTGTTTGGCTATATACTAGGGGGCTGTCTGTATACTGGTGAGGTTCTGGCTGGCTGTATACTGGGGGAGGCTGGCTGTCTATATACAGGAGACGGGCTGGCAGTGTTATATGGCATGGTAGTTATATTCCTGTACATAGCAGTATTATAGAAGATATATTTTTGTGCATAGGGGGTAGTATTATAGAAGTTATATTTTCCCACACCGGAGGCACACAGTAGTTATATTCTTGTACACAGTGGGCAGTATTATAGAAGATATATTCTTGTACATAGGGGCAATTTTTATTAGTATAAACAAACAGAAAATATTACAATACATTCTCATCAGAATGAACAAACAGTTAATTGACAAATATCATACAGATCAGAGAATAATAAATTCATAATAATCTTAACTCAAAAAGTCCATCACTGGTAAAAAGAAAAATGTGGAAATTAATATAATTACTTGAAGAATTATCCCAGACATATGTTCCTCCATAACTTAACATTATTACCAGTTTTTTAACCTCTATGGATCGTATCCACCTCAGCTGCGTTCATAGGCTGGAAGGACTCGCTGTGTGCAGACACTCTGGTCCTGGTGTGCCAGTGGTAGTATTTAATTGTAGTGATGATCAGGTACATGGTCCCTTGGTCTATGCCGGCTACCTGTGGTGTCACCCCATAGATTATGTCTGGGTATGTCAGAGACTGCAGTTTTGCTATTTTGAGTCTGTGGGACACCTCCTGCCATATCTGCCTCAGTAGTAAAGTGCTCCATGGTATCCTCCTGCTGACATCCCAAGGGGCACAAACGCTCAGAGAGATTCAAGAATTTTAAATTGCCCCTGACAAAAATCCTCCCATGCAGTGACAACCAGGCGATATCAAAGAGCTTTGCAGGGAGTCTCGGACTATTGAGGAACCTCAGGCTTTCCTGCAGGGTGGCCGTTGTGCAGTCCCTCAGAGCTGGCTGAACAGTATAGAAGGTCCTACAGATATTGGTATAAAGGTCCTTCCTGGTCTTACTCTCCAAAAATGTCTTGTCTAGCCTCCACTTCTGAGACCATACTCCAGTTACTAAGGGAGGAAGCCAGGAGTCCATCGACCCCTCTTGAGACTGCCGCCTCGCACCCAAGACTCTGCAAAAGGCAATATCCAGTCCATGACACTACTTACCCACGGGAGACCATTATTTGAGTCCAGGCAACCAAAATTTACTTTCAGAAACATGGAGTCAAAAAATACCCTTTCTCCTCTGCAGGTAGGTGATCCCTCTTTTTACTGTGTTCAACCTGTTTCCCCATAAAAGTTGGAAGAACAGGCTAAAGAGCCGAGCGGAGAAAGATTCTGGCAAAGGAAAGACGTAACAGGAAGACAGGGACCAGGTAAGTTTTCATCAGAGTAACTCTTTCTCTATAGGTCAGCCTCCAGTTCTTCCATCGCTGAACCTTTATATTTCCGGCTTCCAACTTCTCTTCCCAATTTAGTATGGAATTATCTTCCCTCCCAAATTTCACCCCAAGGATTTTAATATGGGTGGAGGCTTTGGCGAATTGTGGCAAATCAAAGCCAGGAGCAGTATCCAATGTCCAGAAAGCTTGACTCTTCTCAAAGTGGACCAAAGACCCAGAGGCCTCTGAGTAACTTCTGATGGCTGCAGACAACATCTCCACCTCATGAGGCTCAGATATCACCACAGTCACATCATCCGCATAGGTGACTACATGCAAAGGCAAGCAATGGGGGACCGGCACCCCCTGAAAATCACACCGCTGCAATGATCGCAGACACAAGTCTATGGCAAACACATAGAGCAGTGGACTCAGGGGGCAGCCCTATCACATCCCTGCCTCTACTTCAAAAGTGTCCCCCTGCCAACCATTGATCAGAGGAAAGCTCTTCGCCTCTCTGTACAAAGTTCTCAGCCAATCTATAAATTCTCCTGGAATACCGTACTTTGACAAAGTGGCCCATAGATAATCGTGATCAACCCTGTCAAAGGCTTTAGCCTGGTCCAGACCTACAACATATCTCCCACACCTCAGAGCTTTACATCTCTCAAATATCTCTCTAATCGAGATGACTGCTCCACAGATGTTCCGCTCTTTTACTGTGCCGTACTGAGAGCCTGCCAACAGTGCCGGGGACAAACAGACTAACCTAGAGAATAGAATTTTTGCCAGAATTTTCCTGTCGACATTCAAGAGGGCGATCGACCTCCAGTTCTTGATGTCACTAGGCTCCTTACCTTTGGACAGCAGAATAAGGGAGGACACTCTCATGGATGGAGGCATTAGGTGATTTTCTATACAATTGGTAAGCACATCCACAAGAATCGGGGCTAAGAGGTCTCTGAACTTCTTATAGAATTCACATGTTATCCCATCAGGACCTGGTGCCTTCTTCAGATGTAACTTATTGAAGGCCTCTTTAACCTCCTCCTCTGTTATTCCTGCTGCAAAGGAGAAAAGTGTCAGGACTGGGAGTTGCCTCCAAGAATTGAGCCATTTTCTCTTTATCCAAAACCTTCTTCTGAAATAACTCAGCATAGGATCTCACCACCCCCAGGATACCCTCCCGAGATTCCTGTAAAACTCCCTGGGAGTTGGTGAGACCTGTGACCGATTTCTTGGCCACGTGTTCCCGGCAATTTTCATACGGATCAGGAACGCCCAGTTTTCCGTAGTCCCGCTCGATAACCAGGGACGTGTAGCTGCTGTACTGATACTGCTTTATCTCAGATTTCAGTCAGTCAATCTTTTGTTTTTCATCCCCACGCGTCAAATACAGTGGCTCCAATTCTTTCCGTAGCTTGAGATACTGGCTGTACTTACTCTTATCCTTCTTAACTGACAGTCTCTTTAAGAGGGACCTGATCTCCTCCTTGACGTTCTCCCACCAATCAGATATGTTGTCATAGAAATATACTCTCTGGAGCTGGTCCTGAAAAAGGGATTGGATACAATTTTGGACATAGGCATCATCCAGGATACTGGAATTAAGCCTCCATAACCCCCGACCAATATCCTAGCGGTTAGTGGCTCCTAGGTGAAACAATAAGACAAGATGGTAAGTATATGGGACAACCTTCTCGCTTATACCACTAACATTCTCTGAGGGACTCACAAATGCCATATCGATCCTGCTATGCCTGTCAGCACACGTATAGGTGTACCTAGGTTTCCTCCCGTCCAAGGTAAATACATCGCGTAGGTTTGCCTGTGATATTATGCTCTGTAGGACCCTGGAGTCCCTGACCACTGCTCTGCCTGAGGATCTGTCACCTAAAGTCATGACAACATTAAAGTCACCCGCCATTAGTAGAGGTAAATAAATGCTGCTAAACCTCATTGAATAGCTGGATTCTCTCTGTCACTGTCCATGGGTCATAGCTGTTGATCAGTAGGAGCCGACTACCATGGATGGTGACTTCTAGCACCAGGCACCTCCCCATAGCGACCTCCGTCAGCCTGTGCACCGTCACGTCTGTGGTGTTAAATAATATGGCGACCCCAGCGTACGGCTCCACAGCCAGTGATCAGTAAGAAGGACCAGACCATCACTCACACTCAGCCTCACGGAGATGCCCAAATGTGGTCAGATGGGTCTACTGCAGGAAGATGACATCAGCGTCCAGATATCTCAGGTGGTCATACACAGCGTGTCTAGTCCTTCTTACTTTAATGCTGTTGACATTGCTAGAAGTAACTTTAAGAGAACCCAGCCATTACAACGAAAAAAAGCAGAGCAGTGACCCCCATCATCATGAGTCAGAGTCAAAGTCCTCCATGTCTGAATCCTCAGTGTATCTACAGGAGGGGGCTTCTTCTTAGTTGGAGGATCCCCTGTGTCCACCTCACACTCATTATCACTTCTTTCCAGCTCTTTTTCAAAGTCCCCATCAGAGTCTGACAAAGCATCAAACCTGTTGGAAAGGACAATGACCCCGGCATCACCACTGGACTTTCTCCTGGTCTTAGGCTCCGCACTGTACTCCTCAGGCTTACGGGAGGATTTGTCTTTTTTCTTCCTTTTATTCTTTTTCACCTCCTCATATTCAGTAGATGTTACAGAGGTGGCAGCCTGAGGCTGGTCGTGGGTTGTTACAACCTCCACACTCCCCTGAGCACTGTCTGACTGCTGGGGTTCTGCATCACCTGACCCCTGTACCTCCCGCCTAGTCAGTATTTGCCCTGACACCAAGGCCCCCTCCTCTAAGGCGTCTGCCTCCTGCACCATCTCATCATCAGAAAAGTCCCTGGCGATGTTATGCCAGGCCTCCGGGCAATCCTTGTGTGGGTGCCCAATCTCTCCGCAGAGGTTACATCTGACCGTCTCACAGGTGGCGCTGAGATGGCCGACCTCCCCACACAAGTTGCATTTAACTACAGTACATACTTTGGCCACGTGACCGATCCTACCACACCTAAAACACTTTCGTGGTTGCCCGGGATAGAAGCAGACGCCCTTTTCTCTGCCTATATAGAAGGAGTTGGGGACGTGTAGGGTAATGTTGTTAAACTGCCTCAACTTCACCAGAACCTTCCACCCTCCAGTCCAGATACCGTCGGCGTCTCGGTTCTTAGTGAGGTCATACACCAGATCACAATGGCGCCTGAGCCACACCAGAATGTCCTGAGGGGGAACTGACTTGTTCCAGAATATTATATTGACCACCACGGTACCTGGTCTGGATATGGGGACAAACACAAACTTGCTCCAACCATCAGTGTCCCTGAACCGGGGGAGTTTATCCCAGAACCTGTCCAGACTTGACATGAGCTTAAAGCTGACATCGTAGCCCTGTCTGTCTGGCAGGTTGATGACCGACAGGATGTCATCTGGGGAGAACCCCATCTGGCGACACAGGAGATCCCGCACCACAAACCTCCCATCTGTGAGATCTTCCTTATTGCCTCTGTTTTTAAAGCGCACCACATTCCTCCTTTTGAACGCCTGCCCTGTGTAGTGTGCGCCGGAGAAGGAGGGAGCGCCGCGGCTCCAGGCGCTTTTAGGAGGTTCCGGATGGGGCTCACTCCTGGTATTGGGGGGAGGGTCTGATCTAGAGGGACCTGACTTTACAAAGGGGGTGGATGTTAAAGGGGGGAAGTCACACACATTATCTTGTACAACCCCCTGCCCCCCATCCACCTCTATGTTATCCCCCAGTGGCTGTACCTCCCAGATAGACTGAGGGTCCTCTCCATCCTCCGGCCCCTCAGGTACAGCAGAATGTCCTACAGTGTCCCCAGTCTCAAGCACATTAGAGTTCTCCTGGGTCACCGCATCACCCTGACCCATAGATGAAAGTTCACCATCCTGCTGCTGCACAGACACTGTTGGGACTTGTGGTACTACAGGTCCATGCACCTGCTCTGGTGTCTGTCCCTTCTGGAATGAGAAGCTTGCAGGCTTGATAATCTGTGTAACAAGTGGGGGGACATCTGGGGGGATGGGTCCTGCTTGTGCTGTAGGGGCCCGGGGCCCAGAGTCACAGCTCTGCCTCTGCTGGTAGAAGCGCTCCTGGTTCCTGTATGACTCGGCTAGGGGTCCCATCCTCTCCAGGACACAGTCCATATCCCTGACCACCTGTGCAAGCTCTATGCTTAGTCCCTGCAGCTTGTTGTTATACAGGGTGCTGCTTTCAGGGTGCAGTGTAAGAGAGTACATACAGTCTATTTGCATCTGCAGCATTTTCTTACCAGGGTCGGTATATTTATTCCTAATATTATTGTTGTCATAGTTTGTACTTCACTCTCTGTACCCTCTCTGCTGCTGTAACGCTGTGAATTTCCCCACTGTGGGACTAATAAAGGATTATCTTATCTTATCTTTTCTTATCTCCTCCGTCATCTGCAGCTCTGGTGCCTGTGCGGTCTCCTTCCCCTGCTGTGCTGGTCGGGGTGCAGCTCCAGATGGTTTTGGTGCACTCGTCTCCTTCCCAGGCTTGTGGCTTGCACTGGCAAGGGCCTGTTCACACTTAGCAGGGCTTGTAGTAACAGTCTGCGGCTTTACTGCTTTACTGCTGCTCCAGGCCTAGAGCGGACATGCTGGACACCACCTCCCTCTGCTGCAGGTTCTCTCGCAGAGTCTGTCTCTCTAGGGATGTTCTCCTCTGTCTGGGTGCAGGAGTGGGGGGCTGTGCACCTGCTGCTTTTCTCACACTATGCTGCATCAGCGTGCTCCTCCACGCTGACTGGTCATACAACTTGCTGCTTTCATTGCTGCTTCAGTTACTTCCACTTCTTCACTCTGTCTCATCACAACTGCATTGTCTGCAATCTGTCCACAATCTTTACTGGTTACTTTGGGATTTGCATCCCTAGAAGGTTTTTGGGAGTTCACTCCTGGTGTAGGCCTGGAAGCCTAGGCCTTGCCTGGGGAATCTCCCCACCCAGGGTGGCCCCGCCCTGGGCTAGCTCCAGACGTGCAGAGACTCAGGAGCTCAGCTCACACACGTCCGCACAGCAAGGGGGCAGGATTATAGTAGTTATATTCTTGTACATAGTGGGCAGTATTATAGAAGATATATTCTTGTACATAGGGGGCAGTATTATAGTAGTTATATTCTTGTACATAGTGGGCAGTATTATATAAGATATATTCTTGTACACAGTGAGCAGTATTATAGTAGTTATATTCTTGTACATAGGGGGCAGTATTATAGTAGTTATATTCTCCCACACAGGAGGCAGTATTATAGTAATTGTATTCTTGAACATAAAATGCAGTATTAGAATATATCTTACTTAGGGGCAGTATTATAGTTGTCACATTCTTGTTTATCGGAGAAGTTATTGTAGTAGTTTTTTTTTGTGTATATACGACAGTATTAAGTTGTGTTCTTTTTAAAAAGAAGCTTTATTCCTGTATAAGGGAGGCAGTCTCTTTCTCTACATGTTCATTTAGACCATCAATTAATAGTTTGTGTGGAGTTTAAGACAAAAAGGGAGAGAAGGCCACAGCATCCAATATGATGAAAAAAGGTTAAACCTTTATTCACACAGGCATAGAAAAAAGTGAATAGTAAAAAAAGTTTGTATGCAGCTCACCCACTCGTCATGCTTCTTAGGAACAATTCACATTGGGAGGTTACATTCAAACACGTATGGCTGGCACGTGTGGGAGTGCAATCGCGTTCTGCCGCTTGGACTGCGGGCGAAATTCTTGGACTTCAAAAAGGTGAGGAGACGCGGCACATCCTTTTTAAAATGTTGAAATTTTATTGAAGATTCTTTAAAACATCACCGGTGGTAGTGAAATCGCCTACGCGTTTCGAGCACGTCCGTGCTCTTACTCATGGCATACACTTCAATACACAGGTAAAATATTTAAAACCATAAACCACCAATCAACGTGGAGGGGGTGTGTGCACATACGTAACGTGTGACGTCACCGGAGGTGTGAACTTCCTGCGGTGGTGCCGCACGTGTGTGGATCTCCTAGATGTCAGCATGACAAAGTAGGGAGAAAAAAAACACCCACGTGACGAATGACCTCACCAGAGGTGTGGACTTCCTGCGGCGGTGCCATACGTATGTGATTTACCTAAATATAAAAAAAATGACAGAATAACAACATTTGCAAAATAGACACGTTAGTCTAAAACCTAAAATACCACAAAATGTTGTGTTGTAATGTCTGCCAAAAATATATAAGAATATATGGAGAACAGCAAAAGAAGAATATAAGTTGAAAAAATAATGAATAGTCAAGTTATCTAATAGAGAAACGAAAGATCTGATCTTAAGTTCAAACCTCCAGGAGCCCTAGTGCCCAATTTAAAAATCCAGAAGGCTTCTCATTTCAAAAGGATTTTATGTCTGTCGCCTCCTCTCTTGCCCTTATGAATTTTTTCAAGACCAAAGAAACGAAAAGTAGAAACATCCCCCGTATGGATAGTGGCAAAATGCCTGGATGCTCCCGACATGTTACTTTCAATGTTTTTGGAGCAATCCCGGAGGTGTTCTGCAATACGTGTCTTCAATTTTCTTGTGGTGCATCCTACATAGGATACATCACATATTTCACATCTGATAACATAGACTACAAATTTAGAATCACAATTGATAAACGTTTTTATGATGTGTGGTCTGTCGTCACTATCAAGTGTTAAAGATGATGTCTGTTTGGCATATGGGCATATGTTACATCTTGTAGAGCCACAACGGTGGAAGCCTTTTGTGCTTAACCAAGTATTTTTGCTATCTCTATTGGCATAATTTTGGAAAAGGCTAGGAGATAATTTAGTGCCCAGGGTGGGGCCTTTCTTGGACACAAAGTTGCAGCCGTTTTTGAGTATGGTATTCAGTCTATCATCTTGACACAAAATGGGTAGATTACTTTTCAGAATGCTCACAATGTGGGGGAAGTCCACACTGTATTGGGTAGAGAAGGTGACCTTGGGGTTATGAACTTTATGTATGGTAGATCTACTTTTAATCTTTAAAAGACTTTGTCGGTCCTTCGATGAGGCTATATTAAATGCCCTATTGATGGACCATTGAGGATAGTCCCTAGACAAAAGTCTCGCACTCAGGAATTTGGCTTGATCTAGGAAGTCTTTCTCATCTGAACAGGCTCTTTTGAGTCTGATGAACTCCCCTACTGGTATAGCTTTTAGAGTGTGGGCTGGATGATTACTTTTGGCGCTAAGGACCGTATTGCCCGCTGTTGCTTTTCTAAACAGAGTTGTCCTAACCCTATGTTCCGATGCGCAACCTATTAACATGAGGTCCAGAAAGGCCATTTTTTTTACATTCCAATCGAACGTGAAACGGAGGTTAACATTATTAGAGTTTAGATGGGCAGCAAAACCTGGCACAGACGACACACCTCCCGACCACACTATGAGTATGTCGTCGATGTATCGCCCGTACCAGGCGATGCTCTCCAAAAATGGATTTTGTTCCGAATAAATGAATTCTTCCTCCCACCAAGACATGAAGAGATTCGCCAATGAAGGCGAAAAACGCGCCCCCATTGGTGCTCCTCTGGTCTGCAAAAAGAAAACGTCATCAAATGAAAAGAAATTGTGTGAGAGTAGATATTTAGTCACATCAATTAAGAACTCACACAATTCCACCGAGTACAGACTAGATTTGTATAAATGATGTGCCAATGCGGTAATTGCCAGGTCATGGGGAATAGCACTATAACGAGAACTAACGTCACAAGTGACCCATATGTACTGTTCATCCCATACAAATTTATCAAAAACTCTAAGGACCTCCTTGCTATCCTTCAGGTATCCCGGTAACCTAAGTACCAAAGGCTGCAACAATCTGTCTAGCCATTCACATAAATGTTCGTTAAGTGAGCCTATTCCCGATATTATGGGTCTCAGAGACGGGGGAAAGGTGTTCTTATGTATTTTGGGTAACCCATGAAATATGGGTGTAACAGGGTGGGGCGGACAGAAAGCATCTACGTTATTCTCTGGTATAATACCCAGAGCTACCCCTTCTTGTATAAGATCACAAATTAATTTCTGAAATATCGGCGTAGGATCTGCATCAATTTTTCTATAAGTTGATTTATCATCAAGTATGTTCATGGCTAGTTTTTTGTATAGGTTCCTACCCAAAGCAACAACCTTACCCCCTTTATCCGCCATCCTTATGATAATTTGTTTATTCGATTCTAATTCAGTGAGGGCTCGCCTCAAGCGGGGGGTTAAGTTGTCATTGTAGGATTGTGACTCTTTTTTATTTAGATTTAATAAGTCACGTTCCACTACCTGTTGGAATTGATCCATCATCTTTAACACTTGATAGTGACGACAGACCACACATCATAAAAACATTTATCAATTGTGATTCTAAATTTGTAGTCTATGTTATCAGATGTGAAATATGTGATGTATCCTATGTAGGATGCACCACAAGAAAATTGAAGACACGTATTGCAGAACACCTCTGGGATTGCTCCAAAAACATTGAAAGTAACATGTCGGGAGCATCCAGGCATTTTGCCACTATCCATACGGGGGATGTTTCTACTTTTCGTTTCTTTGGTCTTGAAAAAATTCATAAGGGCAAGAGAGGAGGCGACAGACATAAAATCCTTTTGAAACGAGAAGCCTTCTGGATTTTTAAATTGGGCACTAGGGCTCCTGGAGGTTTGAACTTAAGATCAGATCTTTCGTTTCTCTATTAGATAACTTGACTATTCATTATTTTTTCAACTTATATTCTTCTCTTGCTGTTCTCCATATATTCTTATATATTTTTGGCAGACATTACAACTAGAGATGAGCGAACACTAAAATGCTCGGGTACTCGTTATTCGAGACGAACTTTTCCCGATGCTCGATTGCTCGTCTCGAATAACGAACCCCATTGAAGTCAATGGGAGACTCGAGCATTTTTCAAGGGGACCAAGGCTCTGCACAGGGAAGCTTGGCCAAACACCTGGGAACCTCAGAAAAGGATGGAAACACCACGGAAATGGACAGGAAACAGCAGGGGCAGCATGCATGGATGCCTCTGAGGCTGCCTAATCGCACCATTATGCCAAAATTATGGGCAACAGCATGGCCATGACAGAGTGACAGAATGAAGCTAGATAGCATCTAAAACATCCAATAATTGACCCTGACACTATAGGGGACGGCATGCAGAGGCAGCGGCAGCAGGCTAGAGAGTGGCATGGCGACATACCCTAATTGGACTCAGGCTTCAAACCAATGGGTGTCAGAGAGGAACCAAAGGAGGTGAGCAAGAAGCGCTCAAATAATATCGGTACATGATAAAAGTTTGCCAGTATATTTTGTGGATTACACAGCAGGGTGGCGACAAAGTTAACATGGAAGCCATGAAAACAACCCAAAATTCTGCCTGACACAGCTCGTTTGATAAGGGGACCATGTATGCTTACAGTTCATGCCAGTCGCTGCACTGGCTGCCAGTCTCCTTTCGAATACAGTTTAAAATAATAATAACCCTCATCCATAAAGCTCTGTATAATGCCCCTACCTCTCCTCTCTTATCTCAGTCTATCGCCCAACCCGTGCTCTTAGATCCGCCAGTGATCTTAGATTAACCTCTACCCTAGTGCGGACCTCCCACTCGCGTCTCCAAGACTTCTCTAGAGCTGCACCAATTCTATGGAATGCTCTGCCCCGGACTATCAGACTAATACCTAACCTCCAAAGTTTCAAACGTGCTCTTAAAACCCATTTCTTTAGGCAAGCCTATAACACTCATTAACTGCATGAAGTTTTAACTCTTCTACTAACCCGTCCTGTGTCGTCCTCCCATCTGTTATCCAGCAACCAACAGGCACCAGACTTCTCTGCAGTCCCATTCACCCTGGACCTGGTATATAAGATGACGGCTGAGTGGTTCAAGCGACAGCAATTCCATTTATTATATTTTTTTCTATTCCCTAAGAAGAATGGCTTGACCATTAAATATTCTTTTACCTCGTGTTACCCCATCATCTTCATAAACCGTAAGCTCTGGCGAGCAGGGACCTCACTCCTGTTGTTCCATACAAATGTTGTGCTCTGTTACATTACATTTGTATTTGTTTCCTATGATTTGTAAAGCGCTACAGAATATGATGACGCTATATAAATAAAGATTATTATTATTATTATTATGGAGGCAGTGAACTAGTAGTAGATTAAAGGTGCTGCAACTATGTTAGTTGGATCTTGGGATGGAGCTGGCGCTCTGCAGCCAGGCGAGCTTTCGCCAATCCAAGCCCCTGTCTCTAGGCTACTCCCCAAACAGCACTTCTAAGAACCTTTTGTATAAGATCAAGTGTAGTAGCGTTCTTATAAGTTTAGGATATGGCGGGTGAGGGGAATGTAAACAGATGCGCAAGAAGCGCTGAAATAATATCCCTAAATGGTAAAAGTTTGCAAGTATATTTTGTGGATTACACAGCAAGGTGGCGACAAAGTTAACAACTTTGATGTGGAATGCCCTGTAATAGCTCTTGGGCGGTGTGCCTTTTATCGCCTAGGCTCAGCAGTTTCAGCACCGCCTGCTGTCGCTTAGCGACGGCACTGCTGCTGTGCCTAGAGCTACCGACTGATGGCGCCATGCCCACGGATGGTAATTCGGAGGAGGAGGAGGTGGAGGAGGGGTGGGAGGAGGTATAGTAGGCCTTTGAGACCTGGACCGAGGTAGGCCCCGCAATTCTCTGCGTCGGCAGTATATGACCAGCCCCAGGGTCAGACTCGGTCCCAGCCTGCACCAAGTTAAGTGTAGTAGCGTTCTTATAAGTTTGGGATATGGCGGGTGAGGGGAATGTAAACAGATGCGCAAGAAGCGCATGATGCGCATGGAGCTGGCGCTCCGCTGCCAGGCGAGCTTTCGCCAATCCAAGCCCCTGTCTCTAGGCTACTCCCCAAACAGCACTTCTAAGAACCTTTTGTATAAGATCAAGTGTAGTAGCGTTCTTATAAGTTTAGGATATGCCGGGTGAGGGGAATGTAAACAGATGCGCAAGAAGCGCTGAAATAATATCCCTAAATGGTAAAAGTTTGCCAGTATATTTTGTGGATAACACAGCAGGGTGGCGACAAAGTTAACAACTTTGATGTGGAATCCATGAAAACAACCCAAATTTCTGCCTGACACACCTCGTTTGATAAAGGGACGATGTATGGAGGCAGCTATATGGACGACTTTTGGAGGTAGCAATGGAGACAACGTGTGGAGGCTGCTATGGAGACAATTTAATTTGGATAGTGCCTGTATGTGGCAGTCCCAAACATTTTTCAAACCAGAGGAGCAGGTAGGTGGCCCTCCAGTAAAATGGAATAGATTGAGTGTCTGTATGTGGCAGTCCCAAAAATTTTTCAAACCAGAGGAGCAGGTAGGTGGCCCTCCAGTAAAATGGAATAGATTGAGTGCCTGTATGTGGCAGTCCCAAAAATTTTTTAAAACAGAGGACCGGGTAGGTGGCCCTCCAGAAAAATGGAATAGATTGAGTGCCTGTATGTGGCAGTCCCAAAAATGTTTCAAACCAGAGGAGCAGGTAGGTGGCCCTGCAGTAAAATGGAATAGATTGAGTGCCTGTATGTGGCAGTCCCAAAAATTTTTCAAACCAGAGGAGCAGGTAGGTGGCCCTCCAGTAAAATGGAATAGATTGAGTGCCTGTATGTGGCAGTCCCAAAAATGTTTCAAACCAGAGGAGCAGGTAGGTGGCCCTGCAGTAAAATGGAATAGATTGAGTGCCTGTATGTGGCACTCACAAAAATTGTTTCAAACAGAGGACCGGGTAGGTGGCCCTCCAGAAAAATTAAATGCATGAAGTACTATAGCAAGAGCCAGTGGGCCCTGTCAAAAAATAGCCATTTTCCTCTGCTTTACTGTACAAAGAGGAGGAGAAGGAGGAAAATGAGGAGGAGGAGGAGTGGATCAATTATTCAGGTTGAGCTTCCTTCACCTGGTGGAGATTGGAAATTCTGAGAAATCCAGCCTTTATTCATTTTAATAAGCGTCAGCCTGTCAGCGCTGTCAGTCGACAGGCGTGTACGCTTATCGGTGATGATGCCACCAGCTGCACTGAAAACCCGCTCGGACAAGACGCTAGCGGCAGAGCAGGCAAGAACCTCCAAGGCGTACAGCGCCAGTTCGTGCCACATGTCCAGCTTTGAAACCCAGTAGTTGTAGGGAGCTGTGTGATCATTTAGGACGATGGTATGGTCAGCTACGTACTCCCTCACCATCTTTCTGTAAAGATCAGCCCTACTCTGCCGAGACTGGGGACAGGTGACAGTGTCTTGCTGGGGTGACATAAAGCTGGCAAAAGCCTTGTAAAGCGTACCCTTGCCAGTGCTGGACAAGCTGCCTGCTCGCCTACTCTCCCTCGCTACTTGTCCCGCAGAACTACGCACTCTGCCGCTAGCGCTGTCAGAAGGGAAATACTGTTTCAGCTTGTGCACCAGGGCCTGCTGGTATTCATGCATTCTCACACTCCTTTCCTCTGCAGGGATGAGAGTGGGAAGATTTTGCTTGTACCGTGGGTCCAGGAGAGTGAACACCCAGTAATCGGTGCTGGAATAAATTCTTTGAACGCGAGGGTCACGGGATAGGCAGCCTAGCATGAAATCTGCCATATGCGCCAGAGTACCAACGCGTAAGAATTCACTCCCCTCACTGGCCTGACTGTCCATTTCCTCCTCCTCCAACTCCTCCAACTCCTCTTCTTCTGCCCATACACGCTGAACAGTGAAGGACTCAACAATGGTCCCCTCTTGTGTCTCGCCAACATTCTCCTCCTCTTCCTCCTCATCCTCCTCCACCTCCACCTCCTCCAATATGCGCTGAGAAACAGACCTGAGGGTGCTTTGGCTATCAACAAGGGAATATTCTTCCCCTGTCTCTTGTGACGAGCGCAAAGCTTCCGACTTCATGCTGACCAGAGAGTTTTTCAACAGGCCAAGCAGCGGGATGGTGAGGCTGATGATGGCGGCATCGCCACTGACCATCTGTGTTGACTCCTCAAAGTTACTCAGCACCTGACAGATATCAGACATCCACGTCCACTCCTCATTGTAGACTTGAGGAAGCTGACTGACCTGACTACCAGTTCTGGTGGAAGTTGACATCTGGCAGTCTACAATCGCTCTGCGCTGCTGGTAAACTCTGGATAACATGGTCAGTGTTGAATTCCACCTCGTGGGCACGTCGCACAACAGTCGGTGAGCGGGCAGTTGGAGGCGGCGCTGCGCTGCCCTGAGAGTGGCAGCATCTGGGCTGGACTTCCTGAAATGCGCACAGATGCGGCGCACCTTCGTGAGCAAATCAGACAGATTGGGGTATGTCTTGAGGAAACGCTGAACTATCAGATTTAACACATGGGCCAGGCATGGCACATGTGTCAGTCTGCCGAGTTGCAGAGCCGCCACCAGGTTACGGCCGTTGTCACACACAACCATTCCCGGCTTGAGGTTCAGCGGTGCCAGCCACAGATCAGTCTGCGCCGTGATGCCCTGTAATAGCTCTTGGGCGGTGTGCCTTTTGTCGCCTAGGCTCAGCAGTTTGAGCACCGCCTGCTGTCGCTTAGCGACGGCACTGCTGCTGTGCCTAGAGCTACCGACTGATGGCGCCGTGCCCACGGATGGTAGTTCGGAGGAGGAGGTGGAGGAGGGGTGGGAGGAGGAGGAGGCATAGTAGGCCTGAAACACCTGGACCGAGGTAGGCCCCGCAATCCTCGGCGTCGGCAGTATATGAGCAGCCCCAGGGTCAGACTCGGTCCCAGCCTCCACCAAGTTAACCCAATGTGCCGTCAGCGATATATAGTGGCCCTGCCCGGCAGCACTCGTCCACGTGTCCGTGGTCAGGTGGACCTTGTCAGAAACGGCGTTGGTCAGGGCACGGATGATGTTGTCTGACACGTGCTGGTGCAGGGCTGGGACGGCACATCGGGAAAAGTAGTGGCGGCTGGGGACCGAATACCGAGGGGCGGCCGCCGCCATGAGGTTGCGAAAGGCCTCGGTCTCTACTAGCCTATAGGGCAGCATCTCCAGGCTAAGCAATCTGGAGATGTGCACATTAAGGGCTTGGGCGTGCGGGTGGGTTGCACTATATTTGCGTTTCCGCTCCAGCGTCTGGGGTATGGAGAGCTGAACGCTGGTGGATGCTGTGGAGGATCGTGGAGGCGACGATGGGGTTTTTGTGGCAGGGTCCTGGGCAGGGGGCTGACTATCAGCTGACACAGGGGAAGGAGCAGTGGTGTGCACGGCCGGAGGTGAACGGGCTTGTTGCCACTGAGTGGGGTGTTTAGCATTCATATGCCTGCGCATACTGGTGGTAGTTAAGCTAGTAGTGGTGGAACCCCTGCTGAGCCTGGTTTGGCAAATGTTGCACACCACAGTCCGTCGGTCATCCGGTGTTTCCTTAAAGAACCTCCAGACTTCTGAAGATCTAGCCCTCGCCACAAGAGCCCTCGCCACGGGAGCTTCACTAGTTGACACATTTGGCGCTGATGCACCAGCTCTGGCCCTGCCTCTCCGTCTGGCCCCACCACTGCCTCTTCCAACCTGTTCTGGTCGAGGACTCTCCTCCGTCTCAGAAGCACTGTGTTCACCCGGCCTCTCAACCCAGCTTGGGTCTGTCACCTCATCATCCTCCGATCCCTCAGTCTGCTCCCCCCTCGGACTTCCTGCCCTGACAACAACTTCCCCACTGTCTGACAACCGTGTCTCCTCATCGTCGGACACCTCTTTACACACTTCCACTACGTCAAGAAGGTCATCATCACCCACAGACTGTGACTGGTGGAAAACCTGGGCATCGGAAAATTGCTCAGCAGCAACCGGACAAGTGGTTTGTGACTGTGGGAAGGGTCCAGAAAACAGTTCCTCAGAGTATGCCGGTTCAAATGCCAAATTTTCCTGGGAGGGGGCAGACTGGGGGGGAGGAGGCTGAGGTGCAGGAGCTGGAGGAGTGGCGATTTCGGTGACATGGGTGGACTGCGTGAAAGACTGACTGGTGGTGGACAAATTGCTCGAAGCATTGTCAGCAATCCACGACATCACCTGTTCGCACTGTTCTGGCCTCAACAGTGCTCTACCACGAGTCCCAGTAACTTCAGACATGAACCTAGGGAGTGTAGCTCTGCGGCGTTCCCCTGCTCCCTCATCAGCAGGTGGTGTCTCACCCCGCCCAGGACCACGGCCTCTGACCCCTGCAGTAGTTGGACGCCCACGTCCCCGCCCTCGTCCTCTACCCCTAGCCCTCGGGTTAAACATTTTTAAAATGAGAGTTATAACTTTATTTTTTTTTTAACTTTTTTTTGTGTTTTTTGTTTTTTTTTGTGTTTTTTGTTTTTTTTTTAGTTTTTAAAACCAAACAATGCTATCCTATTGCTATGGCTATTTTCTAGCCAAGTATCAAAGCACACTACTATGCCAGATGAGATGACACTGAGTTAGTGCCTAATTGAAATCCAACCCCTACTAAATTTTCCCACTTCGGTCTTTGCTATGGATATGTGCGTCACTAAGCGCAGAACACAGCGGTCGCAAGTCTCACTACAAATTGCTCAGAATTGGCTAGTACATGCACTGCAGAAAGTACAGCCACCAGCAGATCAACCAGAAATCAAATATATAGAACGCTACTGTAGGCGTAAGTAAGCTCTTTGTATTCTCCTATGGCTATTTTCTAGCCAAGTATCAAAGCACACTACTATGCCAGATGAGATGACACTGAGTTAGTGCCTAATTGAAATCCAACCCCTACTAAATTTTCCCACTTCGGTCTTTGCTATGGATATGTGCGTCACTAAGCGCAGAACACAGCGGTCGCAAGTCTCACTACAAATTGCTCAGAATTGGCTAGTACATGCACTGCAGAAAGTACAGCCACCAGCAGATCAACCAGAAATCAAATATATAGAACGCTACTGTAGGCGTAAGTAAGCTCTTTGTATTCTCCTATGGCTATTTTCTAGCCAAGTATCAAAGCACACTACTATGCCAGATGAGATGACACTGAGTTAGTGCCTAATTGAAATCCAACCCCTACTAAATTTTCCCACTTCGGTCTTTGCTATGGATATGTGCGTCACTAAGCGCAGAACACAGCGGTCGCAAGTCTCACTACAAATTGCTCAGAATTGGCTAGTACATGCACTGCAGAAAGTACAGCCACCAGCAGATCAACCAGAAATCAAATATATAGAACGCTACTGTAGGCGTAAGTAAGCTCTTTGTATTCTCCTATGGCTATTTTCTAGCCAAGTATCAAAGCACACTACTATGCCAGATGAGATGACACTGAGTTAGTGCCTAATTGAAATCCAACCCCTACTAAATTTTCCCACTTCGGTCTTTGCTATGGATATGTGCGTCACTAAGCGCAGAACACAGCGGTCGCAAGTCTCACTACAAATTGCTCAGAATTGGCTAGTACATGCACTGCAGAAAGTACAGCCACCAGCAGATCAACCAGAAATCAAATATATAGAACGCTACTGTAGGCGTAAGTAAGCTCTTTGTATTCTCCTATGGCTATTTTCTAGCCAAGTATCAAAGCACACTACTATGCCAGATGAGATGACACTGAGTTAGTGCCTAATTGAAATCCAACCCCTACTAAATTTTCCCACTTCGGTCTTTGCTATGGATATGTGTGCCACTAAGAGCTAAACACAACGGTAGCAAGTCCCCCTGCTAATTCCTCACAAAATGGTACTAGATGCAAATTAAAATAAAAAAAGTAGAACATTATTGTAGCCCTAAGAAGGGCTGTTGGGTTCTTTGAGAATCACTCCTGCCTAACAGTAAGCTAATAGAACACCCTAACGCTTTCCCTGACCAGCAGCAGCTCTCTCCCTAGCGGCATCCAGACACAGAATGATCCGAGCAGCGCGGGCAGCGGCTAGTCTATCCCAGGGTCACCTGATCTGGCCAGCCAACCACTGCTATCGACGTGTAAGGGTACCACGTCATGCTGGGTGGAGTGCAGAGTCTCCTGGCTTGTGATTGGCTCTGTTTCTGGCCGCCAAAAAGCAAAACGGCGGGAGCTGCCATTTTCTCGAGCGGGCGAAGTATTCGTCCGAGCAACGAGCAGTTTCGAGTACCCTAATGCTCGACCGAGCATCAAGCTCGGACGAGCATGTTCGCTCATCTCTAATTACAACACAACATTTTGTGACATCATTATTTTTTGCATGTCATTCCTTCTTTTGTTTTCTACACCAATAACTATTATCTCTCAAGGTTTTAGACTAACGTGTCTATTTTGCAAATGTTGTTATACTGTCATTTTTTGGATATTTAGGTTAATCACATACGTATGGCACCGCCGCAGGAAGTCCACACCTCCGGTGAGGTAATTCGTCACGTGGGTGTTTTTTTCTCCCTACTTTGTCATGCTGACATCTAGGAGATCCACACACATGCGGCACCACCGCAGGAAGTTCACACCTCCGGTGACGTCACACGTTACGTATGTGCACACACCCCCTCCACGGTGATTGGTGGTTTATGGTTTTAAATACTTTACCTGTGTATTGAAGTGTATGCCATGACTAAGAGCACGGACGTGCTCGAAACGCGTAGGCGATTTCACTACCACCCGTGATGTTTTAAAGAATCTTCAATAAAATTTCAACATTTTAAAAAGGATGTGCCGCGTCTCCTCACCTTTTTGAAGTCCATAGAAAAAAGTGCAACGTTTCGATTCACAATGAATCTTTGTCAAGCATGCTATGGATCCTGCACACTAGGACCCTGGGCTGTGTGCATCAAACAAACAGCTTTTGCTAAATAGATTGGTTGCTGTCTTTTTTCTTTTTTTGTGTGAAGTTTAGTAACTCCACCCACATTATATGGTCACTTGTTTTGACCCCGCCCACAGAATGGGGCCACTTTTGCATTTTTTTCCCGGTCCACTTTAAATTCCCAGTCCGCCCCTGCCTCATTTAATTATCATCATTACTATGAAGCGCAACTCCCTACAGACAATAAAGAACAACTTTCAGTTTTGGGGGGCTAGATTTGCCTGACAGGTTCCCATGGAGTTGGTCACAGCAGGAATTTCAAGGGCTTCTGACCGGAACATTGATAACTTTATATAAAGTATTTCTGTTTCCTCAGATATATCCCCCTCAGCCTCGTCGCTTGATAAACAGGTCTTTTTCAATTGTACTATGGTTAGTAAAAAGTAAATGACAAGAATTTTTTTTGCCCTTTACTGTTCCATTTTGAAGTCTTTTTTGCAGCCTAAAGCACATCATGGACCTCTAAAAGTTTAATGTACTCAGGCTTCAGCAAGCAAGCAGGTTAAGGGCAGGAAAGCCCCGCAATGGCCGTTTCCGGCGCTGGCCATATATCCTTCATGATCTCTTGGTGTGGAGGTGGTGTGAAGGGGAAAAGAATTACAATTACTGGCAGTTTGCATGCAATTGTGATTATTATTAAAACTGGCAAATGTCCCCTGATGAATGTCCCCCAATGTCTGGGTGTGGGGATCATACTATTTCCTACAAAAGATCGCTGGACCACTGTGTAAAATGCACACTTTTATACCTTTGTGACTGAGGATCATTGACCGGGTTGTGGCGGGGCTGCGCTGGCTTTCGTGTGACAGAAATGGGGGGGCAGGCCGTCGGAAGATCCGACTGATTCGGACTAAGCACGCATTTAACTTTCAAATTGCGTCACAGGATCAAGCACTTACATACTCTGGGAATAAGAAGGTGAACTCCGGCGATCCTGAGTGGGGAACCGACACATGCAGGATATCGGGTGCACGATCTTAGTGAATCGTGGCACAGTGCATGATCGTCGGACAATGCATTTTTGTGAACTCTGTAGGACTGGGTAAGTAAATTTGCCCCAATATATCATATTAAAGAATTGTGTATCTAAGTGCCAGGGTCCAGGAGATTTAGCCATTTGAAGTTAGTCACTGTCATGCAGTTTATAAATGGTCTTTCTGTGCAGGGCAGATGTGTAAATAGGATGTGTATAGCCATTTGGCAACGTTTGTGGTACACACCAGAGGAATGAGTACATCTGAAGAAAACAATACCTAAAGGTACCTACAATAAATAATTTTGTCTCTTATAATAATACAAAATGAATTAAAAAGTAATAAAAGTGTAAAACAAAATAAAAAAAAAGCAAATGAAAAGCTTCAATGATTCCCCGGTAGTGTTTTTTTTTACCCTGCAATGTCTTCAGGCATTAGACACAAGCGACAGCTGAGCTTAACTAGCAGTTCTGAGCTGATTGAAGTGGACAGAGAAGAAGCCAGAGTACGTGGATGTTTCACAGAAAGAATAGATATTCACCTACAGCAATAAAGAAAGCAGTGGGTACAACGGAAAAAATCAAATATGTTTTGCTTAATGCAAGCAGTCATTTAGAGTGCATGTGGGAAGGCTTATGAGACATGAAAAAAGTCAAAGTCATGTGAAATGTAAAAAAGAATAGTCTTTATGGTTAGATTGTTTTCTTCGCAGCCGTCTCCATAAGAACATGCTATTTAAAGGAACATTGAGGCTTTACCTAAATACACCAGCAGTAAGAAAAAAACAATGGCACCCCTTAACATGAGGGGAGAGGAAGACAAATTTCAATGAATGAAACTATACCAGTAAAATAAAATATAACTCTTTATTGTTGCAAGATATAATAAAATATAATAGTAAAAACATTTGTTAACACCCCAAATGAGGTGCTTTGGAGGTATGCGGTACAATGACACAGAAAGAGAGGCCGTCAAACCGGACAGACCTGGAGGAAATACAAGTAATAAATGTTTACAAACACTTATGGCAAGGAAAAGCAAGTGAAGTATAATGAAGTAATTTGGCATGTATATAGTATAGGAGAGAAAACAACTTGGTCCTATACTGAACCATATGTGGCCAACCAATGAACTACTTGTAGAACCTTACAGGTGAGGATAGTAAAGAGCTCCACTGCCCGTGATGATGGCAGCCCTGACACGCGTTTTGGCTCGGAATGAGCCTTCGTCTGGGGGTGCCGTCATCCCGATCAGAGGTGGGATATGAAGAACCATCTGCCCAATGAAATTTTTTTTTTTATATATATACTTGTACAGCATCCTGTACTTGAATTGAGTCTCTTTATACTTACCCTGTTGTTCGTCTACACATCATTTTGCCTCTCGCCGCTTGTACATTTCACTATGTGCGCGTTCTGTCAAGTCACAGTGAAGTATCGTGATACCAGGCTCACGTGATCTCAGATCACGTGACCGGTCACCACATGAAATACTACACCAGTGATGGCTAACCTATGACACGCGTAGCCATTTTCACTGACACGCGGCTGCCTGAGAGTTAAGTTTCATCCTACATGACCAGGTGCAGTAGCCGGGAGGCTGAGAGATTGCACTGAGCTTCCAGCACTCCCCCCTCCTCCCACGGGCCGGCCCCTCCCCATGTGTGAGCTGTGCCTAGTGTCTCCAGGCAGCACAGGTATCAGCATGGGACACAGCAGGAGAGGTGACCTGGCCATACACCCATGAGACTCCTCTGCAGCTCCTGATAGTTGTGGTGGGGGGAGGATGGCAGCACAGACAGAGGCCACATCGCTTCTGCCTTGTGTGATGCCCCAGCAGCTGCCACCTCTACACTGACCATCTCCACAGCAGGGGCCAGGGAGGAGGTCCACTCCCATCATACAGTGAGTAAGGTCAGTGCACTGTATGATAGAAAACAGTCATCTGAGCTTGTGTGTCAGTGACGTACAAGCCCTGAAATAAATAATCAGCTATGACCTGTGAACTTTCATGACTGAAAGTTTGCAGGTTACTAAGCAATTCCACATGTGTCTGATTGTAACCGATCTATTATTATGTGCGATTTGCACATGGTATTAGATGATTGGGAAACCCCATATACTGCCATACTGTAGTATGGCAGTACATGGTAGGATCAATCAGACAACCTACGGTTAAAGTACCCTAGAAGTTAAATAATTATACATATTTGTTATTTAAACTATAAATATCACAAAATTATGTTTTTTTGTCAAGGTGACACACCACCCGAGTTATGGTCGTTTTTTTTTGGCGAATTTTGACACACCAAGCTCAAAAGGTTGCCCATCACTGTACTACACTATCGTTCAGTCCTGCGCCCACTACCACATGTCTCCAGTAGCGCGATTTAATTGGCCCGATGGTTCGTCAAATCCCACCTCTGACCAGGATGACGCCACCCCCAGACAAAGGCTCATTCTAAGCCAAAACGCGCGTCGGGGCTGCCGTCATCACGGGCAGTGTAGCTCTGCACTATCCTCACCGGTAAGGTTCTATAAGTAGTTCATTGGTTTTCCACATATGGTTCAGTATAGGACAAAGTACTTCATTATACTTCACCTGCTTTTCCTTGCCATCAGTGTTTGTAAACATTTATTACTTGTATTTTTGTATTTCCTCCAAGTCTGTCCGGGTTGACGGCCTCTCTTTCTGTGTCACCATCATTGTACCGCATATCTCCAAAGCACCTAATTCGGGGTGTTAACAAATGTTTTTACTATTATATTTTATTATATCTTGCAACAATAAAGAGTTATATTTTTTTTACTGGTATAGTTTCATTCATTGAATGCTGTCTTCCTCTCCCCTCATGTTAAGGGGTACAATTGTTTTTTTCTAATATTATCCATGGAAGCACCAGACCTGGTGTGGCCACTAATATAGAGATGCCAGTATACAATGAATATTTGCCACAATAACCACGTACATACACATACATCTTTTTGGCATCTCTTATATATATACATATTCCTCCATATTACAACACAGAGTTGCTCAGCATGATGAGATTCAAATGAGTCAGCGGCTCCTGTGAAATGCCCTCCCAATCTGTAGTGTGACTCAGGACAGCTCAGGAACAACCGGCTGACAATGCAGAGAGGGAGGGTTTCAAATTATAATTCACAGAAATTATTCACTCATTTCAATACAATCATGCAGAGTAACTCTCTACAGTAAATCAGGTAAGGCTTTTGTTTTGGTTGGCTACATGTTCCTGGATAGGTTCCCTTTAACACCTTTGCACACCAGCTCTCCATACACAGCGGGTGTTGGCTGCTTAACACAGCTGACACTTGCCTGTAACTGCCGCAGGGAGGGGGGGGGGGGGAATGATGTAATGATAAACTAACAATGTTAATAAAAGAAGGTTTGTAAGATATGCTTATATGTAAAGAATGAAAATTATACCCCTAAAGGGGGTGTGTAAGGTTTTCTAAAAATAGTAAAAAATCAAATAAAGAGGATTTAAAAAAAAAAAAAAAAAACTGCGGCATCTAACAGAACTGCTGCTGGGCAACACCGTCTTAGATGGCCGATCCCGCCTTCCACCATGACCTCATCAGAGGGCGCCGATCGGTTGCAATGGTAGCCTACATTCTCATGTAGGCCTGCCATGAATAGTGATCGATGCCAGGCTATTAGAGACCAGCAGTAAAATTAGCAGTATGAGCAATCAGACCCTGCAGGATTAAACTACCCTACTATAAACATGTTAGGTATCGCCAATTCCCAAAATGCCCTTTCTATCACAATATAAAAAAGATAACACCCGTCCGTGAACACAGTAATGGAAAATAGTGCCCAAATGTATGAATCACCACTTTTTCAACATTTTTCCATTCATAAATATTTGAATAAAAGTAATTATCAAACAGTCATGTGTATCCCAAATTGATATAAATTTAAAAAAAAATCCTGTAATGGTTAAGGAATTCATAGGGTGGACAACTGAAATGTTTAAAATGCATTTTCTGTACAGACATTTTCATAAAGGGGGTCTGAGGATCTCATCTCGGTACCTAATGGCAGTCAGGCAACCTCTGGTGAGCACATCGAGGGCTGTGCGGCCCTCCAAAGAAATGGCAACCCACACCATTACTGACCCACTGCCAAACCGGTCATGCTGAAGGATGTTGCAGGCAGCACATTGCTCTCCAAGGCGTCTGCAGACTCTTTCATGTCTGTCACATGTGCTCAATATGAACCTGCTTTCATCTGTGAAGAGCACAGTGCACCAGTGGCAAATTTTTCAATTGTGGCTTTCTCTGGCAAATCCCATGCATCCTGCACGGTGTTGGGCTTTGAGCACAACCCCCATCTGTGGACGTAGGTCCTCATTTTCTTACCATTTGTGCAGACAAATGCACATTTGTGGCCTGCTGGAGGTCATTTTGTAGTGCTCCTCCTTGGACAAAGGCAAGGTAGACGTCCTGCTGCTGGGTTGTTCTCCTCCTACTTGGCCCACCTACAGTTCCTTCACGTCTCCTGGTGTACTGGACTGTCTTCTGGTAGTGCCTCTAGACACTACGATGACAGACACAACAGACCTTCTGGCCACAGCTCGCATTGATGTGACATCCTAGATGAGCTGCACTACCTGAGCCACTTGTGCGGGTTGTAGAGTCCGTCTCATGCTACCACAAGTGTAAAAGCACCGCCAATATTCAAAACTGACCAACACATCAGCCATAAAGCATAGGTACGGAGAAAAGGTTTGTGGTCCCCACCAGCAGAGCCACTTTATTGAGTGTGTCTTGCTTATTGCCAGTAATCTTCTTCTATTGTCTATTCTATATGCTCAACAGCATGTGAAATTGATTGTCTGTATTACTTCCTAAATGGACAGTTAGATTTCACAGAAGTTTGATTTCCTTGGGGTTATATTGTGCTGTCTAAGTGTTCCCTTTATTTTTTTGAGGGGCCCAATGTTTATACTGGCACAGCTTAATAAATGTGCACATTATACACATTTGTTGGGCCTATTGCCCACAAGTTTAAGGCGTGCAACAGGTATCAAACTAGCATTGTGTGCTTACTGGAAACTACGTCCCCCAACGACCATAAACCGTGACTTCAGTTCTGGTTTATAAGTGTTCGGCCCTAAGTCTCAGTCAGCAAGCAATCCCAGTTGCACTCATCACCTCGCTCATGGGCAATAGGCTTTAAAGTAATAGATATTTAAGCTAGAGGTATAATGAGAATGTCATTTTTAGTTAGAGGACAATTTTAAAAATATTGACACACCCAAGTAAAAAAAAAAAAAAAGGAATAGTATCGTAAATCTGGAGGGATTGTTACATTCACAATCTAATTTTGGATGGGCAGGTGATGCACTGGTACATAGTATGCTTTCAGGCAAAGCAACTTTTTTTTTGGATTGCACTGCATTGGGAAAATACTGCTCTAGAACATTTTAGGGTACATTGCTTAAAGAAGACTTTCCTCCTATTATCTTATTATCTAAAAAAACTTTAAAGGGATATTCCAGGAATCAGCATAATTCATTTACAAATGAGTCAGTAAAATATAAGCTAATATGTAATTCGTTATTTAAAATGTTGCTCCCCTTAGGAGAAAAGTGTTGTTGACATAGACTGTAATGAAAAATGTAAATGCTACTGGTCCTTTAATCAGTCCGTTAATCTCCTCCGTGCGGAGAAGACACAGGACAGAAGATGGCCGCTGGTCACATGTCCACATCACATGGCCTGCACCTGCCTGCGCAGGTCATGTGATCTTCACCATGTTTGGCTGTAGTCGGTTGGTTGCAGTGCATGCAGTATGGCCAGCGTTTTGGTGATGTGCCATTGTGGCACTTACACATCATTACTATGGTAACAGAGCAGGACAGTCTGTTACATCATCAGTGGGGGCAGGAAATAATAGGGAGGAGGAGTTACTGAGAACTAAAGGATCAAGGGACTTGTAGTTTCCAGTGGCGGCCATCTTGGTAATAACCGTGCCTACTTTAGAGAGCCCATAACATTTTGTGAATCATAAAATTAAACTATTTAAGCTCCATTTTGTGACTAATGACATTGAGTTTTGGAATATTAATTTATTTATAACATCATGGGTTTTTATATCAGACTTTCATATTCCCGAAATACCCCTTTAATCATTTTCTCTTGGTCTAGACAAGTAGGTACAATAATGGACATCTCTTCTGATTATAAAAGAAGCACATTTGGTCATCTGGACAAGATATGCAGTTTATAACACCAGACTTTTGATCCGTTATGTGACTACTTCACAATGTTTGATAAGAAACAGTTATGGTTAAATGTCCCATTTCACATTTGTAACTGCCACAATTAAAATGGTTTTCTGAATTTCAAGAAAACTGGAGTGCATGGAACCCTTTCTATAACTTAATGGGGTGGAATCCCTATCCATTGGCATCCATAGTCTCAACCTAGGAGCGCATTCAAAACTTATTTTATGATTATGGGGTCCTCAGTAGTTTGGAAAGAGAACTGTGGCACTTGAATTTCCAATTATGATTACTGTGATTGGCGAGTCTGTACACACCCACAAATCACAGCAAGGAGGAGTGTCAGCTGTCAGTGAAAGCAGATCATCCTGCATGGTGGCTCAGTGGTAAGCAAAATAGCCTTGCAGCACTGGGGTCCTGGGTTCGAGTCCCATCCAGGTCAACATCTGAAAAGAGTTCGTGTGTTCTCTCTGTGATTGTGTGGGTTTCCTCCCACACTCCAAAACATAGTGGTAAGTTGATTAGATTGTGAGCCCCATGGAAGCAGTGTCATTTGTGTGTGCTATATAAATAAAGGAATTATTATTATCCTGTTTCCCATTATTGTGGAGGAGGAGCAGAGGATCCTGTTCCCAGCTATGACAATTTACTTTGAGAGCTGCAACAATGTAAGTCGTGGTAAAGCAAACTCTCACCACTACATTCGGTAATGTCGTGATGCTTGTAAAAGTAAATAAACTTACCTTATGATTCTTTTCTGGTGGCAGCATTGGCTTGCCCGGGAATCCAGTTTTTCCATTTTGACTGTAATATGTGCTTTACATTGTTCTTTTTTAGCATCCTACTTGCAATGCAAAACACTGGCTTAGGCTACATTCCCACACATGTATGGGGGAGGAATATACGGCCGATATACGTCCCCCATACACTTCTATGGGCTCACGGCCCTGTACGGGAGCGGTGCGGTGCAGCACACGTGCGGCACCATACTGCTCCGTAGCCCGGGAAAAGATAGGACATGTCCTATCTTTTCCCGTAGTATGGCACTGTGGCCCATATGTTCCTATGGAGAGGGGCGGGGGTGAACCTGACAGATTTTGAATGCAGAGTTGTATTAAAATAAGTTGACAAATACAAAATTATATAATTATCTATGCTCTATGTGGAGCCATGCTTCATACGAACACTACAAAATGCCTTTTCAATAGAATATATGAACAAGGGACAGCATCCCAAATCTATTTTTAATCTTTAGGGTACATTTTAAGTGGTCAACATTTTCATCATCATGATTTTCATCATCAATGCTCTTTACCTAACATGTAAAGCTTACAAGCAGAGTAACAATAATGGTAGAATTGTTATCAGTGTTACAATTGAAAATGGACAATGCATCTAAAAGCAACATCCTCAAGATACGTCATTATTAGTGGATGAATAGTTAGGACAATAACTGCATTCATACAACATACTGTAGGGAATAGAAAGACTTGAAAAATACTTGCAAATGAACCAACGTAACAAAAGCGCCAGACATGCATACTTGCAGAGCAGAGTAATATGCCTTTCATTTTAAAAATGTCATTATCATTCTCATTAATGCTGATAAATAAATTTGCCCTTTTAGAATACACATACCAAATTTATTTGTGTAATATATATATATATATATATATACACACACACACACACACATACCAACACGCACACATATATATATACACACATACATATTACAGACCAAAAGTTTGTTCACAACGTCTCTTTCAAAAAGGTTGGGGATTTATTCAAAATTGAAGGTATACTGAACCAGATTGGTTACCACAACATCTTGCAGCGGCATGCTATTCCATATGGTTTGTGTTTAGTTGGGCCATGATTTATTTTTTAACAGGACAATGATCCCCACACACCTCCAGGCTGTGTAATGGCTATTTGACCAAGAAGGAGAGTGATGGGGTGCTACACCAGATGACCTGGCCTCCACAGTCACCAGATCTGAACCCAATCGAGATGGTTTGGGGTGATCTGGACTGCAATGTGAAGGCAAAAGGGCCAACAAGTGCTAAGCATCTTTAGGAATTCCTTAAAGACTTTTGGAAGACCAATTCAGGTGACTATCTCTTGAAGCTCATTAAGAGAATGCCAAGAGCAGGGGAGGCGTGGTCTGGCTGCCTAACTGCATGGACGTGTAGAGAGCCAGCTCCAGTGCTCTACTCCCTACAAAGAGACTATCCAAAGCAGAATACCAATACCAAGTTCTGGAAAAACAACACCCAACCATGCAAACTGACAGATTTTTATTTCTCACCACCCTCGGGCCTGACCAGCAGAATGCAAGACCCTCATCACTTCAACAACAGTTGAGAAGAAATGAGAAATCTATTGCCTCACCACAATCCAGCAGAAGATCTAGCTCGGCTCCTGCTTCCCCCTCGTCTGAAACATCAAAAGGGAGAACAATTCTGCAGGAATTCCAACAAGCATCTGCTGTGTCCTGGATCACATATCAGTAGGTATGAGAACACATTGGGGTAGATTTATCAAGTGTCTGAAAGTCAGAATATTTCCAGTTGCCCATGGCAACCAATCACGGCTCAGCTTTCATTTAACCAGAGCTCATGAATATTTTAAAGGGGAGCTGTGATTGGTTGCCATGGGCAACTGGAAATATTCTGACTTTCAGACACTTGATAAATCTGCCCCATTATTTCTGCAACATGGTCCCCTCCCTTTCCTAATGCTCAGAACCAGGCAAAGCAGAGACCTCAGTTTCTCCTCTACATAAGATGTGCTACAGCTGACTTAACCCCTGCAGTTGAACCTAGAGAGTGTTTGACCTCCCCCGTCTCAGATAACATCCAGACTAATTGCACAATGAATCCCATGCTGATGGTCTGGAGGCAATCCTTCCAGACTGACATAACCTCCATATTTGCACCTGTTAAAGCTGAAGTGCTGGTCTTCGGGAGACAGGGTCACTCACTTTGAAGACAAAATGGGAGACGTAGTTAATTCCCATAATGATCTTATAGAACCTCATTATGACCATGAGGATGTTAGGTCTGGTCTCAATGATGTAATCAAGATGAACATTTATGTAACAGTTCACACCTCAGTAACTAGTGATGAGACCCCTAGGCTGTCTGGTGTCCAGTACAAAGATCCAATAGAATTCTCTATTTAGTAGTTTTTTTGTGATGGTCACTCCCCCCCCCCCCCAACTGGTTTACTGACTTTTTCAATGCCTGTCCACCTGAGGTCAGTAACATTCCCCTTCATGAATATCCCTGAAATGACATGCGAGACACGACACATTGACGGAAAAAATTGTTACATCTGTGATGTGCCGTCTAATGAGTCTTCACAGGACAAATCCTGCAGCCTAAATATTGAACCCAACATTTAATACAGGCTGCTAGGGAAATCATTTAAGAAGTGTTAAATTAATACAATTTTTTTATGTTAGAAGTGGTTTGTGTAGTATAAGACGTGAACGTATTTCCTTGGTATATTTGATCACATGATTTACATTTTCTATCTGGGGCTGGTATGTCACTTGTAAACAAGCTGGGGGATAAGATGGTTCCCAAGGTGGTCCTAGGGGAGATTGATTGGGAGTTCTATTCAAATACAGTATGTTTAGAGAGAGAGTCATGTTAGATCGGGACTAAGGCGCTCAGCCGAAACGCGTTGATCGTAACTCTGTGTTTTACCCAATGTAATTTGCTATGCTGTATCACAAATAAAGAATTGGATTTTATAAAACCCAGGTACCTCCACTGGAGTTTTTTCACTTTTTCTGCTGCTAATGCCTTTGCCTTGGGCACTCCGAGCACGACTGACCGGTCTCCAATCAGGTGGGAGAAGTTTGTGCTGACTAATCTGTGACTTTGAGTTGTGTGAAGCTTAAAGAGGCGTTCAAGAGCATTTAATGATCCACTTTCTGGGTATACACAGTTAAGATGGACATACTGGTGTTGAGTCAATCAAATGGATTTACAATTTCTGAATGCTGCAATAAAGCAGCAGCCATCTTCAATGAAGATGCACCAATGTGTTCCTTGACCAAAGACTGCTCTGCTTTTAAAGTACAGCTGTTTAAACACCATGAAAGGGAACTACGTATTTGGTGGGACTTTACAGACGTACATTGAAATGAAAATGATCCCCCATGGACTGTGAATTAAAAAGATCCTTACTATCATCTACAGCAGTGGTTCTCAACCTGTGGGTCGGGACCCCAGCGGGGGTCGAACGACCAAAACCAGGGGTCGCCTAAAGCCATCAGAGCCGAAATTTTACTGCAAGTTGCATAGTTTGGGGTCACCACAGCATGAGGAACTGTATTGCGGAGTCACAGCATTAGAAAGGTTGAGAACCACTGATCTACAGTGACAAGTTCATGGCTGAGTGAAATGACTTACTTTGTGAATGTTCAGACAAGTTAATGAATCTAATCGTACAATATGAACATGATTTGCTAAAAGGACATTGAAACATAGATAGAAGATGTGAAAAGAGCAATGTTGGATAGTAAACCCACAATGGATATGGACACTATTATGTCAGATATTAAAACCAAATTTGGGGATTTAGAGAATATAATAGTAGAAATTCCAAAGGGATGTCATGGAGTGTGAAAATAATAAAGTTTATGATTGGAAAGACCGTGTTAGATCATACGGCAGTACAGGATTGAGGTTAATTTTAAGAAAACGCCGTAATAATTCCAAAAGAAAGTCTTGTTCCAAAGTAAGTTTTTCTGACACGCAAGAAAGCTCATCTGCTAGTTATTCAGGGGAGAATGTCCCCTCGGGAATGCCAAAGCATGGACATAACAGCCACAGCCACACGTTCCACAAGGGCCAAATGTTTAAAAAAAACGGGGTAGGAGGGCTGGAAGAGAACATAACAAATATCTGTGTTAAATAATGGGTTAAGTTTTTCTCCAACCCAGGATTTTAATCTCTTTAATACCATATTAGATGTTAACAAATTTGCATGCAATCTTACTGTAAAAAACATTTCTCTGGTATAACTAACCCTGTTGATGAGGTTATTTTGTATGAACAAGTAGATGAACATAGCAATATACAGAATATCCTATTAGACAATGAAGTTTACGTAGATATCAGATATCAAGACAATGGGGCAGATTTATCAAGCTGTCTTAAAGTCAGAATATTTCTAGTTGCCCATGGGCATGATTGGTTGCCATGGACAACTAGAAACTAGCCCAGGATGATGATTTAGTCCCTAGAACCTTCCGAGCCAGCAATCCAGGCTTCTATCCTTTGTCATCCTGAACGGGTGAATTGGATAAATTCCAGGAGCTGGTTGAAAGGGATCTAACAACCCTCAGCCAATGTAGGCAAAATTTACGACAGAACTAACCTCACAAAACAAGAACATATGGCTATTCAATCACTTAAAAATAATAAGGTCCTAATGGTAAGGTCCGCAGATAAGGGGGGGGGGGTCTGTGGTAGTCATGAACTTGAGTCATGAAGTTGAATTTGAATGTTTTAGATGATAAACTGACTTACTGCAGACTCCCCCTCAACCCTACAAAATCTTGTACCATTGCACTAAAATGCCTACTGGAAATGGGACTCCAAATGGGAGCAATAAACATGAAATTGAGGGACACCCTTATCCCTGACTGTCCCATTACCCCCATTTTTCACTCTCTCCCAAAGATCCATAAAGGGCTATTCCCCTCTCCCCTATTGTGGCGGGGATTGGATTTTTGGGAGAGAAAGTAACCCCTAGCTACCTTAGAGATACCCAACATTTGTTGCAGACCATTAAAAAGATTGGGATAATGGATGGTTGTAGTTTAACGACCAGCGATGTGGTGGCACTATATTCCTCTTTTCCCCACCATTTGGGCATTAGTTTTTTGGAAAGACATTTACACTGCTACAGTACATATAGCCCTGCCTTAAAAAAATTTATTGTTATGGTCACAAAATTTCTGTTGGAGAATAATTTTTTATGTTTGATGGAGAGTACTATTTGCAAGTGAGGGGGGGCCCTCTATGGGAGCCAAATTTTCCCCCTCACTTGCAAATATTTACATGATAGGATTTACATGATAGTGGGTTTACAGGGGTTGGAAGATCCTATCAAATGGGTTGGTAGATTTATTGATGATCTCATATGGATTTGGAAAGGTACTAAGCAGGAATTCCAAACATTCATGTGCTTCATAAGTGACAACAACATGAATCTCAAGTTTACATATGATTTTGGTGATTCTAGTTCAATTTTCTTGGACGTCAAACTTCAAATTATAGGAGATGTAATTGAAATATAACTAAATTCTATTTTCCAACTCATGCCACCCTAAACATGTAACAAGAAATATCCCCTGTGGGGAATTTATTAGAATTAAAAGGAACTGTTCCAATAAGTCCCGCTTCGTAGAAGAAGCCCGTCTGGTGGAAAGAAAGAGATTGAGAGAAAGAGGGTATAATACCAAAACGATTACATCATAAAGTTCAAAGTAAACCGAGATCATCATTGTTGGTCCCCATAAATGATACATCATATGCTACATGCTATACTAAGCCTAAACCTGCCACTTTTGTAAGCCAGTACAGTAGACAATTCAATGAGATTAAACAAATCATCAGAAGGTATTTACCTATATTATCTAAGGACAAAGATTTACATAACGTAGTGTAACAAGGAATTAGGTGCTCCTAGAAGAGGTACCACCTTGGGAACCATCTTATCCCCCAGCTTGTTTAAAAGTGACATACCAGCCCCGTATAGACCCACAGGCTAGACCATCCAGGTTGCCACAAATGTGGCCATAGAAAATGTAAATCATGTGATCAAATATACCAAAGAAATACGTTCACGTCTTATACTACACAAACCACATTCAACATAAAAAATGTTATTAATTGTAACACGTCTTACATGATTGACCTGTATTAAATCTTGGATTCACTATGTAGGCTGCAGGATTTGTCCTGTGAAGACTCATTAGACGGCACATCACAGATGTAACATTTTTCCGTCAATGTGTCGTCTCTCAAACGTCATTCAGGGACATACATGAAGGGGTTGTTACTGACCTCAGATGGACAGGCATTGAAAAAAAATCAGTAAACCAGTTAAGGGGGGGGGTTGACCATCACAAAAAACTACTAAATAGAGAATCCTATTGGATCTTTGTACTGGACACCAGACAGCCTAGGGGTCTAAATGCACGACATGATCTCATCACAAGTTACTGAGGTGTGAACTGTTACATAAATGTTCATCTTGATTACATCTTGGAATACTACCGTTATCTTTTTTTCCTACTGTATACATCCACCTTTATTTTTGATATCATTAATATTTCATTGTATTATATGTCTTCACATATCTGTGTATTGCAGTGCCATATTGTCTATTCCACCTATGTTAAATAAGCATTGGTCATGGTCTTTTAAGAGTTAATGTTTTAGTTTCATGTCTTTTCTCCTCCCACTAAAACCAGGTGAGATTGATTGGGAGTTCTATTTAAATCTATATTTAAGGCGCTCAGCTGAAACGTGTCGATCGCAAATAAAGAATTGGATTTTAGAAGACCCAGGTACCTCCGCTAGAGTTTTTTCACTTTTTCTGCTGCTATTGCCTTGGGCAATCTGAGCACGGCTGACCAGTCTCTAATCAGGTGGGAGAAGTTTGAGCTGACTAATCTGTGAATTTGAGTTGTATTGAATTTTATTTAAGCCACTTTTGATATTACAGGCAGTCCCCGGGTTACATACAAGATAGGGTCTGTAGGTTTGTGCTTAAGTTGAGTTTGTATGTCAGTCGGAACTGTCAAATAAATAGGTAGACGGAGCAGCACTGTGGATAACCGGATTAAATCCATTGTGGGTGCAGGCTTCAAGGAACTGACTCAGGATCTCATATGCATACAAACTCCAAGGAAGTAAGCAGCACTCCAAGATAAATAGTGAATGTTTATTCCACTAGTGGTAAGAGCTACGTTTCGGCTGACTCTATGCAGCCATTCTCAAGCATAGTGAAACAGTGATACAGGGCGGGTTTAAATCCCGGAAATCAGTCGGAACTGTATATTTTATCATTTTTTGGTCTTTGTGACAATTGATTTTAAAAATGTTGGGTTGTCATAAGAATCAATATTAACACTAAAGCTTCTTTACAGACACAATTGATAACTGTTACAGCTGATCATTGTAGCCTAGGACTAAAGTACAATAAATTACCAATATCCAGGGGTCCGTTTGTAACTAGGGGTCGTATGCAAGTCGAGTGTTCTTAAGTAGGGGACCGCCTGTACTGGTATTTGAGGAAAAGCGTACATTAGAGACGCATTCCAAAGGTGACTGAAGGCATCCAGCTGGGAAATTGTAATTGTTCCGTCTAGAAAGAAGAAAGATTCCACCTTCGCATTGGTTCGGGTAATGAACACATCTTTCTCTGGGGTCCCCCATTTCTATGTTAATTGCAGAAAGATTTCATCGTTCAAACACCATTCATTCTGGTTGATTGTATTTCTCCTTATAAAGTCTGCTATTTTGTTTTCTTCCCCTTTTAACTTGTTTCGGAGTACCCGCTGACTTTAGAAAATTTTAGCAGTTTTCTGCTGCTCCCACGCTAATGGCGGGAGCAGGACCCGGTCTCCAGGTGTCAGAAGCACCCGGAGACCCTAGGGAGAAGGGAGCCTCATGGGGAACATATAAAGTAAAAACACACACACAAAAATGAACCTGTTCACGCTACTTGCATTTTGGACGCCACCCTGTCGCAACGTCAGCCGACACCCCTTCGATGACATCACAGGACCAATCTGATTAGACTGGCTAGTGACAGCGATCAGTGACAATTTTTGGGCAGATCTTACAGAGCCCAACGCTCTCCAACATCTCTATTTTGTGTTTGATGATGTTGGAGAGAGTTCTGCTAGTGATCCTTTTACAGTACCCGAAAACACACGATTACCACCCATTGTCCATTTTCCCTATCCCCCACAACCGCACAATCAGTAAGTGTGAGGGGTGGATTTGTCAAACCAGGTACTTCAGCCATATAACGCCATGCGGAAGTCGAGGGTGTGGTACAAGAAGCTGGGTGTGCAGATCATACAGATAACACTATATAATGCTTACATGTTACATCAATGTGCAGGCCTGAAATTTCTAGAAGTGGTAGTCAAGCAGTTAACTTTTAGAGACCAGGAAGGGGGGAGTGCTAGTACGTCTGGAAGCAAGGCCACATCACGCATTGTTCCAGCTCTTTCCAGGAGAAGTTCCCGAAAACTGCCAGCAAGGGAAGGACACAAAAGAGGTGCAGGGTGTGCTCCAAAAGTAACTTAAAAAAAACCAAACCATATACCAGTGTGACATGTGCCCCGAGAAACCAGGGTTATGTATGAAAGATTGTGTATATTAGTGCCACATATGTGGTGTTGCCGTACCCGGGAGAACCGACATGTTTTTTGGGGTCTTTGTCTTTAAGCTGGGCACAAGATGACATAATGGATATTCTGTACAATGCATTATCCATTATGCTTCATCTTTGGTGTCCACCTGAGATCTTTGGTGTCCACCCCTAGATTAATTCATGGAGGTGTGTTGTTTTTTTTTTTAAATGTCTGTGCTCTAAATGCCATTCTCTTCCGAGCCCTGCCGCGTCTCTATCTTGTAGATTAGTGCCACGTGCCAGGGAGACCCTACATGACAATGTTTGGGGTGTTTGTCTCCAGTGGCATGCATTCCAATTTTTGTTACATTTGAGCCAGGATCCTATGGGTTAAAATGCTCATACAACCTAAATAAATTCTTTGAGGGTTGCCCTTTCCTAAAATGGGGTCACTACTTGGGGTTTCTATTGTACTGGTACCTCAGGGGAACCCTAACACCTGTCTAGTGAAAATGGTGCTCGAAAAGCTAAATTTTGCTTGTTGCTTCCCAGGCCTGCAGTGTCCCTAGCCTATAGACTATTGCTACACATTGGTTATTGCCATACCCATAATAACCCACAGAATGATTTTGGGAGTGTTTATCCAGAGTGGCATGAGTTGGGCTGAATACATTTCTTTCTACTATGACACATTTGAGAAAACAATGCAATTTTTACACTGCCCCCCCCACACTTTGTATTACATTTGGGCCAGCATCTCACGGGTTAAAATGCTCATACAACCCTACATACATTCTTTGAGGGGTGCCCTTTCCTAAAAAGGGGTCACTACTCAGGGGTTTCTACTGCAGTGGTACCTCAGGGACACCCCAACACCTGTCTAGCGACATGGGTGCTCCAAAAGCAGAATTTTGCTACTTCCCTTCTCTGCCCTGCTGTGTGCCCAGCCTGTCAATTATTGGCACGTGTGGTATTTTCGTACTCGGGACAACCTGCAGAATGATTTTTGGGTTTTTTTATCTAAAGTGGCATGAGGTGGGCACAATATATTAGCCACTAAAATTACATTTTTGAGATAAATGCAATTTTTACTATGCACCATTTAATTTGCATTAGATTTTGACCAGCATCCTGGGGGTTAATATGCTCACCACACCCACAGATAAGTTATTTGAGGGGTCTAGTTTCCAAAATGGTATAATTTCACAGGGGTTTCTGTTGCATTGGTACCTCACAGGCTCTGCGAAAATGACATGGCACTCCAAATCCAAACGTGTGAAAACAGAGCTCCAAAAGCAAAATTTTGCTCCTTCCCTTCACAGCCCTGCTTTGTGCCCAGCCTGTCAATTATTGGCACGTGTGGTATTTTCATACTCGGGACAACCTGTAGAATGATTTTTGTTTTTTTTAATCTGAAGTGGCATGAGGTGGGCACAATATATTAGGCACTAAAATTACATTGAGATAAACACAATTTTTACTATGCACCATTTACTTTGCATTAGATTTTTACCAGCATGTTGGGGGTTAAAATGCTAACTACAGCCCTAGATAAATTCTTTGAGGGGTCTAGTTTCCTAAATGGTGACATCTTTGGGGGTTTTCTATTGTACTGTTACTTCAGGGGCTCTTCAAGTACACTGTGGCACCACTAAAAATTTGTAGTCAAATATCCAATAGCACTAATTCTGTTCTGGACATCGCTGTGTGACAAAACAGCAGTTGACATCCACATGTCTGGTATTGCCGTACTCGGAAGAAGCAGGGCAAATTCCTCAAATTCCTTCTGAATGTGTCTATTTTGATGTCTAATCTTATTCAAAAATGTAAACTTCAAAATGTTCAATCCATTTTTGTTTGCTTCCAGAGAAAGAATTAAAGGGTTAACAGACTTCCAAAATGCTGATTTGAATAGTTTTGAGATGTTAGGTTCATAAAATGGTGTTACTTGTGGGGGTATATAGTACATAAGCCTTTATAGGGCGCTTCCAAACTGAATTGATCACCAAAAATTTAGCATTTTTTTTTCAAACTCTTGAAAATCTGAGAAGTTGCTACTAAAAATTGAAACCTTCTCACATCTGTAAAAAAAAATGATACTACTAACATAAACTACAATGTCTCACAATAAAACAATCTCAAAATCACAGGGATATCTTAAAGTGTTGAAAAGTTATTGCCACAGGAAGATACACTGACTCCAATGAACCGACTGAATACAGGCTGTTAACGGACTTGAAATATTCATTGCTGCCCTTATGGAGCAGATGTTTTTTCTCTTGAAATTTCTTTATCTGATGGATCAACTTGAATTATTTGAGAGCGTTGAGTTAAGACAGGAAATGTAGTCGTCCTGCTGGGAATTAGATTTGATTTGGCCCAATTTATGATCCATACCAATCCATAAATTGGGGTTTGACAATAGTGAGGTTTCTGTGCTGGACCAACTTCTGTTCTGTACATGCTATTATTAAGAGATCATCTAGATATGAGACTATGACGACTTCCTTTGTCCTCAGACCACTATCTCTATTAAGATCTTCGAGAAAGTTCTTGGAGCTGATGAAAATCTCCTTTAGGTGTGAGTACAGCAAACCTGGGGAACCTCTGGGATGACTCTTATATAGGCACATGGTAGTATGCATCTTGAAGGTCAATCGTGCATGTATATGCCTCTGAATGAATTTCTGTGATTGCCGAACTCACCGACTCCAGCTTGAACTTCCTATACAAAACATACTCCTTTAAGTGTTTTAAGTTGCAGATCATCCTGTTTCTGTTAGCGGAACCAGTTTTAATATTTTTTGAATAGGGGTTTATTTTGTATTTTTGTTGATTATCAACGTTTCACTTAACATTTGGACCTGATGGACCTTTGGTTTTGGTAGGTACTGTGGTTAAATGTATCGTAGTAGATAAAGTTGCAAAAAGACCCGTCAAAGTAAGCACAACTAATAAAAAGTACATGGGCACCCAAGTATGTGGAGTAAATACTGCATATTCAGCTGCCTAACTATACTACAGGCATGCAAATATAAGAACTTCAGAATATAGCAATGGTAGAAGGTGGTCTGCTGTGTATAATTTTTATGTAGATTGATTTAAAATCAAAGTAGATTGTAACAGAAACGATTTTGCATTAACCAGAAAATTATCAGTATTGAAAGTATCAAGTCTTAGGGATCTAACTGTCTAGTCACATCTTTCAGTCAGGAGAACCCGGCCTATCTGGGGCATGTGCTGTTATCACGATGTATCAATATGTCAACTCAAACAAACCAATTAGTTACCATTATGAATAAATGTGATGTGTCATGGCACAGCCAACTGTGTTAACTGCTTGTTTTAGTTTTTACCAAATGTAAAGAAAATATAAGGCCTCATGCACAAAAACATATGTCTACGGCCAGCGAGTTCTTTAACCCTCCATAGGGAGCCGTGCAGCACATTCGGCTACAGTGCATTCCCAATCTTTTTTCTGGCGATGGCACAGTAGGGTGTGAGTTCACTGTACCGTGCCATGCACAAAGAACTTCTACGGCGATCATATGCTAGTTGCCCGCCATATAGATATGTGTGCATGAGGCTTAAAGATGTAAAACATAGTCCAATACTCACATTATTTAGCCAAGAGTAAATGGTCAGTGACTTCTACTAGACATGGTCTTCAAAGACATTGTAAGACATGGGATATTAAACAAATGTAGATATTTAATTGTACAAAACTACAAATACTGAACACGTTTTAGAAGTTTAGATGTTAGAAACAAACATCCTCAGAACAGATTCCCAGGCTCCCATTACAAAATCATGGCCATCCCAAATATATATGAAAGAATTCTGACAGGTCAAAATGAGGTTTGTTTTTTTTCTCTCAATGCAAGGATAATTCTACAGACTTTGCTTGCAATCAAAAATTTCAGAAAAAAAATACTACGGCAGTGTGAACAGAGCCTAAAAAATGGCTAATTTTTCCATTTGGTGCATCTAGGTTATGTTACTTTATGGTGATCAGTTCAAATGGGACATAGAAATGAAAGTGTCAAATATTTCATAACATATCTGTTCTTTGCCTTCGTTATTAGCATTGTACGATCTTATGCAACAATCCATCCAGGGAAAGTCACCTAAAATTACAATAAAAAAAAGAATATCGTAATCATTTAATAAAAGTTGTGAAACATTTGTTATTTCTTAAAGCAGTGGCAGGTGTTACCAGAGATGGAAAAACAATATTGAACATATAAGAGGGCAACACTACAGTTTAGATCTAGCATGAGTGGAAAAGTGTTACTGGTTTAGAGAAATATGCAAATATGTTTACCAGGATGGGAGAAGGAAATATCACCGCTTTTGGCATACTGGAAAACATATTTACTTATTTCCCAGAATCCCTCTGTGGAGAATCAATGGTTCTAAGTCTCCACACCCCTGAAAGGCGGTCTTAATTAGCAAAGTCTTCATGAGGAGAGCTCTTACATCCGACTCTGGTATACAGAAAGAAATATATTGCAAAAAGCACTTACTCATCTGTTTTTCTGGTGGACACAATACATTCATGATCTCATGAAGTCTTTCTTGAAGGTTACTATCCATGAGTATATCTGAGGGAGGAATCCTAAAGAATTGTTCCTATATTGGCACAGCACAAAATACATTTTTTTTAGCATACAGTTAATGAAAATACTTAGGTTTATGGTATTGATAGTTTATTAATACACAGGAAGTGTCTGTAAATTCTAGTTAATACAACAGAAAAGCACCAAAACGGGGCTTTAGAGGCATGAACATCATCTTTATTTTGTAAGGATCCCTTGAAGAAAATTAGTTCACTAAATACATCTGAATGTAGTTTATTATAAGACATGCAATTATTTCTCCATGTCCCATCCAGATGAATAAGAAAGTGACTTAATCCTTACTGCATGGGCTCTTCTTTCTTGCATGAGTTATCTTATAGGCATCATGTGTTATTCCAATCTTGAGTGATAGCAACAGATAAGACCATTATTGACACTATTCACACTCCTGGCCTTAAGGCTTAGGAAGAAAATGCAGCCAACATAATTGAACACTTGACCAATGTCTCAGGGCAGCTCCTTACAAAGAAAGTGTCTGAGGTCACCACAGTGAATTAAAAAAAGGTAAACTAGACCAGGGAACCGATTGGCCAGTTTGAGACCACTAAATCACCGGCATGCCATTATGCAGCTGAATATTGGGGCCCTATTTAAAGAGAACCTGTAATTTTAGTGAAAATTAGCTCCAAAGACAGCTAAATTACACCTGCATTGCAAAGATACCTTTGTGGGGGCTGAGAGCAGAGGAGTGATTGAGCAGTCCAGACAAGACAACCTCAAGGTTGATTTGTTGGAGTTCAACACCTGGTACAGTTGACCAGTGTGCTAATGCCTGCGCACCTCTACAGGAACAGAGAAAGCACGAGAGATCACCAACAATAAAGAATAAGCAAGAATCGAGGGTGCATCTTTCATTCACTTCTATGAGTTCTGCAGTCTGGCTGATACTTTATGGATCAGACTATGAGCTTCCTGCTCCAACGGTTATTAGCCTTCATTAGAAAAGGAATATATAGCTCTTTACAGAACTGGTGACACAAAACTATTTTTCTATTTTATGCTACTTTCATACAAAACTGACAGTGTAAAGTGAGATCCATTTTCGTGCAGGTGACAGAAGAAAAGACTGTGGCTCAGGCAGTTGTTCATACATGGGGGTGTGGAAACCATGGCTGTGTGTATGAGCCCACAGAAATACATTGGGATATGAACAAGTAGTTGAAGGAATAGCTAGCACACAGCCAGAAAATGTTGTTCACGAGCCCTCAGTTTGTATAATTAATGTAACAGAAAATTAATGGAAATCTACCATCAAAATCAAGCATGGATAAACCAGGGACAAATTATATGTGTTATCCATGGCTTCTTTCCATCTAAAATACCCTTTTAAAATTATACTTATGTGCCCTAGGGGTTCTTGGGGTATCCAGAGCCCCTCAGTGCTGTAGAGGCACAAGCTGTTACGAAAGTGCAGGGGGAGGGGAGACCTTTTCTGCTCATTGTAACAGCCTGTAAAAAGACATCAAGCCCCTAATGCTTATAACCATAATTTTTAAAGATTTAGAAGGAAGGAGGTCAATGATAACAAATATAAGAAGCACAGTCATGTTGCCTGGTTCTATGAGTAAGTGCCCCTGGTTTGTTATGCTTGGTTTTAATGGTAGATCAGATTTGAATGAAAGTTCCTACAAATGCTGAAACATGGGCAGTATAGAATACTGTACAAAGAATGGATGTGGGCTACAGATTTGTTATATAGTTTACATGTAGTGGGGCCAAGATATTATCGCAAAAAGAAGTTAACAGTATTAGAAAGTCATACTCACAGAATGTTGCCATAAATAAGCATTAAGAGATCCAGTTTCATCTTCAAGAGTGAAATTCATAACAAAGAGATGTCTTAAGAGTTCAACACCCAAAGCTAATATAGGAGAAATATATCAAAATTATAAATTATTATATCATTTTCAGAGCCCTTTTTCATGATTTTCAATGTTATACTATTTACTCGGTAGCCAACAACTACATATACTGTTCATCAGAGTTGGTGCCATAATGGCTTAGTAAATTCTAAAAACAACATTGGGAGATTGTGAAATTTGTAAATACAGTTTACATATACAGGGGTATAAAAGACTACAATACCCAATATCTCATGAATAAAATCTTTATTAGACGAATGAGTCTACAATTCGACAGCTATTTTAACCCCTTTAAGACGCAGCCAGTTTGTAGTTTAAGGCTCAGCCCCATTTTGTGAAATCTGGCATGTGTCGCTTTATATGGTTATAACTTTTGAACACTTTAACTTACCAAACGTGATTTTGAGATTTAATATTTTAATTAATAAATGCAAAGCTAAAATTTCCCATATGCCTGCTTTATGGTTTCATAATTTTTTAGATGTCTGGATATTTTATTTTTATGTGCAAATAGAATCTTGTTTTTTTTTGTATTTTCAAGGAGCTTTAATTAAGTTTAATTAACTTTTTTTTGGGAATCCTTTTTGTTTTTAATGGGCTTTGAAATATATAATATTAGAAAGCCACTATATATCACTCCATTTTTTTGAATCTGCACCACTTAAATTTTTTGAAAAAGCTTTAAAGAGGACCTGTCACCCAGAAATTTGTCACCGATAACACCTCTATCTAACACCGCCGCGGAGAACATTACAAACTAGGGAGCGGTCCGAGGTACTGCCTCTTCCCCGGAAAGCCGCGCTCCTAGTACCAAATTCCTGGGTGACGGGTCCTCTTTAAGGAACATTGTTAACCCTTAGAGACCCTTAAAACAAAAAAGAAGTACAATTTTGAATGGCCCAGTTTTGTCATTAATATATTCATTTAGCCCTATCATTTACACATTGACAAAAGATAAAGAGAAAACACTTCTTAAAATTTGTTGATTAATTCCTTCCGTGACACCCCACATGTGGATGGCATGTGGGTGAAGACGAAAAGGAGAGTCATGCAGCAGACAATTTTTCCCTATAGGATGTAATTATTTTAGTTGGTACTTGGATGCACTTTTGTGAGCTATAAAATATTTATTTTTCCGCTAATGCTGCCATGTGAAGGCTTATTTTTTGAGGGATGAGATGCATTTTTCAGCAATAATATTTTGGGGTGTCTTAGACCCTATTGCTGAAAATGTATTAAAGGGAAAACTACCATCAAAATCCAGCATAATAAACCAGGGAAACTTACTCATAGATCCAGTATCTGTGACTGTGGTAATCTTCTTATATGTGTTATCCATGGCCTCCTTCTTTCTAAAATAAACTTTTAAAATAATCCTAACCAGCCTGTGGGGCTACCTTAGCCTGCCAGTAATTTGGCTTTACAGGCAGTTACACTCGTTCCCTGGAATACAGCAGGAAGTGCTCACTGCACAAGTGCTCAGGAAGCAGAGCGGAGGATGATGATACAGTGTAATAGCCTATAAAGTTAGATCACGGAGGGGCTAGAGTAGCCTCTTAGGCTCATTAGCATCATTTTAAGAGTTGAGTTTAGAAAGAAGGAGGGCATGGATAACAAATAGAAGAAGGTTACTACAGTTATGGTGTCTGGATCTGGATGAGTAAGTTTAGCTAACTTTTGGGGCTCAGGGTTATAGAAAATATAATGGACACGGAGATACCTTATATGTGGGGTTTGTGTGTTGATTTTCGCTTTTTTATGTTACATATTAGTGTTAACAAAATAATAATACATATTGCGGCTTCATTATTAATTTATAGGTTTATTTTTAGTTAAAATGACATGAATAAGCAGTCATGATGACACACAGGTATACCCTGATGTATTGCAGGTATTATCACCGTCAGCCTGTCACAGACAGGTTCTTAAAGGCATTTACTATGAACAGCCCTGGGTTTTTATATCAGACCCCAGGGTTGCAATAGCAACAATCCTCCCCCCTTTCACCAAAGACGCTCCAGCCAAGGAATGGACCTTACAGGCATTTACTATGGACAGCCCCTAGAGCTCTTAGATCAGACCACAGTGTTGCCATAGCAACAATTGTTGCCACCTGAAAAAACTTGAAGGGGTGCCTATCGGACAGGGAATCTCCTTACAGGAATTTAAATGCTTGCGTTGACTGCGGTTGCGTTTTAATGGTCATGTTGACAGCGGCATTTAAAGTCTTAACACCCGCAATCGGAGCTCGCTCCGACTGTGGGTTTTACACAACGATGTCAGTGAATAGCTCTGGTGAAGAGTTGAACTGGCATTGGGTCCATGACATACTATTACGGCATGGAGAATGATCTGTCGATCTCCATGCTGTAATAGTATGCCATGGAGTGGAAACAGTTTAAGCAGGAAGTATCAGACAATTAGACCTGTGCATTATAACAAGATGTGCACCTGTGTGACATCACATGACCCTGGACAGATTTCTATACACTGTTTGCTAGGTAAGAAGCCCTCTGTAAAATGACAGCAAGCAGAGATCTAAAAAATTGTACAATGTATTTGCTGAAATTGGACAACGCCTTTAACCTCTGGAGGACTGTCCATGGAACATGAATGTCCTCAAGAAGTTAAACGGGATGTCCCCTTACACAAACAATATCAATTATTTGCTGAAAGTTTTACAATTTTCCAATATACTTTCTGTATCAATTCCTCATGGTTTTCTATATCTCTGCTTGCTGTCCTGCTACAGTAAATTTCTACATTTACTTCCAGAAATCTGTCCATGGTCATGTGATGGACATGCAGGTATGACAGATCTAGAAAACCGCAAAGAACTGATACCGTGTATATTGGAAAATTGTATAACTTTTTCTTATACAAATCATATCAATAATCTGCTGAAAGTGGACAACCACCTTTAAGACTGTACAAAGAAGGTTCACAGGAATTTTTTTGAGTTTTTTTTTACGTCGTTCACTGAGCGGGTTCAATATTGATTTAGATTTATTGTACAGATACCAAATATGTACATTTTTCATGTGTTTGTTGTGGAACCCGGGGCTGAGGCAGGATGGGGGGGTCCGATCCACAGGGGACACATTTGCACGCCGCGGTCAAGCTTGACCGCGGCGTGTAAGGGGTTAAACACCCGGGATCGGAGTTTTTCCAATCCCGGGTGTTAGTGCCGGGTCTGGGCTGTGATATCACAGCCCGACACCGGCACTTGCAGGACCCGATGTCCCGAAATCTTCTTCTGACGCGCCGCCGTAGAAAGGCGTACGCGCCAGAAGAAGTACCCTTAATGACCGCCGTAAAAAGCCGATACGGCGGTCATTAAGGGGTTAAGTTGGTATCTGTGTGATTGCACCAACCTAATGAATACAAGAGAAATGTGATCTTTTCTACCATTTCATCGCAATTGGAATATTTTTTACAGCTTCCAAGTACACAGCATGGACAAATAAATACTGTCACTTGAAACAATTTGTTACACAGAAAACAACCCCCTGGATATGGAAAAATAAAAAAAAGTTAAAGGGGTATTCCCATTTCGTCAAATTAATGTTATTCTTTGTATGATGAAAAGTTATACAATTTTCCTATATACTTTCTGTATCAATTGCTCACAGTTATCTAGATCTCTGCTTGCTGTCATTCTATGGAAAGATTCATTGTTTATTTCTAGTGGACAGAAATCTGTCCATGGTCCCACAGGTGCATGGCTCGTTATAATCAGAGAGTAATCACAGCTTGGGTTATAACGAGCGTGCAACTGTGTGACCATGGTCAGATTTCTATGACAAATGAGGGTTAGAAATTGATTCTTATTCTCACCTTCTGCAATTTCTGTAACATCCCATCCTCCTTTCAGTGATAAGGACTTCAGCTCCTCCAATGACTTAATATTGGAACACTTTTTGCACCTATAAAGTAACATAATGACCTGAGCAAAATACTAATAGCCCAATTGAGAATATTCACTGAAACTTTTTAACAGGAAAGAGTCTAGCTAAAACCAAGCCTGCGTCTTGTAGTCTGAAGTCAGAAGGATCCTGCACTGCCATTTCCCCCTGACCGCTGTCCTGGAGATTGAGTGAAGCGCTGGCAGAGGATCTGAGAGTGAGCAGTTAAAGGGGTATTCTCACAAAGACTAGTTTCTTATATGTATAGTGTGGCCTTGGTCTTCCTGCGGTATCACCTGGGCGTTGGGCCCAGTTTGCTTCAGTTATATGGTGACAGGTAGTGGTATTTAGCACTTGTACTTTACTTTTATGTGTTTACATACTATGTCGTGTTGATTGGTAACATTGGGCCCTTTGGCAAGAAAGGTTCCATCCATCTCTGATTTACCATTGATGTAGGTGTCGACCTAGTATATGTGTATTGTATTTTTGCCACACACACCAGTTGTAACCCGGGTATTTTACCTTGTTACTTCATTGCACTCACTCTATCCAGAGTTTTTGTTTAGGCATTTTTAATTGATTTTAATCAATGTGAAGTGTATTGCATGAATTGTTCAATAAAGATTATATTGCTTTATTTTTTGATCCTCAGTAGCACACTTCTTTTTCTTCCTGTGTTTATACAATGTCAGAAGCCAGATGAAAGTATATATACACCTGTACCATGATAAATTATAATCCATCTAGTTCTGTGGGGTTACAATGTGATTAGATTACCGTATTTTCCGGACTATAAGGCGCACATAAAAGCCTTGGATTTCCTTGGAAATCCAAAGTGCGCCTTATAGTCCGGTGCGCCCTATAGGAGGGCAGCGGACCCTACTTACATAGGTCCCCGCTACCGGAGACAGCAGATCTCCAGCGGGAACTGCAGACCACGCGGCACGAACAACTTCTGCCGCGTCGGTCTGCAGTTCCCGCTGGAGATCTGCTGTCTCCGGTAGCGGGGACCTATGTAAGTATGCCAATCTCCACCTTCCCCACGTTCCGCGTCTCGTCGTCGCGTCCCGTCGGGTCTCCGCTCCGCCCCCGGACCTCCGCCACACCCCCGGACCCTGCGCCTTATAGTCCGATGCGCCTTATATATGGAATTATTACATATATAAGGCGCATCGGACTGATGCGCCTTATATTCCGGTGCGCCTAATGGCCCGGAAAATACGGTATGTACTTTAGAGAGTCCCAGCCCACACCTTGGGATTTTGCAATGAGCAGCCCAGGGAGTGATAGGAGCTAAAACAGCAATAACACTGAGTAAAATTGTAAAGAAAGGGGTTAAAATGATCTTTGTGTTATCACTACTAGGGGATTGAAATGGGAGAATTTTCTTTCATGGGAAAATCCCTTTAAGGACCTTAGTGATGCAGCAGGGCTGTGTGTGCGAAAGGATGCAGCAGAGGTGCACTCATATGTATGTGACTACCAGGGAATTTGGGTTTCAAATATATTTTTGGGGTGCGTATTATAGTAAAGAACGCTTCATAGTCAAAAAATTATGGCAATTCAATATATGTACCAAAAAAGGAACAGACATGTCAACCCTCAAATACAACATACCCATAAAGCCACTTATTGCCTTGAATGAGAAATGGAGCTGAGAGGTCAATTTCCAAGTGCTCTTCTTTTGATTTCACAGGTATTATAGTGTTGAATTGACTTGACAGTTTACAGATCTGCTTGAAAGATCCACCTTTGAATAAAACACCAGACAAGATATGTCTATTAATGCCACAATTGCATTCTTTTTAAAGACGATTTGGTTAACATTTGGTCTTTCTAGGTATTTTCCTTGAGAACTCCAGAGTAGTTTAAAAAAGTTGCTTTAGAATAGATGGGAATAGCAGGTACAGAATTGAGGAGTAGGCAAATTTGAGAAATGCACAAACCCAGCAACCTTCACTAGTCAGTGAGATCCATTCTGTTTAGGAAAAATAAGCTACCTGTTCTATGTTTTCCTCATTCTTATAAACATAATATAATTATATATTATATATATTATATCTTGTTTACCAATTTTCTGCCATACAAGGGATTTAAAAGTTGCAAATCTGGGAGCACGCCTCAGACTCAGCAACTTTTGAGGCTTTTATACCCCACATGCCAAAAGAAGGTGGGTCACAGGGGGGAACCGTGCCCTGGTCAGGCAAATTTACTGCCGTGCTTTAGGATGACTTGGAGGGGAAAAAAAAAAAAAAAAATAAACATTTTACATATAATTAAAATTTTGTTGTATATTTAAGGTATTCCAAAAATGTTACGATTCTCCACATTCAGTATAAACTTTAAAAAAAAAAAAAAAACGCAGGAAAAAAAAAAAAAGTAAAAACACTATGCACCACATGCATTAGAAAAAGTTACATGCAACAATGCTGCCACCCAGAGGCCTGCATAGTAAACTACAATCCAAGCTTTCATTTAGATACAGAGCTCTTACCTTCTACCATGATAAGAGAGTCTTCTGGACTCTGAAGAATATCATATTTTTTCACAAAATGAATAGCTACAGTCCGGTTATCAAGATTTACTGTGTTCCATATGGCTGACTGATACCAAAATGTATTTGGAGCACTCGTATTCGGACTACAGTTATAGAAATCTTCAAATATTTTGTTAAGGCTTTGTTCATCTGGTGAATCCAGTCTAAGACAGTAGGTAGAGAATACCCATGTCAGTAATAATTGTGAGACAAATATTATACATAAACCTGCCAGATAGTTATTAGAAAGTCTGACAAAAAGAGAAACATAAGAACAAATAGCTAGGACACATTGTAACATGGTTGTAATTACTAAGATTAAAATATCAAACTTGTGGTTTTCCAAAATTTCTAAGGTCCACTGCCCATAAGTATCAGTGTGATGTACTGTACTGTACCGGTCAGTGGTTTTAGGTTTGGTCCATTAAAAACTGTATGTGTAAGGAGAGAATTTGCTGGAACAAAGTCACTTGTGGCAACAGCGATAATAATATCCTATACTAACCACGGTGTATGTTATAAATGCCTGACTAATGGCCACTAAACTAGAACCGCAACAATCAGTACAGCTGGAATCATTCTTACTGCCTGACAGGACGAGTTTGGCTGGAGCTGCAGTTTGTATGGGGACTGCACATGGGACTGACTGAAGTACAGTGAAAGTGGGGCAGTGCATATGAAAGTATCGGTAGATGTATTCCTGCCCTTTTAACAAATCCAAAAGATAGCCATACACAATAGACAGATTCTCCCCTAAACACGTATATTCCAAACAACAGAGAGCATACAGAGTTACACTATTTGTTAGGTATGAAATCATACTTACAATGAATGACATTTACTGCAGTAAAGCTTCACAGACTGATACAGCGGATGGGGCTGGAAACTTCTCAGCTTTACTCTGACATGGAATTTCTGAGGAGCGTTCTTTGTAATGATACTGGCAAGAGGCGTTATCTGCCATTGTTGATGAGATGAAACCACTACCAATAAAAGGCAATTCAAGTAAAAATTTCAATTATTACATTAAAATGTGCTTCATAAAAGTCTTTTCACTGCAGTATTCAACATTTTTAAGTCAATTACTGCAGAAAAGCAGCATTTGACATCACATAGTACTATGCACATCTGCAAGCTCTATGGGACAGATTTATCAAGATGTCTGAAAGTCAGAATATTTGTAGTTGCCCATGGCAACCAATTACGGCTCAGCTTTCATTTTACTAGTGCTCGTAAATATTTTAAAGGGGATCTGTGATTGGTTTACATGGGCAACGAGAAATATTCTGTCTTTCAGACAGCTTGTTAAATCTTCCCCTATGTGTTGAAATACTTTTACTGAAATAAGCATGGTGGGAATAAGTGGAAAGTAAAGCGTAAGTTGCATTAGTACATTTCACTGCAACAACATAGTTTACCTGTGTTTTCAAAGTACAGGCAGTCCCCTACTTAAAGAGGACCTGTCACCCCCTGAAACCCCCCCCCCCGGATTCTTACAGGTCCTGACTGACAGGGGCGTGAAGGGGGTGTGTCGGCCGGCCCTCTCATGAATACGGCCAACTGCTAGGGAACTTTTACAACGATAAGAGGTCGGAGCGTTTAAAACTAAGTATAAAAACACAAATTTTAATAAAAATTCAATAAATATAAAGGGGCTGGGGACAGGAAGAGGTGGAGCTAATTTGGTGGGGGTGTTTTTCCCGGGTGACAGATCCTCTTTAAGGACACCCAACTTACAGACGACCCCTAGTTAAAGATGAACCCCCCTGCCCATTGTGACCTCTGGTGAAGTCACTGGATGCTTTACTATAGTCCCAGATTGCAATAATCAGCTGTAAGGTGTCTGCAATGAAGTTTTATTGATAATCCTTGGTCCCATTACAGCAAAAAAATGTGAAACTCCAAATGTCACAGGGACAAAAATTTTTTTGTCTGAATCTACAATTATAAAATATACTGTCCCAACTTGCATACAAATTCAACTTAAGAACAAACCTAAAGAACATATCTTGTATGTAACCCAGGGCCTGCCTGTATTACAGTATCATAACACAAAGGTACTATACATCGCTATATAAATAAAGAATTATTATAGTAAAGCATCCAGAGAGCTTTGACATGATTTCAATTTAAAAATTGGTATACATTCTTTGCCACATTTATTAATCATTTTAGACACTTTTTTTTAAAATTCTGACTAGGGAGAATGGCCTTTTTTGGTCAATTGTTTTTATTGTTTTTTTTTTCAAAAGATGAATGAATAAAAACATAACACGTGAAGATGAAGACGTGTCATTTCCAGCATCACCCACCTTGAGCTAACAAGGAGCTAACACAGGTATACACCTATGATAGGTTGTCTAAATCTTCATCAGATTTATTATCCAGCAACATACACTGTGATAAATATGCAACAGTTGAAAGCTACATTGACACAGATGTGTGCCCACCGAACCGTAGCATGGTAGGCACACATCGACGCCGGGGAGAGGAGAAGGGGTTGAGCACCGCTTACCAGCGCCCCTCTCCATAGCAATATATGGCGCTCCCTTAAAGGACACCTGTCATCAGGTCTCTGTCACTTGTCCTGTCACCACTACCTGTTGGAGCAGCTCACAAGGATCTATCCCAGCATTTATCTAGTTATTTCATGCATTAATCATTATAAAATCATCTATTCTTTATCATATAAATGAGGCTGGTCACATGGTCAGAGGCAGTGATGTCACCCCTGTTACCCCTCCCCTCTCCTCCCCCTGCTCATGTCTGTGTGTAATGTATAGTAAAGCATGGCTAGTGTGTCCTGCATCTGCTGACATGCTGCATCCTCCTAATATACAGGTGAGAGACACAGACATCAGCTACACATGAATCTGACATGTTCTGCTGTAACATGGCTGCCTGGAGCTGCTGTATCTCTCCTAAACACACCCACACACAGGCTGCAGGGGGTGTGGCCACCAGCACCAGGAAGCACATCATTATACAGCCTCACATCATTATACAGGCTGTCAGTCATGCACTGGGGGTGTGGCTGTGCCTCCCACTCATGAATAGAGTGGACAGCTTGAATATGCTAATGCTTCATTGGACATTTCACAGGTCATTTGCATACAGCTTTAGGACCTCATTGCTTAGGTTTACAGGCATGTAGAGGGACAATGAAGGGATAGAGGCAATGCTCTCTAATGGCAGTTTATGAAAATATATTTAGTTTAGGGGGGTTATTTTGCATGACGGGTTCTCTTTAAGGCGCCGTGTGCCCATTGCCGGCTATGGGGAAGTATATACGTCCTATATATGTCCCCCATACCTGTGTGTGAATGTAGCCTTACGCCTTGACCCGACACCACACCATGCACATCAATTCAAATGCAAATTTATCTAGAATTATGGCATAGACCGATTGACAAATCTCCCCGCAAACAATGCACAGCACATCGTCGTGAACCATGGTGCTCTCAGCATTACACTGTGGGGATGCTTTGCTTCAGCAGGGACTAGGATGCTGGTCAAAGTTCAAGGGAGATGGATGGTGCGGAATACAGGGCATTTCTGGAGGACAACCTGTTAGATGCTGAAAAGGTTCACCTTCCAGCAGGACAAACTACATATACAGGCAAAGCTATAATTGAACGGTTTACATCAAAGCACCTTCAAGTGTTAAAGAAGACCTGTCACCAGAACCCCCCCCCCCCCCCCCTTTGCCTGCTGGTAAACTGTTAAAAGTTGCAGTATGTGTTCTTGCTTAAAGAGAACCCGTCATGGAAAATAACCCCCCTAAACTAAATATATTTTCATAAACTGCCATTAGAGAGCATTGCCTCTATCCCTTCATTGTCCCTCTACATGCCTGTAAACCTAAGCAATGAGGTCCTAAAGCTGTATGCAAATGACCTGTGAAATGTCCAATGAAGCATTAGCATATTCAAGCTGTCCACTCTATTCATGAGAGGGAGGCACAGCCACACCCCCAGTGCTTGACTGACAGCCTGTATAATGATGTGAGGCTGTATAATGATGTGCTTCCTGGTGCTGGTGGCCACACCCCCTGCAGCCTGTGTGTGCATGTGTGTGTGTTTAGGAGAGATACAGCAGCTCCAGGCAGCCATGTTACAGCAGAACACGTCAGATTCATGTGTAGCTGATGTCTGTGTCCCTAACCTGTATATTAGGAGGATGCAGCATGTCAGCAGATGCAGCACACACACTAGCCATGCTTTACTATACATTACACACAGACATGAGCAGGGGGAGGAGAGGGGAGGGGTAACAGGGGTGACATCACTGCCTCTGACCAGGTGACCAGCCTCATTTACATGATAAAAAATAGATGATTTTACAATGAATAATGTATGAAATAACTAGATAAAGGCTGTTAAGGATCCTTGTGAGCGGCTCCAACAGGTAGAGGTGACAGGACTAGTGACACAGACTTGATGACAGGTGTCCTTTAAAAGACAACAGCATAGTGAGCACAGTAAAACGGCTTTGAGGGTAGAGTATACATGTAGTAACACTGTTGATGCGTCAGTAGTGGCATGTGACGAGTGGCCGGAGGATTTTGAGGGATATTTCAGCAGCAGTGGCGCAAAACCTTCAGGGTCTGATTTTGGTGTGTGAGAGGGCGCAATATGAAGTAGAGATGGGCTTTTAATCCAGGTACTGTAAGGGGGATAAGGGGAGCTTGTGAACATGGTAACAGTTTCCCTCCAAAATTGCCTGGTCAAAGTCCAGATCTAAATCCTAACAAGTTTTAAAATGTTTTCTGACTAATATGACTGAGCTAAAATGTATTTAAAGTTTCTGAGCACAACAGTGAGAAAACAGGCTACAAAAAACATAAAGGATAAAACATTCTGTAGGATAAAGAAAATGACGTTTGTCCAGATTGATATGGACCCTACAACAGCAGAATAGCTCATTTCAGGTAACTACACAACCTGCTGTGCAGGAAGCTTTTTCTCTGTGATCTTCAAATCCATTAATGGCTTTATACCTGTCACAGAAAGCTGCTGGCATCCCTCCAGAGCATCAAAGGATGGCGACATCTGACCTGCTTGGGAGATAAAAGAAAAGAAGTTACTGTAAGATTGCACCTCAACAAACAATTCTCAATATTTTTCTGAAAATCATGACATTAATTATACTTGATTTATATTATTAATGATACTTTTTCCTGAAAAAAGAAAAAAAGTAAATTGACACCAGTTTGTTTCTCGTATTGATTTGTTAAGCTGCTCGCTACACACATATGATTTGGACCAGACATCACATCAAAGATAGGGCCTATGGTGCTCACATTACCACCTCCCCCTATGCCGGGGGAGCAGTAAATATAAGGAGCTAGGTCTCCTCCTACTAGCTATGAGGCAACTGCAAACTTCCTCATAGAGACTGCAGAGATGAGAACTACAGACGTCCCCGATGTAAGGTCAGCGGACTTACAGATGACCATTAGTAAAAGACTTCTCTGCCCACTGTGACCTTTGGTGAAGCTCTCTGGATGCTTTACTTTATTCCCAGGTCGCAATGATCAGCTGTAAGGCGTCTGTAATGAAGCTTTAATAATAAACGGTGGAGAAGCGTAGAGGGTGGGTGGATGTTGTTGGTAGAGTTTACTGGGGAATGTGTATGCCCCTGATCAGTAGCATGCTGGGTGTAGGAGAATATTATCATTTAAAAAAAAAAAAAAAAAAAAAAAAACTACGACCTTGAGTGACGTCCTTAGCATGAAACTGAAGACATGCTTCAGGTCATCCATTACATACCAGAAATGGTATGTAGCAGTGTTGTCTGTGTTTGAAAGTTTGAATATAGCAGAAATGTTTATGCATGAAAGTTTGAATGCACACATAAAGAGAGCTCAGGCTCAGCATCTTTTGATTTCTATGTAGGTGTTTTGGTATAGGTGGACATTTTTAATTCATCTTTTTCCTTCTGGTGTAGTAGATTACTATATGATCATTTTTGACCATGATGCATCTATTAGCCTAGATCTTTGGACATGAAGAAAGTGAGAAGCATTATACAGGTATCATTAGAATTGCTGCTCTCTCCAGCTGTGCTAAAACTATTTTTTTGTCAAGAAACTTAACAGTAATGCTTTAGTATTCACTCAGCAGTGTTAGAGTTATGCAATGTTCATTGAGAAGTGAGTGAGCATTTAAAGTGGTATTCCCATGAAGACAAAATTCTTAAATATACTCAGGATAACAAAATAACACATTCTATCATTTACTTTTATTAACAAAAATACAACACAGATATAATTCACAGATATAATTCAAACCTGTCTCCATCAGTCCTGGCGTTTGTCCCTGGATCCGATCATAAACTCCTGATGCTAATGAATTGCTTTTCTTGAAATGGGGAGGGGCAGAAGGTAGAGAGCACTGCAGCCTCTTGATCCATGGAGAAGGGTGACATAGTAGTGCTGACTCTGGGGCTTATTTACAAAGGGTCGCGGATCGCACTTTCGTCAGACGGTTCGTCTGTTTCCAGGATTACTTGGCTCGGACAGGTATTTAAAAGGTGTCTGCGCGGGGATTGTGTTTAGGGGGCTTGCCGTCGGACAATCCGACTGATTCAAACCGAACGCGGGATTTAACATTCAAATTGGGTCACAAGAAAATGCACTTACACGCACCACAAAGAAGAAGGTAAACTCCGTCAGACATGAGCGGGCAAGCGACACATGCACGATATCAGGCGCACAATCTTAGTGAATCACGGCAGAGTGCATTCTTGTCGGACAATGCACTTTCAAGTAACTTCGTCGGACAGGTAAGTAAATGTGCCCCTCTGTGTCTTATTGATTAGGTGAGACAGCAGAGCCAAGGGTCTCATCTCTCTTTTTCTGTGTGTCTAATATTAGAAAGATTCTCAGAAGCTAAATAAAAGTGTAGATAAACCCTGTACCATGATAATCTAACACTGTCAGCACACAGCATGAAGTGTCTGCTTAGCTAGTGCCTGAGCACACCGCTGAATCTCACACTGATGATCAGTGAGAAGAGCAAAAACAAACATAAAACTGAGTAAAATTGTAAAGTAAGGGGATTAAAAATGATTTTTATTGTGTAAACATCACTAGGAGATTTATTCATGTGCAAACCCCTTTAAGGCCGAAACTGGCTAAACATTTCAGAATATACTATCAATACGCCTAAATGTCAACGATTAAACACTGTTTTGGTTATGTTATTACATGGTCAAACAATGAATTTCTGTATACATACCTAGTTGAATATCCAACACAGGGTTTAATGTTTGATTTTGTTGAAGGTCTAGAGCATCCAGGACGCTATCATAAAGCAGACAAAAAAGTAAAAAGGGTATTCCCATGATGGCAAAATATCATTCAGCATAGCATTTAAAATATTTTGTAATTTGAAGTTATTAAAAATAAAATATTTCACATATATATGTATAAAATGTAATTTGGTTGCCTGTAGATCTGACTACGGTCACGCAGGTCTTCCTGTCAGGCCGGATTCTCTAACAGTAACATGTGTGTAGCAGAGCCTGCAGTGCTTAGGTTTGTGAGTATGGTGTAGTGTTCATGTGTACGTGGGGCAGAACTGAGGTATGTGTGTCTCTCCTGTGCATTTCTAGCCTTTTTTCCTGTCCTCGCATTAACAGTATAAAAGTATACTTTTATTTATACAGTAAATGTACGTATATTTATACATGTATCTTCTCTACCCAAATCATGAAAACATCACAGAAGGTCCTGTATTCCCCCTGACTGTAGCACAGCCTTCCTGCTGGTGTGGGGCGATGCAGGCTACACAGGTAGTGTACAGAAAACCAGAGGCTGTACTGCCATCCTGTCCTCCAGCTGCTGGGGATGAGGAACTTCCAGCATACACTGCCAACATGTTTTCGTCCAGCCGTTGAGAGACCACAACACCCTGTATATCCCTCCCCCCAGTTGGTTGGCAGGGCAAGCCCCCCCCCCCCCCATGATGAACCCCCCCCTTTGTAAGCGCCATGTGGGACAGCACCTTAAAAGAATGAAATCATTGTAAGTGTCTACATATGCAAAAGGGGTGTGCCTAGGGTGTGTGACCAGGGGCGAGGTTTATGTCCCTCTTTCTCTTTGTGAAAAGTTTGGAGGTAATGTCTAATATCCTGGTCATATCAAATTTTTCTGTGGGTCAGATATTAGGAAACTAAATGAAAGGCTAAACCCTGGGGAATGATAGTCTAGGAAAGTGTACAAACACTGCAGACAAAAGATTCAGGAAGTATCTGCTGTGACTACTCATCTAGACCACGCCCACACATCTGAATCTTAGACTGATGCTGGGATGAAGAAAAAACGCAAAAAACTGAGTATAATTCCAAAGCGAGTAGTTAAAAGTTACCTTTATCATGTTAGGATGACTAGTGGATTAAGATACGAGAATACTTTCTTTTGTGGGCAAACCGCTTTAATAATAGATCTACGCAGAGCTGGCTGCTGCGCATACTTGGCTCCGAAGCCTGAGCTATTAATCATGTGCAGTAGCTCCGGATTCACAGCCAAGTACGCGCAGCCGCCGACTCTGCATAGAGTCTATGTAAACTTGTGGGCTTGGATTTTGCGGCTTTCACTGTGCGCCTCAAATGACATGGCTACTTCCTTCTTTGGGTCGGTACGATCATCGGGTTACCAAATTTGTATAGTTTTATAATGTTTTCATACATTTACAAAAATTAAAACCTGTACAAAAACATTTTAAACTTCGGTGTATACGGAGCTGTATGTGGTGTCATGTTTGCGACTTTTGAAGCAGTTTTCAATGCTACCATTTTAAGCACTGTATGGCCTTTTGATAATTTTTATAGAATTTTTTATATTTTCCAAAATGGAAAAAAGTGCCATTTTCGACTTTGGGTGCTATTTTTCGCTACAGGGTTATCCACCGTGAATAACCATTATAGTATATTAAAAGATCTGACATTTTGGGGCGCGATACGTAACAGGTTTATGATTTTTTACTGTTTACAAAACACACATTGTAATGAATGGGTTAAAACCAAACAGCATGTCATGGCATCTGAGTGCTGCCCCCCCCACCCCATGACGTCCCATTGGGGCAGTGATCATATGCAAAATGGTGGCCCCAACATTTGCTAAAAATGCCTTTTTATGACCGGGACAGAAAGAGGTAACTCTTTAACAACGTGTGACGTATAGTTACACGGGCTGAAACCTCCCCATACCTGCATATTGCAGCAAACACCTGTGATCTGTGCTAGGACCGGCAGTGGGGTCTTGGTCGGTTCCGGCCTACCGGATCCAGTTACTATAAATGTTCTGCATTCGCAGATGATGTGCTTTTATATATCAGCAGGCCACTCACTTCCTTGCCTGCTCTTATGCGAGTGCTTGAAAAGTACAGCTACTTTAGTAACTACAAAGTCAATGGGGGTCATTTATTAAGGGCCCGATTCGCGTTTTCCCGACGTGTTACCCGAATATTTCCGTTTTGCGCCGCTTGTACTTAAATTGCCCCGGGATTTTGGCGCACGCGATCGGATTGTGGCGCATCGGCGCTGGCATGCGCGCGACGGAAATCGGGGGGCGTGGCCGAACGAAAACCCGACGTATTCGGAAAAACCGCCGCATTTAAAAACCGAAAATGTGTCGCATAAGGGCCGCTTACCTTCACCTGGTCCAGCTCGGTGCATTCCGGCGCGATGAGTTTACTTTCAGCGCAGCAGCGCCACCTGGTGGACGGCGGAAGAACTACCTTATTAAATCCCGGCCGGACCCGAATCCAGAGCGGAGAAGCCGCCGCTGGAACGCGAATGGACCGGGTAAGTAAATTTGCCCCAATGTTTCCAAAAGTGTGGCGATGGGAATCAGCATGGACCTTACTTTGGCGGCCACTCAGTGCGATTTATGTTATCTTGGGCGTCACAATCCATTAGGTTTTTACGCAAACAATTCCCTGCTGACATAAAAAGACTTTTTCTGTGAAATACACTCCTTTTCTTTTCACACTGAAGAGGGATTTTGCCTCTTTGAGGGGCTTACAGATGGCTGGGACATACCAATAACAGTAAATGGTGGTCGTGCCGAGGCTGCTGCATTTATTCCAGACTATGGTTAGCCTGCCTGCTTCCCTTTTCTGAGGTGTAAATGGAAAGTTTGTGTGGGCTTCATCCCCATATAGGGTAGCGTGAGCGATCTTAATATGTAGGAAATCAGCTGGTGGGCTGGCCCTTCCAAAACTGTAGAGCGTACTTCATAGTTGCTGTTGGGACTAGGATACTGGACTGCTGGCACCATGCAAAATCCAAACTTTTGGTGTGTCTGGAAGCTGAACTATCCTCACACCCGCTCCCTCCCCTGGTTAACCTCTGCTGCGTTTTGAAAAGCCGAGGTGTCACGGGTAATCCTGACTTTGCCCCTGGCGAGAGTGGTTCCTTCCAGGGCAAGGGACACCTCTGTGACCTTCATGGAGGTCTTCCTGACCTCCGGTATTTGGCCTATTGAAGCTTTTCTTCCTGATTACAGAAGCCCTGCAAGGTCATCCTGGGAATACCAGCAACTTGTGCATTACTAAACCTCTCAAAAGACGAGCCGTAAATTACATAGGAATCTTACCCTGTTTGCCACAGAAGGTAACACATAAAGACTCTCAAAGGGCTGAGTTTCTGCAATCTATGCCATAATTATATCCTCACAGTCCTTTTCCCTGATGTCTTTTCTCCACAGTTGGGAGTGTGAATTAGGCAAAACCTTCCAAGAAGCTGTTTATCCCTTGCGCTTTGCAAGATATTGAGAACTGATGGCAAAGATCAAACAATTTGTGCCAAACTACAAAATATTGTCTCGCTGGTATAAAGTCCCTGCTAAATTGCACTCTTTCCCTCAGTTTCTGATCAGTGTAAGCATTGCTTTCAAGAGGTGGGAACGATGACTCATGGTGGGGATGTCCGACAAAAGTTTTTTGGGACAAGGTTCTTGCTGTAGTTAAGAAGCTTTTGGGCTTTTCTCTGGCCAACGAGCCTTGCATGGTTTTGCTCTCCCTACTGCCTCATCCTATTTGAATGCCCTCTTGTTTGCTCAGCCACCAAGTGGTAGCCACCAGGCCGCAAGTGATGCTGTGCCACCTCATATGCACTTTCGGTTGGTGAGATAGTAGGGAGGAGAACACTGGCTGTAGCCGAAAAAAGGTGTGAGGAACTAAAGAGCGGAATCGCTTGAGCCTGGAAGGCAAGTTAAAATGGAAAGTGGAGAATGAGGAAATCCCTAAAGGGAGAACCAGATAAAGAAAGAATAATGGAAATAGAAGAGCCAGACCTCTAAAAGAAATAAATGGTTCTGAGGTGCATAAAAAGAGTCAAGATGCCTAGATGAGAGGAAAGAACAACAAGAGAAGAGAAGGGAGGAGAAAAGGGGTATTAAAGTCTGAGGGGCAGAGTTACATGAAAAGGGAATCAAAGTAAAGGACCATTGGCGCCCCCATCTCTGTGCCACTTCCCCGCTCATTTCTCCTCAATTTATTTTTGGCCCAGCGCCTGTACCCACAACGTCCGTCCACCTGTGGCGAGTTCCTCAAAAGACTCCACACACTATATACGGTACATGTTATCTTCATACCCTTACCCTCCAGCAATCAAGTAGGTGGCCCATTATCTGATACACCGATATACACTCACCGGCCACTTTATTAGATACACCATGCTAGTAACGGGTTGGACCCCCTTTTGCCTTCAGAATTGCCTCAATTCTTCATGGCATAGATTCAACAAGGTGCTGGAAGCATTCCTCAGAGATTTTGGTCCATATTGACATGATGGCATCACACAGTTGCCGCAGATTTGTCGGCTGCACATCCATGATGCGAATCTCCCATTCCACCACATCCCAAAGATGCTCTATTGGATTGAGATCTGGTGACTGTGGAGGCCATTTGACTACAGTGAACTCATTGTCATGTTCAAGAAACCAGTCTGAGATGATTCCAGCTTTATGACATGGCGCATTATCTTGCTGAAAGTAGCCATCAGATGTTGGGTACATTGTGGTCATAAAGGGATGGACATAGTCAGCAACAGTACTCAGCTCGAACCAGTCTGCCCATTCTCCTCTGACCTCTGGCATCAACAAGGCATTTCCGCCCACAGAACTGCCGCTCACTGGATGTTTTTTCTTTTTCGGACCATTCTCTGTAAACCCTAGAGATGGTTGTGCGTGAAAATCCCAGTAGATCAGCAGTTTCTGAAATACTCAGACCAGCCCTTCTGGCACCAACAACCATGCAACGTTCAAAGGCACTCAAATCACCTTTCTTCCCCATACTGATGCTCGGTTTGAACTGCAGGAGATTGTCTTGACCATGTCTACATGCCTAAATGCACTGAGTTGCCGCCATAAGTGTTAACGAGCAGTTGGACAGGTGTACCTAATAAAGTGGCCGGTGAGTGTATTATGCCATGCATTTCTATGTAATCATGACTTTTACCATAATAACCATTGTGTAACCATTATTCTTTGTAATCATGACTATTACTATAATAACCATTGTGTAACCATTATTCTTTGTAATCATGACTATTACTATAATAACCATTGTGTTACCATTATTCTTTGTATTTCTATGTAATCATGACCATTACCATAATAACCATTGTGTAAGCATTATTCTATGTAACCATGACTTTTACGATAATTACCATTATTCTATGTATTTCTAATCATGACTTTTTATTTTGTTCTGGGCCCCATGGAGACACATGACATTTGATTGACCCCTATGTATTTTCATATGTAGTGTTACAAGTCCTTGGATGTCTCGTACATTTGTATCAACAATACCTTTTCATGACACTGGTTATGTTTTCAATCTCTGACTGTATTGTTTATATGTTGTTTCATTGTTTCATGAGGAAGGTCATAATTTGACCAAAACATCAAAGAAATTATATGGATTGTTTGTGATGAAATAAAACAAGAATAAAGCATGACGAGTGTCGAGTTATCTCTTTACTATTGATTGGGGTTGTACCCTACTCAAGCACCTGCTTCCCCAGAGGAGTGACGTGTGCAAGAGACATAATGAACTCACTTAGAACTTCTGTACACACACTCAGCTCTGCTAATCAGTCACATGCATCTAGCCCAGACCAGAGGAAGCACTGCATGCTTACCACATTCTGACCGGGAGCTATAGTTCGCAATGGGGATGGAGATCTGGCCTCATAATGTGCGCCAGATCATAGTGCCCATTACGGTCGTGTAAACGTGGTCTAAGATACAGGCATTTTTTAAAATCCAAAAAAAAAAAAAAAATAATAATAATACAGCATTTACTTACTTTTTCAGTTCTTTAACATCTGAATTGTCTTCTGGTGGCACAGACATTCCTCGTCCATAGCATGTTCCCCCATGAAGGTGAAATTCCACGTATGTATCATGACCAGGGTTTTCAATAGGCGTGCTGTGTAATTTTGCATGCACATTCTGAATTACAATGTAACTTCCAATCTGAAATGTTAAAAGTATAAATATTGTGTGTGGATTCAGTATATATGCCACTGTAAACTATATAATGTAAACGCTGCTTGGCCATCACAGGCTCAAGCTAGGTCCTAAACGTGGTCCATCCAATAAAAAGGAAAACAAAAAGGAGAGAAGAAAAAAAAAAAAAAAAATGTATATTATCTACTATCTTTATTCAATTATATGGAACAATAGGAGTGGGGGTCCTGCTCGCAAGAGCTTACATTCTATGAGGGTAAGGGGTGACACAAGAAATAAAAGAGATTGTATAATGGTCCAGTCAGTCTTAATAAGGGAACAGAATAAAAGTTTAACCCCTTAACGCTCTGCGCCATAGCTCTACGGCACAGAGGTACAGGGAATGTATGAAGAGGGCTCACGGGCTGAGTCCTCTTCATACAGGGGCGGGAGTTGTTGCATATTGCAGCAAACCCCCACCGCTAATAACCACTATTAAACCTTTCATTGCGCCGCCATCCTTATTCCGACCGCTGTGATCGGTTGCCATGGTAGCCTCGGTCTTCGTTTGACCCGAGGCCATCTAGCTTCTGCAGAGTCGTTACAATGAGCCAGTGGCTCATTGTAAAGAATGAGCTGCAAAAATGCCATATATTGCAATACAGAAGTATTGCAGTATATGCTAGGAACGTACCCTAGAGGGTCTAAGAATTAGTGAAAAAAAAAAAAAAAAAAAAAATTAAAAAAAAGGGTTTAAAAAATAAAAAAATTCAAATCACCCCCCTTTCGCGAGAACTGATATAAAACATAATAAACAGTAAAAATCAGACAAATTAGGTATCGCCGTGTCCCAAAATGCCCCATCTTTTAAAATATAAAAACGGTTACGGGCGGTGGTGACCTCCGAGACGGGAAATGGCGCTCAAATGTCCGAAATGCGACTTTTACACCTTTTTACATCACATAAAAAAAATGGAATAAAAAAAGATCAAAATGTTGCACAGACTTCAAAATGGTAGCAATGCAAACGATGGCTCATTTCGCAAAAAATGACACCTCACACAGCTCCGTGCACCAAAGTATGAAAAAGTTATTAGCTTTTTATACATTCGTTTAATTTTTCAAAATGTATTAAAAAACACAATAAAACCTATATAAATTTAGTATCACCGCAATCGCACCGAACCAAAGAATAAAGCTGTGGTGTTATTTTGAGTGCACAGTCAAAGTCGTAAAAACTGAGCCCACAAGAACGTGACGCATGTGCGTTTTTTTTTTCAATTTTTCCACATTTGGAATTTTTTTTCACAGCATGTTAAAATAAATAACATTACGGGAAAGTAAAATTTGTTACGCACAAAATAAGCCCTCACACAGGTCTGTACACGTAAAATGAAAAAGTTATGGATTTTTGAAGGTGGAGAGCGAGAAAATGAGTGAAAAAACCCTGCGTCCTTAAGGGGTTAATAAATAAAGTGCCAGGCAACTAATACAGTGACTAATTCAGTGTAGCTTTTGGTCTGAAAGACAAGCCTGGAGGTTGCATAAAAAAAAAAAAAGACAGGAGAGCGTTTAAAGAGTGGAAGACTGGTTAGTAGGGAGTTACAGTAGTCTAGGCAAAAAGTAATCAGACAATTGGCTTTTTGAGAAATGTAGTAAGTTAGTAGTAGTTAATTTACGATTACCATATTTCCCTTTAGTATCATGTATAGTGTAGTCTTAAAGATTTACCTTCAAAGATTTTGCAAGTGCCAAATGATTATCATAAACCAAAACATCAATGGTAAAGCCTTGTAGCCGATTTATAGCATCTCTGTCTCCTTCAAGTGCATCATCTTCAACATAAACCTTCCATGGTAGAAAAGCGCATTTAGTACCATCCCAAACCTAAAAAGAGAGGAGACATGCATATTTCAAAGTCCAGATGGTTACCATAGGTATGGCTATAGAATGATGTAGAAGAATAGTTGTGCCTTGCTGTCACACTACATTGCCTACTAAGCAACAAGATTACTGCTAAACAACTTCACTAGTACAGACAGAAGAAAAAAAAAGGAGTCCATATCAACACCTGACTATTAAGTTACTTATGTTTAGGTGTTTGACATTCGAGTTTATTTCTGGAAATCCAATGCACAATTCATACAGGACCTTCCACTGCCTCCACCAAACCTTTTTATCTGTTAAAATTTGGTATTTTTAATTTACCGTATATACCCATGTATAAGCCGAGTTTTTTTTAGCAGAAAAAAATATGCTGAAAAATCTGACCTCGGCTTACACACGTGTCAAAAAAAAAAAAAACCACTTACATACTCACCTTCCAGCATCCCCGATGCTCGCTGCGGCTTCTTGATGCCCGTTGTAGGTCTCCTGTCTCCCCTTCAGCTGTATTAGCCGGCAGGGACGCATCCATGTGATCTCCCGGCCAGCGTACACTATGACATCACCAGTGGCATCATAGTGTGCGCTGGCCAGCAGATCGCATGGACAGAAGAGGACCCGCGCTGAGCATTGGGGACTTCGGAAGGCGAGTATGTAAGTTTTATGCGGGCTGGCTATATACTTAAGGGGGCTGGCTGGCTGTATGAGGCATCTATGAGGGACGGTGTCAAATGCCTTTGCAAAGTCCAAGAACACAATATCCACAGCAGCTCCTCTGTCCAAGCATCTGCTCACCTCTTCATAGAAGCAGATCAGGTTAGTCTGACGACTTCTATTCTTAGTAAACCCATGCTGGCTGTCACTTATTATACTATTTGATGTCACATACTCCAGTATATAGTCTTTTACTAACCCTTCCAGTATTTTCCCCACAATGGAAGTTAAGCTTACAGGCCTGTAATTGCCTGGAAAAGTTCTAGAGCCCTTTTTATATATTGGCACATTTGCCTTGCGCCAGTCACTTGGCACTACACCAGACATTACAGAATCCTTGAAGATTTTAGACAGCAGTACAGCAATAACAGAACTGTGTTCTTTAACAACTCTGGGGTGTAACCCATCTGGTCCAGGAGCCTTGTACACATTGATTTTATTGAGCTTAGAATTGATCATGTCTACATTCAGCCATTCTAGTATATTACAGGATGCATGACCTTGATGCTTTGGCCTACAGCCCGAGCTCAACCTGTGAGCCCAATCTTGTAAAGTCACATCATTGTGAATGCAAGGTCTTTTTATGTTTCAATTACTGCAGAATGCTGCATCGGACAGGACTAGGGACACAATGTTACGGTTCTTAATTTCAGCAGCAACTCTGGTGACATAGTATTATATGTGGCAGGATTTTTTTTCTTCACATTTCTACACGTTATCTAATGGTAGCAAAAAAGGCTAGTTTAACATCAGTGTATTCCAAGCAACTCAAACTTCCAATCCAGCCTGGCACCCAATTTTTAAAATAAAAGCACAGACAAAATGAAAAAAAAAAAAAAAAAGCCAGTGGGGTCTCTCACTTTGTGAGGGAACCTGCAGAGCATAGGATTCTGCTTACATTATTACTTTTTGTAGCAAATGTAAAGTTTCACAGACTGACCAGTACCAGAACCTGTGCATCATATTGATGTATTAAGCAAAGAGGGGGAATTATCAGAGCTTTATAAAAAGTTGCATGTCTGTGCCATATGTCACTGTTAAACACTGTGGTCAGTCTCCTTCATTCACCAAACTCTCCTTACTTTTTAGGCTGAAGAAATGAAAGGCAAAATATTAGGGAGAGGCCGAGAGCAACAAAACAGTCTAAATAATAGACAGGAGGGGGATGAAAATCAGACCCGTTCCTCATCTCTGCTTTGTCTCAGCATCTGTGTGTTGTGTGACCTCTTCTAAGATGGAGCCATTTTGTTGTGAGGGAGAACCAGTGATAAATGCAGGCAAAGCATACTTCTCCCCTCGCCTCAGTGATAGCAGATAGATGTTTTACACGTGTGGACATCTACGCTGCCTTTCCCCAGGTCTTTGGAATGGGGCCATGACGCATAAAGCTCTTTACTGACCTACCATTAGCTGTGAGTAAAGAGTTTTATTACTGGATAATAAGCAGTACTTCTGTACTGCCCAAAGCTCTTCTAAAAAAAAAATGTAAGACTACTGGTACATAGGCAATTTATGACAATTGTACAGGCATTAATACGACCTCAGGTTTCATTTAAAGATTGAAAGATTGTAACATTCATTTAAAAGGGAAAGTGCTGCGCAGCCACTACTAAATATGAGCAGCTAAAAATTTCTGTATATGCTTTAATTTTTTTAACATATATTTCTGCTTCACATGTTACTTGCAACAAGCAGTGCTTATGGGCCATTTTGTTTTAAGGTTTTTATTAGCCCTGCAGCACATATGATTGCAAAGGTCACCCACCGAGGTAAGATCTTTCAAAAGGAAATCCTGTATACACCACTAACATATTGTGTGAAAATGTTTAACAGAAGCAAATCAAAGTCACTATAAATAGCTTTTGTACTGAATAACTCCACATACACAAAAGGTTAGAAAGCAAATCACATTTTGGTTAGTTCAATTGACCCGTGCACCAACAATATATGTTGATGCCTGTATGTCCACATTAAAATTTGTTGATTCTAAGTCAAAACTCCAATGTTAAAATAGTTTTTAATAAACTGTCATAAGTTATTCCCAATTAAAAACAAACAACACAATGCCCATTATTTTTCTGAACGCCAGTGTTTCCAGAGCTATGGCATTTTATGTTATGAGGCTGCTTATCAAAATCTCTCAGCAGCAGTGAAGTGGGCAGAGACTAACCTCTTCCTATATCTGCCTTGAAACCGAGTCAAACTGAGGTTGTCTTCACTTCCCATGAGATCTTGTGTTCTCTCGTTCATTAATTTAGCAGCAAATCCACTGAAATTCCTACAACTAAATACACTGAACATTGCGTAGTGTGCATGTACAAGACGATATAGTGATTACCCTGGTAGCTTTCATTAAAAGCAGGAATATGCATGTAATAAACAGTAGAAACCAGCAGTGAAACAGTTATCATGCCCTTCAAGCCAAAAAACATGTGTACAAGCAAGATACATGCCCCCATTTAATTTATACATGCTTTCCATTCCTGATGTAATTTCTGTAGGAGTTATAAGTGTAACATTTTGCAGTATACAGGAAATGATAACTAAGGTGCAGTTAAAATTGGCTAAAAAGTTTATAGAAGTACATTACCTTAAGAAGATATGAAGCTTTGTCAATCTCAGCTTTTCCAACAAGCTGACAGAGTAAATCGAAATATTGTCCAGGCTGAACATTTGATAAGTGTTGTCTTGAGCTAGAAATATTTGGCAGTCTTAACTGCCAACTCCGCAAGGTTTCTACCTCTTTCTGGTCTTCTGTAGTAAAGTTGTAAGATTTACTAGATGTTCTTGGAACCAATGGAGCATCAATGATACCTTCAAATACTAAAGCCGAGAAACCACTGCTACTGATGCCTTGAAATTCATTGTTATACTTCTGGATCTAGGAAAAATAAACCACATGTTTATCTCTGTATTATGAAAATTGAAAAAAATTTTGAAGTGTCGGCAACAAATAAGAATGTTTACCAAGGTAAGGACAAAACACTAATAAGGTCACTTACCCTAGTAAACTTGCTCATTCAGCCTCTGGAGCAGGTCCCATGACCCACCGGAAGTGGGTTTTGGTGTTCTGCAGACTTCTGGTGGGTCAAGGGGATGTGCCAAATGTTAAATGAAATATTAAAATGCCAAACGAAAAATTATATGCCACAATTATACCCATGATGAAGCTTGTGGATTCAAGTCATATGCATGGGATTTCTGCCCCTGTACCTCCTGTGACCTAGTCAGGTATATAACCTTTTTAATCTGTTATGCGTGTCATTTTTGTACTAATGACTAATGTTTTTTGAGTGGGCTGGTTGTCATGCTTATAAATACACTTAACCCCTTAAGTGCTGCTGCCTTTTTTCATTCGGTTTCCATTTTTGCTCCCCACCTTCAAAAACCCATAACGTTTTTAATTTTTCCGTGTACAGAGCTGTATAAGCTTGTTTTCTATGCAAATTGTCCTTCCTAGTGACTATTTAATATTCCATACCATGTACTGTAAAAAAAAATCCACATATGGTGAAAACACCTTTGTGTAATTTTCTTGTAGACACGATTTTTAAAACTTTTACTGTGCGTTCCAAATGACACCTCAAGTTTATTTTTTGGTTCAGTAGAATCACAGCAATACCAAATTTATACGTTTTAGTATCTTTTAATAGACTTTAAAAAATTAAAACCTTTTATACAAATTTTTGATTCAAAATTTGGGATTATGAATATAAAATAGTTATATAATATAGTTTTGACTTACATATTTAATTCAATTAAAGAACCAACCTACATAACCTATCTTGTACATAACCAGGGGACTGCCTATAGCGATTAAAAAATAAAAAAAAACTCATTAACCTTGAGCTACTACTGTGCAGAAATGTGTATACACTAGACACAGGCTGCTGCCGTGGTGTTTTACATCATATATAGGTAAAGCTATGGATATTTATTAGTTGAAGAACACTACAAGATGCTGTGAAACATATTTTATCAATGGGATTTGTAGAATATTGTGCACATGCAATAGGACAAGCCCACCCATCCAACAAATGACAGCATGATCAGAATGTTTTTCCTTATTTGTACTATAAAGAACCTGGATAGCACTCGGAGTGGTAAGGGGTATAATGGTCAAGAAGCATGGGAGGACACTTGCAAAATCGGAGCTACAAATTGAAGACCTTTATAAAGGCTAAAATGCATACCTTTATTCTGTGAAATCTAACAATATCCCCAATTTTATAAATTTTTGGAAGTGCATCTTGATTTCCACTGAAAAACATGCACTTGAGCTTGGCATTGGATTGGTCTACTATATTAACAACAGAGCAAAAATCTGAAAGAAAAAAAAAAGGAAAGATAAGACTTTGAATAGCAGTTCTATGATGTATTACAATCTACTTATCCACAACATCTTCACCTCCTACACTGATCATTTATTCCAGATTCACTTGTGTAATCGTCAGAGGCAAAAATAAGAAGGGGTTTGGGCATCTCAGAGACACCATGTTGGAGCTTCTGTGAGTAAGAGACACACACAAAAGCTACTGCTGGTTCGAGGGTTAAAGGTCTCACCCAACTTCACTGCGACAGTATGGTCTTTTTAGCAAGATAATTTACATGTCAAATTGCAAAAAAAAATAAAAAAATCACAAATGGTGTAAGAAACATATCAAAAAGTTCAGGTTTGACTTGGCTCGGTAAACCTCCTGATCTCATCCAGACAACCCTGCATTTTCCTTGCTCCGACATCCTATTTATACCCTCCGGCCGTGAAAAGTTGGGGGTCACATCAAAACTGCTGAACATCACTGTCCTCTCTCCTGTATCCACTTACACAGAAGATACATACACACATATATTATGTCCACTTATGCAGAATATCTAGCTAAGAAAAAGAAAAATTTACTCCAAGGATGTAAACTTTCAGGTGAATCAATCAGGTAGATTAGCTGCTAACATGGAATAAATCCACCTGATCACTTTACATCCCTGGAGTGCTGCCATTTTTTTCTTACATTTGGGGGACCTGTCGTCTGGCCTTTAATAGCGTTTTCTTGCATCTATTAGTGCCGTTGAAGATTTTCTTATCTATATTTATTATACATACAAACACTCTTTTTAAAGCCCCAGGCACTAGCCCCAAGAGGTTTTTCAAAGAAACATTAATTTACATTTGTACAAGAAATGTAGGAGGGGTCAGGACTTAGTGCTGAAAATAATCTTCAAGACAAGATGACAAAGGTGACTGGGGCAGGATTCATACAGAGAAACGAACACTCGCTGACTGACATACATCTCAATAACCCAGGATATCCCACAGAAGTCTCTTACATTTCATTTCAAACATTTTATTCTATAGGTCATATCTATGTGGTTCACAAAAAATTCTTGCCATTCAACATATCCTAGAATGCATTCTAATGGATAATTTATTTATGTTCCTGTAACACTCATTATTTTGTACCTTCAAGGGAAAGCTAGGTAATTTGGAATATTTAATTAGAGTTACATTATTGCTAGAACTCATTGAAAATGTATTACTGAGAAAAATCTTGACTAACAAGATCCTTACTTCAAGTAAAAATTATCTACTACAGAACTGACCCTTTTAACCCAGTGGAAGCAAAAACAACAAAATGAATATAGTACAGTCACTAGTAGAGTACAAATGGTAAGAACTGAGATGATTCCCCCTTGGAGCTGCAGCGTCCTCCTAGGATCTGGTCTTGGTTGAGGCCAGATAAGTCGATGCAAATTGAGCATGTATAAAAAATTCAGGTAGATTGACTCGCTGCTACCAATAAGAAGGATTCATGGGATTGGATTGAATGGAATTCCTTTAATTAGGGTTTTCAAAATATGACAAAGTGTTTCTGGGGCGGATCGCCCCCTTCATCGGGTCTAACAGGTACAAACAGGGAAATAAATATAAATAAATATTTAAAGGAAACCTACCACTTTAAAATGACCCTTCTGACCCACAAATACCTTAAGCTAGCTCAGGATGAGCTGATGCCGGACCATATTTTCAATTAAACCAGAAACCGCTGTATTTGTAGAAAGATGATTTTCTTGTGGTAGTAAAATCTCTCTTCGGCGCTTCTATAAGCGTCATACAGCGCGCACCCCGGACCCTGCTCCGCGATCACGCTCTCGTCAGCGCCGCTCCCGTCACTAATTTTGCTGTGCCCGAGAGCCGGTGACGTCACCGAGCTCTCGGGCACACTAGCGCATGCGCACCACCTCCTCCTGGCGCGTCGCGGCCGGATCCCATTGCGCATGGGCGAAGTCCCGAAGCCTCGTAGTGGCAGTGGAGGGAGCCCCCCCTTTCGTTGGTGGGAGCGGCGAGCATAGTGTTTTCTTAATGTTCTCTCACCCCCACGGTCTTCTCTCTGAAGCCTCGCGATACTACGAGGCTTCGGGACTTCGCGCATGCGCAATGGGATCCGGCCGCGACGCGCCGGGAGGAGGTGGTGCGCATGCGCTAGTGTGCCCGAGAGCTCGGTGACGTCACCGTCTCTCGGGCACAGCAAAATTAGTGACGGGATCGGCGCTGACGAGAGCGTGACCGCGGAGCAGGGTCCGGGGTGCGCGCCGTATGACGCTTACAGAAGCGCCGAAGAGAGATTTTACTACCACAAGAAAATCATTTTTCTACAAATACAGCGGTTTCTGGTTTAATTGAAAATATGGTCCGGCATCAGCTCATCCTGAGCTAGCTTAAGGTATTTGTGGGTCAGAAGGGTCATTTTAAAGTGGTAGGTTTCCTTTAAGGCATTACTAGTATTACTGTAAGAGTTCATGATCATAAAATACAATAATGTTTAAAATGCATATAAATAAATAAAGATAAATAGATCGATTGTTACATAATGAAATAAAAAAAATCATGCAAAATACAATAAAAAGTATACAGCATACAGAATTACGCAAATAAATGAGTGTAAATAGATATTACTGATCCCCAAAGAACTCCCACATTCAGCTCTTAGGCTACATTCACACTAACGTATGCCCGCTGGGCCGTAGCACACAAAAGCTCCGTACACCAAAGTATGAAGAAGTTATTAGCCAGAAGATGGGGAAATAGATATATATATATTTTTGTACAGAAAGTTTTAATTTAAACTCCCATTTTAAAATCAGTTTTTTTAACCACATGTGCATTGGAAGAAGGGTATTCTTATACAGCAAGGATATCCCAAACTCTATATATTACCTTATATACTCAAGTATAAGCCTAGTTTTTCAGCACAAAAATATGTGCTGAAAACCCAAACTCGGCTTATACTAGAGTAAACAAAATGAAGGTTTTACCAGGTTTTTGTGGTAAAATTAGGGGCCTCGGCTTATACTTGGGTCGGCTTATACTCGAGTATATACGGTAACTGGAAAAGTTGGGGGGTCATCTTGTACACCTGAAAATACAGTACATGGGAATGTTTAAGTGACACATCCACATTAATAAGGCTTTTTATCACCATTATGATACAACAACCATTGTATTTATTATTTAGGTAGAACATAAAACATATTTATTAAAATATAATCTTAGAACTATAACTTTAAAAAAATTGGAATTATGCAAAACACTTTAGAAAAAAAAAAAAGTTTAACAAAAATGTACGATTTAATATTTGTTTAGCGATTCTCTGAATTTGTTCTTAGAAACAGTATACTGTCCATATATCCATCTGATACTTCTTCATAGATGACCTCAAGTCTGATCTAATTATTTTAAGGCTAGAGCACAGCCTCTCTACACTGACTTGGGTTAACGGCAATGCAGCAACCACATAGGCAACATCTTTGTGTTTTTATACATGATTTGCCACTGGCACATTGTAATGATTCTGCAGAAACCATACGCCCACTGGTCTTATAAAGGAAGACGAACTGCGAATATTTCAGGGCATGCAAGTCAGAAAACTGTTGTCCTGTGCTCCATTTTGTGGTGCGGTGACTTCCATCAAGTAACCAATCTACTATTGAGAATAGGCAATCAAATAATTCCTAGAAAAACCTTGTAAAATCCATGAGTTTCTTGCATTAGTTATTTTTCAAAACTGCCATATGTCGCTTTATAACTTGAGAATGCTTTTACTTAGCAGATTGTTTTTTGTGACATGTTGGACTTGTAAATTTTGGTTCATATATTTTGTATTTATTTGTTTATTTATGAAAAAAGGGCGAATTTGGCAAAATGAACCATTTTCAAAATTAGGACCAATTTGAACCCAAATTAGTTACTAATTACCATTTTCAAACTATCAAAACAGCAAAGAACAAGCTTGTTAACACTAAATAATTTTTCTGAAATGTAAACAAAATTGAGGTTTTAGTTGAAATTTTCTAGCCTTAAAATTTACCACTGAACGACCAGGCGCTTTTTCGTTTTTGCGTTTTCATTATTCATTCCCCACCTTCAAGAATCCATAACTTTTTTAAAGAACTGTGTGAGGGCTTGTTTTCTGCATAACAAATTGTACTTCATTGTGACAGTACAAAGAATGTGCTGAAAAACCTCACCTCGGCTTATACATGAGACAAAAAAAATAAACGTACATACTCACCTTTCGGTGCTCCTAATGTTTGGCAAGTTTCCTCTTCTGTCTTCTCCGCAGCTACTCTTCTGTCTGCTGTAACAGGCGCATGTTACAGCAGACAGAAGAGGAGCTGACGGGACCGGAGTCAAGTCAAGCATCCTGGAGCCGCGCCAAACATCCGGACTGCCCAAAGGTGAGTACGCAAGTTTATGTTTTTTAAGTGCTGGGTAAACTGGGGCTGGCTGGCTACATACTGGGAGACTGTGACAAAATGGAAAAAAAGTGGCATTTTCGACTTTGGGCGCTATTTTTCGTTACGGGGTTAAACGTCGGGAATAACCGTTACTATATTTTGATAGATAAGACATTTTGAGATGCAGCAATACCTAACATGTTTATCATATGTACTGTTTATTTATATTTATATCAGTTCTAGAAAAAAGGATAGTGATTTCAATTTTTATGTTTTTTTACTTCTTTACTTGCACAGTAATGGGATATGAACTAGAGATCCCTTGTTCATACTAATGCACTGAAATAACCAGGTATTGGAGTGCATTAGTAATGTCACAGGCAGGTGCAAGATAGAGCAGGCAGTTGTCCAGGGAGGTGCTGATAAGCTAAGGAAGGGAGCTCCTTTCTCACCAGGTAAGTAGAGTCTACAGGCTCAGCATTATCCACGGGATCTAACAGGTTAAACAGTCTGGATCGGAAAGATATCCTAACTGGACTGGTTAACCTGTTAGAGCAAGGGCCCGGCTATCATAAGACAACTGAGCAACTGCTCTCCCACGCACTTGGGACCGATGCAGAACTTAGGAAGGGCTGGTGGAGAAACTCGTATGGGTGGTCATTAAAGGGGTTGTCCACCTCTTGAAAATCCTGCAGACGAGCTGGAGCTGTACTTACCTCCTCGGTCGCTATCAAAAGAGTCAAAAAGCGCATGCACTAGTAATGTCAACCTATGCACTTGCATAGACTGAAAGCAGACAGTTTGGTCCTGCCAGGTGTTAGATCGATACATTGCCGCAGTGCCATCATATCCATACAGTGGAGTGAAACATTTAGGACATATTGTTACATTTCGGAAGGTATAAAGGAGAGCAGGAGTAGGAATTTCCTGGCACCAACTTCCACCATGTGTATATAGTGTATGTATATGTGTATATATGGTATGTGCCGTTACATTGTGTATATACTTTATGTATTTGTATATGTTATTGACTGAATGTGCATGTAAATGTTGTACTTGTGATAATGGTAGCAACTACGCCACCTCCACGCAATGTGGGCTTTAGAGGGGCATAGACGGAGGGGGACGCTGGGCATTCCGCCCCTTTCCGGGAAAACCTTTAGTTCGTAGGTTTTTATGCTAAACTACATCAGGATGAACTGCTATCATTCGTCAGTGCAACCCCCCCTTCCCCATGTATGTGTATTTGAAAAGTATAAAGTTTCCCCTTCCCCCTAAAAATGCTTAAAAATCATACAGGGCAATCTGGGACACAGTGGGTGGCTTAGTGTCTCAAATTGCTCTGACAGGTTCCCTTGAAGGAGAAGTGGTAGCCCATACAAAAGTCTGCTATGGGGCCCACTCTTACCCCCTGGTGGTAGAAGAAATGCAAAGTGAAAGCCTAGTCACTGCCAGCAATGAAAACAGCAGAACCCGGAGGGTTGGTGGGCACAACGCCATTTATGCTGCACCTGGCACAGTAATGGGTTCTGGGGAGGGGCCCTTTAATTGCAGGCGTGGTCACAGTGAATGTGGGCGGGACCTATATGACACGCATGCCCGTTGAATAACCTCTTTGCAGTATTTCTTACCTGTGCCTTTACTTCGATACGGAAGTTTGAAAAATGACACCACCCCAAAGACGTTGGCGATTGTGCCCTCCTTCAGCTGATCAAGCGGCGTATACACGTACTTCTGCGGGGGACCCTAAAACATGAAGACAAGAACACCATGTGACCAGATGCAGGACTATGTGCGCGTCCATTGTAGTGGACAGGACAGGCACATACACTCATCCTCCTCGCATTTCACCGCCACAACATAAAGACACGTGACACTCCGGGGCGCGCGCTCATCCCAGTCTCCGGATCGGAGCTCACGTGACCCGGCAAAAACAGGCTGGGAGGGGCTTGGTTTCCACGCGTCTATGGGGAAGCGGGAACTGACGCTTCGTATGGGTCGTGTGTGTACGTTGTCACATGTGTCGTGTCATGTATTTTCTTTACAGCAGAAGCTTATCTTCAGAGACTCCGCCCCTTATTTAACTCCTGAAGGTGGAATACAAGAGATACTGAGGATGTGCTTAATAGGGGAGGGCGGGAGTAAGGGATTAGAGGTAAAGGTGTCCTTTATATATGAGGGAACTACAGGAAGTATAGGGCTTTATGTTGGCTGCCGTATGAGATGGAATGCTGTACTCAAAAAGTTGCAGTTATTTGGATAGTAGGGCATTTAATTTATTGAAACAGAACAGTGGTGGATATACCCTCCCAAAAAAAGGATAGCTCCTCCTCTAAGTTGGCCCTTCCCCACCTCCGAGTCACAGAGCCCAGGAGAAGAGGTAGTAGAACGCGAAAAGCGCTTTGGGGTATTACTGTTTCATCACTAGGTGATTGTGATGCAGGGCACTTGGTGTATAGAATTTTACATGCACTAAGCACTTTATATTTATGTCTTTTATACCTATATTGTTTAACGGGGTTTTTACTGTGTTTGTTCTCTGAAGATGTATTGGGCACCATCTCAAATGTTGCTAGGCTACCAGTTAGTTAGGTAGTTAGGACAGGAAATAGATTAGAAACCCATCCGGGTTTGAAAAAACTTTTGCATAGAATATGGACTGCACATACATATTTTAATACATGTGAATTAAGATCTTTAAGGATTTTTGGAAGTCTTTGCAGCTTCTTCTATATTTTGCCTTCAGCTGACCAGCTGGAGGGTGGCACACTTCAACCACCTTTATCTCCTGCACCCTTCCACCTAGAAACATATTTCTTGTGTATTATTAAACAGGAGAGTATCCCTGTGTATGAATGCTTAACAGAACCTTCATTGGCAGTCTCCATAAGGAGAACTCTTACTTTCTACAGCGCTGTCTACAGTTGGGAGTCTTTTCCTTCTGGAATAGATATACTGGTCTGGTTTTAATCCCGCATCATGTCATAAGGCCTCTTGTAGGTCATGCTTGATGTCAAGGGAGCTGCCTTACAATGCAGCTAAAAGAGGCATGGTTTCCTTATCCCATCCTGGAAAACTTTGCATTTTAACAGAACCGAAGATATTCACTCTTAAAGTTACAGTCAGAAATAAAAGCTGTGCATAAAAAAATAAAAATGTGTTTTTACAGACGCCGGAGTTCCAGCGGGGAGCAGCGAACGTGACCGGAAGTAAAGTACTAAGTACTTCCGGTTTGCGGGGCTGCGATCTTCAACACGCCGCCAAGTCCAGGAGGAGCCCAGGGATTATAGTACTCCTCCTTGGGTGAGTGTTTTAGTTTGTAGTTTAGATTATTCCCTTTTTTACTTGCACTTTCTGGGGTTTGAATGAGCCCAGAAGAGTCGAGGGGTGGACCCGGAATGGGGGCGGAGCCTAACTCTTATAAAAGCCCGGGCTGCAGGAGGACTTGAAGCTCCTGAGCCTTTGAGAACCCCAACTCCGGTAATCAGTGTGGTGAGTGTTTGCTAAGGGTAATTTTTCTGACTCCTTATACTGATGGCAATTTTTATAAACAAAATTTTTAGGGAGAAGAGGTCCCCTAGGGATTGTAGAATCTGTAATCGGAAATTACCTTCAATCTATGAAACAAGTACCTGCTCAGCATGTATTGCAAAAATTATCGCAGAAGAATCCTCTTCTTGACTAGAATCTCTGCGATCCGTAATAAGAGAGGAGGTACAAGTGACGGTCAAAGATATTATTGACCAGAGACCAACCCTAATAGAGAAAGACCTCCCGGGACCTTCCTCAGCAAATCCCATTGAAGTGTTGTCAGAGGAAGAGGGAGAAAAGGGGGATGCCTCTTCAGTCTCGGAAGAGGAATTATTGGGGCGCCCTTTATTTCTAGTGGAAGATACAGAAGGGTTAATAAGAATGGTCAAATCCTCCATGGATATAGAGGAAAAGAAACTACATAAATCAGTCCAGGATATAATGTTTGAGGGGTTAGTGGAAAGGAAAAGACGTTCTTTTCCAATCCATAATACCATACAAGCCCTTATTACTAAGGAATGGCAAAACCCTGATAAAAAGTCATATATCCCTAGGGCCATTAAAAGAAAGTACCCGTTTGAGGAGAGTGCTACGTCTTCTTGGGGCCTTCCACCGAAGGTAGAAGCCTCCATTATTAAGATCTCCCGTGACGCCTCCTTACCTTTTGGGGATATTAACTCCTAAAAAGACCCCATGTATAGGAAGGCGGAAGGATTCCTTAAAAAAATCATGGGAATATGCTACCACTTCCTTTAGGCCAGCAGTAGCGGCAACTTGTGTAGCCTGCTCAGTTTTATTATGGTTAGACCAGCTAGGGGGGGGGATATCCAAAATAAAGAACCTAGGTATTCAAAAAGGGGCGGCGCTTCTGGCGGATGCCTCGGTGGATGTTTTGAGACTCTCTGCTAGATCTGCAGCACTGTCTAACTCGGCCAGAAGAGCGTTATGGTTGAAGAGCTGGTCGGATGACATAGCCTCCAGAAGCAAATTATGTGGCATTCCTTGTGATGGAAATTTCCTGTTTGGTCCCATTCTAGATGATTTATTGGAAAAAGCTGGAGATAGGAAAAAAGGTTTCCCCACTACCTCCGCTCCCTAAAGAGCCAAATCCTTTTGGGCCTTTCGTAAATCAAGGCACCAGAGGAGAGATCGAGAGAACAGACCAGGTCCGTCCAGATCCATGCAGACAAATACAGGTTATTTGTTCGGCCAACAGTATATGCAGTTCAGGCAGACCACTTCTCTGCCGCAATGACGCGAGGCCCCAGGTAGGAGGAAGGCTATCCCACTTCTTCCCTGCCTGGAGACACATTTCAAACAGCCAACGGATTCTCAGATCTGTATCACAAGGGATAACATTGGACTTCAAAAACCTACCCTTTCGAAGATTCAAGATAACAAAGGTTCCATTGGGAGAGAAAGGCAACACGATGGTGTCAGAAATAGCCGAATTACTCTCCAAAAAGGTACAGTGTCCAGTCCCAATAGGAGAGGAACGTCAAGGGTTCTACTCAACTCTATTTTGGGTAAAAAAAATCAAGTGGGGCCCTGACGATTATAATAAATTTGAAAGAGTTAAACAGGCATTTACAGGTACCAGTTTTCAAAATGGGAACGCTAAAATCGATAGTAAATCTGTTTATATCCGGGATGTTTTATGGCGTCAATAGATCTCACAGACGCCTATAACCATGTAGCTATTCATCCGGAATATCAGAAATACCTAAGGTTTGCGGTTCAGTTGGGGCAAAAGATAATCCATTTTCATTTGCGGAAATGGCAGCCTTCATAAGATTAGATCAGGGGCTTTTTATACCCTACCTGGACGACTTCCTCTTGGTAGGACCCTCAGAAGAAGCAGTGAGAAATCAGGTTATCAGAGTTCGGGAAATACTAGAATTTCTGGAATGAATAGTAAACATAGAGAAATCAGAAATAACCCCGTCCCAACAGAAGCTCTTCCTGGGGGTTCTTGTAGACTCGAGTTGCCAAAAATCTTTTCTTCCCTAGAGAAACAAGGAAGTATAAGGGAAAATAAATATAACCAAAATAAAAAGGTTCTCCCAAACGACCATCAGGGGGTATGTCCCTTTTGGGAAGTTTAGTGGCCACCGTTTCCAGCAATTCCCTGGGCTAATTTTCACGTTAGAGTATTACAGAATTTTCTACTTCAAGTATGGGACAAAAATCCTATTTCCCTAGACAAAGAGATAAAGATACCAGTCTTAGTACTAGAGTCCCTAAGTTGGTGGTTAATTCAGGAAAATTTAGAAAAGGGTCTCCCCTGGGTAAGAAGTCCAGAAAAAATCATCACAACGGATGCATGTCCGTGGGGATGGGGTGCACACTTAGAAGGCAAAATGTTTCAGAGCCAGTGGAACACTCAGGAAGCAAATTTATCCTCAAAAGTCCCATAAATGTTGCATTTTTCTTTTTATACAGCTTATTAACAAGTTGCAGTTCATAAATATGGCCGTGCACTAGCCAACATAATGATAACTTGATAGGTTAGTGCACTTCTCTGTATATTTGGCCTGAAATTTCAACTTTTTGTGATCAAAAAGTCGCAAAAAATATGAAGCAACTTTTTATGCTACTTTTTTAAGGCCAAAATGTCTAGGAAATCCTATGATAAATCGCCCCTATGGAATTAACAAAAAATAATTACTTAAAATATTTTTGACATTGTATCATTTTTTTATCATAAGAACTTGGTTAAAAATATAGGTAATTTGCAATTACACCTTCCCTTTAACCCCTTCGCGTCTATGCCATTTTAGACCTTCAGGACCAGGCCTGATTTTTTAAATTTGCCCTGTGTCATTATAGGTGGTTATAACTTTGTGACGCTTTAACATATCCAGGGGATTTTGAGATTGTTTTACCGTCACACATTGTACTTCAAAGTAATAGAAAAATTTTGATGATATCTTTTGTGTTTAGTTATGAATAAAATTGAAATTTGGCTAAAATTTCTGAAAAATTTTCATTTTCAAAGTTCAAAATTTTCTGCTTTTCAGGCAGATAGTCATAGCACCCAAGTAACTTTATAACTAACATTTCCCGAATGTCTGCTTTATATTGGCGCAGGGTTTTATGCATCTTCTCTCTTTTCTAGGTTGTTAGGAGGTTCAGAATTTTGGGTGCAATTTTTCTCATTTTTATGAAAATCGCCAAAACCCTTATTTAGAGGCACATGCTCAGGTCTAAGTGACTTTGAGAGGCCTAAACAGCAGTAAAACCCCATGTATCACGCCATTTTAGAAACTACACCCCTCAATGTGTAAAAAATCAACTTTAAGAAGTATGTTAACCCTTTAGATGCTTCACAGTGGTTAAAACAAAATGGAGGTCTAATTTACAAGCTGTCATTTTTTTTAGACAATATATTAATTTTGGCCAAAAATTAAACCGTCACAAAGTATTAAATGACAAAAAATTCCACAAAGTTTGATACCCAATTTCTCCCGAGTATAAGGATGCCCCATATGTGGTGGTGACTGCTGTACGGCCGCACGGCCGGGCATAGAAGGGAAGCTGCGCCATTCAGAACAGATCTGCAATGTCACATCTTACAGGCTATAAAATGTTTATTTTTTTGTAATTTGGACATATGGGGGATTATTTTTTTTGTGGATGAAATCCACTTTTCAGGGACATCATTTACGGTGGGGCTCAATAGCCAATAATCAGATTTTATTAACTCTTTCTTGGTGGTGGTTAAAAAAATCAATTCTTGTTTATGGTTTTTAGCATTTTTTTCGCCGGACGTTCACCATACCATAAAAATAATGTGTTATCTTTATTCTACGGGTCATCACGATGACAGCGATACCCCATTTATATGGCTTTTTTATGGTTAACTTGTTTTGCAGAATATAGAACTAATTTTGTGAGAAATTTGCTTGTTTTTGCTTGCCGTGTAACAATGGGCAGAACATTTATATTTTTTGGTTTACAGAGTTGGTTTATAGCTTATTTTTTGCGGGACAAGCTGTACTTATTCTTGGTATCATGTCGGGGTAAATTTTACTTTTTGATTACTTTTTATGCGCTTTTTATGAGGTCAGATGTGAAAATTTCATAATTTTTGCAAGTTTTTTTGTGTTTTTTTTTACGCCGTTCACCGTACGGGTTCAGTGACGATTTTATTCTATTGTACGGGTTGTAACGGACGTTGTGATGCCCAATATGTTGTGTTTTTTTTGTGATTTTCACTTTTTTATGTTTTATTGTATTATTGCATGGGATGGGACTTCAAGGGACTTTTATTCTTTTTTAATAATTTTTTTTAATTGCACTTTTTTTTATTTAACTTTTTTTTACTGTTTTATTTTGTCCCAGGGTGGGACATGAACAAGTGATCATTTGATCACTTGTTCATTGTAATATACTGCAATACTAATGTATTGCAGCATATTACATAGTCAGCCTATGCATTCTGCATAGGCTGATATCAGCACTGTTAGGATCGTGCTGTAAGCACGATCCTAACAGGCTTCTAGTGAAGGCAACCCTGGGGGCCTTATCGGGCTTCAGGGTTGCCATGGCAACGATCGGCACCTCCGTGCCATGCAAGGAGGGTGCCGATCGTCGCGGCGATTCACTATAGACGCTGCGGTCACAATGACCGCGGCGTCTATAGGGTTAAACAGCCGGGATCGCGATAGTCGCGATCCTGGCTGTTACTGCGGGATCCCGGCTACCGCGTACCGCCGGGATCCCGCGGCGATCGCCCGGGCTCAGCTTCTGAGCCCGGGTGATCGCCATGACGTGATACTACGTCAAGGTGCGGGAACGACCCGCATCCTATGACGTAGTATCACGTCAGGGTGCGGGAAGGGGTTAAAGGCTTTGCCAACTTTTTTCCTTATTATCTACAAGCTAAAATCATTTAACCAAAAGGAAACTTTCCTATCATTTTCAGTCAGTTTGCTTTACTAGCTATACACAGCAGACCTTTCTCACTTAAATCTCCTGGTTCAGATGGTGAACTCTCTCTCCTAATCCATGAGTCTCTGTACAAGATCCAGCGGCTGTGGAGATCTCCTTCAACCCCCATCTTCAGCAAATGGCTCAGCATTATAAGGCTCAAACCCTTTCTAAACCATTCCACCTCACTTGGCCACGCCCTGTACTATTTCACAGAAGACGTCTCAGTATGATGCAGTTCAATTTCTTCTCAGTCATTACCCCCTGAGAAGAAATTTCTTCTCAGTATCAGTATATATAAAATACCATGTGATATGAGAGTTTGATATAGACAAATTGCAAACAACATATGACCGGTGCCAGAGAACACACCACAATCAGAAGTCCAATAGAGAAGAGGCAGCAACTTGTAAATTATGATGTATGAATGCATGACAAGAAATCATCAATAAAAAAAAAAACAGCTAAGTGCATATTACATTACAACTTGACCCTAACACAATGTGTCTGTATTGATTTTTCTTGCACAAAGCTGTATATAAGTCTACTTTAGACATAGAACCATAGGAAGAATTTAGGCCCCACTAAAAGTCATAATATAGATTTCCATATTTATTGACTGGCAAAGATGGGAAGTCATGTGGAAATAAAAGAAGACTTACATTTTCATTCTAGGGGTTGACACTTCCAGCAGTGCAGAAAAAAATTCCTGACGGTCAGGGATGCAATGGACAAGGACTAATTTTATATAGCTACAATTAAAGGACACCTGTCATCAGGTTTCTGTCACTAATCATGTCACCAATACCTGTTGAAGAAGCTTACAAGGATTCCATCCCAGCCTTTATCTAGTCACTTCATACATTAATCATTCTAAAATCATATTTTCTCTATTATGTACATAAGCCTAGGCACATGGAGATGGAACATAATGTCACCCCTGTTACGCTCCCCTCTTCTTCCCCTCCTCATGTCTGTGTGTAATCTATAGTAAAGCATTGCTAGTGTCTGCTGTACCTGCTGACATGCTCTCTCCTCCTATACTCATGTGTGGGACACAGACATCAGCTACACAAGTACCTGACATGTTCTGCTATACACATGTGAGAGACACAGACCTCAGCTACACAAGTACCTGACATGGTATCTCCTCCTATACACATTGAGAGACACAGACATCAGCTACACAAGTACCTGACATGTTCTGCTATACACATGTGAGAGACACAGACATCAGCTACACAAGTACCTGACATGCTATCTCCTCCTATAGACATGTGAGAGACACAGACATCAGCTGCACAAGTACCTGACATGCACTGTTATCCTATACCCATGTGAGAGACTCAGACATCAGCTACACAGGTACCTGACATGCTATCTCCTCCTATAGACATGTGAGAGACACAGACATCAGCTGCACAAGTACCTGACATGCACTGTTATCCTATACCCATGTGAGAGACTCAGACATCAGCTACACAAGTACCTGACATGCTCTCTCTTCCTATACACATGTGAGAGACACAGACATCAGCTACACAAGCACCTGACATGCACTGTTATCTTATACACATGTGAGAGACACAGACATCAGCTACACAAGCACCTGACATGCACTGTTATCCTATACACATGTGAGAGACACAGACATCGGCTACACAAGTAGCTGACATACTATCTCCTCCTATACACATGTGAGACACAGACATCAGCTACACAAGTACCTAACATGGTCTGCTATACACATGTGAGAGACACAGACATCAGCTGTACAAGCACCTAACATGCTGCTCTCTTCTCCTATACACACGTGAGAGACACACAAATCAGCTACACAAGTACCTGACATGCTCTGCTATACACATGACTGCATCCTGGATCTGTTGTATCTCTCATACTTACACAGGCTGCAAGGGACATGGCCACCAGCACCAGGAGGCACATCATTATACATGCTGTCAGTCATGTGTATAGGAGTATCTCATACATACACAGGCTGCAGGGGACATGGCCGCCAGCACAGGGAGTCACATTATACAGGCTGTCAGTCTTGTGTACAGGAGTATCTCATACATACACAGGCTGCGGGGGGTGTGGCCGCCAGCACCAGGAGTCACATTATACAGGCTGTCAGTCAAGCACTGGTGGGTGTGGCTGTGCCACCCACTCATGAACAGCTGAATATGATAATGACTCATTGGACCTCTCTCAGGTCATTTGCAAACAGCTTTAGTACCTGATAGTTTGTCCCTCTACATGCCTGTTAACTCAATGAATGGATATGGGCAATGCATTCTAATGGCAGTTTATGAAATTATATTTAGTTTTGGGGTTAATTTGCTCAATGGATTCTCTTTAAGCAAAGTATGATGTAGAATATTATGTATATTATTCCCTATAAAATGCCTAACTCAAAACACGCGTTAAATCCAGGAAGACTGAAATCAGAAGAATTGAAAAGGTTAAGATATATGAACGTGTTAGTGTGAAATAAAGTTTTTTTCTGATGATAATGCAGCTTGAATTCAGGTGCACTACATGAATTGCCTGAATCTCTTACTTTAATCCCTGTAATTTGAAGGATTTGACAGCACAGAAGCTTTAAATTGCTTTAATAGCTTTAAACACCACAAACTGTGTACTCTCTCTTCTACAAACTTCTGCTATGTTATTTATATGAATCCATTTGCTTTTACTTTTTAAAAAAGCTATCACTCTAAAAGTCTGTGTTCTTTCATGTTAGTAGTACAGTTGGTGCCCTAAGAAATAATCCTCAGTACCATAAGGCTATCTTGTTTTTTTAGGCTGTGGGGGTTGCATAATGGGATGTCCAGCCAGATCATTGCTTGTTATTCTATTTCCTTAGTACTGATCATAATCAACTTGTTTGGTCTGCATGCCCTGTACAGGCTAATGGATTACCAATGCGCTGGAATGCTGTTCAGTAGGGTTGAAGCAGTGGATTTTGGCAGCCTGCTTGAGTTTTTCTAAGCAAACAGTGGCAATTTATATTCGTATGGATGCACTTTTTGCACAGTTATCTGTAAAGCGATTATAATTAAAATTATTTTTTTAAAACAGATTTACGGTGAATGTACTCTTCCGCAAAGACACAGCGAGTTCATGGCTGCCATAGACATGAATTATGCATGGACACTATGCGGTGAGTACAGTGGGGCAGATTTAGCAAGCTGTCTGAAAGTCAGAATATTTCTAGTTGCCCATGGCAACCAATCACAGCTCAGCTTTCATTTTAGCAGTACTCACGAATATTTTAAAGGGGAGCTGTGATTGGTTGCCATGGGCAACTAGAAATATTCTGACTTTCAGACAGCTTGATAAATTTGCCCCACTGTGTCTCACAGCACTGTGATCGAGTTGTGCTTTTGCACCACAAAGGATAGAGCAGGTCCTATTCCTTCCAGGCTTTGTGATGCAGCTGCACAGCTCCCTATGGAGAGGGAAGGGGCAAGGAGCATTCACCCCTTCCCTCTCCACCAGGCTTGCCGCTCTTGGCATAGTGGGGGGGGGGGGGGGGGGGAGGGAGGAAGCAGCATCTTATTCACACTCCTCGCAGCTGAGCTTGCGGCTCCAATAGAAATTCATGTGACCGGAGCTCAGTTACTTGACCTGTGTATACACAGGCATCAGAGGTTGGAACTGTCTTACAGCCCGATCCTGTGACAGGAGCTGACATTATCAGTTCCCTGTCACAGCAGCCCCCATATACAGCGCTTATACTCAGCGGAGAGGAGGTGAGAGGCATGCAGGGAAAATGCAATGTGCATCCTCTATACAAGTCTGTATTTACAGATCAATGAGAACAGTGATCCAATGGGCTGTTACCATTAGATCACTCATATGTGTGATCTGTATATAGGAAAAGCAGGGAACACATAGATAACGTTGTCCTAGTTAAAATGTGGCCCTGTAATTAAAAAAAAATACAAAAAAAAATTAATAAAGTAAAATAAACCAGAGAGTTATGCCCCCACCCCAAAAAATGAAGTTCATTTGTGCCTTGATGACTAACCCCTATTTTTCAATACTGTCCTATTTCACTTTATCTGGTAACGACCTTAGAATGCTTTAAGTTACCCAATTAGTTTTGAGATTATCTATTTCCAAAATTCAAAATGTTCAGTTTTTCAATTAGTTATTAATTAACATTAACCATATCGGCTTTGTGTTGACTTCATTTTATAGATATATTTTTATAGAGGTTTAATAGAAACCTCCACAAATCACCCATTCTAATAATTATGAAATGATTCAAAACGGCACATAAAAATTAATTTATATTTATGGTCCACTTCCAGTCAGGGGGGGTGGGGTTCCCGGGCACAGCAGTCAAGGAGACGCCGGTCTTCACGGCCACATCTTTACATAACCACGCCTAATTATCTCCTTGTAGTTGTAGCAGGTCCGGGCCTGCCGGCTTTGTGACCTCTCCCTAGCCTGCAGCGTTCTCATTTTAAGTCTCACACACGCGCAGCGCAGTTTTCTCCCTCCAAATACACACAGGGCCAGAGTGGAGATGACCAGTGCATGCACAAGAATTGAGACGAGATGGAGATTACAGAGAAATAAGGAGGCGTGGTTATGTAAAGATGTGGCATGAGGGCCGGCGCCTCCTTGACTGCTGTGCCCGGAACCCCACACCCCTGACTAGAAGCGGAACATGAATATAAGTTAATTTTTATGGCTGCAGGCAACGTTCTTATTTTCTAAAGACATATCCAGCACACAGGCAACCAGCCACATAAGGTACACCTGATTCACCTGGTGACAGGTTCCCTTTAAGTATAATACTGAAATTAAAACAAAATGAAGATTTTATTTGGAAGTTTCTAATTTAGTCATTAATTCATTCATTTGGCCCCAAAATTTACTAACTTAAGCTGAATAAAAGTGAAAATCTACATCTACAAATATATTGGGGCACATTTACTTACTCGGCCACTGGAGTTCATCCAAAGTGCATTGTCCAACGATCATGCACTCCGCCGCCATTCACTAAGATTGTGCACCCAATATCCAGCATGTGTCACTTCCCCGCTCAGGTCTGCCGGAGTACACCTTCTTCTTCCTGGTGCATGTAAGTGTACGTCTTGTGACACAGGTTGAAAGTTAAATAATGTGCTCAGTCCAAATCAGTCGGACACAAGCATGCGAGACAATCCCAGTGCAAACCCCTATTAAATACCTGTCAAAACTGCCCAAATCCCGAAATCCATGAACAGCGCGCCAGCTCTGTGAGATTTAAAGGGCCAGCGCGCTGCTAATTGGCACTGGATGGCAGCTGACCTGTTAAATAGGAAGCCTCTTGCTGCGACCCCTGCTTGATCTTTGTGCCTTGTTGCCATTGAGAAAGCTTTCTAGTTGCTATTCCTGAGTACTATCCGTTGCTATGTTCCTGACCTTGATTCCTTGCTGCCTGTTCTGACCTTCTGCCTGACCAGGACTTGATTCTGCTTGCTGATTCTGTAACTCACTTTGGCACCCGCCATTTGCGCCTTTGGAGCACCATGGTGGTATCCTGCTGCGGCAGGTCCAAAACGCTTTGCGGTGGGCTCTGGTGAAAACCAAGTGCCACTAAGACTCCGCTCCCAGGTATTGGCTGTTTCCTCTGTCTCTCAATTAGCTGCCGCAATTGCGAAGGTGGCAGTTGAGGGGTTAAACTGCCTGAGAAGGAGAGATTTCCCTGCCAGGCAGAAGCAGAGGGGACCAGGCTGTATGTAATAGCCAGTCTCCTGATGCGGATCCCGCATGCACACTGGTAGTGTCAGCATGATCAGCAGGACGATATAGATCGCTATGATCTATGTCCTTAAGCAGTTAATTGCATTATTTGTATATTGATGAAGTTTGAAGAATGTACACAGATTGTTTTTAACACATTGAAGAATTAGCATTTTTTGTCATCTAATGTAGAAAGTTGTCAAGTTCATGATTCATGTGCCTAATGAGATACACAAGAATATGCAAATATGTATGAGTATTTAAAATAAAAGAGGAATATAGAACTTGATGATGCATAGTTCTTAAACTAATGTGACAGGTTTGGATGCATCCAAATATGATTCATTTTGCAAGCAAAAGCTGAATGTCTTGTGCAGCGTTATAGTGTCATTAACTATTGGTAAGGATAGTCAGAAAACCCTTTCTTTACACAAAGAAGTCAAAGGAGCATCTTAAGAATGGGCTAAAATATTTTTCTTCTTTAGAGCTATGGACATATGAGGCAAATTGTAATACTCTATGCTACTTACACACCTAGCGTTCTTGCCACAATACTGAACCATTTTGGTTCACAAAATGCAAAGCAATTAATCACATGATTACAGTTAGCATCATCCCACTCCCAGCCGGACATTCTACATTCTGGATTTAACTTCGGCTATTATATAATTTTAGCAGCAAGAAGCGTTAATGTCGCATAAGTAAAATATCTAATATGGAAGCTAATGGAAATTATCGCAAGATAAAGTGGAAGATTTATGCTATGACTCCTAATATCAGTCTTGGCAAGAAAAAATATAATTCTTGTTAATCTGGAATCATATTTTACTGAAACATAAAAAACTTATATGATTTAATATCGCTTAAGACATTGAATAACTGTAATATACAGGCGGTCCCCTACTTAACACCCAACTTACAGGCGACCCCTAGTTACAAACGGACCTGATACTGGTAGTTTACTGTACTTTAGTCCTAGGCTACAATGATCAGCTGTAATAGTTATCAAAGGTGTCTGCGATGAAGTTTTATAGTTAATCCTGGTGCTTATGACAATCCAACATTTTTAAAATCCAATTGTAACAGACGAAAAAAAAAAAATTTGCTCATAAAATATACAGTTTTGACTTACATACAAATCCAACCTAACAACAAACCTACAGAACTTTGAATTTACCAGAATCTTGTACGTAACCTGGGGACTGTCTATAACCAAATTACTGAAAACTAATAACAATACCATTGCCAACTATATCATCACATTATCCCTCCATAAACCAAGCCAAACTGCACAATATTTTTTTTAGAACTGACAATTCTTCAGGACCATAATAACTAGCAACTACTCCTACTATACTCTGATTATCAGGCATGATTTCTTATTATATGCATTATATATAGTTTTTTTAGTCTTCCTCTTAAACATTTAGGCCGTTGACTCATATTTGAATAACAAGCCCACTTTGGGTTTGTGGCAACACCATAGCATACCTCTTGAGGAAGCTTAGAACAGACTGGTTGGTGTAAAATGTTGTTTTTTTTAAGGGGTGGTCCCATCTCTGCAAATAAATGTCATTTTTTTGTATAATTTAATATTTAATGAATGTTAAGTGTTTTCTATAATTGAAACAGTTGTTTATTTCTGCAAAAAAGATCCAGCATTAATCCTCCTGTAGTCTATACTATTTTTTTCTTTAGTTATTAACACTGCTCAAGTCAAAGTACACACGACTACTATTAGTCATATATTCCACAAATCTAGCGGCAGCAGTTGCACAAAGTAAGACATTTTTTAAAGCAAGCTATAAGAAGTCCTGTTTCCAGTTTGCTAAAAGCTAGAATCAGAAGTGAATATCTATGTGTGTACGAAAGCCAACACATCAGCCTGATCACACCATCCCTACAAAGAATGGAAATGGTGGCAACATTATGCTCTAGGGAAGCTTTGCTTTATTAAGGACTGGGATGCTGCTTTGAATTGATGGAAAGGTGAATGAAGCTCAATACAGGGCGTTGTCAACCCTAAACATACAGACAAAACTTCAATGGAATTCTTTAAAATGTAAAATGGTTTAAAATTCAGACCTAAATGCCATTAAGAATCTGTGGCTTTACTCTAAAATTGCTGTTCACATTCCAGCTCCTAGATGTGCAAAGGTGGTTGAGATATACCCCAACAACCCTAAAGCTGTCATTGCAGATAAAGTGTCCCTTTAAATTTTGATTCAGGAGGCTGAATGCTGAAGGTACATGCAAAACATACTTTTACATTTTTTTAATTTACAATAATTTAAACAAACACCTACTTTATTTACATTCTTTAATACTTGATACTCTCCTTTGCTTTATTTCATACAACATCCATAAATTTCATTTAAGTTTGTGGTAGCTATGTTTAAAATTTAGGAAAAGTGGAATGAATACTTTTGCAACCCACTTTACATAAACTGACATAATGATCTCATGTCTACTTCACAATCCAGCTAGTTTTTTTTGTAAAAGCTTTGCTTAAATATATGCATAAACTTAAAGGGAACCTTAAACAAGAGACCCAAATTTAGAACACCCCCAGTCCCCATAGAGCATAGTACATACAGTGCTAAAAAAAACATAGGTTAAATATTACCTTTTAATGCCATGTGTTCTGTGACTAGTACATTTGTCTACTGGGAGTGGCTATAGAGGAGCAGTTTCTCCCCTCCCTCGGGGAAACTGCTCCTCCATGTGTCCTTTTCAAATATATAAAACGTTATCACCCAAATTAGCGACGCCCCCTGGAGTATCCCCCCTGCCAACGCCAACGTTAGTGATGTTCCGCCAGCTGTCATCAACTCTCGCTGATAGTGTCAGGCATTCTCGCACCTATGCGGTCAGCATCCTTCAATGTGTGTCCGTGAATATGCGCAGATGAAGCAGAGCCAGCTGCTGGTGTATTCCGCTGCTTGCTAGGCATGCTGACTGTGCAGGCACGAAAATGCCGTCAGCAAGAATTGATGACAGCGTGGTGGAACAACACTTGATGCCTTCTGAAGGGGTATACTGCAGAGGGTGCCACTAAGCCGGATGAGGCGTTTTATATATTTGAAAAGGACACACAGAGGACTGGGGAGAAACCGTTCCTCTATAGCCACTCCCAGGCGAAGAATTGCTTAGTCACAGAGCACAAGGCATTGAAAGGTACTATATAACATATCTTTTTTTTCTGTAAAATCTATTATTTATACAAAACTCTTTGGCAGTGTATGGACTATGCTCTATGCGGACTGGTGGTGTTCTAAAAATGGGTCTCCTGGGGACAGGTTCCCTGTAAACTATCTCTGAATGAGTTGCCTGGCTGATCAAATTGTGGACAGAAACGGCTTTCTGGAGACCATGAAGTTACTTTCTATGTTTTTTTAAGACTAAACCACTCTATGTATTAAACATACTTAGAACCCATTGAATGGACTAAGATTTGAATAAGAGCATGGGACCTTTTCTTTGTACGGCCTTGTATAACTACGTTAAACAACGTTATCCATTAAATCTCTAGTGTGTAATTTTCACAGTAGGTGAAAAACTGTGTGAAAGTAAAGGTACAATTCTACATTATATGTATTATACCTACCAATATATATGTACTCTTAGTTTAATAATCCTCTTTCTGAAATAAGCATGACTGAGCTTATAATGCACGTGTCCTTACATTTACCTTAAATGACCACTTTTATTATATTTTAAAGAAGCTAGCTTTATTTTCTAGGCCTTACCATTTCACAGGATACAGTTTTTGATTTATGGGAAGCTATTCTCAATTAAGAAGCTATCCTCATAGGCAGGGCCGGATTAAAGTTGGTAGGGGCCCCCATTGAATGTAGTCCAGACAGGGTGCAGCAATCACTATATACAGCCCCCCAGCAATCACTATATACAGCTCCCATTAATAACTATATACAGCCACCCCAGCAATCACTATATACAGCTTCTAAACAATCACTATATACTGCTCCCCCAGCAATAATTATATACAGCTCCCAGTATTCACTATATACAGCCCTCAGAAATCACTATATACAGTCCCCCAGCAATCACTATATACAGCTTCCCCAGCAATCACTATATACAGCCCCCCAGCAATAACTAAATAATAACTATATACAACTGCCCCAGCAATTACTATATACAGCCTTCAAGCAATCACTATATACAGCCCCCAGCAATAACAATTGTGGGAGATTTGGCCCGGTAGAGTCTGAGGTAGCGGGGTGTTGGGATGCAGTTCAAGACAGTGACACCAAGGTACAGTCCAAAACAGGTCTCGTCTGCGTTTATTGCAGCAGCAAAATAAAACAGCCTTTACATTCAGGCATTAAACAAAACAAAATCCTACCGGTCAGGGTGCTAACTAACAGAGTTTCTCTAACTCACCACTAGTACATAAAATAAGTCGCTGCTCCAGGCACAGAGGTCAGGGCTGTGTGCTCTCCAGCCTCCTTTCAGAGAGAGACAACACTATCAGCTCTACTCAGCCACTTATTGCAGACTGATTAGGCTGCTCCCACCACCTGTGTCCAAGGTGCTGGACAACACAACCTCAGCACTAAGGCCTTGCATAATAGCAAAACCTAGGGGAAACATACCGCCCATCCACAGTTAACCCCTTCAGTGTCTCACACAATATACAGCTCCCAGTATTCACTATATACAGCCCCCAGCAATCACTCAAAACAGACCCCAGCAATAACTATATATAGCTCCTAGTATTTACTGTATACAGGCCTCAGAAATCACTGTATACAGCCCCCCAGCAATCACTATGTACAGCCCCCTGTAATGACTATATACAGCGCTGCCAGCAATCATTGTATCCAGCTCCCCCAGCAATAACTATATTCAGCCCCCCAGGAATCACTTTATAGAGTCCCTCAGCAATAACTAAATACAGCTCCCCCAGGAATCACTATATACAGCTCCCCAAGCAATCACTTTATACAGCCCCCCCCCAGCAATAACTATATACAGCCCCCCAGCAATCACTATATAAAGGCCCCCAGTAATCACTATATGCAGGCCCCCAGCAATAACTGTATACAGCTCCCAGTATTCACTATATACAGCCCCCCAGCAATCACTATGTACAGCCCGCTGTAATCACTATATACAGCTCCTCCAGCAATCAATTTATACAGCTCCCCCAGCAATAACCATATACAGCCCCAGCAATAACTATAAACAGCCCCCCAGTAATCACTATAAACAGTCCCTCAGCAATAATTATATACAGCTCCCCCATGAATCACTATATAAAGCCCCCCCAGCAATCACTGTATACAGCCCCTCAGCAATAACTATATACAGCCCCTAAGCAATCACTATATACAGGCCACCTGCAATCACTATATACAGGCCCCCCAGCAATCACTATATACATCCCCCCTCAGCAATCACTATATACAGCCCCCCCAACAATCACTTTATTTAGCCCCCAAGCAATCATTATATACAGACCCCTAGCCATCGCTATATACAGCCCCCCAGTAATTACTATATACAGCACTTAGCCATAGCTATATACAGCACCCCAATAATCGCTATATACAGCCCCCCTAGCAATCAGTATAAACAGCCCCTAGCAATCAGTATATACAGCCACCAGCAATCACTATATACAGCCCCCCAGCAATCACTATATAAAGGCCCCCAGAAATCACTATATGCAGGCCCCCAGCAATAACTGTATACAGCTCCCAGTATTCACTATATACAGCCCCCCAGCAATCACTATGTACAGCCCGCTGTAATCACTATATACAGCTCCTCCAGCAATCAATTTATACAGCTCCCCCAGCAATAACCATATACAGCCCCAGCAATAACTATAAACAGCCCCCCAGTAATCACTATAAACAGTCCCTCAGCAATAATTATATACAGCTCCCCCATGAATCACTATATAAAGCCCCCCCAGCAATCACTGTATACAGCCCCTCAGCAATAGCTATATACAGACCCTAAGCAATCACTATATACAGCCCCTAAGCAATCACTATATACAGGCCACCTGCAATCACTATATACAGGCCCCCCAGCAATCACTATATACATCCCCCCTCAGCAATCACTATATACAGCCCCCCAACAATCACTTTATTTAGCCCCCAAGCAATCATTATATACAGACCCCTAGCCATCGCTATATACAGCCCCCCAGTAATTACTATATACAGCCCTTAGCCATCGCTATATACAGCACCCCAATAATCGCTATATACAGCCCCCCTAGCAATCAGTATAAACAGCCCCTAGCAATCAGTATATACAGCCACCAGCAATCACTATATTCAGCCCCCTAGCCATTGCTACATACAGCACCCCAGTGATCCCTATAAACAGCCACACAGCAATCGCTATATACAGCCCCCCAGCAATCAGTATATACAGCCCCCAGCAATAACTAAATACAGCTCCCCAGGAATCACTATATACATCCCCCCAGCAATAACTATATACATCTCCCCAAGCAATCACTATATACAACCGCCCCAGCAATCACTTTATACAGCCTCCCCAGCTATAACTATATACAGCCCCCCAGAGATCACTATATACAGCCCCCCAGCAATCACTATGTACAGCCCGCTGTAATCACTATATACAGCTCTTCCAGCAATCAATTTATACAGCTCCCCCAGCAATAACTACCGTATTTTGCGGCTTATAAGCCGCACCGGACTATAAGGCGCATTAGTCCGATGCGCCTTATATATGTAATAATTACATATATAAGGCGCATCGGACTATAAGGCGCGGGGTCCGGGGGCATGGCGGAGGTCCGGGGACGTGGCCGGGACGCGACGGGGAACGCGGGGAAGGTGAGCGGGGAAGGTGTGGAGGAGGGCAGCGGACCATACTTACATAGGTCCCCGCTACCGGAGACAGCAGATCTCCAGCGGGAACTGCAGACCACGCGGCAGAAGTTGTTCATGCCGCGTGGTCTGCAGTTCCCGCTGGAGATCTCCGGTCTCCGGTAGCGGGGACCTATGTAAGTATGGTCCGCTGCCCTGTGCCCTGTGCCATAGATAGGGCGCACCGGACTATAAGGCGCACTTTGGATTTCCACGGAAATCCAAGGCTTTTAAGTGCGCCTTATAGTCCGGAAAATACGGTATATACAGGCCCCCCAGCAATAACCATATTCAGCTCCCAGCAATCACTATATACAGCCCCCCAGCAATCACTATATACAGCTCCTCAGCAATCAATATATACAGCCCCCAGTAATCCCTATATACAGCTCCTAGCCGTCGCTATATACAGCCCCCCAGCAATCAGTATAAACAGCCCCTAGCAATCGGTATATGCAGCCACCAGCAATCACTATATTCAGCCCCTTAGCCATTGCTATATACAGCACCCCAGTAATCGCTATAAACAGCCCCCCAGCAATCGCTATATACATTCCCCCAGCAATCACTATATACAGCCCCTATACCAAACAGACTATTGGGGCGTGAACAGCTCTAGTATTCACTGGTCCACACACTGGCAATTGAGCAACTAGAAATTGGAAGAAAGAAAATGAGGTATAAAGTAATCTTTATTAATTCATAAACTTACAACTACATAAGAGTTAAAATCAATTAAAAGTACATAAGTACACAAAAAAACACACTGGATGGACGAAGAACAGTGGCTCCAATCCACCCACCACCCCTAACAATAGGTATAGAGGCGTATACAAGGTGCCAAAGATAAATATCCTATCAATATCAATATTGTTGACCACAAAACACAATACAAATGGGTACATATATTCGCAAGAAATAAATTCCTGTCTGCCAAAACCCCCCCACAGCTGTCAATATAATGAGGCAAAAATGTAAACAACAGATAAAGTGCAAGTGCAAAAAAGTGCTGATTGTCAACTACACCTCTAAGACAGCTTGTCTGGGCTGGGCTCCAATGCGGCCCAACACCCGGGAGAAACAGTGGTCAAACAAAAGTGACAATGCCCATACTAACACCTAAAAATTGATGGGGGTGTGAGGTTCCCCATATATATACAGCCCCTAGCAATCAGTATATACAGCCCCCAGCAATCAGTATATACAGCCCCCTGCAATCACTATATGCATCCCGCTAGCAATCACTATATATAGCCCACTAGCCATTGCTATATACAGCCCCCCAGCAATCACTATATACATCCTCCCAGCAATCAGTATATACAGCCCCTAGCAATCAGTATATACAGCCCCCACATTCAGTTTATACAGCCTCCCTGTAATTTATGTTTTGTTACAGAACGTAACATATGTGATCCTTTGTAATTCACGCCACATCTATAGGGTGCAACCATTTTGTGTTTTTTGTTCTAGTTTACACACATACATATTTTTTTTTTAAATAATATATAACTGGATTCCTCTAAAATGTGCAGATCCATGCACAGATCCATGCAAATTTCTTACACATTTGGTGGGGCCCCTTTAAGAGGGAGCGTGCCCTTGGAGCCCCCCTATGATCTGGCCCTACTCATAAGAATATTGAAGGTGTCCCTTGTGCCAAGGAGAAATTAAGTGTTTTTTTTTTTCATGTGTGAAACAAGCTATTAGACAGACGCTTGGGAGTACTGTATTGTACCCTTCACTTTTCTGACATTAGATCCTAGATGAACTACAAACTTATTTTATACTTTAGGATCTTGCTTTAGTGACGCAAAATCTATTTTTCAGAAAACATGAAACTTTGATACATTAACAATTAAAGAAGAATTAGAGAACACCTACCATTTGGTTTCATACATTATGAACCCAACATACCTTGAGAATGCTGTGGCTACACTGATGCAGAGTCATATCTTGTTTCATTTCTGTGTTGAGTGGCTTTGCTGAAAAAAACAATAAGATTATGTCAATGAAGCTCTCTCACTCCTTTGTCTGGCTCAGTGCTTTTCCTCTTACATTATCTACACACTGCACCAGAGAATGATGCAATCACAGTGTTTTCCCTGAGAGGCAGAAGTAATCAATTAGCAAAAAGAAGACATATGAGGGTCATTGTACTTCAATTGCTTTGTGAGACATATTAAAAGCAAGTCAGTTCAGCAAAATGGAATTGAGAGTGTATATTAACTGTGAAACCAGCGATGCTCTAGCTCAAACAGTCCATAGAATATATAAGACAATCCACGAGAAGAAGAAGAAGCAAACGAGCTTGCACTCAGCATAAAAATGTAGACTTTATTCCAAAAAAAAATTAAAAGTGGCTGCGGAAGGGAAGGATAGAGCAGGAGTCCAATGAAGGTGATGGCCTGTTTAGCGCTGCATCCGGCAGGTTGAATTGCTCGTGAAGCACAAAACAGGCTGTTGTCTTCAGTGGACTCCTGCTGTATCCTTCCCTCCCGCACCTACTTTTAATTATTTTTTGGAATAAAGTCTACATTTTTATGGTGAGTGCCAGCTCGCATGCTTCTTCTCATGGATTGGCAGGAGTAATCAATCTCTGCACCATCCCCCAGCTGCTGTGTATGAGTGATCCAGCTCAGGTTGATTAGTCCTTTCTAGACTGTTCAAAAAAACTCTGTGCAATGTGTTTACCAACAGCAGACTGAAGCAACCCAGCTTTCCCATGGTCATGAATTTTATAATTGTATCAGCAAAACCACTCAGCTCAGGGATTAAATAAGATATGTGCCTGCATCAGTGTAGCTACAGCATTCCCAAGGTATGTTTGGTTCATAATGCATGAAATCAAATAGTAGATTTCCTTTAAGGGTCACAGGTAACTGTAAGCAGGCAGGAATTCCGTATATATATCCTAAAAATATCTTGCATGCTTGGAATCTTTATTGCTCAGGAACTTATCTGTAAGGGAAGGAGGCTTTTTCCCGTAGGACTGATTCAACGAGATGTGCAATAGACCTTAAATTATCAGAAATATCTCTACAGGCAAGGATAGGATAGGGCAGTGATGGCGAACCTTTTAGAGCCCGAGTGCCCAAACTAGAACCAAACCTACTAATTTAAATTCAAAGTGCCAACATTTCAATTTAAGGGGTAACATGTTGCTACCTGTTTTGTCAAGGCTTTTAATTGTATCAGCATCCTGAGGACACAGAAACAGTTTCAAGAAAGAGGAGAAATTATTCTCATTGTAGATTATCATTGTAGATTCCTTCCAGGGCACCCTGAACAGGAAAAAATGTGGGGCGCAGAGCAGAAGCTGCAATAATTAAGCAGCCTTGTCTGCACCTCCTTGCTCCTCTTATAGTCCAAGGCTGCTAAGCATGTGTAACTTTAAAATAGCACTGGTCACAGCATGCCCTGGGTGGCCAGGGACATTAGGAGTTTTGAGTCCTGTCTGGAAACTCTGTGCTGGGGTAGTGGCCTGGGTGCCCACAAGGAGTGCTCTGAGTGCCACCTCCGGCACCCGTGCCGTAGGTTCGCCATCACTGGTATAGGGGGAATAGGAGAGAGGAGGAGGCACTCTAATGCAAACTATACACAGTGCAGTTAGTAACCTAGAGACCATGAACACTTAGACAAGCAGGGTGCACCAATGGTCATAAACAAATTATGTTACGGTACCACCTAAGAGCTCCTTGTTAGAGTATTGTCACTATCACTCATCTGATTTCTAGATGTCTTCATAATATGCATATTTATATAATAGTCTAGGAACATCCAAATTGTTGGCATTATCTTGTTTCCCCAACTCATGTTTAATGTGACCATACCAAAATGTGGATACCAAGGAATCATTATTCTGAAGCAAGTTCATTGAACAGGATTACATATTGTCCCCCAGTCAGACAATCTTGTTTTCGACGATGAAGGACATAAAATCCCCAAACACTGTACAAAAGGGGTCAGGAATGTCACAAAATATGAAGTGTATGGCCCTTTTTGGGAACTATGCAAGAGTTGTCAATGGGGATGAATACTGAGTGGCCATGAATTCTGGGACAAAAATGAGCCAAAGGTCACCGGTTAAAGGCCAAAGGTTGCATTATATTGAAACTCAACTCCAATAGTTTTTTCTCAAAAATTGATAGCTCTTGAGATGTAGAACAGCTTTGCCAATTATCATGATTACCTATGTGCAGCAGTTTTTTTCGCTATCCTCCTCAGTTTACCATAGGTCTGCAGTAGCTGAGTCTCCTGGCTGCTCTGATCTCTCCTGTGATTCTGTAGACTTGTTTAGAGATACGGTTTAACCCCTTACTGACATATGATGTACTATTATGTGACATACCGGCTGCTGGTGAATGAAGACGGCTCATGGGCTGAGCATATTGCAGCAAACACCCACCGGTAACACCCGCGGTCAGTGCTGGCACTGATTACTGGTGTTAAACCTGCAAACGCCTCGGGCGAAGCTGCCGGAGGCATTTAAATCCTGGTGGCGTGTGGGCGCCTCCATCTTTGATTCGATCGCCGCCCCCTGTGGGGTCTTTGGTGGGCGGCAATTTGTTGCCATCACAGCCTTGGGTCTTACCAAGACCCTAGGCTGCCTAGTTTTAACCTATTCATTACAATGTGCTATTTGCACATGATGTAGATGTTTTTGTGATTCTTTTTATTGCATTTTTGTGGGATGAGGAGATTTAAAAATATTTTTATCAACTTTCAGTTTTTTTTATTGATTTATTAATTTTTTTACGATGTTTACCATGTGGAAGGGACGTAACAATCACGGTCACAGGGTATGCAATGGGACCTGGCACTTAAAAGAGACCACCTCTGCTGCCCAGCAGATGCGGGTCCTTTCTTTTTTTTTTCCAACTTACATTTTATAGAATAAATGGAAATTTTTCACAGAAATAGCCAATTGCAATACAGTAACAATATAATCACTGAAAGTGCACATTAAGCTCAAGTTAAATAAGCCCATAATAAGCCAGCATATAAGAAAAAACTACCCATAGATCTCTGAATATCCCAGCAATATAGTGAGGTTTATACCGTTAAGGGAGGTTGTCTCCTACAGTATCCCAAGCGGCCCATGTCGTACAGAACTGGTCTTTCTTCTCATGTAAAGAAGTAGTCATATACTCCAGTGACCGCATGTGCCGTATGCGTGAGCATAGATCTGTCAAGGTAGGGGGGGGGGGGGGCGTCGATCTCTTCCAAAATAGTGAGATAAGAGTTTTTGCAGCACTTCGAATGTGCAAGAATCGTCTAGATTGGGGTTTCCCTAGTCCGATCGGTGGGAGTCCTAAAAGAAACGTCACCGGGTCTTTTTCCAGTGCTACTTCTAGAACTTTATTTAATATTGTGTGTACCTCATTCCAGAAGGGTTGAATAAGTCTACATTCCCAGAATATATAAAATACAGATGCTCCAGGTTCGTCACACCTCCAGCAGGTATCAGGGATGAGTGGGTTAAAGAGGACCTGGCATTTATCTTACCATGACAACTTTGGATACCAAGGTCGAATCTTACCATGACAAAAATCTAACCATGACAACTACGTACCTAAGAGATTTTAGTGCCTCTCCATACATCACTTCACCACTGTCTGACTTATATTTTCAAGTTGGTCCTGAAAGGGTTAAGTAACAGGTTATTTCTCATGTACACATACTGTAGTATTGACTTGAAGTTTGTTGGATTGTGTCCGTTTTTCAATTGGCTTAAAATTTGTTGTGGAAAGAAGCATCTTTGCATTTAAAATTGATTGCTAAGATGTGGAGTTACTAGCTAGAGCCTGGCATTATTAGCATATAAACTGGGAAAACACAATGCACCACTAGACATAAATTGTATTGTAATTAGGTCTACAAAATAGCTGTATTTATAAATTACATTAACCTGGCAGACAACCAGACAAAACTTATGGAGCACCTGAATAAACCATATGTAAAACCATGTTGCAATTTAAATATTATTGGCTGTGAGCGAAGAGCACCAACTGTTATGGAAACATAAAACAATTCAACCAAAAAGACAAAATGGCTTCTACTGTATTTCCATCTGTTTCGCTAACTTTTAAATAGATGCATTGATATATATGAATATATATTGCCTCTGAAATACTCAGGCAGCTCTTTACTACAACAACTATAACAAGCCTAAAGCTTTGCTGGTGTTTTGCATTTCTGTTTTCATTTTACACTACTTTAGCTCATTACATATTCTCTGTAAATCAGAGGCGTAACTAGGAAAGGCAGGGCCCCATAGCAGACTTCTGAGCCCCCTTCCCCTTAAACATAATTTTATTAAAAGGATATAAATTGAGTTGCTAGTCTTCTAAATCCTTATACATAATATGGTGCTGCATAACCTTAAAGGAAAGCTGTCAGCAGGATTTTCAGGTTAATGGCAGCTGCTGCTGGTCCCATTATACACAGCAGAAACATGTATTTGTCTAAGATTATTTTCGAGAAATCACTTTTAGAAAAGGTACTTATCTCTATTCAGCTTCTGGGACCCAAGTCTTGGAGGAGTCATGGAGTGACCATTGGACACCCGCCCACATGACTCCAGAAGTTGTATAGAGATACATAACTTTTCTTAATGTGATTTCTCAAAAACAAACCAGCATATATATTCAAATACAGGTTTGTGTTGTGTATAATGGGACCTACAGTTTTACTGTCACAAAATTTAGCAGCCTTTCGGTAGGATAACATATTCAACAAAGGCAACAGCACCACCTGGTGTCTCCTCTGGGAACTCTTTCAGGCAAATAAAAAAAAAAAAAGCATCACAAGATAATGTCCTGTGCAGTGTCCTGCTTGCAGTGACTTATGTCGAGTAGGTGGTGTTCGAGTCCTGAACAGTCAGTGGTACAGTATTCAAATTCAGAGAAGGAATGGACGGCACTCAACAATCTTCGATAAAAAATCTTCTTGCTCTTTATTTCACATTACAGGAGGAAAGACAGACTCACAACTGTGCATGCAAGGGAGGGGGGGGGGGGGGGGTGAAGGCAGAATGCCTGTAGTCGGTGGGACTTTCAGTAGGATAAATTACTTAGAGAGATGCATAGGTATGTGACACTGATCAGAGAGCAGCTTCCAGCAGCTTTACTACACACAGAGCAGAGACAGAAATAAACAGTGCTGCCCATTTTGTACAGGTGGTTGAGGGCAACTGCAGGGGTCACATCCTCATTACTAACCTATACTACAGATAGGCTGGTAATATACTGTAACTGGAAAACTCCCTTAAACTTGACTTCAAATGTATTTTAAGGTTTTGACAGTGTACTTCGGATATATGTATGTTAGATTTGTTTATATGTGCATATTAACACATGCATAAAACACTCATACACTCATGTATAAAGTCATATACACATACAATCATAGGCTCATATGTAAACATGTATACACTCATATATACGTTATACACTCATATACACATTAAACACACATATATACACACACAGAAATTATAAACTCATATACACACATTATATACTCATATATACATTATACACTACCCTGTAGTATACAGCCAGCCCCCCCCCCTTTTTTATAATAAACCAAATTTTATTTATATACACATAATACAAAAATACAAGCAAATAGACATACTATAATATCAGCAGAATATCATCTATCCTTCTAAATACGTCTTTCCAGAAGTCCCTTATGATCGGGCACTGCCACACCATGTGTAAAAAATCTGCATCCGGTAGTTGGCATTTCCAACACCTGGATTCCTCCTGTAGTTTCATTTTGAACAGTTCCACTGGAGTATAATACACCTGGTTCAGAACAGTAAAATAAATTAATCTATGATTCCAATTTGGTAAACAAAATTGAGTGTTTCTATGTATTGCTTTCCATCTTTCCTTACTTAGAATCCCTATCACACCTTCCCATTTACCTTTAGATTTATGTGTCATATTCATTGAGTAATTGTCCTGTAAAAACCTATATATTTTAGATATAATCTTTTTACTATTCCCCTCTGTTTTAACAAAATCAATACACTTATGTGAATCTAGTTTCATTTTTATCCCGTGCGTGCAATATTTCATTACGTGTTTTAGTTGAAAGTATCTAAGCCAGTCTTCCGACTTTAATCCATATAACCTTTGCATCAAAGAAAGTGATATAAATTGTCCCTCTATCATAATTTGTGATACATACCTGGTACCTGTTCTGGTACATCCATAACTACCGTCAGATTAGCATTAAACCAAAGAAGAGTATCATTTAAGAACCCATACACCATTATCCAGCATCTTTTTCCATACTCTCTTCAAGGTCTTACCTAGAAGCTGTTCATGATAAATCTCCCCTTCTAAAAGAGAGCCTTCCAAGAGCTCATAGATAGTTCCTACTGTACCATGCACCATCTTCACAAGTTTAACCATTAAAGGGAACCTGTCATCAGGAGACCCATTTTAAGCACTCCCCCAGTCCCCACAGAGAATAGTACATACACTGCCAAAGTGTTTTTGTATAAAAAAATTGGTTTTACAGAAAAAAAGATATGTTATATTGGACCTTTCATTAGCATCTGCTGTGTGACTAGGCAGTTGCCCAATGGGAGGGGCTGGAAAGGAGCTATCCCCACGGATGGCAGGCAGAACCACGGATGGCAGGCAGAACCACGGATGGCAGGCAGGACCACGGATGGCAGGCAGGACCACGGATGGCAGGCAGGACCACGGATGGCAGGCAGGACCTCGGATGGCAGGCAGGACCTCGGATGGCAGGCAGGACCTCGGATGGCAGGCAGGACCTCGGATGGCAGGCAGGACCACGTACGGCAGGCAGGACCACGTATGGCTGGCAGGACCTCGGATGGCTGGCAGGATACCAGGACCGCCACAGGATACCACGGAACAAGGGAACACCACGGAAATCACAGAATCCACAGAGGGGTCTGGAAACTCTCGGGAACACGGAGGGCTTTCTCTTCAGTAACAGGACATGAAGATCTGGCAGGGGATGCTGGGAGTAGCCAGGCTATATAGCAGAGCCAGGTATGCCAGCACCAATAAGGAGGATGCTGGCCCTTTAAATTCTTAGAGAGTAGGCGCGCGCACGCTCTAGCAGGGAGCCGGGAGCTTTCCTGACACATATGCTAAACATGTGCAAAAACAAGGTAAGAACATAGACTTATAAGGATGTATTAAGCTCACTGCACACAAACAAGTTTGGTACAGAAAACTTGCTATGTGTACTTGCAGAATTTTCCAACCAAACCTTTAATCACCGAACTGAATTGATGAGTGACATAACTTTTTGGAACAAATTCATTGTCCCCGGTAATCCTTTTGGCATTGATTAAGACTGAAATGCCCCAAAAGTCACAGTTGACAATCACAGCTCAGGATGGCAACTGCCATAAAAATTACAATAGAGTAAAGGGTTAAGTTTTTGTTTGTATTGTGTGTCTAAATAAGGGAAGTCTTCGCATCTTTCCTTCTACTTTGTGTTAAATTAAGATCTAATTATTAGCTTCGATGTTAGCAGTGAACACCTTACATTTAATTCCCATCATTCAACTTCTGTCAGGAATCAAGAAAACATTTCCTCTATTTGTTCGCAAATGTTTCTGCCATTTGATTACTGAGATATCGACTTAGAATCGACAATTTAGTTACTAGATGACACAAACTATTCTACATGACATTTATTGCATTTATGTTCTGAAATAGTAGAGATTTGTGAATGAGAAATCTTTGTAAACTTCTTTCCCCCTTAAAACTACGATAATAAATGTTTAATGTATTTGAAAGTGACATAACCTTTTCTTACTTGCCACTTCTGATCCTAATGTTTGTTGACAGTCTATTTTGTCAATTAGTTTTTAAAGGTCTTTTTCTTTTCATGTTATGAATGCATTGTAAAAAGATTTTCTTCTGGGCATCCCATTCATCAAATATTTGCGGGGTTAATAGACAAAAGATAAAACAAAATGTGATTTAAATGAAGTAAACAGAAATATTTGCACATACTATAGAACTTAATAAAATACATAATAAAATAAGACTGTTCGCGGTTTTTCCACTAAACTGACCCCAGCATATGCAGCACCAAGTAAGGATCTATGTTGCTCGTCACCAAGCTTTAAACACTGATAGCAAATGCAAATTTACTTTAACTAATCAGGGGGGCAGGCAACAGCTTCATCTAGTAACCGAGTCATATCACAAAAAACTTGCAAGATGTTGAAGACATTGGGCTGTCATCAGGCATTGAGAAGTCTGTCAACCATAAAAGAGAGTAAACTGCTCTTGTGACTAGTTATGGTACATTTGTATAAGTCCTTCTAAGGCAACATGTGCAACACCCCTGCCAGTGCATAGGCAATGTGGTAGTTGTGAATAGTGCCCTCTCCAAGTTAGGAGCTGTTAGGGACCACCCCTCTAGGAGGTCTCTAAGTACTGGAGAACTTTGTAATTGCAGCTGTAGCCACTGCCTTGTAAGGCAACAGTTAACAATACTTAATGCTATTGTCCAATTATGTTCTTGTAAAGCAAGCTGGAAGCTGAGTGGAGGAGTGCTACCACCTGACCTAGAGAATATATAAAGCCATGGTGGGTGGAAGCACATGGTCTTTTTCTTCTTTTCTGGAGTCTTCAAAAAGATCAACAAGATCTCATAGTCTGTCTGAGCAGATCAGAATGAGTAGTACATGTCAGTGCTACCACAGCCAGTGTCCTAATACCAGGAACGACAGGTGCCTTGTTGTTTGCCACCCAATGTTGCATATAAGATTGTAAAAGCTTATATTCTTGACTCTTCAGTAACAGAAAGCTTAAAGGGGTTTTCTCATGAATAAAAGTTAGGTGGGAAAAGTAAACGGGAAAGGGCCTAACTTGCTGATCAGTGGGGGTCTCAGTGATGAGACCCCCACAGATCATGAAAACAAGGGGTCCAATGGGGTCCCACTTACCTCCGTTGGACCCCTCGTTGCTCCGTCAGAATAATGGAGCAGACAGCCGCGCATGACCGTTCTTCTCCATTAATCTCTATGAAGCTGACGGAAATTGCCGAGCGCCACACTCCTTTAATGAGAAGCACCAAAAGAAAGACCATGACTGAAGAAGGCATATAATGGGGCCAAGATTCCTTTATCATAAGTTGCAGCATTGTCTATAACAACATTGTCTATAACATCAGATCACTTCCTTTATTTTTATGTTCTACTGTATGTTTTTTGCTGTAAACAAAAGAAATCTATATTTTGATTAGGTGCAAGACTTAAAAAAGATCTTTCTACTTACTTGAAATGTCTGCTTTAGAAACAAGGAATGCAAGGAGGGCCAAGGAATGCATCTGGATGCAGTCATATAAAAAAAAAGAAGAGTGCCTCCAAAATGATTCTAGAGACTGATATGTAATACCGAAAGGAATTAACTCATGCTTTTGTTGCTAAAGGGGATTCTCTATGATTCATGAGATGTGCTTTCATTTTTTACACATGGCTTTTGGCTTAAAATAAATGATGACATCTGGTTATTTTTTAATTTGTTGTATTCACCTCATTTTGCCTAATTTTTATACTGATAAATAAAACCAGTGCTTTTTTTTCTTAAGATACAGTATACAGACAGATAAATAGATATAGATTCTCTATTTATAACAATTTCCTGTCCTCCAGCCTCATTCAGGGGAAATATTGTTCTGTAGAGCTATATGGCTTTTTGTATCTTTCACTAATCATAGATAACCAGCATCCAAAAACATTATTGCCTCCCTACATCATCTGATAATTTGTGCTTGGATATAAATGGAAAGGGCCTTTGTTAAGTGCTGAAAAGCATTTCTGTGCTTCTCCTATATTTCTCCTCTAAGCTTTGTAAGCATAGTGAAGATGGAAAAAGTCTTCCTGGGTCTGTGAGCACATATATCGATTTATAAGAACTGCAATAACATCAGATGTTTAAACTGTAATCCAAAAATGAAAATAATAACAGTCCAATGCAGTATACTTTATTGGCCAACATGTCGTTTGGTTTTCATTGTTGAACTTGGTGCGGTGAAAGTGATCTTCATTTGTCATTGCTTATGTGAGACAGGCTGCTTGCTTTGCTAACACATTTCAGGCTTTCATTTATCAAGGGAATATTGACTGAACTGGAGTGTAGAGAAAGGGACTGACTGCATCTTTCAGTACACTATTAAGAATTAAATAGTGAAATATCGTCACTAAATAGGATTTCTTTTTTTGTGAGGGACATATAAAGTCTTATCTAAAAATAAACTGAGCCAGAAGTCCTATAGTAATCTGAAAACGCATTGGTTTCTATTTTTTCTTAAGATGGAAAACTGAATATTTTACAATATAGGAAAAGCAATAAATAAACTTGGCTTAATTTAAGCTTGACACAGTTGAATTCAATAATGGTCATGCCAGATGTAATTTGCATAGTGTTGCTTCTGATTTAGATTAGTTGATTTACTTGATTTATGGCTTGTTAGGGTCTGCATTTGTAACTTAATCAATAAGAGTTTTATATGTTGGCTGACATTCATTTGAACCCTCTTTTTATTGCCATATACATATAAGTTAAGCTTCTAGCATGGAAAATATGTTTTATATCTATTCATCCTCCACACAACCATACATATTTGGTTTTAATAAGAATGCATGTGTTTTCAATGGCCAGACAGGAGGAAGCCAGAGGCATCTCATTTATCTTGGGTTTGACGGATTGGAAATGTAGAAATTCAACAGACTGATTCTAATGGCACTTAAAGGGAACCTGTCACCAGGAGACCCATTTTTAGCACTCCCCCAGTCCCCACAGAGCATAGTACATACACTACTAAAGAGTTTTTGTAAAAAAAAAATAGGCTTTACAGAAAAAAAGATATGTTGTATTGTACCTTTCAATGGCATCTGCTGTGTGACTAGGCACTCCTTCACTGGGAGTGGCTGGAAAGGAGCAGTTTCCCTCCCACCCCTGGGAAACAGCTTCTCCATGTGTCCTTTTCAAATATATGAATAACTCCCCTCACTCGGGCTTGGCTGTAGAGGAGCAGGGGGCATTGCTAAACCAAGTGATGGGTGTTTTCATATATTTGAAAAGAACACATGGAGAAGCTGTTTCCCAAGGGTGGGGGGGGGAATTTCTCCTTTCCAGCCACTCCCAGTGCCTAGTCACACAGCAGATCCTAATGAAAGGTAAAATATAACATATCTTTTTTTCTGTAAAACCAATTTTAAATACAAAAACACTTTGGCAGAGTATGTACTATGCTCTGTAGGGACTGGGGGAGTGAACATGTCACCAGGAATGTGATTTAGCTGCTGACAAGTTCCAGCTATGCTGATTTTAAAATGCCTTTGTAAGTAGTACTTTGTATAAGTTTAATTCACATTACCTGGCTCCCTGCCAGCAGTATGCCGAAAGCCCCCCCCCCCCCCCGGGGGCAGAGGCAGCTGCAGCCTGTTTGTGCCTGTGTCTCCTCATGTATTCTTCCTCTACTCCACCACATCCCTCTCCTCCCCTGCCTGCTCAAGTCACATGACAGGAAGTGGGGAAGGAGCTGCAGGAGTGTGGAGGAACGGGGACCCACAAAGGCACACCCAGGCTGCAGCCGTTGCTCCCCCGTGATTCAACACATGCTGTAGCAGGCAACCAGGTAATGTAAAATTATAAACAACTAAAATGATGCAGATAGCTGACAAGGCATTTTTTAAATCAGCATAGCTTAGGCTATTGAAAGCTGTCACCAGCTAAAAATGACATTCCTGGTGACAGGTTCACTTTAACATTTATTTGAAGTAGGCTGTCTGAACATTTCATATTTACTAGATTGATAGGTATTCTTGTAAAAATGACTTTTAAAAAGGCGTGGTAGGAATATGTATATAAAGTATTCTACACACAGATAAGCAAAGCCTATGTTATTCCTGTACTCCACTATTTCATGGAGACTGCACTAGTCTAGAACATTTTTCTATCAGTGACTGCCGCTACTATAAACTTCATGCACCCTGCTTTAATGCTTCACTGGAAATACACACATGTATGTGCATCCAATATGGACATCCCCATGGAAACTTTAAAAGCATAATTACTTCTTTCCCCACAAAGCCCCACCTGTTTGCATCAATTAATAATTGAAGGAAGCAGCACTCCTTCAAAATTATGATTGTTTTATTCTCCATAAAGAAATATGTTTAGGCCCTCACTTGGAGCCATTTGCATTGAAAATGCTATGTTGAAAATGGCTCAGTGCTACAAATACAAATGTGAATTAAAAGTCACACTTTACAGGAGCGCTGCTTCATTCTATTCTTCATTTGTGGTTTACTAGAAACTTGGAGCTGGGTTCATCTGAGGTGTGCGCCCTACCTCTGCACAAAGATCCATTGTTGTCACAGTACAACTTCTTCCCTATTTTTGCTGATTTCCCTTGTCAAAAAGGAAAACAGCAGCAACACACTTCTATTTTATTATTCAGCAATGTCTCATTTTGTTTATGTACATGTAAAATACTACAACATTATGGCCAATCAAGTATACTGTATTGGACTGTTTTATTTTTGGATTATGGTTTAAACATTTGATGTTCTTATAAATCGATATCTTTTTCCATCTTCACTATGCTTATATAAACTTATAAGAGAAATATAAAAACATAGAAATACTTTTCAGGCTTAACAAAGACCCTTTACATTTATATGATTAAATGATGTTGGAAAAGAATAATGGGGGAGATTTACCTAAGATTAAGAATGTGCTTAGTTGCCCATAGCAAGCAATTACAGCTCCCCTTTAAAATATTCATGAGCATTGGTAAAATGAAAGCTGAGCTGTAATTGGCTGCCATGGGCAAATCCAGCACATTCTTAAGTTTAGACAGCTTGCTAAATCTCCTCCAATGTTTTTGGATGCTGGTTTTCTATGATTAGGTACTTTTGGTCTAGTAGCATGGGTAACATTGTTATCCTGGATCAAGGTGCTTACATTTTGGGTTTATTACCCATCATTTTGAAATTTCAATAAGCAATTAGGTCTTATTTTCCAGTCTCATCTTCGGAATTAAACTACAAGGAAAACAATGTTTTAACAAAATAAGTAACATAAACAACTATAAAATATAACAACATAAAATTCCATGTGTTACAATTACTTGGTTAAGACTTCAGGACATCTGCCCTACCCCGCAGACCTATATCAAATTTCCAAAGTTTAAAAAGTCTATTTTGGCAGGCCGGTGGGATTAGGATGCTCCCTTATCTCACTGACACTCTCTTAAAAATATGCCCCAATATTTACTTATCCCTTCTATATGATTCCTCAGTTCCCAATGTCATCATACAGGTTACTCTGCAGGAACATGCACCTGTAATTCTGTACTTATGGATGGTGGCTCATTCATCCCTGTTTCATTTTACTATTTTACAGCTCTGTATATGTTTCCCAACATATGGAAAATGCTGCAGAATATAGTACCAGGGATGGTACCACATATACATTTTCATTTACTAAGTTAGATCAGACAATTCAATAATTTGAATAATTTAAATAAATGCCTCATGGCACATATTAGATGGATATTTTGTGAGCGAATAAAAGGAGCCTCAGATACCATAAAGTGTGTGTAAAATTATACAGAATTTGTTTTAAAAAGATTTCAGTTAAAAAATATTTAATACAATGTAACATAATTAATTATTTTTTATTTTACAACAATTCATTTTTCACACTTCGGGCTTACACTGCCTCACCCTACCCCCTGCTCACTGTACAGTTGCTGAAGAAGCCGGGAGAGGGTGAGACTGCATAATCACCTGTAAAATAATTTGCAGGAGTTTAGAATAAAGGAGGCCATGGATCACAGTGCCTGGATCTATGGTTAAAGGAGTTGTCCGATAGTATAAAAAACCCCATGGGTGGCCAGGATGGGTTAAAAAAAATAAACATGTACTTACCTCCCTGGTCCCTCTCGGTCTCCAGCACTGCGATCTCTCTGCTCCGTGACCCATGTAAACAAACAGGGGCATGAAAGCTGCGCTGCGCTCAGATACTGCCCTGCCAAGGTGGCCAGCTACGCCCACCCATCCCGCATGATGCAATACTGGGAATAAGGATAGGTGGGTGTGGCTGGCGCAGTGCAGCTTCCGTGCACTTGTTTGTTTACGGCACTGACCGGAGAGATCTCAGTGCTGGATGCCGGGAGGGTGCCGGGAGGTAAGTACATGTTTATGCTTTTTATCCCGCCCCATCCCAGCCACCCTAGGTTTTATTTAGACCCTCAGACAACCCCTTTAAGTGATTCTGGTTTATCATGATGGATTTTAATGTTATAAAGGCCATTAGTCCTATGTGCTGTAATGATAAACCAAATAAATTATTGGTTGTTGAAGGGGAAATAAAAAATATTCTTATATGACAGGATCAGTGCAATCTATCATGTGATAGTTGGGTCTCTATGTTGCAGATTGGGCATGAGGATCCAGCAACTTCCAGTTCCATTTCATTTATGTAATTAGAGGACTTTATTACCCAGTATATTTTGCTACATGTCATTAGAAGAGCACTAGGCTGCTGTATACAGTATGGATGATGTATGACATTGACATTTTGTCACTTTCCCACAGGGCTTTCTATGTTTAATTGGATGATTTATTATTCTGTATTTTGCATATATGCGCCAGGCAGAAGTAGAATATTCCCTTTTTTTCTGCTTGTTTTTAAAATCTGATATGAGCAAAACAATGTTTCAGGGCATTCAACAATTTCAAATGTTAATGCTGGAAGCCTCATTTGAAAGGGTACCTGCCAATACAATGCCATTTGTTTCTTACAGATAAATACGTGACCTTTAAAAGTAAAATGTTTTTATATCAGTGTAAGTGATAACATTACTGATCAGAGTGAAAAAGGTTGAATGCATAAAATAGCTTTTCAACTGTTAACAGTTATTAAAATGGGCTCTGAAGCAATAGTGTTTAGGAGATTATTGTGAGATGTTTTATTTGTATTAGATGACAATGCAAGCAACCAAAAAGACATCATTAGCTACCATTGCGAATGGTATTGTAGACCCGTGTAGACAGGGACGTGATATTTTTACAATATTAAGATAGTTAAGACTTAATAATAATAGCTGCAAGCCCATTATCTGTGTCGTCAAGTCAATTATACGTAACTTTGAAGAAGGGCTACAGAATGTTGCATTTTGGCATCTAGCCCCTTACTTTTATGAAATCAGTTCTATAGTTTCACATTTTTCTACCACAACTTATGTGTGATGAATCAAGCAACCCAGTGAGCTGCATGTATTAGAGCCCTATGTTAGCAATGTAGCTAGTTGCAATTGGTGAAAAAATTATAGATTAAACCTGCAGTGGATCACAAGGCAGACAGACAGAATCGACAGTGCTTGAGGCAGGCAAACTGGCAATGTTGGTAGAAGGCAGACTAGTAAAATAGAATTTGACAGGGAGTGAACTGAGGTGGAGTAGGTCAGCCCAGGGCTTAAAATGTAAATGGACTCTAGTAATAATTTATTACCCTTTAAATTATGGACAGTCAGGTGCAGTAAGCAAAAAAATTTAATTAGAATGTTTTACAAGAAATACTAGGTTGAACTTAGAAGTTAACCAAGGCAAGCATCAAGCGTAACAGTTATTGAACTATTCAGAAATGGGAAAAAGAGGATCAGAAGCTAAAGCTAAGATTTGTATTGCGATGTATTGGAACAACAGTGGTGTATATTTGGATGTTCTGCAGCAGTTGGAAATATAACCTGGGGGAGGAGGAGGGCTCACATTTATTATCAAACATATAAACTTTATTGAATGCAAGAGTATCACACAAATAATTGTGGTGAGCAGCATGCATATCCAATACAATGTCCGTATAATGTAGGGTCTGGGAATGGACCGAAGACACAGACAGTAAGGCATTCATGTCCGTGCACCTAAAATTCCTGCAGTAAATGATTTTATGGAACTGCAATAATATGCAGAAGAGTGCTGTGAGCTGGATTTTTGTCTTTTTCTTTTCCCTCCCCCTGTACATTGTACATAATCTTTCAATCTGATGTTATATCATCTCTGTAACTCCAGTCACACCTAGAGCTGAAGTCTTATGCTTGCCATTATATTATCTCTGATACTCTGGTCACATCCAGAGCTGCAATCATCTATCTATTGCCATACCATCTCAGATGACTACAGTTCTGGATATGACTGGAGTATTGATCCACCATTATATCATCTTTGATACTCCAGTCACATCCAGAGCTGCAATCATCTATCTATTGTTATAGCATCTCAGATGACTACAGCTCTGGATTTGACTGGAGTATCAATCTACCACTATATAATCTCTGATACTCCAGTCACATCCAGAGCTGCAGTCTCATATCTGCAAGTACTTCTTGAATTCTCTCCCACAGTCCCTTGCTCTAAGGGAGGAGAAGACGACAGTGACTATTTATTCCATGTTTGATAATTTATGAATAGAATACCAGAACTAAAGTGAGGACTGACACAAGGGCACAGGAGTGGGAGAGGGTGAGCTATTAGCACTTATAGAGATGGCACCCCTCTACAAGGGGGAGTGGTTAACAGTAACACCATCCCCCGGGCATTGGACACATTCCTGAAATAACTCTAGGGGAAGGGTGGCTGACATGTGGACACGTGGCGGAAAGCACATCTCACCATTGCAGGGTCACCTTTTAATGACCCCAATCACTATAAGGCATGTAAGAAAAATTCTCTAATTTCAATCCACTAATGATATTAGCACAATAAGGATAATTCTTTCACCCTTTACTTTACAATTTGACTCAGTTTTATTGCTATTTTAGCTTATATCCCTCAGTGATGGTCAGTGTAAAATTCCAGAGTGTGGGCGGGGATGATCTAAGCAGGCACATTATGATCCATCTAGAGTACAGGTTTATATAGACTTGTTTACCTTCTAAAGATTCTACTAGTATCTGACACATAGAAAAAGAGATGAGACAGATCAGACATGAGATGATGAGATGTATATCACATGATCAGCTCTGCATCTCTGTTCTGCCACACACACTGTTAGATCTGATGTGTCTCCCTTCCCCTCCCCCGGATAAAGAACTTATCTGCCAGTAGCTTGTAGCTCTCCTCTCTCTGCTTCAGTTTGCCGTCAGGAAATCAGCTGGTCCTGGAATGCAGGGGGAGGGGCCACTGCAGGGAGCAGAGAGCAGAGAATAGCTCACCACTGCAGCATTAGGCAAGATGGCTGTCGACCCTAAAGTCAGAAAATACAGAGTCGGAAACCAGGGGCAACTGAACTTGATTGATAGAGACAGGTTGGAATTATATCTGTGAAATGCTGGATTTTAGAGAAAGTGTTGTTTTGTTATTCCCAGTATATTTAAGAAACTTGTCTTCATGGGAATACCCCTTTAAATGGGCCCTGGAAAAAATTCTAAAAGTGTGCCCATTCTGTGGGCAGGGTCAAAACAAGTAGGCGTGCCAAGTAGGAGTTACCAAGCAGATAGATATATGGTCTTAATCAACATGTACAGTGCAGAGAAAGAGACTCACTGCCTCCCTTGTACATGAATAAAACTTCTTTTTTTAAAAGAACACAACTTAATACTACCCTATACATACAAACATAACACTACAATACCTTCTCCCATAAACCCTTCTCCCATAAACAAGAATGTAACTACTATAATACAGCCACCTATGTAAAGGATATAACTACTATAATACTGCCCCTATGTACAAGGATATAACTACTATAATACTGCCCATATCTACAAGAATATTACTACTACAATATTGCCCCTACGTACATGAATATAACTACTATAATACAGTCCCTTATGTACAAGAATATAACTACAGGCAGCCCCCGGGTTACATACAAGATAGGGTCTGTAGGTTTGTTCTTAAGTTGAGTTTGTATGTAAGTCGGAACTGTATATTTTATCATTGTAATCCCAGACAGAACTTTTTTGGTCTCTGTGACAATTGGATTTTAAAAATGTTGGGTTGTCATAAGAATCAATATTAACACTAAAGCTTCATTACAGACACATTTGATAACTGTTATAGCTGTTTATTGTAGCTTAGGACTAAAGTAAAATAAATTACCAATATCCAGAGGTCCGTTTGTAACTATGGGTCGTATGTAAGTCGAGTGTTCTTAAGTTGGGGACCGCCTGTACTAAAATACTGCCCCTATGTACAAGAATATAACTACTATAATACTGTCCCTATGTACAAGAATATAAATACTATAATACTGCTCCTAAATACTTCCCCTATGTACAAGAATATAACTACTACAATACTGCTCCTACATACATGAATATAACTACTATAATACAGTCCCCTATGTACAAGAATATAACTACTAAAATACTGCCCCTATGTACAAGAATATAACTACTATAATACTGTCCCTATGTACAAGAATATAAATACTATAATACTGCTCCTAAATAATTCCCCTATGTACAAGAATATAACTACTACAATACTGCCCCCAATGTGCAAGAATATAACTACTATAATACTGTCCCCAATGTGCAAGAATATAACTACTATAATACTACCCCCTATGTACAAGAATATAACTACTATAATACTGCCCCCTATGTACAAGAATATAACTACTATAATACTGCCCCCAATGTGCAAGAATATAACTACTATAATACTGTCCCCAATGTGCAAGAATATAACTACTATAATACTACCCCCTATGTACAAGAATATAACTACTATAACACTGCCCCCTATGTACAAGAATATAACTACTATAATAGCAAAAAACAAGCAAGGAAAGAGAACAGGGAATCCAGCTTCCATACAAGCAAGTCCCAGGGTAAAATTTCAAAAAGTTTAATTCATCAATTTAAAAAATTGCTTGACATGATACAAAAACATGGACACGCAAGGCAAGCAGTGTGCAAAACAAAAATTGGCAGAGGTAACGCGTTTCGGACTTTGTAGCGTGTTAGTCCTTAGTCATACCTAACTAGCTCTAACCTGTGGCAAAGTTAAATAGTGTTGTTTGTGGTATGCGTGTACGGGTTTCCGGCGTGGGAATTCCACGCCCCCTACAAAGGGAGGGGGTATTCTTAGTGTTATCGGCTGGCTTGTAAGTCTACAGGCAGTTGACAGTATCGTTAATAGAAATACAATAAATCCTGTCTGTAGTTAAGCCCTTTTGGATAACGGGTATCCAAACTTAGGATCCAGTATGCTTCTTTCGATAGAAGCAATTGCTTCCAATCTCCTCCTCTTGTGGGGCGTGCTACTTGCTCTCATATTGCCACTCATATTTCCTGAATGGATTTCCTTGAAGTGTCTGGAGATACCTGACAGATTTTTAGTGCTAGAAATGGTCTTGGGGTTAGCTCCCGTGACATGTTCGCTAATGCAATCTTTTAGTTTCCTCATTGTACAACCTATGTATTGTAACGAACACTTAGTGCTTTGTATAAGATAAACCAGATGTGATGATTCGCAATTCATATAAGTTTTAATTCTGTAAGTAATGTTGATGGTGACCGAGGAAAAATGTGTGGTTTTATTCATGTACTTACATATATTACAACGTGATCCACCACAGCAATAACTACCTGTGGTTTGTAGCCATGAGTATTTTGTGTGTAATGTTAGTGAATGTATTGGGAGATAAAATATCTCCCAAAGTTTTTGCTCTGGTGGATACAAATGAAACACCATTGTCCAAAATTTTTTTCAAAGTTGGTTCATGCTTGAGAAGAGGTAGGTGTCTTTTTATAATATCTGTAATCTCATAAAATTGAGAACTACTATAATACTGCCCCCTATGTACAAGAATATAACTACTATAATACTGCCACAACAAGACATATGAGGAAACAGGAATAGAGTAGAAAAAATATCTTTATTACTTCATTTAAATACAACATGATAAAACCATTTTGAAAATCAAGGGTGTCAGGAGAGGTGAAAGTTTGTACACACCAGGACATGCGGTATACAGGAATTCAATACTATAGACATATGTTTCACTAATAGACATATGTTATATGCGCCCATCCAGTACACAGACATACTAACCAAAAAAGACACAAGTGATATATATAGTAGTATACATAAGGTGCTAAATGATACACAACTATGCACTGGATACCTGTATGCACGGTTACCTGGTGGAAAGGAACACCCTGTTGCATACTATTGCCTAGACCAGAAACAATGTAGCGAGCAATCATTTGTGAAAAGTATCTTTAAAGTAAATGCTGGGTCTGGCCTCTCAATGCAAGCAAGAAGTTTCCTTTTCCGCTGAAATGATGTCTTATCTTGAAAACAGTGAAGAATTGAAACATAGTGGGGCAGATATATTATTCTGCCTGCGTCGGTATTTTGATTTGCATAGCTTTGGCGCTTGTGCATATTTATTATGTCCATCTGGCACAATTGTGTCGCTGATACATTTTGTCCGACACTTTTTATTACTGTTGACCTGAAGGGGCGTGGGTGTGTGTATTCATAGTTTTCAACAAATTTATAACTAATATGTGACCTGATCAATTAAGAGCATGTGACACTATTAAATAATGGGTCACAACCTGCATGAAGCAAGTGCAAAGAAAACTATTGCACAGTGAACCTGTTCTAATATATTTGGGCCCAAATATCAGAAAGTTGCTGAAGTTCTCATTATACTGTACTGTACTAAATAACCCAAAAACTACCTCAATGAAGACAGGCATAATATTTCACATCTTAAAACACAATCCACAAATAGCAGTATGTGTGACACAGTAATAGATATTGTCACACACATGTTAGCTAGGAACCAGATGTTTTTCAGATACAGGGAACTTATCAGCAGATGGCAGCAGGGAGTTATTCCAGAAGGAAAAATTCCAATAACTTCCATGAGAATAAGTTTATTTTTCCAATAGTGTTGAATCTAGTTTGGCCATTTATGTGAACTATTGCGTAAAGAGCATGATTACCCTCATTTTAATTGTAGCTACGTGAGATCTGTTGACTTTTTTGAACTTAGCTTCCACTTAACTTGTATTTTTTAAGAATGTTAAATGAACTTCTTTATGCATTATAACACAATAGGCATCCCATTTTACAAAGCTGACGATAAGTGAGAGGAATGCACTAAATTATTATCTGACAAACGTGTAGAGCAAAGGTACAGGAAATGCTTTTTGTACATATTGAATCTGTTACCATAGGAACGCACATTGTAATTATTACTTAAGCAGTGAACCATTACTGTAAAATGACATTTTTGAGATTATAAATATCCAGGTAAAATATATGTACCTGATAAAAACACACATAGGAATTATAAAGTCAAAATATCAGCCTAATGTCCTCATAAAGGAGTTGGCATACAGGTCACTTCCTTTATAAATAGTAAATACATATTTCTATTCATGAATGACCCATCTCCTGAATATACAGCGTTAATCTTAGAGGAAAGGTGAAGAATACAAATTGAAAGGCAGTGGCTGGAAAGGTCATCAATGGCTTTTATATTCTAGCTTGGTTTTTCACCTATACTTGGTAAAGGGATGGCCATTGATGATTAATCCAGGTTCTGGGGCAGCCTTAATGCAGCTCGTTAGCCTGCACCCATGTTTGGACTAGCCCAGCGGAGGACCTGAGGAACCTCCGGTGGGCCCTGACAGTAGTGGGGGCCCCTCTAGTCAACTTCACCACTAGGTAAAAAATTTACTTTTTTATAAAAAAAAAAAAAAAATTTGCGTTGCCATCACATGCATGACCCATCCCTCACTAGGTCTGGTCGGGACAGCTGAGGGAACAGGCGCCCGGCCATTTGCCCGTTGTGGCTGCTGCGCTGCACATACTAATGACTGTCTGCAAAATAGCTGGAAATGGTAAAGGACCTTTGATGAGGTCATTACCATGTGACCTTTGCGGGAAGACTGCACAGGAAGACCCGGCTACAGTTTTCTGACATGTGTGGTGCCCAGGTATGAGAACTTATACTGAGGCAGTGCAAGGGAGAAAATGTGGAGGTACAGTGTTAGGAGGGTTGTGGGGCGCAGTGTGTTATGTATATAATGTGAGGGTGCAGGGGGTGAGGGATTTCATCATGACACTTATGTAATGGGGGATGCAGCATGACTTGTTTGTTATGTGGGGGTGCAGCGTGAAGTGGCTGTTATGTGGGGTGCAGCGTGACGTGGCTGTTATTTGGGGGTGCAGCATGACGTGGCTGTTCTGTGGGGGTGCAGCTTAATGTGGCTGTTATGAGGGGTTCAGCGTGACGTGGCTGTTATGTGGGGTGCAAGGTGTGTGTGACATAGAGGGAATATGCGTTGCAGGCAATGTGTGATGATTCGTCTGCATGTGCCAGGTCAAAAGCCTATGGCTGGAACGGACCTTTCACAGGCTGATGTTATCATACATCACCTGCGGTGGAGCTCTACAGAAGGCACCAAAGAGGGGCAAGGTAAGTATACTTTCTTTTCTATTGGCTACTGGGTCAGCACATTGACAACCTGGGGGCAAGTGCTGTGGCTACTGGCTACTGGAGCATCATTGGCTTCTGGGGAGCTACCTTGTGACTACTTGGGGGCTACTTTGTGACTACTTGGGGGCGTTCCTGTGACTACTTGGGGACGGACTATATCCACTATAGGAGAATAATTGTGATCTCTAGGGGAACAACAGAACACAATTGCATTTGTCTTAAGAAGGTGGAGGAGATGATGATAAAATGAGGAACTTAACTTTGTGTTTCTAAGTTCACCTTCTTCTTCCTGGTTTATGTGAGTGCTGATCTTACGACACAAATTTTTTTTTAAATTCCGTGTTTTTTCCGAATCCGTCTGGTTGTCTGATGGCCACGCCCCCAGATTTCTGTCGCGTGACAGCCGGCGCTGATGCAACACACTCTGATCGAGTGCGACAAAATCTCGGGGCAATTCAGCGCAAATCAGAAATATTCGGGAAACCTGACTAAAGTGCGGCGTTCGGACCCTTAGTAAATGAGCCCCATTATCTTCCAATTTCCACTCAATACACATATATATGATAAATGCACATATGGCCTTCATTTATATATATTTTTTACCAATGAAGTGGAGAAAGCAGTTGTACTTACCCGCTGTGGTTCTCCAGTTCAGCGATGAGCCACCAGTCCCTGTATGTATACTGAGATGCAGCAGTGATGGTCACAGCAACATTGCGCTCCCCCTGCAGCCTCTGTATGCGGCCTGTGTAATCCCAGCCAGGTCCTGCACAGGCTGCAACTCTGGTTGTGATGTCACTGCTGTACCCCTATACATACAGACATGGGGTGATAGGGGCACAGCACTTGACCAGTGCACCAGAACAGGGTAGGTACAACTGCTTGTTCTTATACCCCCAAGCCCCTTTAATTATGGAGGGCACTGTATATATTTGTGGGTCAGTAGCTAGGGGTTATCGGGGCTGGGTATAGTTGACAAAGGGTAAGTGGCTACATATAGGTTCCTGATGGTTGTGTTCACACACTGCTTTTGAATTACATTTAGGAACACAATTTGGGGAGGAGTGTCTCCGATTGCATGTGAACAATGGACATTCCTGATTTCAAGCGTTTCACTGTAATCCAGATGTGATCGGTAGAATCTCCTCTGCACTATGCTGAATTGCTTAATTGCCTTCCTAAATGTAATTCAAGCGCAGAGTGTGAACACAGTCACAGGCCGCATTCTGATGATACGTTTGCAATTCAAATGCTTTGAGCACAATGCATTTAACACATCTGTGTTCTTCAAGCTGTAACATGTGGTCTGACTTTTAACATGACTCGTGGTAACCAATCAGAGCTCAGATTTCATTTCATAAGCTGCTGAAAATACAAGCTGAGCCCCGTTTCGTTGCCATGAGCAACTAGAACAGTTCTGCTCTTAGATTCTTCTGGTAAATCTGCCCCAACGTGTTTAATACTGTATAATGTTATCTGTGTGTTTTACACTTCCATTGGTAGTCTGGTGCTCTTTGTAGTAAAAAGATAAAATGGGCCCCAAAAAATTATTTCCTCTGGTGGGCCCAAGGTACTCCAGTCCGACCCTGCCTGCACCTGAACCAGGTCTTTATAAACTCTAGCTGCACCATGGGAGGTCTCTCTCTAACAAGAGCTACAGTTGATGCTGTGAGTAAAGAAAGCCTGGAGGTAAAGACTGCAATTGCATTTGTTTTATATTATTAGCTATAGAAGGAAAAGCTACTGTGTTAGCTAGAACCCGGATGGGCAGGTCTTTTGTTTTGTATTTTGTTTCCTTTTGTTATGAGCCTGTACACAGTGTCGGACTGGCCCAGCGGAGGACCGGAGAATCCTCCGGTGGGCCCTGATACTGGTGTGGGCCCCCCTGGTAGGGGGAGAGAAACGTTTTTTCATTAACCCTTTCAGGACCTGGCCCTTTTTTGTTTTTTCATTTTCATTTTTTACTCCCCATGATCAAAAATCCATAACTTTTTATTTTTCCATGTACAGAGCTGTGTGATGGCTTATTTTCTGCGTAACAAATTGCACTTCATAGTGATGGTATTGAATATTCCATGCCGTGTACTAGGAAGCGGGAAAAAAATTCCAAATGCAGTGAAATTGGTAAAAAAACGCATTTGTGCCGTCTTCTTGTGGGCTTGGATCTTACGGATTTCACTGTGCACCCCAAATGATATGTCTACTTTATTCTTTGGGTCTGTGCGATTACGGGTATACCAAATTTATATAGGTTTTATAATGTTTTCATACATTTAAAAAAATTAAAACCTCCTGTACAAAAATTTTTGGGGGGATTTTGCCATCTTCTGGCGCTAATAACTTTTTTATACTTTGGTGTACTGAGCTGTGGGTGGTGTCCTTTTTTGCGGATTTTGATGACGTTTACATTGTTATCAATTTTAGGACTGTTCGACCTTGTGATCACTTTTTATAGAATTTTTTAATTTTTTTAAATGACAAAAAAAGTGCCATTTTCGACTTTGGGCGAGATTTTCCGTTACGAGATTAAACGCAGTGAAAAACCGTTATCATATTTTGATAGATTGAGCATTTTCGGACGCGGCGATACCTAATGTGTTTATGATTTTTACTGTTTATTTATATTTATATCAGTTCTAGGGAAAGGGGGGTGATTTGAGTTTTTAGGGTTTTTTATTATAATTTTTTTTTTTAACTTTTTTTTATTTTTAGTATTTTTCAGACTCCCTAGGGTACTTTAACCCTAGGGTGTCTGCACGATCCTATCATATACTGCCATACTACAGCGAAACGAATCGGGGTGGATGGGCAAGGGGGGGGGAACGGAAGGGGCGAGAACTGATGGTGAGGAAGCTGGGTTTCCCAGTCGAAAGAGTTAGCAACAACACAGAAGCCATCCGCAATACCACTGAGATATTCCGATGTAACGCCGCCTCAGAGCACTGAGATCGCAATTGGATTTTACTCTTACCCGTGAGGTTTAATCGTACATTTGAAAGGTATTGTGTCTCTCTTAATATTTTGCACCAGTCAAAAGAGGAGGACATAGAAGCAGGGGAACACATCTTTTATGTTATAACTATTTAATATCTATTCATTATAGATTTTTTTTTATTTGTACAAAAAATATACTTTCCATCTACTCTGTCTTTTAAATATCCAGGGATATTATATTATCAGATTCTCCCATCGTGTTTGTTCCTTTTAACCCCTTAATGACCAGGGCCTTTTTCATTTTTGAGTTTTCATTTTTCACTCGCCACCTTCAAAAATTCATAAGAAAAAAAACATGAATCCCGAATAAGGATAGCTTATACCCGAAATGCGTTGACTAACTGCTGGTTGTATCCCTTGGCATGGAATCTTTTAATGTGATGGAATAAAGCCTTGCATTCTATCCTATTTCTACAATCATTTGGAAGCTGGATCCGTTTTTTTTTCTTATGTGCTTCAAAACTCTGAAGCGGAGTGATCCTTGCTCATGATTTGCACAGGTGCTAATGGCCACGTAATCGGGGTGAGCTGACTTTTTACCTTATACTTTCCTTCAAAAATCCATAACTGTTTTATTTTTCCATGTAAAGATCTTTTTGAGGGCTTGTTTTCTATGTAACAAACTGCACTTCTTAGTGACAGTATTTAATATTCCTGGAAACTGGGAAAACATTCCAATTCCTTGTTGGAATTCCTGTGTTCCCCAAATGACATGTCTACATGTCTACTTTATTCTTTGGGACGTTTTGGGTACTATTTTCAGTTATGAGGAATAACCATTATTATATTTTGATAGATCGAACATTTTGAAATGCGGTCATATGTAACATGTTTATTATTTTTACTGTTTATTTATATGTATATCAGGGGGTGATTAGAATTTTTATGTTTTTTTAATTTAATTTTTTAAAAACTTTTAACATTTTTTTCAGACCGTCTAGGGTACTTTAACCCTAGGTTGTCTGCTTGATCCTACCTTTTACCATTGTAATACATGGATTAAATAGAGACCTGATGCTGTCATAGCAACAAACCGCCAGCTGGTTTTAATGCCACCAGCAGCTTTGCTTTGTAATCGATGGGTTGACACCATTTGTGGCTGTAACTGGTGGGTGTAATGCAGCAAAAGCTCACCGGCTTTGGAGAGATCCAAACACTTGCACTCGACTCAAGTGGTTAAGGAGATAAAAAAGACAGCTAAAAGTGTAGACCAATAAAATATGTAAACACAAACCAGCCAGTGATATTGGATGACCTGAACCTGTCTTGCAGCCTATTTTTTATTTATGTTTTCTCCCTTCAATTACTCCTCACATTCTCTACACTAAAACACATCCCTTTCTTGTTTTTATTATGTTTTGCTTTAAAATCTTTTTAAAACAATTAGGGAGATATTTATTTATACAGACATCTTACTTCTTTTTATATAGTGCTTAGGATTCATGTAGATGTCTATTGTATTTCAGATTTCAGGGGTAGTGGATCCACTGGACCACTGTGGACGATGACGTAAGCCAACAAAGACGTTGACCAAAATTTGGCCTAAACATAGAAGTACTTCAAGCCATGACCTGAGACTTTTTTTAAAAAAAAACTCATAGACACTCCAGTCCCTGCTGGCTTATGTGCTGAGGCTTTTTATGCATTTTGAGACTTTGTGGAAAAAAAAATCCCAGACAGAAAATAGACAATAGGGCATTTTCACACATGGGAAAAGGCTGACAGTGCCCCCCGTTTTCCCCCTTCACGCCATCACTGGCGTGAAGGTGGCGGATTGGGCTAAATAATCACAGGTGCTAGCAATAAGTTAGCATCTGCTATTATGTTATGGCTTCTACGCCACTAACATGGAACAGAGGCCCTGATAATTTTGCCCCAATAAGTACATTTATTAAAGGGTCAAAGCCCCTTAGTGAACCTGAATGGGAGCAGAGATCCAAAAATATACATAAAACTGTCCCAAGAAGCTAGTTTCATGATAAATAACCCCCCATGAATCTGTATACCACATCTGGATTCACATGATAAATCTGGAGTTATTTAACTGAATTGAAAGGTTTAGTGGGTTGGTAAACAAAACAATTTTGTAGACAAAACATTGATGGAAATGCCTTGATCCCCACAATCGTTTACACCCCACATTCGTTTTAATATAAATGATTTTGAGATGCAGTCCATAATATTTTTTTCTCACTATTTCTTAGACCATCTAGGGCAGTGATGGCAAACCTTTTAGAGACCGAGTGCCCAAACTACAACAAAGACCTGCTTATTTATCACAAAGTGCCAACACAGAAATGTAATTTATGATTTATACCTTCTCTGTCACAGCTTTCATTGATACCAGCACCTGAGGCACCAATAAAGCAGAAAATAGTCCCAGGTAGCGCTGTCACTTTAAAATACCCCTGTGCAAAGCAAGTCCTGGGCTGTCTGGGACTGCAGGAAGTTACCTGGATTCATCTCTGGTGATGTCCTGAGTGCCCACAGAAAGGGCTCCGAGTGCCACCTCCGGCACCAGTGCCATAGGTTAGCCATCACTGATCTAGGGTATATTAACCCTAGATGGTCAGATTGTTCCTACCATATACTGGCTCATTGTAACGAATCTGCAGAAGCCATTTAGCCTCGGGTCAAACGAAGACCCGAGGCTACCATGGCAACTGATCTCCGCCACCCGATGATGTTTGGGGGAGCGACAATCGTAATAAAGATGGCGGCGCCCACATGCCGCCGTCTTTTAAATGCCGCCGGCAACGGAAGGGTTAATAGCAGCGATCGGTGCAAGCACCGACAGCGGTTATTAGTGGTTGGGGTTTGCTGCAATATGCAACAACCCCCACCCTTGTATGAAGAGGACTCAGCCCGTGAGCGCTCTTCATACATTCCCTGCACTTCTGTGCTGTAGAGTTATGGCGCAGAGTGTTAAGGGGTGTAAGAGTGTGAACCTAGGAGGCGCTGGAGAGCAACCCACAACCAGGGTTGAAAAGGACCTTGACCACTCCCATCCCTGGCCAACTCCAGAGGGAGAGCTCACAGCAAGCCAGTGCTGTGTGTCCTGCAGTCAGCAGGAGGACTTGGGACCAGTTGGAGACAGACAGGTGGTCTGTCCCAAGAGGACTGGAATCCATTAAGGACATTGTTTTGTTTGAGCTCACTGAGAGCCAGAGCGCTGAGGAGGAACCCCAGCAATGTTCCTTGAACCTAGAAGGGAGTTAGGGTTCAAGAAGTGAGGTAGTGCCCTAAGTAGAGGCTAGGCTGTTTGTTATTTTTGTTCCTGTAAATGTTTTAAAGCTGAATAAAGCCGTTTTCTTTTGGATTGCTACAACCTCCTACGTTACTGTTTTTGGCGCTCAGCACCACAAAAGTCCCCTGTGAGGTCCGGAAGCTTCTACCTTTGATGCTAAGTTACCCCCAAACCCTACAGGGGTTAAACATAGATATTGCTACAGAACAGAGCCAGGGATGACATGCTGATATAACAATACCTAGCAAATGCTGAATGATAAAACCAGCATTAAATGGAGCCTGGCCACTTCTGATAGGATAATACAAATTGGCACAGCTGAGACTTAAAAACACCAGCAGGTAATGCAGAAGCACCAGCAACAAAAAGACAGGTAAAAACAATCAGGCTACACAGCACAGTGGTAGAGAACCAAATAGAAAGGCCGCTGGTTCAAATCCTGACACATGTCACATTAGGCGTTCCCCTCCTGCAGCTCCGGTGTATGTACATAGTAATAGTCCTGATACATAGTATAGCCCTGACACAGGACCAGGGGAGTCAGCAGAATTCCCAAAAGAGACTTCTTTTAGGTCACTTCACCAGAAGATTGTACAATGTTTATATTGTTATTCTGTTCTTATCCTCTATTATTCTTTACCTTTCCCATTGAATGACTGACTACATAAATTTTGTATTTAGTATGTGAAAGGACATTAATGTGACCCATTCCCCAAACCCCTTTATTACTGAAAAACATAAATAAAAGATAACACCTAATTGCCATGTTAGCCTAATGTAACACAATACATTAGATTTTACTTGTGGATAAAACCTATTTTTTCTGGCTCATCATTATATTTATTAGTTATTTATTGACCACCATTAATTCCATGGTATAAGGCAGTGATGGCAAACCTTTTAGAGGCCGAGTGCCCAAACTACAACAAAGACCCGCTTATTTATCGCAAAGTGCCAACACAGAAATTTAATTTATGATTTATACTCCCTTCTCTGTCACAGTTTTCATTGATACCAGCCCCTGAGGACACCAATAAAGCAAAAATAGTCCCAGGTAGAGCTGTCACTTTAAAATAGCTCTGTGCACAGCAAGTCCTGGGCTGTCTGGGACTGCAGGAAGATACCTGGAGTCATCTCTGGTGATGGCCTGAGTGCCCACAGAAAGGGCTCTGAGTGCCACCTCTGGCACCAGTGCCATAGGTTCGCCATCACTGGTATAGGGGCTATGTGTCTTATGCACTTGCATGAGAACAAATGCAGCTACATGAGACACAAAAACTACTGTGATCTGGAAGTGAGATATTCTATTTTTTATGAAACATACTACAGCACAAGCAATATGAAATACAGTAAGTGATTATGATAGTAAAATAATTGGTATGTATGTTTGTGTTAATAGCTTGTGGCCAGAAAAATAGGTTTAAGATTTAATTTCAGGATTACAGGTTTATTTATTTCTTTAATATAACTCATTCCTCTAAAATATTTTGCATTATATTTGTTGTTGATGAACTTGTTTTATTATAAACAAACTATAATATTTTAAATGACAGTCTTATGATCTTATAAAAGTTTATGCAGTTCACAACCAACACGTTATGAAAGCATTAGAGAAAAAAAATTCCTTGACATTTTTATTTTGTATTTTATTACCGGGTCCCCATTTATTCTTTGAATTAGCATTTTTGGTAAATTTTATGTTACTACACATTAAAACATTAATATTGTAAATAGTAGTAGATTAATATGTGCTGTGGATCTACTTCTTAAAAACATTAGCAGAATACTAAACTATTTAGACTTAATAACTTATCAACTGTGGCACCTTATGTGAATTCTGGCAAATGTTTTCTTACACAAAATCTTTCACAGACACATAAAATTAAATTATTGTTAAATAAATACATGTTTCATGGATGAAATAAGATAAAGGATAATGCTAAAAGATTCAGACTTGTGCATCATTTGTCCTTTATAGTAATAGATTTTTCCTATGTACTTCCTTTGCTGTTCATTCTACTTAATCCTTTATTCTACATTTATTAATCATTAAACTGTGCTCTTTGTTTACCATTTTTTCCCAAAAAGGTGCTTGCAAATTAGATTCAGGATATATTTTTAACATGAGCTCTTACCATACGAGTTACCTCAGTCACATATCGTAACCTTGACCATTCATGTATATGGTCCTCTATATTGATATCTAGAAGAGTTATGTAGTAAATAGAACAGTAAATGTATCACATATGTGGTAAAGTTTGATAATTGAGAGTCTGGCTGCTTGGACCCCAGTCTTCAGAAATCCCCAAGCAGTGCATTTATGACCTCTGCTCCGTTTACTATTAGTGAAACTTAAATAGTTGGACTCTCCACTGCTGCCCCAAGCTAGCTCCTGGGTAAGTCTAAAGATTTAAAGGCCAATGTGCCAGTTCTTGATGTGTCCTCTTGTTTTCAGTGCACACCCATGATTCTGCAAAGCCCAGTGCCCGAGAATCAAGGATTATTTTGTTTCATGCAACTGTGAGCCGAGTGAGCCAGCTGCAGACCTGAACTAGAGGAGGTTTTTTTGTCATGGCGCATTTTAGATCTAATGAAAACCCTTAGTATAAAATTGAAGACTTATTATTATCTGTCCACATTTTTCAGAAAGCAAACATCATTTTTCTCTATAGGTCCCTTCTTTTTAGGTTTTCATATGTCTTGCACTGAGAAGAGGCTTTTGTTGGCACACTCTGGTGAAGGGCAACAGTAATAGTTGACTTTGTGGAACTTTCTTCCATCCCTTCATCTCTGGAGCCACAGGACTCTTGGGGTTATTCTTTACCTCTCTCACCAAGACTTTTCTCCCACTATTGCTTAGTTTGGCTGGAGGGCCAGGTCGAGAAAGAGTTGTGGTCATCCCAATCTTCTTCCATTTAAGGATTATGGAGGCAATTGTGCCCTTTTGGAAACCATTAGATCTCTGCCTTGCCACACTTCTATCTCTTAGCTCCTTGGACAGTTCCTTAGACCTCATGACTCTCATGTGCTCTTACATGCATTGTGAGCTGTGAGGTCTTATATAGACAGGTGTGTGCCTTTTCTAATCAAGTCCAATGAGTTTAATTAAACAAAGCTGGACTCAAATGAAGGAAATGGACAGCATGTGAGTTAAACATGAGTGTCACAGCAAAGGGTATGAATATTTATGACCATCTGATATTTCAGTTTTTTGTTCAATAAACTAGCAAAAATATTTACATTTCCATTTTTCTATATTACCTTTCGAGCTGGGGTGCAGAGTGTACATTAATGAGCAAACAAAAAAACCACACTTTTTGATCTTACCGAAAGGCTACAATGTAACAATGTAAAGAGTGAAAACTGAATACTTTCTGTACCCAGTGTAATTAAGGAGAGGTGCATTCCTGAGGGTATAAGAGGTCAACTGCCCTTAAAACTGCCAGAAAGTATGTACATGTTTTTAAAGTGAAAGCTCTTTTATACAGATAAATATAATATAAATAAGAAATAATTAGAAAGAAAAAATGCAAAATAGAATGCTTTTATGGAAGTATCTAAGAAGAACCAAAGAGAAAATTGTAGTCGGCTCACCCTGATGAAATGGCTCGTAGCACTTGGGATCATCCAAGCACGGATCACTTTGGCTTGATAGTAGAAAAATTTCAGAAGAAAAAAGGAAAGAAACTAGTTCTTTCAATCCAGCTTCCAAGGATGCACGAGGAAATAAAAATTTCAATGCTTTATTCTTGAATTAAAAAATGAACATGGTTGCCACAGGATACATACAGTACAGCAAAAACAGTATATGCAGTCCGTATTAGAAAACACTTACTTGATTCGAGGAACCTGGACACAGTTAATATGTCCATGGCCACGCGTCATTTTTAAGTGGTGCATCATGGGGATTGAAGTTCTTTTACATTCATGGGTATCGAGAAGGTGTGGAAACCTGTCCGAGGTGGAGATCACAGACGGAAATTGCTTAATCGCGAGACCTTCTGGATCTTCACCTTGCTAAAGGCATTAATAAAAGGTTAGATATAGATTTGCCATTATTAAATATACGTATGTTATTGTTAGATTGTGTTTGTTCCTGTGTTTCTATGTATGTACCAGGTATAATACTGTATTTTGATCCGATTGGTTTACCATGTGACTCTATCTAATCAATATATATTGCTGGAGGTATATGCTAGAGGTAGTCATGAATAAGGGTATGTGATATCCAAAACCTATAGACTGTTTTTGCTGTACTGTATGTATCCTGTGGCAACCATGTGCGGTTTTTAATTCAAGAATAAAGCGTTGAAAATTTTATTTCTTTCCTTTTTTCTTCTGAAATATAAGAAGAGATTAGAGACATTTAGGAGCTGTCAGGGCTGTGAGTCTGTGGACCCTCTGGACCACCGCAGGAGATGGTACTAGCCGACACGGGGGACAGGAGTCTAAGTGGCACCTGGTCTTCACCAGAGCCTGCCGCAAAGCGGGATGGTCTTGCTGCGGCGGGGTACCACCAGCAGGAGAACACTAGGACTCACGTCAGGAAACACAGGAGCTGGCACATGGATCAGTAAAACAGGAACGGACTGGCACACAGGACAGGAACGCAGGATACACAGGAATGCAGGATACACAGGAGGGCTTTCTCTTCAGGGAAATGGCTTGAAGATGTGGCAGGGCCCGTTAAATCTTGCAGTATTGCCATGCACGCCCCATAGGGAGTGGGGCCTAGTCCGGACGAGAGCAGGAGCGTGGAGAGGTAAGTCCACAGGAGCGGGGCCGGGGCAGTGGAGAGGGGCACAGGAGCACCCGCGATCTGCGGTATGGATCCCGGGGGTGCCCGTGACAGTACCCCCCCCTTTGGCCTCCCCCTCTTCTTCTTCGTCCCAAGAAACCTCCAGAGAAGAGTCTGATCCAAAATGTTCTCTTTAGGCTCCCAGGATCTCTCCTCAGGCCCGAACCCCTTCCAGTGTACAAGAAATAACTGCTTATCACTCACAATCTTTATTTCCAGAACCTCCTTAACTTCATAGACATCTGGGGAATCCGCCTCAGGAGCAGGAGGAGGGGAGTGCTGTGAGAAGCGGTTCAAGACGACTGGCTTCAGGAAGGAGTTCGGGATGCACGTAGATGGAAGAGGTGGCGCTTGTAGGCCACTTGATTGATGCGCTTGATTACCTCAAGGGGACCAAGTTTGTAGCTGGGTATCTTAAGCCGGACATATCTGGAGGATAACCATACTTCGTCACTAGGAGACAGGAGGAGCTCGACGTTTCTTATCAGCCTGGTTCTTGGTACGGTCTGTAGCTTGTAGAAGGGACTGGCTAGTCTGGTCCCAAATAGACTTGAGGTCCTGCACCAGATCCTCTACCTCAGGGACATCAGAGGGAGTAGACAGCGGAAGAAGAGGGCGAGGAATACGTCCATAGACCACAAAGATTGGAGCCGAGCCAGTAGACCCTGAGTCCAGGGAATTGTAGGAGAACTCAGTCCAAGATAGTAGGTCAGACCAGTTGTCTTGATGGGCTGAGACAAAGTGGCGGGGGTAGCAGCCCAAAGTTTGTTTCACCCTCTCTACTTGACCATTTGACTTGAGAGTGGTAGACAGAAGAAAAGTCAAGGTTAACCTGCAGCTGATTAGACATGGATTTTGGAGACAAATTGGACTCCTCGATCGGACGCGATGTGTAGTGGGAGACCATGCAGGCGGAATATATGTTTGAAGAACAAACTGGCAAGCTGTGGGGAAAACGGAAGACCTGAAAGGGGAACAAAATGGGACATTTTGGAAAACCGGTCCGTCACCACCCAGATGACAGTACTGCCCAAGGAGGCAGATCGGTGACAAAATCCATTGCCACGTGGGACCAAGGGCGACTGGGTATCGGCAAGGTATTCTCCTTGATGTATTCGGACATGGCAGCCGTCTTGGGAACAGAAAGCAGATAGACACTACCTCTGGGAAGAGTGGCACTCGGAAGGAAATCCACAGGGCAATCATAGGGACAATGCGGTGGCAAAGTCTTTGCTTGCTTCTTGGAGAAAACTGGATTGGCGAGAAAAAAATCTTCTGGTTAAGGAGGAAATGGCTAGTCATATAGAAAGAGAAAAGTGGGAGATCCAAAGAAAGAAGACAAATTGGAATTATAGTGAAAGCATTAATTACAGGACTATTAGTATGAATAGGAGGGAGGAAATATTCAGGATAGTAGATTTTCCACTATGATCACTGGAACTCTGGAGGAAATGGAGAGAGCCCTATAATAAATATTTCAAGGGATATAATTGTAACTATGGTTCCCACCCAGATAGACTTGATAATTCTAGTTTAAAAATATATGGGCATACCAACATACAAACTAAAAATAGATGTATTGCCCTGATGACCCAAGAAAGCCCCACGATAAATAAGTAAAATTGTTTCCATCAAAAAAAGGAGAAAAAGTCAGAGGGGAATAAAAAAGTAGGAATTTTTAATTTGAGCACGTAAATACTCTCTTTTGACCCTATATCTTTATTAGAAAAGGGTTTGAAATATGCCCCTTAGCAAAAATAAATACATTTCAAACAAATGAAGACATTCAAAGTTTATTAAAAATATTATTTTGAAAAAATATTTTATGAGTAGAGATGTACCTGCTAAAACCAATTTAGCTTCTGTGTATACCTCATTAAAAGAAATATCAGGCTTTATTCCATCTCCGGTGGGAAATAATGATTGTATAGATGCTTTTAAAAGAATACTGCATAAGGAGTGTAATCAGATGGAAAAACCCATGGTGGAATGATAACCTAATAAATGGTGGAAGGAAAGCATTAAAAAACTTAAAACAAGACAAAAATGTGGTAGTAAAAAGTGCAGATAAAGGTGGGGGGGTTGTTTTGTTGAATATGAAGGATTATGAACATTTAAAATTAAGAGGTGACCCAACTAATACATATAGAAAAATGTTGTTAGAGCTGACTGGCTGAAAAGGTGAAAAAAGTCATTTGTGTAACCTGTCACCAGCGGGACTTCTTTTAATCCCCTAAACACCTTATAGGGTGTAGTAAATGCTATCCAGGCATGTCCTTATAACGCTAGTGTGACGGCCACATGCTGAAATATCACCTTATATTCCAAGTCATCTATTAGTCGGGAGGGAGGGGGCAGGTTTCAGGGTCGACTAGTCAAGCGCGCACCCAGCCTCCGGCCAGGTGTGTCATCAAAACTCCATCTACATTTCTCTTTTCAGGCGATTCCTGCCCTGCCTTCAGTGCCTGCTCGAAAGTGACTTGAGGTGCACAACTTGCAGTACATGCTCTGTGCGCGTTTCTCTCTCTGGATACGCGCAGGAGAAGAGATACTAAATGCACTGCACGGACGAAATTGCAGAAGACAGGGTGGTGCTAGAATCATCTGAAAAGAGAAATAGGCGAAGTTTTGATGACACACCTGTCCAGAGGCTGGGTGCATGCGTGACTAGTCGACCCCAAAGCCCCCCCCCCCTGAGTAGTAGATGACTTAGAATATAAGGTGATATTTCAGCATGTGGTCACCCACTGGTGACAGGTTCCCTTTAATGTATAAAAAACCTGAGATATATTATCTGCCCAAGGTGCTCACAAGCCTAATTTATCCACCAGGTCGACCAATTGTGTTTGGGATAAATTCCCTTACATTGCAGCACGGGGGATTATGTTGATGTTTTCCTTCAACTCTTAGTTACAGATATTATGTTGTATATTAGAGATTCTGGATGTCTAATAGAAATATTGAGGGATATGCAGATTGAGAGAATGGAGGAAGTTTGTGATGTCTCCTCTCTGTACACATCGATCCCACTGGATTTGAGTGTGAAGGTATCGGAGAGTTGACTACATGTGGATAAAAAAACTTTTGGTATAGAAGGGGTTAAATTTTGCTTGAATCATAACTATTTCTGGTATGATGTAACATTTTTTGTTCAAGAATAAGAAACAGTGATGGGGGCGAAATTCATCGCCTGCTTCGCCAAATTTCTATTTGAATGTATACTCGAGTATAAGCCTAGTTTTTCAGCACAAAAAGTGTGCTGAAAACCCAAACTCGGCTTATACTCGAGTAAAAAAATATAGGTTTTGCCAGGTTTTTGTGGTAAAATTAGGGGGCTCGGCTTATACTTGGGTAGGCTTATACTCGAGTATATACAGTATATTAAGAAAGGCAATATATTTTTAATGATTATATTGTACTCAAAGTACTTTAAGTTTTATTAATGATTATGATATCTAAAATTTATGTATGAAAGAGGTATAGAAAGTGTTAGTTTCTTTTGATTTAGACATTTTTATGAAAAACTTAATAAAAACTATTTTAAGCTGGTTTATGTAAATAGTTATTGATTTTACTTATTGTCATTATTGGCCATGGATATGTATACCAAGGGGACAACTAAAAAGAATAGAAAAGAATTGCAGTCATGTAGAGCAATCTCAGACACAGGTAGAAATTATAAAAATAGTATTGGCGTATTGGGAAAACGAGGAGAAAAATAAGGACCAGGATAAGTGAATACTCTAGGAATATTAGGAAAGGAATTTTAAAGGAAATCTACCATTTGTTTTTATGAATTGTGAACCAAACATACCTTGAGAATGCTGTAGCTACACTGATGCAGAAACATATCTTGTTTAATCCTTGATGTCAAAAAACATTTATAAAATTCAACCTTGGGAAAGATGGGTTTATACTGGCTAACACATTACACAGTGCTTCCCGAACTGTCCAGGCAGGACTAATCAACCTGGAAGCTGGATGGTGCAGCAATTGATAACTTCTACCTGTCAGGGACAACACAGTGGGGCAGATTTATCAAGCAGTCTGAAAGTCAGAATATTTCCAGTTGCCCATGGCAACCAATCACAGCTCAGCTTTCATTTCACCAGTGCTCATGAATATTTTAAAGGGGAGCTGTGATTGGTTGCCATGGGCAATTGGAAATATTCTGACTTTCAGACTGCTTGATAAATCTGCCCCAGTGAATACAGTGTTCTCTGAAGCAGTGCATAATTAGGGTAAGAGAAGAAACGCTGGGGCAGCCGCAGGAGTGGCAGAGCCTCATTATCATTGTCACGGGTGTCCCTGCGCCCATGCCTCGGATCGCAGGCACACTCATGACGCTCTGCGTGGCAGCACTGCCCCGTACTCACCTCTCCTTGCTCCTGCTCCCGTCCCGGCTAGGCCACGCCCGCCTCCCAAGGACAGAGGCAATCCAGTCACGGCTACCCATACTGCATTCCAGTTCGTGATTGAAAGAACTCGCACAAGCCTCCTCAGCTGAAACGGGACTGCTGAACTTACGCCAAGGGGACGCCTCGTCCGTAGGCGAATATGCTGGCAAGTTCCGTAACCTGGCTTCTGAGCTCTTTCGGAACGACGCAGCCATTTCCGCAACATTTAAAACCGTCAAAGACGCATTGGCCCGCCGTGACCTGCCAGCTACTTTGAGTGGTCTCATCAACCTGACCACTCGGATAGACATGTGGTTCATGGAGCATGCTGAAGAGTTGTGTCACGAGCAACCACAAGCCCAGCTACCACGTCTACCTCAATTGGCTCCAGTTTTCCAAAGGCCGCTCCAGCCTCCGGCAGCACAGTCTACTGAGGAGCCTATGCAAGTGGACAAGGTCCGTCTCTCCGCCAAGAACGTTCCAGACATTGCAAGGAGAATCTGTGCCTGTACTGTGCCAGTCTTAAGCACTTCATTGGGGCTTGTCCTGTACACCCCCATCATCCGGGAAACGCCAGACCCTAGGGTGAAGTGTCCCTAGGTGTGAATACAGCTTCTAAATTCCTGACATTTCCTGTGCTCCTCAGTGTCGGTATGTGCACTATGCAAGTTTTAAGCTTTCTTGAACTCTGGCTCTGCGGGGAACTCTGCGGATGCCGCTCTGGTCTCCGCTCTGGTCTCTGGTTCCTCTCGAAAAGCCCGTAGCCATATCTTCAGTCAGTGGACAAATCTTGTCCAATCTGGTGCAGTACCGCACTGAAACACTCTCATCAAATTGGAGCTCTTCAGAAATAAAAACTCTCTTTCTACGTGCTGCCACGCTCCACCTCATCTCTTCTCCTAGGTTTTCTGTGGCTGCAACTCCATGCTCCGGTCCTCAACTAGAAGACTTAGGGAGATCCTACGTTGGGGTCCAAAATGTCAGTCCCGCTGTATGGTGGTCCCTCTGCCTGTCTTGACTTCCTCCGTGACCTCCAAGTCCCTGGAGGGGCTACCAATGTGTTACTAGGACTATGCTGACATTTTTTTCCAAAAATTAAGCAGAGACTTCTCATGGTCCATACGATTGTCCTCCTCTCCTGCTGGCACAGGTTTCTTATTTGTCACCAAGAAGGACCACTCTCTGCGTCCCTGCATAGACTATCGCGGGCTGTACAAGGTCATGGTTAAAAACCGTTACCCCCTGCCACTGATTACAGAGCTCTTCGACTGCTGTGCGGTTCCAAAGTTTTCTCCAAGCTGGACCTTCGCGGGGCCTACAATCTCGTTCAAATCCGTAAGGGAGACAAATGGAAGAAGGTGGTTGGACATTTAGTGATGTCATTCAGACTCTGTAATGCTCCTGCTGTCTTCCAGGAATTTGTGAATGACATTTTCAGGGAACTTCTGTTTACTTCTGTTGTGGTCTACCTGGATGACATCCTGGTCTATTCTCCAGACCTTGAGACCCATCAGTCACACATACGTCAAGTTCTTGGCTGGCTACGGGATAACCATCTCTACGCCAAGCTTGAAAAATGTCTTTTTCTCCAGCGGAGCCTCCCTTTCCTCGACTACATTATCTCCGATAGAGGCCCCTAGATGGATCCTGCTAAACTGTCTGCAGTTCTTCAGTAGCCACGCCCAGAAGTTCTACGAGCCATGCAGAGGTTCCTGGGTTTGGCAAACTATTATCCACAGTTTATTCCGCATTTTTCCCTCTCTGGTGTCTCCCATCTTGTCACTTACCAAGAAAGTTGCTGGCCCTCTGTGGCTGAAGAAGCCTTCTCCAGATTGAAGTCCGCCTTTGCCTCGGCTCCTGTTCTCACTAGGCCAGACTTTGAGAAACTCTTTCATGCTTGAGGTGGATGCATCCTCCGTGGGAGCCGGGAGCTTGGTGCTCACCCAGAAAGTGCCTAAGGGCTGAACTCTCACATGCGGTTTCTTTTCCAGAACTTTTTCTTCCGCAGAGAGAAATTACTGTATTCGTGACAGAGAACTGTTAGTCAACAAACTTGCTCTGGAGGAGTGGCGGTATCTACTGGAGGGAGCTCTCCATCCCGTTTGTGTGTACACAAACCACACAAACCTACTGTACCTTCAGACAGCACAGCACCTGAATCCCAGCCTCTCGTCTCAAACCGGCTGGATTGTTGGTTTCATTGCCGATACCCAGTTGCCCCTGGTCTCACATGGATATGGACTTTGTCACTGATCTTCCTCTCTCCTCTGGCAATACTGTCATCTGGGTGGTGATGGACCGGTTTTCCAAGATGTTTCATTTTGTTCCCCTTCCAATTCTTCTGTCTTTTCCATGGTTTGCCAGTTTGTTCTTCCAGCATATCTTCCGCCTGCATGGACTTCCCCAACAAATCGTGTCCGATCGAGGGTTCCAGTTTGTGTCCAAGTTCTGGCGTTCCTTGTGTAACCAGCTGCAAGTAAATCTGGACTTTTCTTCTGCCTATCACCCTCAGTCGAATGGTCAAGTAGAAAGGGTGAATCAGACTTTGGGTTGTTACCTCCGCCACTTCGTCTTCATGGACTCTGGGTCTGCTGGCACAGCCCCGTTCTTTGTTGTCTATAGACAAATCCCTCGCCCTCCTCTTCCGCTGCCCACTTCCTCTGATGTCCCTGCAGTAGAGGATCTGGTGCAGGACCTCAAATCCATTTGGGAACAGACCCGCCAGTCTCTCCTCCGGGCCACTGGTCGCACCAAGACCCAGGCTGATAAGAAGCTCCTGTCTTCTCTCCAGCGGACAAGGTGTGGTTATCTTCCAGATACGTCCAGCTGAAGATACCTAGCTACAAACTTGTGGCTTGGTCATGTGACCGTAAGACGCGGCCCGGTCTCCGAGCAACCACACAGGAAGGAGGGCGTTTCCCCTCTCTCACTCATTTAACAGAGTACTATAAAGGTGAGCGTATTTCCATACAGCAGACAGGTTAAGATTAAGACGGGGAACCGTCGAAACGCGTCAACCGTTGTTGTCTCCTCATGTTGTTTGAATTTTATTCAACAAAGAAGAAGAATTTGGCATATTACCCCTGTGGAGTGTTTCGTTGTCGTGCCGGTTCCACGTTGTTTCACTTATGCTACATGGCTATGGTTCGCCTTTTCCGAGCACCAGGACATTGCCACAGTGAGAGTACGGCCAAGACGGTCTGAAGGTTGGGTGAGCCGGCTTTATTTTCGTTACCTTTTACTATTCATAGTGGAGGTGAATCCTATTTTTATTTGTGCTTATACATAGCCAGGAGCCGTAGTCTCCCCGTAAACCCTAGACCCTATATTGAGATTTTTTATAAGATGTCACAACCAGAGGAGTCAGACATAGAGTCCGGAAGCACGAACATCTCCGAAAATGATAGCAGGAGAAATCGAGCAGCTGCAATTTTCAATATAGGCTCCGCAAACTCTGACTCTATGTCTAATGATTTTGTACTATGGGACAAATTACTGAAACTGTGTGAAAAAGAGGCTCGTATTTGGTGGGATTCTGAAACTTTAAGCTCTTACGTAGAGAAGAACATGATACCCAGAGGGTTGAGAATAAAAAAGATACCCACCACCGAGTACTCAAAAACCTTTCTAGAGAATTGGCATGAAGCCTTAAGTGAATGCTCGATGAAATTGATGCGCTTGATAATAGAACAAGAACAAATACTGTTAACGGATATTAAAACAGAAATCAATGGCATTAGAGATTCACTACATAAGGAGGTACCTGAGTCAACATACACGCAACAAATATCTATTGTGGCTGAGAAAGTTAAAGCGATGGAAGATAACATTACCGCAATTAAAAGAAAGAAATTTGAGCGTGATGTCATCGATTACCAGAACGACGAGGTCTATGTCTGGAAACGACGAGAACAAGGTGCATATGCCAGTACGAGTACACCTAAATCCATTTTGAAAAAACGTAATAAAAGGGGCAACAAAAGATACTATAACTCCAGAGTCAGCTTTTCGGATACAGAGGACTCTAGAGATAGTGTCACGTCGAACCAGCTGTCTCTACAAGTGGAAGAAGAACGCACGGGGGCTAAGCGCAAAAATAAAGACTCTATGCATAAACCAAAACCAGGTGAAAACCAGAGACAATTGAATAAACCGTCAAAAAACGGGTTAGACGGGCAGGAAGCAAACACAAAAGATCCAGGAGTGAAAACCCGGGCCAAGAAGAATACCTAATGGAACCTGTCATCAATCTCTCCAGCAGAATATTGTCCGATAATCAAATTAGAATATTAACGAAAGGTTTAAAATTTTCTCCTACAGTGGACTTTAATTTGTTTAATACACTTTTGGATGTCAATAAACTAGCTCGTAATATCACGGTGAAAAAACATTTTCATGGTGTAAATTCATCAGTCAGTTTTGTAGCAGAAGATGGGGAGAGTTCCATGTCCACTTCCAATAACCATAATGAATATATAGCAGATCTTATGAGAACAGATGTCATTATAGACAAATTTCAAGAACAAAACAGTTTATTAGCATTGCGGTTATTGGAGTGTGAACAAGGAGAGAACAATGATTGTGTCAATAATGAATTTTGTACTAAAAATAAGGATTTTTATCCTATTAACTCACGAGTGCCTGTTTTAGATCACTTCCAGGATATAGTTGAGAAAGAATTGGTAGCTCTACATAAAGAATTGCAGGATAATCGTTCACATTATACACGTCAGAATTTATCAAAGGGGGAAAGGGAGGCTCTAAAACAACTAAAGGAAGATCCAGACCTAATTATTAGGTCTGCAGACAAAGGGGGGGCTGTAGTAGTGATGGATGCCGCCCTCTATAAGATCCTCAATGAAAATATGTTAAAAGATAACAACACGTATAGAACTTTAGATTTCAACCCCACTAATAAAGTTCAAAAACAATTATTAAAAATACTGGAGGAAGGAGTTGCACTGGGTATCATCACACAGAGAGAAATGGACTATCTATATGTTACAGACCCCATCACTCCGGTCTTTCATTCACTCCCCAAAGTTCACAAGAACTTGTTTCCGCCACCTTTAAGACCTATAGTGGCGGGAATAGGGGGGGTGGGTGAGAGACTGGGTGAATGGCTGGACCATTTCCTCCAGCCTATTACCAGAGTCACCCCCTCTTTCATACGAGACACAAAACATTTGTTAAGAATCATGAAAAGTTTTGAATGGCAGGAGGATTTTAAATGGGCGTCCTGCGATGTAACTGCCTTATATTCTTCTATCCCGCACGAATTAGGTCTTTCCCTTTTGCGGAGGCACTTGGATAGGTTTAGTACATATAGTACAACCTTAAAAGAATACTTAATTCTTACCACCGGATTTTTACTCCAAAACAACTTTTTCTTTTTTGATGGCACTTATTATTTGCAAGTGGAGGGGGCCCCAATGGGAGCGAAATTTTCCCCCTCCCTTGCTAACATTTATATGTCGCAATGGGAGGAGACATACATTTTTTCACCCTCCAACCCGCACCGGGAGTCTGTAATCTGGTTTGGTCGATATATAGACGACCTGGTGTGGGTGTGGAGGGGTACAGAATCTGTGTTCGCAGAATTTGTTAATTATCTTAATAATAATTCAATGAACCTCAAATTTACATTTATGTTTGGAGGGAACAAAATCCCGTTCCTGGACGTTACCCTAATTGGAGAACAAAATAGGGTCAGAGTTGTGCCCTATAGAAAAGAAATGTCTAGGAACACTACCCTGCTAGCGTCCTCATGCCATCCTCCCCATGTAACACGAAACATACCCTATGGAGAATTAATACGCCTCAGGAGAAATTGCTCCGACGATGTTGATTATGAGAAGGAGATGGAAAGTCTCAAAGGCAGACTTAATCAGAGAGGGTATTGCAATGTCACAGTAGAAAAAGCCATAAATAAAATACACAATTTGAAACAGGAGGATTTACTAACGGACAAATTGGAACAGAGAGGATTAAATGACAGTAATGTTGTAAGAGATAAAAAAAAGAGAGAGAGTAAGTCCCCTATCATCTTCTCCACAACATACAGCAAGCAATATAGGGACATAACCAGAATAGTTCAGAAATATGTCCCGATTTTACTACAGGATCCGACTCTCCATGATCTATTGAATGATGGTGTCAAATGTGTGGCCAAGAGAGCTCCCACGATAGGCAGTGTTCTCTCACCAAGTTTATTTAAAAGCCAAAAAATCAACACGACATGGTTAAGTACCAAGGGCTGCCATAAATGTGGACACACACTTTGTAAGGCCTGTAGACACATAACAAGTGACACCAACATAACTTCCTGCAGCACGGGCAAGAGCTACCCTATTCAGTCATACCTTAATTGCAATACCAATAATGCCATTTATTCTATCAAATGTAATATGTGTAAGACACAATACATAGGACATACCACGGGTCCTCTAAAAACTAGGATCCGCAGACATCTGTCAGACATCACTAATGATTCAGTTGGTATCTCAGCAGCGTCGAGACACTTTAGAGAAATACATGGCAAATCTACCCGGCACTTTACATGGACGGGTTTTGAAAAGGTTACACTTCCAATTAGGGGTGGCAATATGAAGAGAAAATTATTAAACAGGGAGAGTTATTGGATTTTTGTTTTGGAGAGCAGGATACCACATGGTATGAATAAGAGACAGGACATTATACTGACATACTAAGAGTCATTTTAACCCTGTATTGTTTGAGTAAGAGACAGGACATCATACTGTCATATTAAGAGTCATTATAACCCTGTATTGTATTTTCTACTGCAGTATTTTGCATATTTCGCATATTTGATCTTATACTCCCTCTACTCCTTCTGTTGCTTTGTTAACAATTTGTTTACAATTTGTTTACATTTTGAGATTATATATGTATTGTATTTTCTACTGCAGTATTTTGCATATTTCGCATATTTGATCTTATACTCCCTCTACTCCTTCTGTTGCTTTGTTAACAATTTGTTTACAATTTGTTTACATTTTGAGATTATATATGTATTGTATTTTCTACTGCAGTATTTTGCATATTTCGCATATTTGATCTTATACTCCCTCTACTCCTTCTGTTGCTTTGTTAACAATTTGTTTACAATTTGTTTACATTTTGAGATTATATATGTTAATATGGCTTAACTCGCTTTGGCAACCTAATGACAAAAGATCATCCTCAGTGTATTGGTGCATGCAATAGTAGACACAATATCTAGATGTTCAGTAAGAATGTATTTTTCTATTTCCCTAGTACATTGAATTTTATGTCTAGCTAGCATGTGTTTTTCCTGTATTAGACAGTGACAATTTTTATAGATGTTCCCTTTTTTTAAATTACTTACTCACCTATGAATCTTGATCCCGGGTAGTGCTTCCGATTACGCAGACCCGATATAAGTGGTTCGCAATTTATTGGAGGCACGGCCCGTTGTCTGATCTTTATACAATATTTTGGTTGTCCCGTTGCTAGGCTGCGTTCCCGGTCATATGGCTTGGACATGTGACCGTGGGGGCGGCACCTTTCCGGTCATGTGGCTTGGTCATGTGACCGTAAGACGCGGCCCGGTCTCCGAGCAACCACACAGGAAGGAGGGCGTTTCCCCTCTCTCACTCATTTAACAGAGTACTATAAAGGTGAGCGTATTTCCATACAGCAGACAGGTTAAGATTAAGACGGGGAACCGTCGAAACGCGTCAACCGTTGTTGTCTCCTCATGTTGTTTGAATTTTATTCAATAAAGAAGAAGAATTTGGCATATTACCCCTGTGGAGTGTTTCGTTGTCGTGCCGGTTCCACGTTGTTTCACTTATGCTACATGGCTATGGTTCGCCTTTTCCGAGCACCAGGACATTGCCACAGTGAGAGTACGGCCAAGACGGTCCGAAGGTTGGGTGAGCCGGCTTTATTTTCGTTACCTTTTACTATTCATAGTGGAGGTGAATCCTATTTTTATTTGTAGCTACAAACTTGGTCCTTTGTTCTTTGGTCCCTTTGAGTTGATTCAGTGCATCAATTCAGTAGTCTACAAACTCCGCCTTCCTCCCGAACTCCTTCCATGTCTCCCTCCTGAAGCCAGTCATTTTGTACCGCTTCTCTCAGCAATCTGCTCCTCCTGCTTCTGAGGCTGACTCCACTGACATCTACGATGTCAAGGAGGTATTGGACAAGGGTTTGGACCCGAAGAGAGATCCTCGGAGCCTGAGGAGAATATCCTGGACAGTAGTCTTCTCCAAAGATTTCTTCAGGCCAAGAAGAGGGGGAGGCCGAAGGGTGGGGGGTTGGGGAAGTTACTGTCACGGGTGTCCCTGTGATCCATGCCTCGGCCACTTCCGAGTTTTCCTTAAAGACTGGCTGTTCCCATCTATCCCCACCGGGTCTTTGTGCTACATGATTCAAAGAAAACTTCCTGCGTTGATAGTTTCATAGTTTCATAGTGTATACGGTTGAAAAAAGACACTTGTCCATCAAGTTTAACCAAGGAAGGGTAGGGATTGGATGATTAAGGGATTTAGGGGAAACAATCCTATATAGCATAACAATCAATGTTATTTAGGTGTAAAAAGGCATCTAGACCCTTCTTGAAGCTCTCCGCTGTCCCTGCTGTGACCAGCGCCTGAGGCAGGCTATTCCACAGATTGACAGTTCTCATAGTAAAAAAGCCCTGTCGCCTCCGGTGATTAAACCTTGGTTTCTCCAAACGGAGACAGTGCCCCCTCATCTTTTGATTTGATTTAATCTGGAACAACTTACCACCATATTTTTTGTATGGACCATTCATATATTTATATAAATTAATCATGTCCCCTCGTAGTCGTCTCTTTTCCAGACTAAATAAATCTAGTTGTTTTAATCTTTCCTCATAACTAAGACCCTCCATACCCCTTATCAGTTTTGTGGCTCTACGTTGAACCCTCTCCAGCTCCAGGGCATCCTTTTTATGGACAGGTGCCCAGAACTGGACAGCATATTCCAGGTGTGGTCGAACCAGTGCCTTGTATAGTGGTAATATTACATCCCTATCACGAGAGTCCATTCCACTTTTGATACATGACATGATCCTACTAGCTTTAGAGGCAGCTGATTGACATTGCATGCTGTTATTCAATTTATGATCTACTAGTACCCCCAGGTCCTTCTCAACAAGGGACTCTCCCAGATTTACTCCCCCAAGGACATATTTTGCCTTTGGATTATTGGCCCCCAGGTGCATAACATTACATTTATCCACATTAAACCTCATTTGCCAAGTGGATGACCAAACATTCAGTTTAACCAAGTCACCCTGCAGCCTATGAACATCCTCCATAGACTGTATTACACTACACAGTTTGGTGTCATCTGCAAAAATAGACACAGTGCTATTAATTCCTACCTCTATATCATTAATAAATATATTAAATAGTAGTGGGCCAAGCACAGAACCCTGAGGTACACCACTCATAACTGGTGACCATTCCGAGTAGGAATCATTGACCACAACTCTCTGGATACGATCCTTCAGCCAGTTTTCAATCCAATTGCAAATGATTTCTGCCAAACCAATAGCCCTAATTTTACCCATCAGGTGTCTATGAGGGACAGTGTCAAATGCCTTTGCAAAGTCCAAGAACACAATATCCACAGCTGCTCCTCCATCCAGGCACCTGCTCACCTCTTCATAGAAGCAGATAAGGTTAGTTTGACAACTTCTATTCTTAGTAAACCCATGCTGGTTATCACTTATTATTCTATTTGATGTCACATACTCCAGTATGTAGTCTTTTACTAACCCTTCCAGCACTTTCCCCACAATGGAAGTTAAGCTTACAGGCCTGTAATTGCCTGGCGAAGTTCTAGAGCCCTTTTTATATATTGGCACCACATTTGCCTTGCACCAGTCACTTGGCACCACACCAGACATTACGGAATCCCTGAAGATTTTAGACAGTGGTACAGCAATAACAGAACTGAACAGATCAGATTGGTTGCCATGGGAAACTAGAAATATTCTGACTTTCAGACAGCTTGATAAATCTGCCCCCGTGTTTCTGCCCATTTTAAATATACAGATATATATATATACAGATGGGAAGTCCATCCTTTCTGCCTTTTTAGGCTATAGAAAAAATTATGGGACACTGGAGGGGCAATAATATTAATATCAAACTCAATAGAAGAGAGGGTTTTTGAATTTAAACACATTGACCCCAATGGGTTAAGGAAATATAATGTTGTGAGAGATTACTGAAGAGCACTTTACACTAAGTGGGATGCAGTTCACTTTATACTTTTATTTAAACAGGTTAATGGTGTGTAGGATATAATAAAGTTAGTTGTAAAGTTTGCTATTTGCACACAGTTTAATCTATAACAGTTTTTATCTGCCACAGTTTTAGTAATTCCACTACTAAAGCAGGAAAATAGGGCATACTGCTTCTTGTGAAGGGGGAAGATCAGCATATTCTAAAACAGATTTTAGTTTAGCCCTTGTGTGAAAAAATTCTGGGGAAATTTTTTGCCACAAAGTAAGTAAATAATAGATGACCTCTATGAAAGCAAAGCTCTTGAGCGTAAAACAATAATTTATACTTTAATATACTTTGAATATAATTAATGTTATTTGATGAGTTTGGTTTTGTTGGTTCTACAATAGAAGGCAAAATGTAAATTTAGGCTAGACAGTCTAAACCAATTTTTTTATCATTCAGTATCAGTTACAGTAATAAATCTGGCACAACTTAAGACTTAACTACATTAAGTTTGGACTTAAATCTTATATAGAATTAAGAAAACTGATCCTTTGTGTCATACTTAAAGGGAACCCGTCAACACAATTTTTCGCAAATACAGGTAGTGGCAGCTTCCTATAGAGCTCCAGTAACTATCTGACACCCTCCTTTTAGCTAACAATAGTTTCCCTCAGATCCCAATAAAATCAGCGTTATAATCTTGCCTGGTATCTATGCATCTGTGGAGCTAGTTGGCGGGGGGGGGGGATGGCGAGGGGTGGCCTAATGTCATGTGTCCAGGTGACATATTCAAAGGTCCTTAAAGGAAACCTACCATTTCAAATGGTAGGAGTAAGCTGTAAATACCGAGCAGGGTGAGCTGGTGCCGGTACTTACTTTCGTTAGTGTTATTAACCGCTGTATCACGGTATAAACACTTTTTAAAGTTTATAGCGGAAGCTGCTTCGGCGCTGCATGCACAAGACCGCGCGCATGCCTACATAGGAAATGCCGGAGACGTTGCGCGCACACGGTAGCGCGCAGCGCTGAAGCAGCTTCTGCTATAAACTTTAAAAAGTGTTTAAAACGCTATACAGCGGTTAATAACACTAACAAAAGTAAGCACCGGCACCAGCTCACCCTGAGCATCTTACCCCTACCATTTGAAATGGTAGGTTTCTTTTAAGCTACTTAATATTGGCAAACTGTACTCATGTACATATCTGACCACATAAAAAAATCACAGCAGCTTCCATGGACTCCTACTCCTCTCCATGCAAACTATGCTGTGATTTCATGATATATATGCTTGGTGTACAGTTTCTAATGCTACAAAAGCTATAGGACCTGTGATGATGTCACCCTGGTCACAAGACATTACAGCAGCATACAGAGATAGAATAGAGAGTAGCTTCTGGATTCAGTCTGAGCAGGCCACGCCCACCTCAACTTGCTGTAGCCATGCTTAGATACCAGGTAAAACTATAAAGTTGAACTTATGGGAATCTCAGGGGAATTATTTTTCGTTAAAAGAAGGGTGTCAGTTAGTTGCTAGGGCTCTATGGGAACCTGTTACTACCTGTATTTGTGAAAAATGTGGTGACGGGTTCCTTTTAATGTAAAATTAAATTGCTAACATTGTACAACCTCTTGTCAAAACAAAGAGTATGTAAATGTCATAAATGATACACTCGTACACAGTAAAGAGCTGCTTAAAGAAATGGCTCCAACGACTCTGGATGAAAGGTGGTATGCCAGGGACATCAATTATTCCCTATTCACAGGTCTGTTGTGCTCCTAAACTTATAGAGCAACTGGTTGCATATTCACCCTGCTGCTTTATTCCTCTCTGAAGCACTGTTGATAGGAGATAGCCAATTTATTATGGTCTTTTATTGCATTGTTACCTTTTCAACCCTTTAAAACATATTAGTTATAAATAGGTGATGTATAATATGAGCTGCTTAAGAGAGTATGTAAGCTGTAATGCTCAACCACAGTACTTGAATATAAATTACATCTAATTGCCAGGCTGTAATGTGAATAGGCCTCCTTACAAACCTTTAAAGGGAACCTGTCATCAGAAGGTTCATTTTTAAATGATGAGAAGTTCTTATAGCCTCTGGCATGTCGATTTTATAAAGACCTTTGTTGTTGTGTTGCGTATCCAACCTGAGGGAACTGGAGGGGATCTGCGAGGAAGAATGGTGGAGGATCCCCAAATTCAGGTGTACAAAACTTGATGCATCATTACTAAGAAGATATTTCAGTTTTTCTTGTTTAATAAATAAGCACAAATATCTATAGATATCTAAGTTTCTGTGTTTAAGCAGACTGTTCAATCATGACCAAAAAAAAAAAAAAAGAACTTTTAATCTTTTTTACTTTTTTGATCTTACCAATCGGCTACAATGAAACAAAGAGTGCAAAATTTAAAGGCATCTGAATGCTCTCTGTACCCTCTGAATATACATTCAAAGTATAAATGTAAACCTCTTAAATGCCATGACTTACAAAAACCAACATGATTTATAATTTTCTGTTTTTCAGCTATATATAAAAAGACTAGATGTAGCACCTGGCGTTGCCCCGGATATTAAATAACTGCTTTCAGCTATAACAAAATCTATATGTCTGTCTATCTGTATGTTTGTTTGTCTATCTATCTGTATGTCTGTCTGTCTATATATACATATATGTCTGTCTGTCTGCACAGTTGTCTATCTGCATGTCTGATCTATCTCATTGTCTGATATATCTCATTGTCTGATCTATTTATCTGTTTGTATGTCTTTCTTTGGTTATATAGAGGTATATCAAATTAACTCACATATTAGTTCACATCTTACCTTACACCTAACCTGTATTATAGGCATCGCCTATAGTAACCAATCAAAGCTCAGAGCTCATATTAATGACCTGTGGCAAAATAGAATCTGAGCTCTGATTGGTTGCTTATTGCCACAGCGGACAATGGCTCCTGTATATGGTGGTTATCATATTACCTCATCTTAACTCACATATTACTTCACATCTCACCTGACACCTAAGCTGTAGGATAATCATTGCCTATAGTAACCAATCACAGGTAAGAGCTCATATTAATAACCTGTGGCAAAAAGGAAGCTGAGATCTGCTTATTGCCACAGCAGACAATGGCTCCTGTATATGGTGGTTATCATATTACCTCACATATTATTTTACATATTACTTCAAATCTTAATTCACACCTAAGACTGCATATACATGTTAAATTTTGTTAACGAATGCGTTTTGAAACACAACAGCTGAGAACAGGAGATGTGCCTAATTACATTGCTGTCAACATTGCGTTAATGCAATGCTAACACATTTGTTAACATTTTGTTAATATATATGTGTGTTAATACTTTGTTAACATATGTTTCTAATGAGGAGCTAATGCTTACGTTTTGTAAATGCAATGTTGAAAAAAATGAGATTAGGCAAATCTCCTCTTCTCAGCTATTGTGATGCGTATGAAAATGCATGCATTAATGCAAACAAAACGCAGTATGGAAACACTGCCTAAGGTGTATTATATTCATTGCCTATAGTAACCTATCAAAGCTCATATTAATGACCTGTGACAGAACAGAAACCAATCAGCTTCCAACTGCCACAGCAGCAACAGCAGAGAATGGCTCCTGTTTATGGTGGCTATTATATTACCTCACATATTACTTCACATCTTACCTCACACGTAAGCTGTAGTACACTCATTGCCTATAGTGACCAATCAAAGCTCAGAGCTCATATTAAAGAATTGTGGCAAAATAGAAGCTGAGCTGTGATGGGTTGCTTATTGCCACAGCAGACAAAAGCTCCTGTATATGGAGGTTATCATATTACCTCACGTATAACTTCACATCTTACCTCACACCTAAGCTGAATTATGCTCATTGCCTATAGAACAGCGACCAATCACGGCTCAGCTTCAAACTGCCACAGCAACAGACAATGGCTCCTGTATACGGTGGTTAATAAGTGGATTTTGAAAAGCATGGGGTGAAAATTTCGGCTCAAAACAGAGAGCGGCTGTTCTAAATTTGGTGAGTGTAAACGCGACATTGCAGATTCCTTCAGCGGACATACATACATACACACAAAGACATACACTCAGCTTTATACACTCACCGGCCACTTTATTAGGTACAACATGCTAGTAACGGGTTGGACTCCCTTTTGCCTTCAGAACTGCCTCAATTCTTCGTGGCATAGATTCAACAAGGTGCTGGAAGCATTCCTCCGAGATTTTGGTCCATATTGACATGATGGCATCACACAGTTGCCGCAGATTTGTCGGCTGCACATCCATGATGCGAATCTCCCGTTCCACCACATCCCAAATGCTCTATTGGATTGAGATCTGGTGACTGTGGAGGCCATTTGACTACAGTGAACTCTTTGTCATGTTCAAGAAACCAGTCTGAGATGATTCCAGCTTTATGACATGGCGCATTATCCTGCTGAAAGTAGCTATCAGATGTTGGGTACATCGTGGTCACAAAGGGATGGCAACGATGCTCAATTGGTACCAAGGGGCACAAAGAGTGCCAAGAAAATATTCCCCACACCATGACACCGCCACCACCAACCTGAACCGTTGATACAAGGCAGGATGGATCCATGCTTTCATGTTGTTGATGCCAAATTCTGACCCTACCATCCGAATGTCGCAGCAGAAATTGAGACTCATCAGACCAGGCAACGTTTTTCCAATCTTCTACTGTCCAATTTCGATGAGCTTGTGCAAATTGTAGCCTCATTTTCCTGTTCTTAGCTGAAAGGAGTGGCACCCGGTGTGGTCTTCTGCTGCTGTAGCCCATCTGCCTCAAAGTTCGACGTACTGTGCGTTCAGAGATGCTCTTCTGCCTATCTTGGTTGTAACGGGTAGCGATTTGAGTCACTGTTGCCTTCCTATCAGCTCGAACCAGTCTGCCCATTCTCCTCTGACCTCTGGCATCAACAAGGCATTTCCGCCCACAGAACTGCCGTTCACTGGATGTTTTTTCTTTTTCGGACCATTCTCTGTAAACCCTAGAGATGGTTGTGCGTGAAAATCCCAGTAGATCAGCAGTTTCTGAAATACTCAGACCAGCCCTTCTGGCACCAACAACCATGCCACATTCAAAGGCACTCAAATCCCCTTTCTTCCCCATACTGATGCTCGGTTTGAACTGCAGGAGATTGTCTTGACCATGTCTACATGCCTAAATGCACTGAGTTGCTGCCATGTGATTGGCTGATTAGAAATTAAGTGTTAACGAGCAGTTGCACAGGTGTACCTAATAAAGTGGCCGGTGAGTGTATATTAGATGGAAATATTAGTGATCTTTTCTTGAGTAAAGACATAGCATTGTATTGCTATGAGAAGGATACTATTAACAATAATAACTCTTCTTCGAATAACAAACTAATGAACTCTTCACTGTCTTGGCAAAGATGTTAACGCTAGGGCTTTGTTGTTGTGTAATTATTTGCAGTTTTAAATGAAGTGTTACATAAACAGATCTGCTTGCCCTTTAGGCACTATGCTGATATTTTCACAGGTGCCCCATAATTACAAGGAGAGCAGAATACGCAGACAGGAAGATAAATGGAGATACATGTGCGGGATGAGTTAGCGAGACATACTGTTGCCTACAGTAATGTGTATCATCAGAATAATTTATATTGGAATATTTTTTTATTCAATTTGATTGAAATATTATTAAAATTAATACATGAATGTTTTCAACTTTCCTTAAATTATTACAATGTAAATCAAGTCATTACCTTGGCACCAGTCATGACAACACGATTATTGATTTATCTGCATATAACTGCTTTGTTCTAGCCCAAAAATGAAACTGATTCACATACATATCAGCTGCATGAACATTTAAAGAGATTTATTGGGCTCCTAGAAATTTCTTTTTTTGATTTACATCCAAAATGTGAAATGTAAATCTATTTATTTCAAAATACATTAATACTTACTGGTACACTAGAGCTACATGAGTGCTTTAATGATTATGCAGCATGGGAAAGTTTCTAAAGAGTACCCATTCTTACATTGAAACTAGCTTCCCGCTTTAAAGCAGACAATACCGTATATCTAATATTGGCTCCGCAACATGTAAGTAAGATATAAATGCTAAAAGATGTATTCATAAATGGCTGTTTAGAAATCCTAGAAAATACAGAATGAAATCACTTGCATGAAATGTTTTAAACAGTCTCTAGATCACATACAAATACAAATGTGTTTCATAATGACAAGAAATATAGTGTAGTGTAAAAGGCCATCTCTCTTCAATAACACTGCTCTGCCTAAAACCCTGAATAGTTCATTGTAAATATAAAATGTTAAGTAAAAAAGTTGAATATTGAATGTATTCTTTCATTACCATTTCATCATTTGATTTGCCATGTACTTTAAATGAGGTAGCATGCTAGAATTGTGAATATAGCATGTATAAGTTTATTGTAACAGGAAAAATTGGTTAAGGTCTGTTTGCCATTGACTGCACTTTAAAGTTATAACCTCTTACCACATCATGATGTTGTGGAATATTATGGTGAGCTTTTATTTAGTGCACCATGACATTCTCCAACGTCATTCAAATGAGCTCAGAGGCAAAGCCTGTGCGATCCGCGCAGGAGGCCGGCTGTATGTGATAGCTGAGCCTCTGCACCAACAGCCAGGATCATGATAGTCGCAATCCCAGCTGTTTAACCCTATAGGCGCCAAGGTCAAACATGACAGCAGCACCTAAAGGTGTCACCAACCTCTCCACCTGGTGACCGGACCCACCCCCTCCACAGCAACTTTGGGGTCCAGGACCTAGCAGTGCATGTGCATAGGCTGACTCTTCTAATACACGGCCATACATAATATATGACAGTGTATTAATTTGAACAAATAATCAAATGATCACTTGTTCCAGTCTCAGAGGGATTGAGGAACCTGCACGGTCGTCTTCTGCTGAGACCGCACTGCTGAACCTGCATTTAAAAAGGGACTTTCTGGACTAATTAAAGACACCCTGTCTGCATGTTACCTGCCATCTACCCTGAGTGGTCTCATCTTTCTGGCCACTCATATTGACATCCAGTTTACTGAGCTTTCTTAGGAGTGTCTAGAACAAGTGCAAGTCAGGATCCACGTCTGCTCTACCTGGCTCTTGCCTTCCAAAGATTACTTCGGCCACCTGCCATGTCAGCTGCAGAGGAACCGATGCTGGTAGATAGAACTCGGCTGTCTACTCAAGAGCGTTCCCGACGAAGGCAGGAGAATTTGTTTCTATTGTGCTAGTCCGGAGCACTTTCTTAAGATGGGTCCTGTTCGTCCTAAGCATCCGGGAAATGCATGTACATAGGGTTCCTGGGAAAAGCACCCCTAGGTGAGAACAAAGCTTCTCCTCGTCTGAATGTTCCAGTCCTATTCAGCTATGGAACTAGCGATCTGGTTCAGGCTTCAGCCTTCCTGGACTCCGGCTCTGTGGGGAACTTCGTGGATGCTGCCCTGGTCTCCCAGAATGATTTCCCCGTGGTTCGCCTAGAGAATTCACTGCTTCTCTAAGTGAGAAGTTCCTCAGCAATTCAGTCCAGTATCGTGCAGAGCCTCTGTGCCTGCAAGTTTGGGCCTTCTATAAGGAAAGACTGTCCTTCTATGTCCTACCCCAGTCCACATCTTCAGTTCTACTGGGCCTCCTGTGGCTGCAAAGATATGCTCCTGAGCTCAAGTGGTTTACCGGTAAAGTTCTCCGCTGGGGCCCAGAATGCCTGTAACGCTATTTTGTGGTACCTTGTCCTGTCCCCAATGTATCTTTTCCATTGTCCTCCAAGTCTCTGGTGGGTCTCTCCGATCCGTATATGGACTTTGTCTATATCTTTTAGGAGAAGCAAGCAGAGACTCTGCCACCACACCATCCATACAACTGCCCCATAGACTTGTTTCCGGGCACGTCTCCTCCACAGGTTATCGTGTTTCCTCTATACATGCCTGAAACCGCTGCTTTGTCAGACTACATGAAGGAGGGGATTGATGTGCAAATCCCCTTCTCCTGATGATGCAGGATTCTTCTTTGTGGCCAAAAAGGATGGGTCACTCCATCCATGTATTGACTATTGCGGCCTTAAAATAACCGTGAAGAAACACTACCCATTGCCCTATATCACGGAAGTTTTAGACCACCTACGTGGAGCCGAGGTCTTTTACCAAATTGGACCTATGTGGGGCATATAATCTCATCCGCATCTGCAAAGGCATTGAATGGAAGACCACCTTCAATATTCATGATGAACACTTATCTCTACATGCCATTTGGACTCTGCAATGTTCCAGCGGTGTTTCAGAAGATTGTCAATGACATTTTCAGAGACTTGCTATATACCTGTGTCATGGTCTACCTCAATGATATCCTGGTCTTCTCTTGAATCCCACAGGTCCCACATATGGCAAGTCCACAGACGTCTAAGGTCCAATCGCTTTATGATAAACTCGAGAAGTGCCAGTTTCACCAGACGAGCCTTCTGTTCCTCATGTACATCATCTCCGACAAGGGCCTACAGATGGATCCCACTAAGTTATCTGTGGTTCTTCAGTCGCCTCGCCCAGTAGGACTTTGCCAATTACTACCGGCAATTTATTCCACACTTCTCCTCTCTGGTATCTCCTATTGTGGTGCTGACCAAGAAGAACACTAATCTTAAACTCTGACCTCCGGCAGCTGAAGAGGCTTTCGCTAAGCTGATTGTCCTGGACCGTTAGGTCCAGGTTGTTTCCCGTTTCTGGTGATATCCACAATTTTTTCTCTGCCTGACAGGACGACTGGTCCACTCTGCTGCCATGGGCTGAATTCTCCAACAACTCTTTAGACTCCTAATCTGCCAGCTCCACTCCATTTTTCATAGTGTATGGACAACATCCTCCTCTCCCTCTTGCTGAGAGCTCTGATGTTCCTGCTGTGGAAGAATTGGTCCGAGATCTCCGATCCATCTTGCAGCAAACATGTCCGTCTTTACTCTGGGTATCCACCCGCATCAAAACCCAAGCGGACAAGAAGCGCAGGTCTCCTCCAAAATCCCCAGGTGACAAAGTATGGCTGTCTTCTAGGTACGTCCATTTGAAGATTCCCAGCTATAAACTTGGTCCTCGATTCCTGGGTCCATTTGAAGTACTAAATGCATTAATCCTGTGGCGTATAAGCTTCGCCTTCCTGCCTCCATGCGCATCCCGAACTCCTTCAACGGCTCTCTCTTGAAGCCAGTCATCCTGAACTGCTTCTCTTGGTAATAGCCTCCTTCGTTTCCTGAGGCTGAATCCACCAATGTCTTCAAGGTAAAGGAAGTCCTGAATATGAAGACGTTTAGAGGGCAGTGTTTCTTCTTTGTTGACTGGAAGGGTCCGGGCCAGAGGAGAGATCCTGGGAGCCCATGGATAACATCTTGGACCATGACCTTCTGCAAAAATCACTCCAGTCCAAGAAGAGGGGGAGGCCAAAGGGCAGGGGGTACTGTCACGGGTGCTCCTGCGACCCAGTCTCCAGTCACAAGCGAGCCCATGCTCCTTTCCGCTCCCCTGGACCTCCTCACCACCAATTGTCTGCGCGTGGGGCCTTTAAATCTCCGGAAGCCGGCGTGCGCGCCCTTGAAGGTGGGTACGCATGTGTGCTGGCTTCCGGAGATTTAAAGGGCCAACACACTGATATTTGCCGCTGGACAGCTGCCAATTCTGTTAAATTCCCAGCCAGAGAACTGCATGTATAAATTTTGGTTCTGCTGTCCATCCCAGGCCCCTGTGCAACGCTGTTGCTACACCCCTTGTAAAGAAGTTAATGCCAACATAAATTTGATACAACATGGAATAGTTTTTTTTGTCTTCTTACTTAAAGGGGTTTGTCCACAAAAGATTATTCTCAAATTTCAATCCCCTAGCAATGTTTACACAATAAAGATAATTTTTTACCTCTTACTTTAGAATTTTACTCCGTTTTATTGTTGTTTTAGCTTCTAACTCTCAGTGAAGGTCAGTGTGAAGGTCTTATATTCACTTTCATTTACTTTATAAAAATTGTACTTGGCCACGCCCCCCGATTTCCGTCGTGTGCATGCCGGGGCCGATGCGCCACAATCCGATCGTGTGCGCCAAAATCCCGGGGCAATTCAGGGAAAATCAGCGCAAATCAAAAATATTCTGATAACCCGTCGGAAAAACGCGATTCCGGCCCTTAGTAAATGACCCCCATAGAGTGAGATGAGACAAATCAGAAATGAGATGATGAGATCCATGAGATGCATATTACCCAAAATTACATTCTCCATTCTGCTAGCTTGTAGCTCTCTTCTGCTGTTGTTTGCTAGCATAAAGTCAGTATGTATCAGTGTGAGCTTGTCCTGGAATGCAGGGGGGAGGGGCCGCCGCAGGGAGCAAAGGGAGAGAGAAGCTCAGCTCCGCAGTGTCAGACAAGATATCTGCCAACCCTAAAGGCAGAAGATACAGGGTCGGAAACCAGGGGCAACTGAATACCACTTAAGCATCAAATTTAAATTTGCTTCATATTTTTGAACTATAACAGTATTTAATAAAATACCCAGTATTTATTGAACACTAAGGCTAAAATAAAAATATTACATGCTCACCAAAGGGATCAACAAACAATAACTACTATTGGATTTTTGAATAAGCTTGGCAAATTGCTTTTGACAGAGGTTGTATTATAGTGTCAGACAAAAGTTACATTGTTACATGATATATTTCAGGAACTAGGTTTTCTATGGATTCACAACTGCCTGTTGTGTGTGAAGGGCAGATCGCTATTTTTGACATCAGTTTCAGTTAAAGCACATTCAGTATTCCACTCATTTTCAATCCATTTAAGTGGTCAAAAAATAAATCTTTTGAATACAGCTCTACTATTCTGTTCGATATAGCAAGTATGTGTAGAAGATAGGTTATTTTGGTTTGTACTTAATTTGAATTTGTATCTGAATCAGAACTAGTATATTTTATAATTGTTGCTCCAGACTATGGGGCAGATTTATCAAGTGTCTGAAAGTCAGAATATTTCCAGTTGCCTATGGCAACCAATCACAGCTCAGCTTTCATTTTACCAGTGTTCATGAATATTTTAAAGGGGAGCTGTGATTGGTTGCCATGGGCAACTGGAAATATTCTGACTTTCAGACACTTGATAAATCTGCCCCAACATATACAGAATTACAATTTTATGGAATATGTCCCAACACTCTACTTTTTTAATTCTATGGACATTTAGAACATACATGTATGAATTTTAATGAAGGTCTGTATTTTTGAACTATTAATTCCCTTATGGTGCTCAGTTATATCCTATCATCAGCAATCAGACTCAGTGACCTAGTGCAAAATCTATACTAGGCCTCCAACTGTAAAGTATGGTTTATTGTATTATTTGTCTCAAATGGGAAAAATACAACTTAGGGGTCCTTTAAGCCACTGGTGCACTGTTTCAACCACACCCTTCACCCCCATCAAGTTTCACCTCTGAACTCATCAATTGACAAGGCATCTTATATGTGCACAGAAAGTTGTTTTTTCTATTCATTCCTATCATAACTGGATAGGTTTGCATTGCAATATAGCAAATTCACTGGGAGACACAACAGGACAGGACAGGGAGTGGTATGTATTACATTTTTGGTACATCTTTGGTAAATACGTTTTGCAGGCTGAGAATCAATGAGATTCTAGAGACACTAGGTGAAGAGTCTTATTACGTTATAGTTAATTGTTTTAAAAGAGAGTAAAATATTTTCCCAAAAGGATAAGACATAATGGGGCACATTTACTTACTCGGTCTGTGGAGTTAAACTAAAGTGCATTGTCCGACGATAATACACTCTGCCGCGATTCACTACGATTGTGCGCCCGATATCCTGCATGGGCCGCTTCCCCACTCAGGTCCAACAGAGTTCACTTTCTTTGTGGTGCATGTAAGCGCATTGTCATGTGACACAATTTGGAAGTTAAATCCCGGGCTCAGTCTGAATCAGTCGGATCATCCGACGGCACTCCCCATGGAAGCCAGCGCAAATGAGCCCCAATAAGCAGAGAAACCCAGTCAAGATAACTCTGTTAAAGAAACACTATGGGGACAAAACATGAATACCTTCCCAAATAGTGAAACGGCTATGTGCAATTTTTATCCATTTAGAATAATTTATATTAGCAACTCATAACTTTTATGAAAAAATAACTCACATTAAACTTGTTTTTGCATGATATTCTATATCTAATTTGTATGCACATCTAAGGAATTATGAGTGAGGAGTAGAGGAAGAATGCTGCACCCCTCCCTGGACTCACCACCACATGCTGCTGGCAATGAGCTAAATAATGTGAAATAAAGTTTTATAAAGTAATTAAATGATTGAGAAGGCCAACAAAGGCATTTTTAAAATCAGCATACCATAGGCTTTTGGAAACTGCCACCAGCTATAAATGACATTCCTGGTGACTGGTTCACTTGAAATCGCTTAGTAAGGGCTGTGAAGAAGTACATAGTATATAATACAATTGTATAAAAATGTTTTGTTTTGATAATTTGCTTTATAGAAAGTGATCAAAAAGTGACAAATACACACCAATATGATACCAATGAAAATAACAGCTTTTCATGCGCTTAACTAGCTGTGTTGGTGGTAAAATAAGTTAAACCTTTAAGAAGATGCTAATGCAAAAATGTTTTTATTGTATAACATTAGCAATAATAATAAAATAATAATATCGTTGGAGTTGTGCTCACCTACAGAATTTTATTTATGCTAAATTTATGCCAAAATGTATGCCAAATGGTAAACAGTAAATTAATATAAAGAATTATATATAATACATTTTTAACAAAATGCCAAAATTTGTGTTTTTCCTCTCCAGAATGAGTTCATAATTACTACTACAAGTACCTTATATACTCGAGTATAAGCCTAGTTTTTCAGCACAAAAAATGTGCTGAAAAACCCAAACTCGGCTTATACTCGAGTCAAAAAAATAAATATATATCTAAACTCACCTTTCCAGCGACCCCTGTATATCTTCTGTGCGATCTGTCCGGCAGCGGCAGCAGGCTATATACACTGGGGCAGGGTCTGGCAGGCTATATACACTGGGGCAGGGTCTGGCAGGCTATATACACTGGGGCAGGGTCTGGCAGGCTATATACACTGGGGCAGGGGCTGGCAGGCTATATACACTGGGGCAGGGGCTGGCTGGCTATATACACTGGGGCAGAGGCTGGCTGGCTATATACTGGGGAGGCTGTGACCAATGCATTTCCCACCCTCGGCTTTTACTCGAGTCAATAGGTTTTCCCAGTATTTTGTGGTAAAATTAGGGGCCTCGGCTTATACTTGGGTCAGCTTATACTCGAGTATATACGGTACTTTGTCTTGCAAAACACGAAGCCCTCAATCAGCAAAACATATAAAAAAAGGCTAAAGCTTTTAGAACTTGTTGGGAACAATAAAAGGAGAAGATAGGTCCTAATGGCCAAAACCAGTCGCCTCCTTTGTGGGCTACAGATGTACAATTCTATTGAACTCTATCCCGGTTATACAGTATCTTGAATAATACAGAATCTTAATCATAGATTTGTCATAGATTTGTTAATGGCAGTTTTACAGTAAAATCATCTCATCTTCTAATTCATAATAGGTCCAACATATAGGAGATCCTTTCCCATATGATTTTAGAATAACATTGATTTATACAGTGACCTTTGTGGAGATGAAATGTTTGCAAAAGATTGCCCTTTGAAGTGACATAAAATTACCAGAGTCTTAGATGCCTAAAATGAAATTTTTACCAACTGTAACTTAGCTTTTTGTAAGCATGAATGATATCAGGAACACAAAGAAGACAGAATGAAATTTATAAGGTACCTGAAACAGCACAGCTGAAAGCAAGAAAAATGAAATTAACTGTGTAAGCTGAAAAGCTTCTATGAAAAATGACTGGAGGACAAGATAGGAAACAAGAACTGGAGGGATAAGACATTCATTTTAAGCCAAACAAGAAACATTACCTCTTCAATTATCAGTGGCTTATTGACGCAATGCGTCCTACTACACAAATTCATTATTATGCAGTAATACAGCATGAATGTTATACAAACAATTCTACAAATGATGTGTCAATCTGCACAACAGGGTTCTGTTTTTATACTCACTACAGCCTACAAAAATACTATATAATGGAATGGACCCAGACTCTCATAATCTCATTATACTCTTCAATTTATATGGACAGGAATAGCCAGATTGTGGAAGCAACAATCACCATAAAGTTACTTAAAGGTAACCTATCATTCAAATAAAATAACCAAAAATAAATACTTTATTGAAAAACTTTGTTTAACCCTTTAAGGACCTCGCTCTTTTTTTTTTTTTTTTTTTTTTTTTCACTTCCCACAATCAAAAATCTATAACTTTTTTTTACATGTAAAGAGCTGTGTGATGGCTTGTTTTCTGAATAACACATTGCACTTCATAGTGATGGTATTTAGTTTTCCACGCCGTATACTGGGAAGCAGGAAAAAAATCAAAATGCAGTGAAATTGGTGAAAAACCGCATTTGCTGCTTTTTCTTGTGGGCTTGGAATTTACGGATTTCACTGTGTGCCCACAAATGTCTACTTTATTCTTTGGGTAGGCGCGATCATGAGGATACCAAATCTGTATAGGTTTTATAATGATTTCATACATTTACAAAAATTTAAAACTTGAGTAGATTTTTTTTTTTATTTTGCCATCTTCTGGCGCTAATAACTTTTTTATACTACGGTGTACAGGTGTACCAAGATGACGATGCCCATGTAATGGACAGGTTAATACCTGCAATCAGTACTAGCACCGATCCCGGGTGTTACCGGTAAGTGTTTTCTGCAATATGCAGCATGCAGCAAAGACTTACCGGCTATAAAGAGGGCTCTGTGAGCCCTTTCCAAGCACCCACAGCCGACATGTGCCATACTATTACAGCGCATGCCCCAACAGGGTTAAGGGATGCCAGTAAAGGAAATGGGAATCCCCACTGATATCAAATGTCTGTGTAAGGTGGTGGGGGTGGGGGGTCAGGCTTCAGTTCTGGGGGCCACTGGGGGTCTCTATTGGGGGGCCTGTATTTCTGCCTGATTTCTTGCAGGCTGGTAAGGAGGAGTCCTCCGATGGCCAATTCTCTACATACCCCTCGCTCTCTACCCTTCCCCAATGTTGTGGTGGGAGGTGTTGCTGCTGTATTGGTGGCGGCTGACTGGAAGTCATTGTCACTGCAGACAGTACTGTGCTGTGCTTCTTGTGGCAGTCCATGGGACCTGTCAGTGCCAGAACAAGCCGTGACTGTTGCATAGCTGGACAGCAGCAGGGGCTGCTGAATCTGCAGGCAGGATGTACCCAATCTTCTTGTCTGGGCTGGTTAGCCATGTGGCGGAGCCGCCTTGTGCCCTTTGGAGTTCTGTGCAGGCAAGAGGAACAGGTCCATCAGTGCGACCTCCAAGGTATGGGTGGGTATGGTACAGTACTTAGTCCCCTCTTGGGACCCTTTTAGGTTGGGCAGTCAGGTTTTAAAAGGCTATGTCGCTGTAAAGAGGTCCCGGGAGCAGGAGCTGAGCAGTATGCGACCTATACCATGTGGTGCTAGGACACGCCCATGAATTTGATGGTTTAATGGTCTGTGATTGGAGTTGTCTCAGATCAAGGACTATTGCCAAGGTCTCTTTTGTGTAAAAGAGCAGAGACCTACGGTTAAAGTACATATTTAAAAGTAATATTAAACAGATGATGGAAGTATTGCCACCGTGAAAACATAGCACAAGGATTTGTAGCTTAAACTTTAGGGAGCATAGGAAATATTTTCATAACTATTGTTATAGAGCTGGGATGTACAACCATGACTGTCAAAACCTTAAATTGTGGCCTGCACTCTGCTGCCCAGTAGAGACTCATGAGTGCTTCTTTCAGTTAAGGAAACGCTCATTAGTCTCTACTGGGCAGCAGGATGCAGGCTACATTTTAAGGTTTTTCAGGAGGCCAGGTAGCAATTAGCATATCTGACAAGTATTCACCACTCCCTGGTCCTCTACTACCTCCTGATGATAGTTGTATGTGCTGGTGTCAGGACCCAGTTCAGAGTGGCAGATGATTGTGTTACCTAGCAACACAGATGAAAAACGTGTGTCATCCGACTTTTTCAACCTTTTCAAACTTCATGGAAGAGCAGAGCTGCCAATATGGCCAAGAGTAGGACCTGCTCTGAGCTTTTCTCAGGAGTACTAGGTTCAAACAGAGATGAGGTATTCTCTGCTGTGTGTATGAGCCCATTGAAATACAAGCCATGAGACAGATACAAAAACCATGGCAGGAAACAACATTCGTGTGCATGAGCGCTGAAACCAATCACTTCATCTGCATTTTGCTTTGACACAACACGTATTCAGAATTTATTAAACTGTAATTATTTTTTTGGACTATTTTTGTTTTTGTTGATGTAATTTACTTATTTTACAAGGAGACAATACTGTCAAAGTGATTTTTTTTATGATAACATTTACATCTAAAGCCTAGTTCTTGAGTGTTATATGATCATCATTTCAGTGAAAGAGATACTAAAAAAGACAATTCTTTCGAATTATAAGATCTGTCATCACTTTTTTTGCGATGTAAACACAATTCTAAAATATGCACAAAATGTAATTGTTTGTTCTTAGAGTTTTATAGTGGCTATTCACCCAGTTTTATTGTAAAGCTTTGCTGAATTAAGAGCTGTTGAAGTCGCACTCTGATATCTTCATTTAGCATTGGGAGCCTTTAAAGGACAAAAGGATACATTTGCATAATTTCCTTTTTAATTTTATTATATATACCATATTTTTCGGACTATAAGGCGCACAAAAAATCTTTTGATTTTCTTAGAAATCAAAGGTGCACCTTATAGTCCAGTGCGCCTTATATTTGAACCATACTTACAGACAACAGCTGCCTTGAACTGTGCACAGGTCTGCCACCTGTTGGTCATTCATCTTTATATTCAGGTGCTCCTTATAGTCTGGTGCGCGTTATAGTCCAGTGTGCCTTATATATGAACCTAGGCATTTTAGCATGCATTTATTGATGGTGCGCCTTATACTCCGGTGCGCCTTATAGTCCGAAAAATACTGAAGTCAAATTTAACAATCTTTACAGTGTACTTTGCTTATGCCTTTTTATTTTCAATATATATACACTCAAACACAAGTACATTTCAAACGCAGATGGCCTTTGTTAAAGCCTTGACAAAGTCCATCTGCGGTTGAAACGCATGTCAGGGAGGCAGGCCAGGTAGTATTTTACCCTGATTTTCATGATCTGCTCACCTGCAATCATGGATTAGTTGCTGTGTCAGCTTTGTGTAGCCACTAAAGGCATGTTGTATAATTTATCATCCTAGTGCAGATGATCCTTTATTCCATGTTTAGACCTGCATGTGCAAATATATAATTTGCAAAATGTAACCTGCTGCATTCATTTACTGTGTTTTATCTCTGAAGGTCTGTCATTATATATTTATACATGTGGTGATATATATTAATATTTTTTTTATAACTGTTGAGCTCTGCTACTTAGTAGTACCTATTATCTCACCTGCGATTCACCATTTTATGTGTGTAAGTTTAGTAATTTTTTATCATAGCTTTCATACATTTTTGTGACTTAAATAGTGATCAGACTGGTTTTCTATCAGTGTTTTCGGTGGTTTGGTATATGGTTTGTTAAGAATAGATTGGAAAATTGATTAGTAGACTAAAGTGAATTAGAGTGACAATTAGGGTGTTAGAGGTTTCCATGGTTAGAAAAGGGTGGATTCTTGAAATGAGATGCATGTGGCAAGAGTTTGTATATAAGTAATATAAATGAGAGGTCGGAATCAAGCACCACCCTAAGACAGAAGGCCTGCTGCCAAAGAGTTACGGTCATTGGTCATTGTTTGATCAGTTAACCCCTTTGGGACTAAGCATATTTTTGCCTCCAAGACGTGGCCCCATTTTTCAAATCTGCCCTGTGTCACTATAAGTGGTTATAGCTTTGGAATGCTACAACATATCCATGGGAGTTTGAGATTGTTTTCTTGACAGACACTGTATTTTAAATTGGTTTACCCCCCCCCCAATCCTGAACCCAGTCCCCGGGGTGTGTGTACGTACTCGTCTCCTAGGGCATGTGCGTCTTGAGTAAAGTTAAAGAGCCAGCGCACCGTTAATTGGCGCTGGCCATTTCCCAGAATTCTATATAAACCTGCGTCTCCCTGCACAACCTGCCGGACCTTCCTGCATTGTGCCCTAGAGAAAGCTGTGTTCCATGCACTTTGCTAGTTTTGTGATTTCCACTTGTGACACCAGTTCCATTTCTGACTACGCTCCTCCGCTGTCTGCCTTGACCTATTGCTACGTCCCCGACTCTAATCTTTTGCTCTAGCCTCCTGCCTGTCCCCAATTCTGCTCGTAACTCGCCTTTGCTGCTACTGCAGACAAAGTTGCACCTGTGGAACGACCTGGTGGTACCACGGCGCAGCAAGTCCAACCCGATTTGCGGCGGGCTCTGGTGAAATTCGGGTGCCACTTAGATTCTGGTCACAGGTGTCGGCTTACATCATGATCTGTGGTGGTCCAGTGGCACCACTACCCCAGAAACCAGACAATGCCATTTTTCACTGGCCTAAGGCTGCATTCACAAGACCGATGCCCGCCGTACCGTAGCACGGCGGGCACACGGCAGCATGCGGGGAGAGGAGGAGGGGGAGAGCGCTGCCTCTCCAAAGGGATATATGGTGCACGGCGCCGTATGCCCTGAAAAAATAGGACATGTCCCACCGCACGCCCATTGCGGTCTATGGGGGACGTATATTGGCCGTATATACGTCGGCCGTATATACGTCCCCCTTGCGGTCGTGTGAATGCAGCCTAAATAATAGCAAGATTAGTAAAATACCCCATTATGGAAGCTATACACCTCAACATATGAAAAATCACTTTTAAGTGTTGTCAAATTATGCAAGCTATCATTTTTAAAAAAATTTTTAATGTGGGCCTATAGGAGCTTATTTTTTTAGCCACATGAGATGCACTTTTCTGGTACACAATTTTGTACAACATTTATTGTATGAAAATTGCTGAAATTTTATTAACTCTTTGTTGGTGGAGGAAATGAAAATCATCAATTTTTAGGAAAATTTGCCTGTTTACTATACCATTAAAATAGTATATTATTTTTATTCTATGGGTCGCCACAATTACGAAAATACCTCATTTAAAAAGATTTTTTTTTTTTTTTCCCAATTTACTGAATAAAAAGTAATTTGTCGAAAACGTTTCAAATTTTTAGCATCACCATCTTTTCATATGCATAACTTTTTTTTTTCGGCTGACAAATCTGGTTAAGGGCTTATTTTATGCGAAAAGCATTGTTCTTTTTAGTGGTCTTATCTTATCTTGTAACATTTTTGAAATCACTTTTTAGAGCATTTTTCAAAGGGTATTAATTTAAAACCTTTTGAAGTGCCTATTTTTTTTTTTTTACGAGGTTCACTATGCAGGTCCAGTAATGATTCAGTTTTTTTTATACAGGTTGCTATGGACACAGTGATACCAAATATGTGGGAGTTTTGGGTATTTTAGCCAAAAAAGAAAAACATTTGGAGAAAATCTTGTTCATTTTAGCATCACCATCTTTTCATATGCATAACTTTTTTATTTTTCAGATGACAAATCAGGTTAAAGTCTTTTGCGCCGCCATCTTGCTGAGGCGATCCGTCACCATGACTGCTTCGTGTTAACCCATTCATTACAATGTGCTATCAGCACATTGTGATGAATGAAGAGCAAAATCCCCATATACTGCCATACTATAGTATGGCAGTATATGATAGGATCGTACAGACAACCTAGGGTTAAAGTACCCTAGGGAGTCTGAAAAAAAGTAAAAATAAAAAAAAGTAAAAAAAAAAATTATAATAAAGAAACATAAAAACTCAAATCCCCCCTTTCTCTAGAACTGATACAAATATAAATAAACAGTAAAAATCATAAACACATTAGGTATCGCTGTGTCCGAAAATGCCCGATCTATCAAAATATAATAACAGTTTTTCACTACGTTTAACTCTGTAGCGGAAAATAGCGCCCAAATTCAAAAATGGCACTTTTTTGTCATTTTTTAAAAAATAACAAAATTCTAAAAAAGTGATCAAAAGGTCGTACAGTCCTAAAAACGATAACATTGTAAATGTCTTCAAAAGCCGCAAATAACAAAACCTCCCAAAGCTCTGTATACCAAAGTATAAAAAGTTATTAGCGCCAGGAGATGGCACAATCCAAAACAATTTTTTCGTACAGAAGGTTTTAATTTTTGTAAATGTATGAAAACATTGTAAAACCTATAGAAATGTGGTATCCCCCTTATCTTACCGACACAAAGAAAAAAAAAGACATGTCATTTGGGGCATACAATGAAATCTGTAAAATCTAAGCCCACAAGCATATGGCAAAAATGTGTAATTTCACTGCATTTGGAATTTTTTCCAGCTTCCAAGTACACGGCATGGAATATTAAATACCACCATTTAAGTGTAATTTGTTACGCAAAAAATAAGCCATAACACAGCTTTGTACAAAAAATAAAAATGTTATAGATTTTTGAAGGTAGGGAGTGAAAAATGAAAAAGCAAAAACAAAAAAGGGCTGCGGCGGGAAGGGGTTAAAATATTGTTTTTAAATATTACATTTTTTAAAATGGACTTTGATTGTAGGTTATGTACTGAACCATATTTGAATAGATATATTAAACATTTGCACGCTTGTAAAAATGATTCACCAACTATGGCCAATAGTGCTAAGAATATTTTTTTTGAAGATTGTAATTGTGCCCTATAATTACAGCAGAATTATTTTGTCATTACCAATTCATAGTCACATGTCTTTGAAGAAATTAAGCTGAATCAGTGTAATTGAATTTTTAATTATACATCATTCAGATTAACTATAAATGGGGATATTTATATTAATTTACTGCAGTTTCCTAGGAGCATAGAGCTCATTTTAATTGTTAATCTATCCCTTCCACTAATTATGTGACTGTTATAAACTACGAATGAAATGTGTGTCACTGTAGCATGCACGATTATTTCCTATCCAGTGAGCACATCCTACTTAGGTAAAATATAAAGCAGGTTGTAGAAATACATTGTAGTGAAAAGTCCCCAAAAGATCATCTCTTTGTGAAGACCACCCACTTATGCAGACAAAAATTCCAGTGTTATATCTTCTATGTATTCTAGCCATTGTTTTAGAAAACCACCTTAAAAAGACCATTTTGTAATTCAATTTTGGATTTTTAGATATCATCAACTGGACATATACATTTATTGTTATTAAAAATTGTACCTTTATAAAGATAAATACCCATAAATGTAGTCATGTAATCGAGATTGTTGTCCTTTGAAACGGCCACCACTGCTGGAGTAATGGCGCAAAGAAACAAACTGTTTTTGGCTAAAAAAATGGCTGGGAGTTGCTGCATGTCCCACAGCTGTCCTGTGGTAATGATTGCTGAATCCAGGTTGTCAGATGCCTCAATAGCATATGCATGCATGTGGGCATATCCAAGGACAGTTGTCTTTAATTTCTAAGGGATCATATGACCACATTTATGGATATTTTATGGGAAATTATCACATGCAATTGAAGAAATGTATGGCAGATGTATTACATTAAATATGTATGCCGATATGGGAATACCCCTTAATTGTACCACTGAAAGTACTAAAGTACTTTAGTTACTTTAAATTGGCATTTGGCACTTTGTGAAAAAGTTTCAGCACTCAGTCCCTAAAAGGTTTGCCATCACTGTCCAAAAGATGAGATTTTTCTTACACATTTTGTGCACATCTCCCCCTGTAAGGCTCCAATTTAAAAATGACCAGTACTGGCAGTAGTCTAGTTTTGGGATTTGATTAATTTGCTCAGACAATAGTTATCCATGCAATTTTCTACTATCCCTGACATTTTTTTCAGACATCTTTAATATAGAAATGTAGTAGCTTTTCAGTTAAGAAAAAATGGTAAGGGTTTGTGCTGTGTGACAACACACAACATCCACACATGTTTATTTATGGTTTTTATTTGTTGGCTGTTGAAAACATTTATGTGCAATATTTTCCACCTTTACAGATAAAGGATGATAATAGAAATCAAGAGGTCGGGAAAAAAAACAGATGCGGATACAAAATGGGAACAAAATTGAAAACAAAATAAATTCATTTTCAAGTGGACACGCATGTGTGAAGTCCTAAAGTGAAGTGGCGCGTACCCTGTTCTGACACAACTTTAGGTGGCAGAAAACAGCTTTATCTTTTTGGTTGTCAGTATAAAACGATCTATCTCGGCACTGCTGAACGAGCTGTATAGTAAATTGTTTATGTGCTATGAGGACATATTTATCTGATACTGTTATGCATAGACAACTTGGAGACATATGGTAGCATAGAGCAACATTATTCTGAAATATAAAATCCAGCTTCAATATGATCTACAATTTCTCACTGTGATTTCTACTTCTGCATCGTATTCGCTCGAAATTCTTTCTCCAATTTATGGGTTTAGGAAAATATATCAGTAATTTTGTTCAGGTTGTAAAAATTGCAAAACATATTTACCCCATGACAGTGTTTATGGTTCTTATACACAGTTCACATGATCTTACTGCACACAAATACAAACAATTCTCTGGATGTTAAGTATTATGTATTTTCCTGTCCACTTGACGTGAGAATTACTTCAAATACAACTTTCTTTTTTATGTTCGTGAATTTTGTGAGCAAATCTACAGACTTGGGAAATAAAATGTAACAGTTTAAACTAATTCATCTGCTGCAGCGATAACTGTACGGTCCACAATATTTCTAAATAAACATAGCAATGCATACAAATTATCATTTAATGACTTGCTTTAAAGTTATTGAAATACAAGGCTAGCTGTGATATAAAGGGTAATCATGCGCGGACAACACAATAGATTAATCATTATCTTACCATAAAACAGTTATCTCTGGAACAGTTCTCTGCCTTGCAGAACGTCCACTGATGTGATGAATATTTCCGTACCTCAGCTCCGCATTTTAATTTCAAATATGCCTCTATGGAAGTATCAACATTTTATTATTATAATGTTTAAAAATAAAGATAATAAAAATGAAAAATGATTGAAATAACACATTTGGCGCAGTTATAAAAACATAAAATTTCTATGTTTAAAACAGCCGGCTGTAAAAGTTGCACGTTGATAGACGTTTCTATTGTGTATGTGTAATGCTAGTTTCTTGATTTGTGACGCTTGCTGTAGTTTTAGGAACAATCATCACACATTGGGGGATATGGGTAATATGATGAAAGAGTAAATTGGGCATTGAAATCCAGCCTTAGCAACATGATTTTTGCTTATAAGACATATTCATAAATATGTTTTGATATCTTTACAATATATAAAACCTTTTAGAAATGTGCACAATATAATATATCTTAAAAAGTTGTGGCATGTATTTTTTATAATTACTTCACAGCAATATTGTATCATTTTATACATCGCCTATATTCTCGTGCGAGTCCTTTTTACTTGTGCCAATACCAGGCATGTAAAAATATGGAAATACTAAAAGATATATTAGGTGGAGTTATCAAAGCTTTTGCAACCAACAAGATTGCAGGTCTCATGATATTTTTATGCGCTCTTCCATCATCTCTTCTGTCCTTGTCCTCAGCACTGCATTGCTACCTGACATGCCGAGTGAAAATACTTTCACTGTCTAGCAGAAAACTTGGTGCCTGACATTATTCTATATTAATTGTATTTTAAGTATGCTGCACAATATACTGCAATATTTCTATACTTCATTACATTGTAGTTTTGATGGTTCTCTATCACAATAGATATACTGGATCAGAAATACACCAGCTCTTAGAATTTTTTATTAGTAAGATTTTTTTCACTGTGGGAAGCGCTGCCCAATTTTTGTCTTGATATGCTTTTATCTCTTGTAAAGCAACATCTGCATTTGGACTGTGCACATGTTGAAGTGAGCTGATTCCCTTTGTTTTTGTTTCTTATATACAGTAAACAGGCCAAGGAGTCTGTTTTCCATTTTTCAAAATTACAACAATGCACAAAAGTCAACAACATCCGCCTCGGGTAAGTATGAGGCACAACCATAAAGTTAGGGTTGATAGGCGCCCTCCTGTGGTGTCCCTTGGCCGACTCACAAACCCTGAGATGCTAAAGTAGCAAATCAACCACTTTGCAGCTACATGGTAATACATACCATATATGTATTATTCTGTACAATAAGTCTAAATCAATATTAACCTCACCTCGAATGACGTACAATAAAAAACACAAAGAACTACCGGTAATATACAATTTTTCCTCAAATACCCTCAAAAAAAGTTCCCTAATATGATACGAAGAAAAAGAACAACTCTTTTTGCAAAAAATAAGCCCTCAACCAGATCTGTCAACAGAAAAATACAGAAGTTATGCCCCTGAAAATTTGTTGATAGTAAAACAAATGGGATTTTCTCCAATATTGGTTTTGAACAGTAAAATTTAGCAAAGGTAAGAAAAAATATATAAATGAGGTATCACCTTAATCGCAGTAAACCAGAATATAAAGATAAAATGTTATTTTAATGTTATGGCGAGCGGTAAAAAAAGTGCTTAAAATCCAAAATAAAAATTGATGATTTTGTTTGTGTCCCCATTGAAATAGTTGATAAAATCTCATGAATAAGCTATAGACCCCCAAAATGAATTATCTATACATTGTATCTCATCCCCCAAAAAATAAGCCCTCATATATTCAAATTACAAAAAAAAAATGAAAATTTTATAGCCTGTACAATGTGACAATACAAATTTGCTCTGAATAGCGCTGCTTTCATTCTATGTCCGGCCGTGCACCCATACAGCAGGATACCACCACATATGGGGTATCATTACACTCGGTAGAACTTTGGCATCCAACTTTGCAGAGCATTTTATCATTTTATATATTATGAAAGTGTAATTTTGTGAAATCGTACTTCCATTTTGTTTTAACCCATGTGAAACACTTAATGGGTTAATAGACTTACTAGAAGTTGTTTTACATACATTGAGGAGTGTTGCTTCTATAGAGGGGTAATTTATGGGGTTTTACTATTATTTAGGCCTCTAAGTCACCTGAGTTGTCCCTCAAAATGTGAGTTTTGGCAATTTTAATGAAAATTGGAAAAATCGCACCTAAAGTTCTAAGCCTCATAACATCCTAGAAAAATGAGACAAAATATCAATCCAACATAAAGAAGACATAAACCAAACTTTTGCCAAATTTTATTTTTCTTTGAGAATGAAGCGCAAAAATTCTCACTTAAATTTTACAACTAACATGAAGTGCAATGTGTCACGAGAAAACTATCTCAAAATCACCTGTACCTGGAGTCTGGTCATGAAGCTGAAAACAAGCGTTGGTGATAAGGGGTTAATACACTTTAAGTCACGTGTCATATACTTACACAGAGCTAGGCCACTTTTACATGATCAGTATTTGTAAGCCAAATCCAGAAGTGGGTGCAAACATGGAAAAGATACAAATCTTACAATTATATCTTTCCTTTGTGAAAGTTCCACTTGTGTTGGCTTCCAATTATTGATGGGAATTGCTGATCAAATAGTGTTAGTGTGAATGTGCCCTTAATGAGGACCTGCAACAAAGTACAAAATAATGGGGGTCATTTACTAAGGGGCCGAATTGCGTTTTTCCGGTGGGTTACCGGAATTTTTTCGTTTTGCGCCGATTTTCCCTGAATTGTCCCGGGTTTTTGGCGCACGCGATCGGATTGTGGCCCCTCAGCGCCGGCATGCATGTGATGGAAATCGGGGGGTGTGGGCGTACGAAAACCCGACGGATTCGGAGAAACAGCCGCATTAAAAAAAAAAAAGTGTCGCTTGACACGGGCTTACCTGCACCCGGCCTGTCTTGGTGAACTTCAGTGCACTCCGATGGAAATCAGTGCAGCAGCGACACCTAGTGGACATCGGGGGAACTACCTTAGTGAATCGCTGGCAGACCCGAATCCTCCACACAGAACGCACTGCTGGATCGCGAATGGACCGGGTAAGTAAATCTGCCCCAATAAGTCACCACCCCTTTGTCCATGAACTGATTTATATATAAACTGGACCATATCTTTTGAATGAATTAATTAAACAAGGCACTTTATCATTAAAAAAAAGTTTGGAATAAATACTATAAAAGGCATGGTATGTCAATCCTTTATTGAAATAGTCCACGGTACTAATTCAAGCCATCCAAATACTTTGGACACAGATTACTTCACTAATAGACACGTTATGGATGTAGCCACATGTCTTAGAATTGCAGGGACAATATTCCTGGTGGATAAACCTCAAGGACATGCTCTAGCAGCATTGGATGATGTGTAATTTCAGTTACTATACTTCAAAGATCAATTATTTATTGTTATCATTTTTATTATAGATGCACTGGTTGGACTATTCTATATTTCTGTTGTGTGCTTGTGTTGTTCTTCTTACACCCACCAAAGTGTATTTTACATAAGAATCTCTAATCATAGTTGCAACAAGGAAGTTTTCAAGCAGCACTAATCAAACATAGAGGAGCAAGTACAAAATGGGTTCTTGTCTATTAGGCTGGGCGTCGGGTGCTTCACACAAAAGTCCAATGAAATGAGCAGCACACCACAGATGAAAGGTGAAAAAATACCTCATTACAAAGTTGCATTTCATGTGTCAAAGAAGTTGCATTACGGAAATAGTTTGGTCCTGTTCAACTGGATGTTAAAGAGGCATTCCCACAAAGACAAGTTTATTATATGTACTCAGGATAACAAACTAACACATTCTCTAATTCACTGTTATTAACAAAAATACAGCATTTCACAGATATAAGTCCAATCTGTCTCTATCAGTCCTGGTGTACACAATTTCAGTTGGCCCTAGACATGACCCTGTTACTTCTGACTTTAGGGTCAGGCCACCATCTTGGATTTTGCTGTGCATTTGTCTTTCTCTCTCTGCTGTGTGCCTGTAGCCACGCCCCCTGCACAAGCTCAGAGACACTCACTGATTCACTCCCAGCCTGGAGATTGTGAGGAGAGATGAGCTGCAAACTACAAACTACAAGCAGATAAGTGATCTGGGAGAAGGGGGAGGCAGGCACATATCTGTGAGATGTAGCAGTGCTCATAGTGTGTAATAGGCATCTCATTGATCTCATGCATCTCTCATCTGTCTCATCTCTTTTTCTATGTGTCAGTGTCTTAGTACATTGTGAGCCATCTGAAAGTGTGTATACACCTGTACCCTGATAATCTAACCACATTGTCACACCACAGAACTAGATGGGCCATAATGTGTCTGCTTAGAGAGTCCCTGGGATTTTGCACTGAGAAGCCGAGTAACCACTGAGTAACATTTTAAAGTAAGGGGTTAAAATGATCTATGTTGTGTTAATATCACTAGGGGGTTGAGATGTGGGAATTTTCTTTCATGGAAAAACCCCTTTAATTCAGTTGTACATTACTGCAAGCTTTGTTCAGGATCTGTGATTTCATGCCCGGGAATGCTTCAACAAGAATTCACTTTTCATCATTTTCTCTTGTTCCGTTCTCTCTTGTATCTAAGTTGTGATGTAAATTGCCTGTTCTCATTTTATGATTACTGGTGTGTAAAAGAAATAGAGTTTTCATCAATGGGGTACACCAAGACAATAATACACATTGCATTCTACACCACCATATTCATCCTTATCTCTTAGAAGTTGTTGTTTTAATTTCAATTATGGATTTCTGTTGATGAATGAAGCTGTTTGTTTTCTTAAAGGAAACTAAATGAAGGCAGAGTTGAAGCATTCAGTCGTGCAGAAATTAAGCATGTTGTTTCCAAGGTAAGCATGCAGCTGTCTTGCTGTCACTTAATGTTTAAAAAGACAAGTCTAATAAAATGTCTACCTAAAATGCCTGACAGAATAATCCTTAGCAAACTAATGAAATTTGTCAGAATTCAAAAACCAAGCATATACTGCAGTATTTTGTGTTGCTTCTGGCTAACAGGAAATCAAAAGTCCTTACCATCTGCGGAAAGATATGTTTCTGATTTTAGACTGGGGAGTTGTTAACATATCAGATGTAATTATGTCTCACTTTTACTTTTTGTAACTTGGAATTAATAGTTACACGAACTTAGTGTAAGGGGAATTATGCAAATGCATGAGAAGCCTGCATAAACATTTAATACGGTATGTTGGTATCTTGGTAGATAGTTACGTTTTATTCCAGGGAAATGTGCTTGCTGTAAGCATGCAGCTAGCAATAAATAATTTCATTATAGATTTAATTTACTCCTCAGTGAATTTAGTGATTCACAGAAAAATCAAATGTTTGGGATGAATATCTACCCCGGGTGAATGGAACTAATCTAATTTCATGTGCGATATGGAGGCGCTCAAGAAAAGTAACAGTGGTATTTACATTCACAGAGTCATATTCTGTGGAAATGCCAGGACAAATTAATTTTAATGGTTAATTTGAGTTTGGGTAATTTCATCTTTATACAGAATGCATAACCTTTACTTTGCTTTTAGGGTCACAGCATGAACATTTCTCATGATGCAATGGTTGTTTCATGTTTTTATTACCAAACAATTAATGGCATTTAAGAATACTACTGAGCAAGGCTATATGCACACATCCGCAGCAGCAGGCATGTGTGAGCCACAAGCTTGGGGAGAGAGGAAAGGTGAGAGATTCTCACCCCCCCCCCCCTCTATACGGAGCTTGGCCGCATGTCTCAAGCACATTGTGATGAGATACAATGGGCCACATTTACTAAAGCCCCTGTGCCAGTTTTCTGTTGGACTTTGCCTGTTCTTTTATGTGAAAACTGCTTGACTAATTCATTTTGCGACTGCTCTATACCCAACGCAAAACAACATTCTGCACTAAAAGGGGCAATCATTTTTCATGATGAATTGGTGGTTTCATTTTTTTTATTTACAAACAATTAATGGCATTTAAGAATACCACTGAGTAAGGCTACATGCACACATCCGCAGCAGCAGACATGTGTGAGCCACAAGTCTGGGGAGAGAGGAAAGGTGAGAGCTCCTCAACCCTCTCCTTTCCATATGGAGCTGAGCAGGCGCGCTGCAAAGCCGGGCAGGAATAGGACCTGCTCTATTTTTCCCGGTGTGGACGCATGGCTCAGGCACAGGTGTGGTGAGACACAATGGCCCACATTTACTAAAGCGCCAGTTTTCTGTTGGACTTTGCCTGTTCTTTTATGTGAAAACTGCTTACACATGTATTAAAGAAGAGTCTGCGCCTCATATGAACTTTTAGATGCTGTAGCTTCAAATTATCTCTCTGCTTTACTAACATCTAGCCATGATCAATAAATGTCACTATCCTGTGGCTGGCTTAACAACACACAGTGGTTCTAGACATTGCCTATGTGATACAGCACTAGGCAAGTAGTTGGTGTCTACTTACTGCAATCACGTAGTATTGTAACTTTACTCACATTGGGTGAGATTTACTAGTGCTTTTAAGCCAGATATAGAAGCACTGAAATAATCACCATTTCTTGCTATGCTCAATTTTTTGGCGACTAAGGCATGAAGGGACACAGCCAGTGGCAGAGTATGCCAGCGCCATAAACTTAAGTATTAACACTACTGGTCTTCTTCTTCATACTTTTACATCCTCAATTTAGAGAATTTAGTATTCTGTGACACCTTGTATGATATATGTATATTATAGACCTCTTTCTATGGAACACCTGATATTTGCTTTTCTTGGTGTTATGTTTAATCAGTTTTTGAACATGGCGATGGTGGGTTGCAGGATCTTATATGATTGCAGTCTGTAAGTTTCATTGTTTTAATTATTTTTTAACATTTGGCATCTTATATCTTCCCTATCTGTTAATAAAGGATAGTAAACCCTTTTTCACATATGAATGCACAAGATTATTTTACATCTTCTATAATTTTGAGCCTAATTATGGATCATTTTGTGAAAATAGATCAAGTTGGTAGTAAATTTTGCCATTTATCAGTTATAGCTCTTGTTGAAAGTTACTGGTGTATAATGACATATTGGGTTTTATTGTTTGAATTCGTATATTTATGTAAGTATCCAATCTCTAAAAAGCAAGATTACAAGATGCCGTGTTTTTTAATGGCATCATGCATATGTCCTATATTCTGTATGTATATGCCAGAACATAGTGGCCTATATAATATTATTATTATTCCTAATGCATGGTAACTATGATTTTTCTTTTGTACCCATTTGTGCTGTCCTGTTGTCAACATTAAACATCACTTGTTCAATTGGTTTTCTTAGTCTTGTCTTGTTGCTTTGTCTGAATAAATCACTGCTTTGGTCCTTGGAATTCATATAAAATATTCAAACTTGTGCATTGTTGGATCCCAAAGAGAGCCTTATTTTAATTGCTAGAGATCAAACTGTTCCAGACCATTGCAGCCATAAAGAAGAATAAAGTTTTTTCATTCATGACAAAGACCTGCCACCCAATTTGTGTCTACAAAGTGCTGAGTAAATAGTCTGTATGCTCAAAATAAGTAATTGATACAAAAATTTGTGTTCGATTGTTTGAAAATTAAATCTGCCTGAAATAGGAACACTTAAAATCTAACTTTTATTACCATATTAAAATTCGAAGGCCACTCTTCAGTAAACTGAATGTTTATTCAGGCTATCCAGTGTGTATCTCAGATCAAGGGTTGTTTAGTCCGTAACTACACACTGAAATAAAGTGCTTTTAAATAGTGTTATCTAATCCACCATGTGCGGCAACCAGCGTTATCTCTGTAAAGATAGCTTCTAAAATAACGCTCCTCTTTGATGCCTATGCACACAGTGGACCAAGGTGCTAATATAAAGTGAAAGTAGTGCTGAAGATAAAGTGCTACATTCCACTCCCGTTTCAGATCATAGCACTCTGCCGAGTATTATTCATTGGATGCTAATTATGCCTTGGTTGGTCAGCATTCCTAATCTGCCTAACACACTCTACGCCTGACACGTTTCTACAATCCCATTGTGTGGGTATCGTGTCATCAGAGGCATGTAAACATATGAAAGGATGTAAATACAAGAGCGACTGCACATCACATTGTTCTCTCATGTGCAGCCGCCTGAAAGTTCTCGGCGAGCGCACACTGAGAATATAAAGGGAACCACCCGCCCAGAGGGCGGTCCTCGACAGCCGCCTAACCAATCCGGATCAAGGGGGCGTTCCCAGAGAAGAGGGCTCGTACCTCAGAAGACCAATCGCGCTGCTTCCAGGTACAAAGCACGGCATATACAGGACCTCACAATGAGTCCAAATATGCCGAGTGGAGAATCCAACGTATCAGGAACAATGTCCTCTACCATACCAAAACCACAATCGTGTAGTTGGGGCTCGGACATAAAATATGTTAGTCCCGACATCCTCCTATCATAATTCATATACATAACGGGGGATCGTATTGCGGCGTTACCATTATGCCTAAACGACAGAGCAATAAGTAGAAAGAATATCTGCCAAAAGCAGAGTCTCCAAGGATAAGAGAAGAACAGAACAAGTAAATTCGGGGTACTATACATACCCACAGCAGGACAGATAGGGCACCTCAGATATAAATATCGAGCCCCATATATTGCAAAGGGATGCACAAAGCCAAACTTGAATATTAAACGATTCCGAGGTCAATGTATGTACCCATAGTCTGTATGGTCGATAATAAAAGTGGAGGACGCTCATGCTTGTCAGGAGAAAAAAATATCCTCTCTACTGTCCATCTGGGGCCTGTTCAAACTTGTGTTTGTGTCCTCAAGTGACTACTACTCCCAACACCTCCTAACAGCTAGATCAGAATGGCCAAGGTTGTTGGGAAGTTTGTCAAAACAACTGTCCTGCTTCCTTTAGTCCAATAATGTGCACCTTCTCATAGTCTATATCTATGAGGTAATTGTAGAGGGATGTCTGACAATTAACGATCTTACACCAAAAGGTACGATACACAAAATGTATCTCCTCTGCCTTTAAAGGGAACCTGTCACCAGGAGACCCATTTTTAGCACTCCCCCAGTCCCCACAGAGCATAGTACATACACTGCCAAAGTGTTTTTGTATTAAAAATAGGTTTTACAGAAAAAAAAGATATGTTATATTGTACCTTTCATTAGTATCTGCTTTGTGACTAGGCAGTTGCCTTTTGGGAGGGGCTGGAAAGGAGCAGTTTCCCCCCCACACTTTGGGAACAGCTTCCCCATGTGACCTTTTCAAATATGTGAAAACACCCATCACTGGGCTTAGTGACGCCCCCTGCTCCTCTACAGCCAATCCCGAGTGTTGGGAGTTATCCATATATTTGAAAAGGTCACATGTTTCCCAAGGGTGGGGGGAAACTGCTCCTTTCCAGCTCCTCCCAAAAGGCAACTGCCTAGTCACACAGCAGATGCTAATGAAAGGTACAATATAACATATCTTTTTTTCTGTAAAACCTATTTTTTATACAAAAACACTTTGGCAGTGTATGTACTATGCTCTGTGGGGACTGGGGGAGTGCTAAAATGGGTCTCCTGGTGACAGGTTCCCTTTAAATAAGGCAGTAGAGACATCTATTTTTTCACTTTCTTGTAGCAAAGCACAGGGGTCTAATCCGACCACAGCTGTAATTGTTTACACATTTTCCTGAGACAAAACTGCATGTCAAGTTCTGGAACAAAATAATTATTTCATAAATATAAATGAGTGTGTAAACCTCCCAGATAGAAAGTAAGATGTAATGTATATGCAGAAAATGTTGCTATTCTCCAAACTATGACTTTAACATAACAAGGAAAGTAAATACCACCAAGTAACACCTATAGCAGCACCCACTGCACTACAGCACAAGGAATACACGCTATACTCCACCAGATTTTTGTGTTATGGCGTAAACATGTGTCACTAGTTTATCAATGAATTAACGCATTAAAGGGTTATTCCCACCTAGACTAGATTCTTACACATACTCAGGATAATATAATAACACATTTACAAATTCAGTTTTATTAACAAAAATACAGCATATCACAGATGCAATTCCAACCTGTCTCTATCTTCTCATGAATTTCTCATGTCTACGTGCTGCAGTGCTCTCTGCCTCCTACCCCTCCTCTCTGCCGGTAAACAGCATGCAGAGTTTTACTCTACTAGCTACAGACAAGATAAGGTCTTTATTTGGGAGTGAGGCATAGCAGATCTGACTCTGTGTGTTTTATAGGTAAGTTAGCAGAGCTGAGAGTGTGATTGCATTTTATTTCATAAAGCTCATTGTCTCTCATTTCTGATCTTCCTCATCTCTCTTCCTTCTTTGGCAGATGCTAGTAGAATGTTTAGAAGCTAAATAAAAGTATAGATAAACCTGTACCCTGATTATCTATGCGCATTGTCAGCACATTTCATTTCATAGCACAGACGAATCATAATGGGGCACATTTACTTATCCAGTCCATTCGCGATCCAGCGACGGTTCTCCGACGCTGATTCGGGTCTTCCGGCGATTCACTAAGGTAGTGCCCCCGATGTCCATCAGGTATCGCTGCTGAGCTGAAGTCTGCCGAGGTCCGCCGGAGTTCACCAAGCTAGGTTGGGTGCAGGTAAGTGATACATTTTTTTTTTTAAATACGGCAATTTTTCTGAATCCGTCGGGTTTTACGACGGCCACGCCCCCCCCCCCCCCCGATTTCCGCCGCGTGCATCACGGCGCTGATGCACCACAATCCGATTGTGTGCGCCAAAGCCCCGGGGCAAATTTAGGGAAAACCGGTAATATTTGGGAAACACATCGGAAAACCGCGATTCGGGCCCTTAGTAAATGACCCCCAATGTGTCTGCTTAGAGAGTCCCTGCTCATACTGTAGAATTTTACAATGACCATCACTTCTAGGAGTTAAAGGAGCTAAACAGCTATACAAGCCTTATAATTGTAGAGTAAGGGGGTTAAAAATGATTTTCTTTGTTGTAACATCACTGAGGGATTAAAATTTGAGAACTTTTTCACATACATATAAGTCAGAGCCTCAATTAGAGGGGGAAACAACCCCCTGTCTGGGATGATCAGACCAAGTAGCTCTGATTAATACCTGCAGACCTGGAAATCATGTGACCATTGGGTCATCAAAGGACGTTGCTGTAGCTGCATCTGCTGACATCTAAAGTCAGCAGGTGGTCCGAGACGAGCTAATGTGAATGTAGCTATCCTCTGTTTTTGCATGTGGTTGTACTATGTTTGTAATCATATATACTTTTATTGTTCTATTCCATTCTATTTGTAATTTATTTCTGTTATCTTCTGTGCTTGAGATTGGGACCGCTGTGATCTGAGAATCAGTTACAATCTGTGACAATTGTATGCTTATGTACCCATTGGGCCACATTTACCATGTGCAGTTTGCCTGTGCATAGTGCAGAGTACGCCAGATACAAGATTTCTGGTGCAAATTCTTCATAAATTTGGGTCCCCGGGTCTGGCACACATTTTATATCAACTAAAAGTAGGTCTAAAGTAGGAACTGACAGTCTTATACTGCACCAGAATTCATCATCATAGTAATTAATCTGGCGCAGCAAAAGGCTAGTGTTTTCCAGCTATAGACTGCGGGAACCTGAGAATCATTGTTAAATCCCCCCAGGACATACAACACAATTCTATCGGACTTTGCATGTTAAATCTGGTGCATGGACTGACTGAGCACCGGAACACCCCCTAATTTGTGTCGCACAAAGACTAGTACAACTGCGCCCCATAAGGGTCACATGTACGACAAATGTGGTGCAGACACTTCTTAAATACCTGTGCAAGCAGTTTTCACTTGAAAGAATGTGTAAAGTTCAACAGAAAACTGGCGCACAGCCCTTAGTAAATCTACTCCATTGTGTTTGAATGATGTAGCACGGAAATTGAAGGAAGAAGGATCACTTTGTTGTATCTGATACAAATTGTTATTTTTTTTATACTTATAAAAAATAACTAATAAGTATTGATAAAGATCCAAGTGAGACAAACCTTTGCAATGCTGAGTACATAAAAGAAGTAACTATTTGCACCAGATATAATTGGGTACAAAGGGGGGGGGCTGTATATAAAAAAGAGGTGGTCTGTATATATTGAAAGGAGGGCTGTATATAATGCAAAAGGGGGCTGTACATAATAGAAACAGGGGGTCTATATAGAATAGAAAATGGGGCTGTATATATATCAGGCAGCAAATACCCTACAATCGCCCTTGTCTATTCCTCTATTTTTATAACAGTGCTGTATAAATGTGATCTCTTTTTAAAAAGATATAAAAAAGTGTTGCTAGATCAGTGAACTACATAGAGGTGCTATAATAGGGGACTTAGAAGATCTGTGATATGACTTGCTGTATTCTTTGTGTGTGTTTGGTCACCTCTTTCAAAAGGAAATAGGTTTTGAGTGGATTCTCCAGAGAAGCATCTACTGAAAAATATATCTTTTTGTGCCTCAGTAGGTTAGTACCAACCCATTTGTGGATTATGAGGTTTGTCTCTTTCTTACCATTAGTTTGCTCTGTTCAATGTTGTAAGCTCTGTTAATAGTCCACAGTCTGGAGTATTGATGCGTTCATGGGAAGGGGTTGTCAATTGTTAAAGGTTAGTTGTGAAGCTGTATATCCACTACCTAATGTGTCCCATCTTTCCATTCCCTAAAAGATGTGCGGCAAAGTATGAAGTCTTTAAATGTGCACCTATGTATCTAGAAATATAGGAGCACATTTACTAAGAACAGTGCAGTCTGAACTATGTGCAGTTTGCCTGTGTAGTGTGCAGAGTGCGCCAGATTCAGGATTTCTGGAGCTACTTCTTCATGAATCTGGTGCTCCTTGCACTGCCCCGACAGAGTGCACCACTTTTTTTGGTGCACCTGTAACATAGAGCTTGCAATACAATTCTGTTGGACTTTGCATGATAAATCTGGCGCACAGTCCGACTTGGCACCAGAACAGCCCCAAATTTGTTTTGCATGATGCCTAGTGTAGCTGCGCCACAAAGGATCGCATGCAACACAATTGTGGTGCAGGCACTTCTTAATTACCCTTGCCAGCAGTTTCCACCTAGAAAAACGTGCAAAGTCTGACTGAAAACCGACACAAAGCCTTTAGTAAATGTGCCCTGATTTCTTCAGGAGACATGGGGGGGGGGGGATTTAACAATGTGTCTCAGGTTCCGCCATTCTCTAGATGGATAAATCACTAGTCTTTAGCTGCGCCAGATTTATCATTGTGATGATGAATTCTAATGCAGTACAAGACTGTAGGTTCCTAGTTTAGACTTACTTTCAGTTGGTCTAAACTGTGCACCAGAATTTTGTGTGCACAGATGATTTTCCCAAGCCACTCCCATTTCTCACAAGGTCACTTCCGTTTCCAGAAGGCCACGTCCCCTTAATTGGACAAGTCGGGAAAGTGCTGGAAAAAAGATCTAAAAGCCTTGATAACTGTGGTACAAAGCAAGACAGTGTTTTTGGCGCTAAACCACCGGAATTGTGGTGCAAGTGCGTTTATAAATCCCCCCATGAAGTCTTTAAATCTTTGTATGTGTCAGGAGAAAGTAATCAGACGAAAACTCTTCAACAATATATTTTTAAGTATAGTATGGGGTTTTGTTGACAGCTTATCAATTTTCATTTAGTTGAAAGTTTTGTAAAAGTAATAGCATTGCATTTACAAGAAGAAGCGACTGTTTATTTCTTTGAGTTCTTTCTAGTTTGTTACAAGTGGAGTGAAATTAGATTGAATCGAGAACAGAATTTGCCATTACCATTAGTGCAAATTACTTTCTCATTTGGATCTTTAGTCTGCTATGCCTTAAAAAGAACAGTATAAGCATAATGGTATAATTCTACATAGAGATTAAGGCATCCATAAAACAGTTGGATTCCAATAGACAGTTCAATTGGTCGTGAATGTAGAAATTACAGATGTATATTTATTAGCTTTAAATAGATTCTTTTACCTTGTGTTCTGTATATGCTTTATTGTTATATCCTATAGTTAGAAATTAGCATAGTTCTGAGACTTGTTTATGCATGCAGATTTATGCTGTTTGTTACCATGGATAATATTTTTGAGACTTTTTTAGGGACAAGCTCTCCGACTGTTTTACACATGCAAATACTTTAGAGAATAAGACACTGCTTATTACATAATCTGTGGAAAATGTGATGAAAGGAATAAGGTACTAAATAACAAGTTAACAGATCTTCAAAATAGATTTAGGCTATCCAATGTACCTATTGGTGGTTTCCCAAAGAAAGATATTGACATAGCTTTGGAAACACTCTTGTGTAAGTGGTTCTGGAAATTTTTTAGAGTTGTAGGACTTGTACCCCGTGCCTGGAAAGTGTCCACCCCTGGAAGCCTTACCAAAGCCATTATTGCTAAATTGTTGTGTTAAGGTAAACCTAGCTGATACATCCAATCCTGTCATTTCTACTTGTCTTATTTTCCTAAAAGCATTGTAACAGAGAATACATTTATGATGCCGCTGGCATTGTGGACCGCAGCCAAAACATTGAGGCTAAAGGAATGTGGGTGTGATGCAAATGTGCGACGGCAGGGAAACTCTCCAATCAAGATCTTGGAACCTGATTTGTTATGATTTGAATGCTCCTCCTTTTTCTGCTTTTCTCTTGCTTTTCTATATAGACTGATAGAACAAATAAAGCTTGCACAGTGCTGATTTTTGCCCAGGGCAATAGCATTAGCGAGACTTGCATCAGCTGTTGTCTGAATCATTTTCTTACGACTGTGCACAAATGCATTTAAAACTGATTTGAAACACAACAATTGACGCACTATAAAGAGGATATATTAAATCCTTCTCTAACAGTTGGGTTCTCGGAGCCAGGATGTCAGATTTCCAGATTATGCAAGGAAAGCACAGCTAAAGCAAATTAGATTCCGAGAGGTGTAAAAATGTTTGGAGGAAGCAGGAATAAAGTTTTCTTTATTGTTCTCTGCAAACATATGTATTATATGCAAAGAAAAGGCTTTCTGTAACATATCTGTGGAATGCATCTGAGGCGTTGATTGTGTCACTGTGTTTCACTCTAACTTTGCTGTGTGAACACTGGCTTATGCTGGCTGGCTGCCCAGGGGTGCTGGACAGCATGTCTGCATTTTACACAGCATGTTGGGCAGTGGTTAGTATTTATTCATTTTTGGCTTTGGACGTGGCTTGTCTGTAGAAGTGACACTTTTTGCACATGTTATGTTTGAGTTTACCGTATATAAAATGATGCTGTGATAATGTAAATAATATTGATTCTTAGTATTATACATGTGTGATTTTTGATAGTGTTAGCACTTGCACTTTAAAGGGAATCTTTACAAGCCAGTATATTGTATCCATGTATATTGTTTGTTATTTTCCACGGCTCTGATATGGTGGTTTTGGGCATTGGATTTCTTTAACATTTATTAACATAGAGCCTGTACATGGAAATATTTTTTCATTGTGCTTATGTATGTCTCACTGTCCATGGTTCTTGTATGCTTTTATATGATGTTTTTATCTGGGGTATTTTTTTATCTCAATTGCTGTCTGTAATTAATAAATATTGATCTATGACATCTTGTTGTTTTGTATCAATGTTTTTATAGGTTATATGATTTATAGGTTATATGTTCGGTTTAGGCATAAAAAATCTTGATATCATGAAGTTATTTGATCATTGTATTGATTTGTGTTGGTTTATATTAACACTAGTTTATGCTTGTTGGCTGCCTTGACTTTTTCTACACCATACCTGTACAGTCTCCTTCATGCTCTGGTTCTTTAGTAGTTAACCTGGGGGATTTATTATGTGCTGGCATATGAAGAAGTTCTCCAGTGGCACCAGATACATCAGGAGGCCATGGCTGGGCTTCACAGTTCAAAATTTTACACCCAGCCCTACCAAGAAGTCAAGAAAGTTTGCAGACTCACTCCACCCCCGGCCTTGCCCCCTTTAGGCCTCTCATTTCAGAACACATGCATTCTTAGCCAAAAAAAAATGTGCATGTTTATGAAAATTTAAATATAATTTCTGGGGTTCAGATTAAAGAGTAGCCTTTAATGAAACACCAGGTAGCTTTTTCTTCAGATGAAAAAAATAGTTGTTTTTATTTTTGGAATAAGACAAAACAGCAAAAATGTTAAAAAAAACTGCAAAGGCTTGCTCCAGCCAGCAAAAAAATACAGTCCTTACTATGAGACTGAGTCCATATTATAAAGCACAGTCTTTACTTTAACCCCCACTGGGTTAGGCTGCATGCACACAATGAATGCTCACATACTGTAGTACGGCAGGCATACATCGGCAGCGGGAGAACACTCACCCCCGCCCCTCTCCATAGCTTAAAACATAGAGTCCGGCGCTGTATTCCGTCGAAAGGTAGGACATGCCCTATCTTTCTACAGGCTACGGAACAGTGCCGCTGTTGTACTGCTCCTGCACAGCGCCGTGAGCCATGAGGCCATTGCGATGTGAATGTAGCCATTCGTGTGAATGTAGCCATAGGCGCACCTTTTCTGTCCTCAGGTTTTCACTCTCAGGTAGGGTACCACACCAACTGTCATCTGTCACTACTGGCCAGGGCTTACAAACCCTATGTACAGGGTTTGTAAGCCCTGGCCTGGAATGTGGGAGTAACCATCACACCTAGCTCCTGCTCCAGAAAAAACGGTATATATACAATTTGAAGAAAGGTGCTGCCATGGAGAAATAATTTTTTATGTATGAATTTCTATTCTTGTACAGAAGATTAACGGGTGATATCAATCATTAATAAGTATATAATACCGGTTTGTTCTGTATTAATATAAATAATTGAGTTACTTGTATCCTTTTTAGGCCAATGCTAAAAATATAAAGGCGAGTATTATATAGTGGCATGTTTTCAGGATAAAATACAGTAGGCCTTTTTTCTGCTGTTATACAACCATATTACCATTGTATACTCAAATGTATAAGAGCAGTATTATTACTGTATAAGAGCATTATTACTACATCAAAATCACTTGTCTAGAATGAGGACATCCCTCTAATCGTAACTATAATATTTCGTAATAGGCGCTTATTTAAATGAGAACATAAATATGTTTCTTTATATTTTATTCTGACAAAATGATGCATTGAAAAAACAAGCTCTACTTTATATGGCTTATTCTTGACCCCAAAGTGCTGTTTCCCAATGGACTTAGAACTGATATAACTTTGTTCTAATACCATCAGCTCTTCCCTATCTGCAGATTGATGCAGGTAAACACATCAGATTGACAGTGCACAAAGTGAAAGGTTCTCTACACATCTATTTTTAACTTCTAGCGGGAAGAACCATGAAAATGATTGGAATGTTATGAAGGGCATTCACTACATAGATGGGCAGTTAAAGACAATTGTGGATTTCTGATAAAGTTAATGGTGTTAATGGTGACTATGATAGAAAGGTGTAAGAAAACAGAATGCATCACAGCATGCAAAATATGATATCGCATAGCATTAACCACAACTGAACAATGGGGCACATTTTCTAAGATTGTCGGAAACTGCACTAAAAGTGCTCTGCCTGTGTATAATGCTGCACCAGATTCATTAAGAATGTGCACCATATATCATGAATCTATCACTTCCCTGCAGTGGCCCGACAGAGTGTACCAACTTTTTTGTGTTGCACCTTTAACATAGGTCTGACTGAGTGCTGGAACATGCACTACTTTGTGTTGCATGGTGACTAGCGCAGCTGCACCACAAAAGGGTTGCGTGCCGCACAATAACGGCGTGGACACTTTTGAAATACCTGTGCAAGCCATTTACACCTAAAAGAACGTGCAAAGTCCGACAGAAAACAGGTGCAAAGCCCTTAGTATATGTGCCCCAATATGTTTATGGCTAAACCCGGATGAACCAACCTGAGGGTTCATATTTTTAAATGATTGGGTCTGTACAAGATAGGTTCTGTAGATTTGTTCTTAAGTTAAATTTGTATGTAAGTCGGAACTGTATATTTTATAATTGTAACCCCAGCGAAATTTTGTTTGGTCTCTGACAAATGGGTTTCTAAAAATGTTGGATTGCCATCAGAATCAGGGTTAACAATAAAGCTGAATTGCAGAAACCTTTCATAACTGCTATAGCTGTTTATTGTAGCCTAAGGCAAAAGTACAGTAAATTACCAACATCCAGAGGTCTGTTTGTAACTAGGGGCCGTCTGTTAATCTGGTGTTTTTAAGTAGGGACCGCCTATATAGGTATTAATACCCAGCAATTCTTTACTTTTCATCTGTTTGGCATCCGCTTTTCATGGATACTCATAAATTGCAGTCTATGAGTGATCCATGAAAAATGGTTCATACTAGGATATGCACACCTTTTAGAATAATGGACATGTGCATTTATATATTAAAAAGTATTGCATTTACTGCATTCATGTTCATGACAGTTCCCAAAAATTGGAATAGTAGAATAGTACATTTTATGTACACACAATGGAGCTTATTTACTAAGGGTCCGTGGACGCACTTTCGTCAGACTTTCCGACGTTTTCAGGTTTTAAACGGCTGTGACAGGTATTTAACAAATTGCGCACTTACACCAGGAAGAAGGTGAACTCCAGCAGACCTGAGTTGGGAAGCGACACATGCAGGATATCGGGCACACGATCTTAGTGAATCGCAGCAGAGTGCATGATCGTCTGACAATGCACTTTCTGTGAACTCCTCTGGACGGGTAAGTAAATGTGCCCTTGTAAGTAACATACAAGTGTTATTGTGCCCTTCTCCCTTACACTTTACTAATTCAACTTTCTACAAAACAATAATACAACTCTTTAGAGGAGATTTATCAGAAGTGTCTGATAGTAAAACTGTTCTAGTTGCTCATGGCAACCAATCAGAGCTCAGCTTTCATTTTATAAATTGCTGGAGCTAGATAAAAATAAGCTCTCATTGGTTGTCATGAGCTACTAGAACAGTTTTACTCTCAGACAACTGTGGCATTTTGAATCCGTTTTTAGTTCGTTTTAGTCATGCTTTTTTGAAAACACATCAGTTTTTTGTCCTGTTCTCCAATTATCTTAAATAAAAATGGGCAAAAACACACGCGTTTTGAAAAACGCACACGTTTTTGAACACATGCGGTTTTTAACGGACTTAAAGATGCATCACTAATAACGGACTAAAAACGGGTTCAAAACGCCACGTGTGACACCACCCTTAGGCCCCTTTCACACTTGGGTTTTTCACGCGCGTTTTCTGCGCGTGCTTTTGATGCGCAGAACTTGCATTGCACTCTAACCCACTGTAACCAATGGGTCTTTTCAGACTTGCATTTTTTTTCACGCACACACACGCTTTTTTTTTAATGTGTGTTTTAATCTCGGCATGCTCTACTTTTGCAAGTCACGCACGTGAAAAACGCACCATACAAGTCTACGGAGACGCACCAAAAACGCATTTCACTCTGAGACACTTGCAAGTGCAATGCAAGTGCAATGTGTTTTTCATGCATCAATTGCCATAGAAAAGATAGAGCTCAGTCCATTTCACGTGCATTTTCTGCGTGTGAAAAACGCATTGAAATTGCATTGAAATTGCATTGAAAACGTGCGTAAAAAACTGAGACACTGAACAAACTCTGACTGAAAACTGATTGAACTCTGATGCAAAATGTGCGTTTTTCACTGACCAAACACTCATCGCACCCTGATCAAACTCTGACGTGATCTGCAACGCAAGTGTGGAAGGGGCCTTAGTGTCACAATGTAAATATCTTTTTTTTTCCATTCTTTGCCCGGTCTGCTAATTGGAAGGAGGGGTTAGTTTGCATAGGTGATAAATTAAGGGATAGCAACTCCGTTTAAGCTTGCTTATTTTGGCCTGTGCTTTTAAGTGACTTGTGGACATAAGTGAAGTTTAAACAAGTGAAGTTCAAAAAACAAGGAGTTCACAGAATTGTAGGATGATCTGTAACAAGATTGGTGGTATGCTCCAATTCTCTGCTGTATGTATACATTACTGGAGAAGGAGTTTCAGGGTGAATACCACTGCGATAGATGGGCCCATATTTTTCTGCTGGAAGCTCGAGTTAGAGATTTAGAGGAAGATATTGTATGCCTGTAAGCAATCAACAATCTTGAGAGGAGTATTCTGCTTACAGAGCAAGCAATAAGCGGAATAGAAGTGTAGGGTGGAAAAGAAAGCCAGGAGGACCAGGTAGGTAGCTGGGTTACTAGAGATAGAGGGATAGAAAGGGGTCCAAGAAAAGAGAGACTTATTCTGACTCTGAACACCCTAGCAAGATTGTGCAATGATGTAAGGATGTCAGTGTCAGAAATGGCAGGCCTAGCGGATCCTGCTCTCCTGAACATCCGGGAGAGCAGACGAGCTAGTAGTAGGGGGGGTGGTAGTGCAGGTAAGCCAAGGCAGCTAGTGGTTGTAGGGGACTCTATAATCAGGAAGATGGATAGAATAATAGAATAAACCGTCTCAACCGAATGGTTTGCTGTCTCCATGGTGTCTGCGTTCGGCATTTGGTGGAAAAGGTGGAATATTACTTAGGGAGTTAAATGCATGGGAGTTAAATCCTGGTTTTGAGCTGAGCAAAGATTTGGGTTCCTAGAGCATTGGGCTGACTTTTCATTGGGGTACAAGCTGTTTTCTGCAGATATTTGCTGTGCTGGGGGAGAAGATCCTAGCAGGGGTGCTGACTATTTAAACTAGGATTTGGGGAGGAGGATAAGGAAGAACCTAAAGGGGTAGACAGGTCAGAGAGGGGGCAAGTTATGTTGGTGGGTGGCGAAGTGGGTGGTTAATGGGGGAGTAAGCAGTGGATAGGGAAATCCACAAGTTAAAAACAATAGTGAATATATATGTGCCAGTAAAATTACTATAAATCAAATAAATAACTGTGGAAAATCAAAGGGTGTGTTCACAAATAGCAGAAGTATCACAGGTAAAATGGGTGAACTTGAGGCTCTGGTATTAGACGAACAGTTAGATGTTGTTGGTGTAGCAGAGATATGGCTCGATGCATCACATGATTGGGGTGTTAATATTCAAGGTTTTACAGTCTTTCAGAAAGACAGAGCAAATAGGAGAGGATGTGGCATATGTCTGTATGTCAGAAAAGACCTAAAGGGGTTGTGAATGAGACAGTGGTCACTGAAGAGTATGAGGAGGCTTAAACATTTTCAAAAGAAGGATAGCTTTGAGAAATATTGTTGGTGTAATTTATAGACAAGTCTATAAGAGAAAAATTTGCATGGAAGCAGCGTATGGCTCACCCGTTTGGAAGATTTTTCCGCGAGGACTTCCGCGAGTGACCAGCGTGTTCAATGAGTGAAAGGATCCCAAGGGAAAAAACGATCCAGCGCATACGATTAAAAGATGCCTCCAAATTTTATTGCAAACTCCAGATAAAGCAATGGGAAAGCGCACTACAGCACTGTGTCCAGATGGTGGGCTACAGGCATAATCCTACGCGTTTCAAGCGCTTCACACGCTCTTAGTCATGGCTCAATTTTATAGACCCCCCAATATCTCTTAGGAAATACAGGTTCACCTTTATAAACAAATGGTGGGAGAGGGAGGGACAGTAGTAATCATCGCGGGAGACTATTCCAAAAATAATCATCTGTGAAGGTTAGACATTTTATCAACGTTTTGCTGCTTGTAGAAGATTCCACAAGAGTTGATACTTTGTTGGACCTTGGGATTTCTAACAATGGGGAAATTGTCCAAAATGTCACTGTCTGGGAAACCCTCGTAAATAGGGATCATAACATAATTATTTTCCTCTTAAAAAGCAAAAACGTGGAAAATCGAAACATTATGATACTTATGTTAAATGTGGGACATCCAAATCTATACTGGGTCCTTATACTTCTAAATTTATTCCTAAAGGTAACAAGTATAGACGGGCGAGATTACACCTTGCATGGCTTACAGCTACAGTTAAAAGGGCAAAAAGGGCAAAAATCTGATGGATTATCTGAGGCATTCAATAAATACAAAACACTTGCCAAAATATGTAAGTAGGAAATAAAATCAGCCAAAGTACAAAATGAAAGACAGGTGGCCAAAGATAGCAAAACAAATCCTTTTTTCAGTATATCATTGTCTTAAAGATTGCAATCAGGGCTGCTTCGTTCCAGGCTAGCTCTAAGACCAAAGTGTGGAACTGAACCGCATAGGCACCAACGGATGAATCCCCTTGATGTAGATTCAGCTTTGCTGTCTCAGCTGAAGGTGCCCATGCAGGTTCCTCAAAGACGAATGGAATTCAGTGAAGAAAGAGGTAATGTCCGTTGTTGCTGGGTCTTTTCTGTCCCAGCGGGGAGTAGCCCATGCCAGGCCTTTCCTGGAGAGGAGACTGATGATAAATGCTACTTTAGACCGTTCTGTGATGAACTAAGTCAGCATAAGCTCAATTTGCAGGGAGCACTGAGTGATAAAGCCCCTGCACAACTTGGGTTCCCCATTATACTTAGATGGCATGGAAAGTCTCAACCTGGGTTCAGCGGCAGGCAGGTAAACCAGAGTGGCAGACAAAGTCACAGGACCCTGGCACTGTTGCTGAGTAGCCATCATCTGCTGCAGCATGGTAGTAACTTGCCCGAGCTGTTGACCTTGCGTGGGCAGTTCAGGAAGTGGAACCTTGGCGGGATCCATGCCCCGGTCTTGCTGTCAGGCTCCAGGGGTAGTGGACCCACTGGACCACTGCGGACGATGACGTAAGCCAACACCTGCTACTGGATTCTAAGTGGCACCCAGTTTTCACCAGAGCCTGCTGCAACACGGACTTGCTGCGGTGTGGTACCACAGGTGCAACTTTGTCTGCGGTGGCAGCCAAGGTGAGGTACACAGATGTTAGGCAGAATTGTAGTCAGGGACAGGCGGGAGGTCAGGAGCGGAAGTACGGGATTGGAGTCAGGAACATAGCAATAGGTCAAGGCAGGAGGAACAGGATCAAAGTCAATAGGAGAACCAAGGTCACAATGGAAATACAGAACAATAGCATGTGGCAAGGCTGTCAGGCACAAAGTTCCGGTAGGGTGTGCAGTGAGAGGCTGGTTTATAAGGGATTCTGGAAAATGGCCAGCGCTCATGGGGCAACAAGCTGCTTGAGACAAGCAAGCTTTGACATGTTAGTAAAGTGTCCCAACACAATAAAGCCGCTTCTACCCTGGTGTGCCTGATACATGTTGGCTATGTCACAACGTCATAGGTACTATGACACATACCTAGTTTCCTGTACTGCTATCCCTTCCCTAAACTCTTTGCTATTTCTTTAATTTGTAGGCCCTGCATGTAAAAGTGTTTAATGATATTTGATTGAACGTAAATATATAAATGAACAAATAAAAATGGCATCTTAAATGTAATGAAGGGAGCAGATACAGGAACACAGAAGACCGTGAGCCTCAAAACCGTACCATCCAAGAGCCCTACCTGCTTGCCTCATGTACCTTGTACTCATGTATGGGACAACTAGTTGACAACTCCTCCCTAAACGTACAAGTACATCTACATGTAAACAAAAACAATACAAATATATAAGAATAGTTGCCAAGCTGGTTCTCCACAAAGAAAGCAACAAGGTAAGCAATGAAAAAAGTCTCAAATTAGGTAAGGATAAAGAGAATACAGTAGGTGGAAATAAGGTCCCATAAGCTTAAACAGGGATTTCATCAGACACTGACCTAATAATTAATTTGTCAACACATCCCTTAACTGTTATTGAGACCTCCGTCCTCTGGATGTATTTCTTAACAGAGTTAAGTACTACCATGGTGATGAGGGGAAAGCTCTGGAGACTGATAAATTACTATAATGCCATCTGACAAAAGGGTTAATATTGTTATATTCAATACTTTTAAATATAAGGATATACGTCTTAATTTTTTGAAGGACAGAACAGATTTTGGGAAGTGTGGATGCAGAGGCCATATATTTCTAAGGTTGGCCTTAGAGCGGTGGCACACTTCCTAAGGTGAAGGGGCCGACAGCAGGCCAAACAGAACATCTTCATCCTCAAGGCATTAGAATTTTGCCTCAATAGGAATTACTTTCTGTTTAGTTTCAACAAAATTTTATTGATCAATAAGCAAAAAGATGCCTTACAATAGGACAGCCAAAACATATGCCCCTCGCAGGGGGAACAATAGGAAATTCTACCACAAGCAGAGGGGTACAGCAACTGGCCATGTGAACCAACCTATGCCAATTTACTCCTAGGATGGTCGGAAGAAACCCTGGTGTTTTTTTTTATGCCAATCTGTCCCAGATATGCAGGATAGAAGCCTGGCATCTATAAAAAATGGATGATGTCTTTGTGATATGGCAGTGGTCCCAGACATCTCTCATTGAGTTTGTTTGATGTCTTAACACAAATTGAATAGGATTAAGCTTCACACATGAAGTCTCTGATACCTCTTTTCCCTTTCTTGGTGTACACATTACTAAGGGGACTGGAGGTAACCTCATAATAGAGGTTTTTAGAACAGTGACCAATTCATTGCTAAGGTGGGAAAGCTCCCACCTTGCACCTTTGAGGAATGGCATATCAAAGGGCCAATATTTGCATCTTAGATGCAATTGCTCGGAATCCAAAACATCTCTAAGAAAAGGTACCCAGATAAAATCCTAAGAGAAGCATTTCAACAGGCTTTACATGGCAATCGACGTGAACTTTTAAATAAAAAGAGAACTGTGGAAAAATAGTGTTAAATAATAAGACTCATCACAACTTACAATAATAGGGCCGATGAAGCCAGAAAGTTTCTGGCCTCACATTGGAACATCTTACTTATGGACCCTAATCTAACTAAAGTAATCAGTTAACATATAGATCTACAATAACTTATAGGAAGGGACCTTCACTCAAAGATAGGCTAGTTCATAGCCACTACAAACAAGTTCCCAACACAACCTGGCTCGATAGGGCCAAAACCAAGGTAGTGGTTGTGTGGCATGTCCTTCCATGCTAAGTTGAAAATCATTCACCTCGACTGTTGCCCAACAAACCTACTGTATCAAGCAGTTTATAAACTGCAAAACAGAAGGGTATATCTATAGTGCAATCTGCAATTGCAAAATAGAATATATTTGAAAAACAATATGCAGGCTTAGAGAAACCACAGAGAAAACCCCTTGGACTGGCATATTAATATGGTACATAATGGTGACATATAGAAGATTCAGTTTCATGGCATCCAGGCACTTCCACTACCAGGTGACTGGGATAAATATATCCTGCAGTGTAAAACTAAATCTAGATCTTTACCTTAAAGGAAACCTACCAGTTATAATGGCAGGGGTAAGCTGTAAGTACCGAGCACCAGCTCAGGGTGAGCTGGTGCCGGTACTTACTTTTGTTAGTGTTATAAACCGAGGTATCGCGGTTTTAACACTTTTTAAACTTTAGAGCAGAAGACGCTTCGGCGCTGTGAGCGCACGATCGTGCGCGCGCCTACATAGGAAATAGCGGAGATGTTGCGCGCGCACGGTCGCGCGCAGCGCCGAAGCCCCTTCTGCTCTAAAGTTTAAAAAGTGTTAAAACCGCGATACCGCGGTTTATAACACTAACAAAAGTAAGTACCGGCACCAGCTCACCCTGAGCTGGTGCTCGGTACTTACAGCTTACCCCTGCCATTATAACTGGTAGGTTTCCTTTAAGGTAAAGATCTAGATTTAGTTTTACACTGCAGGATATATATATATATATCACCCCAATATCATCAATGAAGCCCTGGACTATGGATGTTTTCTGTAGCTGTAATATTTGGTCACTTGAAAGTAGTTGTCATTTGTCTTATGTGTGTTTTTTTTTTTTACCAAAAATAATCTTAGGGTTTAATGTGTTTACTTCTTTTTTCCAAACTGAGTTTTAGTGTAATATTTGTTTATTATGCTAGTGAATAATGACGGTTGTTCATAGATGTCCCGTGTCATTACAGCTGGAATCTGTTCCATATATGCTTGGTTCATTGATACTCATATTGCTAAGTGTACTTTCAATATTAGTTAATTCTATTATATGAGCAGAATATATACTCTCAGAGCGCCCCCCTTCACTACTGAAACATTTAATGTATTTCTGATCCAGCTCTTTAGCATTGGGAATTTGCATAAGAGCTTGCCTTCTTTTAATTGAGCAATTAACTAAGCGATGACTTCAGTACTTGAGGATATTTGCTGTTTTTAAGCACATTGTAAAAGGCAGACCTATGCGTCCTCTCCTCACAGTGCACCATGCACTAAGTCACATAGATGTCCGCCCCTCACCAGCCTCTGGAGCAAATGGGTAGGCTGATTCTGTCATGTAAGGACGGACGTCATTAGAGAGGTGTGACCATACCAATAGAGACGCTGATAGTGCTCCAAATAATAATGCCACACCCCTCATGTTTACTTTGGACACTTGCATATTCTAGCCTATCATGTATGGATAGGCACTACTGAGGGGGCGTAGCCATATCTTTTAAATGGCATGTTAGCACGATCAAACAGCTTGCACGTCACAATGTTTTAGGACCTGCCACTAAGTCGCCCTATGGTCAAGTTAGTGCCACTGCCAAACCTCTGCTACACCCCTGTCTGTGCCGCAATGCTTACACCAATGCAGGCTACCTGAGCATTTGCTCTGTGGCAAATCTAAAAAAAAATATTCCCATGATGATTGTACCCCTGTGGTACATGAAAGGCATAGGGACCTTAGGGCATAACAGTTTGTAAAAGAAGAGTTGTTATGACGTGAGTCAATTCACTGGGGGTTAGGGACCCTCAGTATAAGAGGGACAGAGAGGTGATGCTCACTCTTGGAGGCACTAAGAACTCAAGAATCCCTGGACATCTATGAGACCTACCGATTACTTTTTGTTTATTAGAGCCTGTTTTTCCCTGTCTATTGTTGCCCTCTCTTCTAAGGGGGTTATTTAGTGATCTTTGATTGATATCTATGTTGCTATTGAGATACTGGCATGGTTGATATGGAGGATGTATATGCCTATATTAGGCCACATGGGCACTTGATGACGTATATTACGAATGATGAGTTGCAGGTGAAGTAATCTTTAATGGGGTAAGTCGTACCAGTTCTGGGGTGGGATATTTTATCCCCCCTCAGTACGTTGTTGAATAGATTACAGATGTTCGGCACATCTGCTTACTTGTCGGGAGATACGCGCGGAACGGTGCGAACAAAATAGTATGTGAAGAACAATATATATGTGTGAAGAACACATTGCAGAACACGGTGAGCAGGACAGAGACAACGAGGAGCAGCACAGAGACACCGGGGAGCAGCACAGAGACACCGGGGAGCAGCACGGAGACATGGGGCAGCGGCAGCACGAAGACATGGGGCAGCGGCAGCACGGAGACATCAGGCAGCGGCACGGAGTGGCACGGAGACATCGGGGCACGGAGACATCGGGGCACGGAGACATCGGGGAGCGGCGGGGAGCCGCACGGAGACATCGTTGCACGGAGACATCAGGGAGCGGCACGGAGACATCGGGGCACGGAGACATCGGGGCACGGAGACATCAGGGCACGGAGACAGCGGGGCACGGAGACAGCGGGGCACGGAGACATCGGGGCACGGAGACAGCGGGGCACGGAGACAGCGGGGCACGGAGACATCGGGGCACGGAGACAGCGGGGCACGGAGACAGCGGGGCACGGAGACAGCGGGGCACGGAGACATCGGGGAGTGGCACGGAGCGGCACGGAGACATCGGGGCACGGAGACATCGGGGCACGGAGACAGCGGGGCACGGAGACAGCGGGGCACGGAGACAGCGGGGCACGGAGACAGCGTATCTCCCGACAAGTAAGCAGATGTGCCGAACATCTGCAATCTATTCTTCACTGTGTTTTTCACTTAAATGATCCTGTGGTCACTGTTTTTATTCTATTCTTCACTGTTCTTCACATCTGCTAACTTGTCGGGAGATAATATACGCGCGGAACAGTGAAGAATAGATTGCAGATGTTTGCATACATCTGCTAACTTATCAGAAGACATTCTTTTTCAATTAATTAACACATTTTATTCCCGAACCATGGTCCCTTTGAAAAATGCTCGAGTCTCCCATTGACTTCAATGGGGCTCGTTATTCGAGACAAGCACTCGAGCATCTGGAAAAGTTCGTCTCGAATAACGAGCACTCGAGCATTTTAGTGCTCGCTCATCTCTAATAACTTTCTTTTCAATCAGAACCCCGTCATACCAGTCATCTATGTCTTACCGAAGATCCACAAACGTCTTCACAAACCACCAGGCAGACCCATAGTAGCCTCGACCGACTCGATATTATCCCCACTAGCCATCTTTATAGAAAAAATGCTTACTCCTTTAACCAAACAATCTCGTTCCTTTCTACTTGATACAAACGACTTCCTACGCCATATTCGCAATCTACACACCATTCCACCAGAAGCGTTCTTGGTCACATGGGATGTATCAAGCTTGTACACGAGCATACAACACCACAAAGAGCTCCAGGCAGTTAACAAACTACTAGAAGAATCACAACATCCCCCTGAAGTTAGAAAATTATGCTTTGACCTACTCTCTCTCGTCTTACGTGAGAATTATTTTATGTTCCAGGACACATTCTATCTGCAGGTAAGGGGTACAGCCATGGGCTCTAATGTAGCCCCCCCTTATGCCAATAGTTGCATGACAGACTTCGAAGAACAATTTGTCTATCCTAATACCAGTTTCCACTCCCATGCCATTTTATGGAAACGATTCATAGATGACATTATATGTATATGGACAGGACCTCTAGACACACTCAATGACTTCCACACCCACCTGAACTCTATATGGCCAGAGTTACAGTTTACCATCAATTATAGCCAACAAAAAATTGATTTTCTGGACACCACTATTATCAAGGACACATTAGGCACATTAGATCTATACACTAAACCTACAGACAGGAACAGCCTTCTACACTACTCTAGCTGTCATTCCAATCCTTGCAAAAGATCCCTACCAAATTCTCAGATGCAGAGGATCCACAGGATAGTCTCTAACCCCACACAAAGAGAAACACGTCTCCAAGAGATGCGCAATAAATTCAGAACACGTGGCTATCCCGAACATGTACTAAAAACAGAGGGACACACAATGAGACTGGAAACACAGAAGGAACCCTGTATCAATTTTATACACCAATACCACCCCACAATATTCAAATTGCATAAGAGCATACGTAAACACTGGCCAATACTTTCCAACAGCCATCCCTCTATTCCAGAGTTCACGCGACAATTTCGCCCCTGCTTTAAACGTCTGCCCAATCTGAGGGACAGATTGGTGAAAGCGGACGAAGGTTCCTCTAAAAACAAAACAGGACAACGATTCCTGTCAACACCCAAATACGGTACCTTTCCTTGCCTCAATTGCTCCCAATGCAACAACGTACTGAGGGGGGATAAAATATCCCACCCCAGAACTGGTACGACTTACCCCATTAAAGATTACTTCACCTGCAACTCATCATTCGTAATATACGTCATCAAGTGCCCATGTGGCCTAATATATGTAGGCGAAACAGTCCAGCACATTAAGGACCGTATATCTAAGCACAAATCAGACATTCGGTGCAATAAACTTTTACTACCCCTTCCATACCATTTTGCCCAAGCAAAACACAAGATCTCCCAACTAAGATTCCAGGTGGTAGAACATGTTCCTATACCTAGACGTGGAGGCAACAGGATCAAGCAACTATTGAGACGGGAAGCATTCTGGATACATCGTCTCAATGCAATGTCCCCATATGGACTTAACAGGGAATACGAGATACAAAATATGTACTAATCCCGAAAACCTCCTATTCACTAATTATGCTTTGTTTCATTTCAGATTACCTGATTTCCTGAAGACCGCATTGCAATAGGTATATATTCTTCTCCTTCCCCCCTTCTTCTCTCCACATAGACACACTCCTGACATATTTGACACACCGGTGACAATATAGTCATACACCCATCCCTTATTAGACGCAGACCACATCATTTACAACATACACATAGTACAACCCTACTCCCATATTCATATCACACACTGATTACACTCTTTAATTACAGGCACTATCACATTTACATTCCAGATCTCCATACAGCATATGTTCATATCGCTCACACCTTCTTACCTTATCTTCAGCTCCGTTCCCTGCGCGATCGCTTGATTGTCTTGTTTAACTTCCGCGTTCCACTCTGGAACGCAAGCGACCGACAGCTGAAACCGGAACGTCACTTCCGGTTTCCGGTCTGCTCCTTCATATACCACAGCGATCGCCCCAGAACGCCAGCGCTCTCCTCCATAGCGGACCTCCGCTACCTACTCTCCAGCGCTGCAGCGGCCATTGCGCCGCAAGCCTAATCTATCCATTCTCTTCCTTAACATATACCATGCAATCCGGTAAGTATAGAGAACCTGTGCCTATATATCCTTAGTATGTACCCATCATGGATATCACTATGTACTTAGTGAATATAGCGAATATGTCCTTATGTATATAGAGTACCTGAGCCTTATGGCCCAAAACATGTACCCATCATGTATATCAGTGTATATTACTATGTACCGCTATACCCGTTGTATCCTCCAGTATACTGTCACGTGCATACTTTTTTATCGTTCCTACATAGACAACTATTGTCCATACACCCCTAGGTCTATACACATAGTCCTATGAGGATTGTCTCACACATCCAGGAGCCGTGATTCCAAGCCCACTGACCTTGGCTAAAAAACTCCAGGAGACCACATTTATTCAAGGTTCACCTTGATCACGTACCAAGTGGCAACAACGCATCATCCTTGACCAAACTTATCGCCCTATATGTGTTTCCTATTTTTTGTACATTTATGTATATTATGTATATATTACTTCACCATTATTGATTTGTATACACTCTGTTTCTTGTATATAGTGCCTGACGAAGGTCCGTATGTAGACCGAAATGTTGTATAAAAGTTTTGGATTGCCACGCTTATACACTTGTGAAATAAAACTCACTAACTTGCAAACGCAACTAATACGAGTGCCAAGTCTTTCTCAATATACACAGGAAACCTAATGGCTGCTGCGGTCCCAGTGAGAAAGCATAAAAGAAAAATTGGTTTGGTATTCAGCACCAGCGAGACTAGTTCCAAAAAAGTTCAAATTCAATAAAATTTATTGATACATAGTTAAAAAAAAATATATATAAAGTAGTGATTCGTGATAAATGGGTTGATGGATTCATCAGAATTATCAAACAAAATTTGATTCATTCATTCTGACACGAACAAGATCCCCATTGAAGTCAATGGTGACCTGTATTTCAACAACCAAAAAATGGCTCTAAAATAGTCACATCGTTTAAAGGTGCTGTTGCTGTTTAGACCCAGTTAGTCATTCTCTTGGCATTAACCCTTTCACGACCTGTGGCGTAATGGCATGTCACGGGTCAGCTGTGGGTGCTTGGAGAGGGCTCACAGGCTCATAGCCGGCAAGTCTTTGCTGGGGGTTAACCCGCACATCGCCGCCAGCAAAGCTGCCGGCGGCTTCAAAAAGATGGCGGCACATAGATCCTTTGCCATGACAGCCTTGGGTCTTCTTGTTTCAATCCATTCATTACAATGTCTGATTTGCACATTGTAATGAATGAGGAGGAAAATCCCCATATACTGCCATACAGTGGTATGGCAGTATATGATAGGATCAATCAGAAAGCCTAGGGTTAAAGTACCCTAGGGAGTCTGAAAAATAGTAAAAGTAAAAAGTTTTTAAAAAAATTATAATAAAAAAACCTACAAATTGAAATCACCCCATTTTCCCTAGAACTGATATAAATATAAATAGTAAAAATCATAAACACATTAGGTATCGCTGCATCCAAAAATGAAAAATATAATAACCATTTTGCACTGCATTTAACCCCGTAATGGGAAAAAAACAGAAAATCGAAAATGGAACTATTTAGACACTTTTGAAAAATATTTAAAAAAATCAATAAAAATTGATCAAAAGGTTATACAGTCCTAAAAATCATAGCATTGAAAATTTCATCAAAAGTTACAAAAAAGATACCACACACAACTCTGTAAACCAAAGTATAAAAAAGTTATTAGCGCCAGAAGATGACAAAATAAAAAAATGTATTTGTAAATGTATGAAAACATTATAAAATCTATACAAATTTGGTATCCCCATGAACGCACCAACCTAAAGAATAAAGTAGACCTGACATTTGTGGCGCACAGTGAAAGCCGTAAATTACAAGACCACAAGAAAATGCTGCAAATGCGTTTTTCACCAATTTCACTGCATTTTGAATTTTTTTCCCGCTTCCCAGTACATGACATGGAATAATAAATACCATCACTATGAAGTGCTATTTTTTATGCAGAAAACAAGCAGTCACACAGCACTTTACGTGTAAAAAAAAAAGTTATTGATTTTTGATTGTGGGGAGTGAAAAATAAAAATGAAAATACAAAAAAGAGCAAGGTCCTTAAAGGGTTAAAAGAAGCAATGGGAAACCATAAGACCCTCCCTCTTACTGTGATTATCGGGCTTCTAGGTGTCCTTACCCAGTTAGTCATTCTCTCTGCATTAAAAGAAGCAATGGGAATCCACAAACCATTTCTCTCACTGCAGTTAAACCCAAAATAATCAATCAAGGAACTGCTTACTAAAGGAAGCAGCTCTCTAGCCCCTACCCAAGTAATAGCAGTGTTATATCGCAAGATTACAGCAGTCTGGCGTATTAATAAAGGGGTGGTCTGAGGCACATCCCTCTCCTCAGCTTCTGCTCCGTACCGCCACTCCCAGCACCATATGCTGATGGTGACTACCAGGCTTCATGCAGCAGTCATGACCACCTCCTCAGCGGGACCGCTGTAAGCTTTGTCTGGCATTCGATGGGCTATGTAGTGCAGTGTTTGCTATCTTTATCAGTATGTTCCGATAAAGCTAGTGACTTAACACTGCTATAACTGGGGTAGGGCTAGGGAGCTACTTACTTCAGTAAGAAGCTCCTTGATTGATTATTTCAGGTGACAGGTCCTCTGGCTATTCAGACCCAGTTGGTCATTCTGGAAGCAATATGAAACCACAAATTATTCTTCTCACTCAGGTCAAAGGAATTCTGGGTGTTCAGTCCCAGTTATTTGAATGCAGAATTGAAAAATGTTTGAATTTAAAGTTCCATTTAACCAAAATTGAAAATTTTGTTTGAATTTCCATCAATCTGGAACTGAAAAATAATTGAATTTCCATTAATCTGGAATTAAATTTTTTTTGAATTTGAAGTTCCATCAATCTGGGTTTGAACATTTTTAACTTAAATTTCCATTAATCTAGAATTGAAATTTTTTTTATTTGAATTACCATTATACCGGAATTGAAAAATAACTGAATTTGAAGTAAGTAAGTGATGTTATGGTAATGCGTGACTTATTCAGACATTGGCAAAACCAAGTTGTGTGGGATCCATGTTCATCTTTATAAATGTTAAACGTAGAGAAAAATAGGGAAAAATATCTCACATACCCTTATATCCAGAAACTTGCTTTGAGGATAGTGGAGGCTTGTTTGGAGTGCCCACGTGTTGCTGGCTTGTTTGTCCTAAAGTAATCCAAGTAAGAAAGAGTATACGTGGCACATCCCATAAAACTTCAAAACTTTATTCTTCTTTCATTAAAAAGTGCTTGAGAGCAAGCTGAAACGCGTAGGTGGATTACCTACTTGTCACTTTTCCTGCACTTTTTAATGTTAGAAGAATAAAGTTTTGAAGTTTTATGGGATGTGCCACTTATACTCTTTCTTACTTGGATTACATTTATAAATGTTAGGATATCCACATTGGTTGTAGAGAGGTAGACCTTCTTATAGGTGATGAGACAACCGGTAGTGCTGAATACGCCGTCTGACAGCACACTAGCTGCAGGGCAGGAAAGCACCTGCATGGCATAGAGGGCAAGGTTTGGCCATGTGTCTAATTTGTTAGTGTTCCTGCTCCTCCGCATCATCCACTTACATTGCTACATCGACCTTCATCTTCTCTCTCCCCCATTGGACCTCCGACACTTGTCTATAAAATTTAAAATTCTTAATCTTTTTAATCGGAAAAAATTCACAAAAGCAAACTACAGTCGTTTCATGCTCAAGGAGGTACAGTCCATGGTGTCTGGCTGTTTCATGTAGATATGCACTTCTTCAAGCTGAGGACCAGTGTTGCTGTCTGTGTGCTCTTGCAGTAGGATAAAATGGCTTTATTTTATCTTATCTTAAAAAAATAGGTTGTTGAGTAATCCGATGAGACCTCATTTATGGCTTAAATTTCTAGATATTATATATATATAGATAGTATTCATTTCTGTCTATTTCACCAAAAACAATAACATTTCAATCAAATTGGTTGCTACTGATGACAACAGCCTCACTTTTCCTGCATATTACATACAGTGAAACAAGTATGCAAGTAAGTCATCCATCTGCACAGAATATTCTCAGAACTGATACGAGTGTTCATGATAACAAAAAATATCAACAATTTAATTATGGAGTGTAGAATTCAGAAGACATGCCTCCTTCCTGGCACAAGACAACACAGACATTCATATTGCATCTTCTTCATTCAGATAGAAAGCTAAAAGAAATAACAATTTATGTGTACAGCTAATGGAGGATAAAAGTTTTTGTAGACTTGGATATAATTTCCCTCTATTATATAACAATCTAGAAAACACTTAAAGATGTTTTTATATACACTTTTAATGGAACTTGTAAAAGAAGTGGCATAGTTCATTATTGCTCTAAATGTATCATTTTGTAGGGAAAATGTGAAATCACTTTCATTTGGCAAAGTTACAAAGTATGTATCTAGCTAAAACATGTCATTTAATAGCTGTGGAACAGAACTTCCTGTCAATGATTAAAGCTTGACATACTTTGATGGATCAAATATGATAAAAGGTATTCTAAAAACACTAATGTGCATCCAACTCGGGATCATAATACTTCCAGCCATATATGTCAAGAGACCGGCCAGAGGCAGAAATTACAAATAATTTGATAAGACATTGGGGCTTATTTACTAAGGGTCCCGCGGCCACATTTTCGTTGTGTTTCCCGATTCTGCAGGGATTGCGCCGGGGATTGAGTCACGTGCGATCGGATTTTGACTCATCGGCGCCGGCTTTCATGCGACAGGTATTGGGGGGAGGGCTGTCTGTCGATCCGACATGTTCAGACTAAGCACAGGATTTAACATTTAAATTTGTGTTGCATCCAATGCACTTACATACACTGGGAAGAAGATGGTGAACTCCAGCGGACCTGATCGGGGAAGCGACTCAGGCAGGAAATAGGGCGCGTGATCTTCTTGAATTGCGGCAGATGTGCATTCAGGTGGATATTCCGAATCGGGGATCATGCAGGACAGGGTAAGTAAATGTGCCCCATTGGAATTGTGCTATGACAACAAATGCATTTTACACCAAACTATGATATGCTTAGCCGTTTTTTAAAATTAAACAGTGTCCAAGTTAGAGTTTTAGCCATCCACGTGGTCTTTAGAGCTTTAAAACTCTAACTTACACCTGACAAAAGGTTGTTTTGAAGTCGGCTGTTAACCCGTTCACGACCCATGATGTAATAGCGCATCATGGGTCGGCCGCGGGTGCATGGAGAGGGCTCATGCGCCGAGCCCTCTCCATAGCCGGTAAGTCTTTGCTGCATATTGTTTTCCCGCATGGGTGCCGCCATCTTTTCGAGGATCGCAGCTCCCCGTGACGTCATTGGGCAGCGGCGATCCGTCGCATGGTAGCCTTGGGTCTCATGAGGAGTAAAATCCCCATATACTGCCATACTGTAGTATGGCAGTATATGATAGGATCGTACAGACAACCTAGGGTCAAAGTACCCTAGTGAGTCTGAAAAATAGTAAAAATAAAAAAAAATTATAATAAAAAACCCTAAAAACTCAAATCACCCCCCCCTTTCCCTAGAACTGATATAAATATAAATAAACAGTAAAAATCATGAACACATTAGGTATCACAGCGTCCGAAAATGCCCGATCTATCAAAATATGATAACGGGTTTTCACTGCGTTTAATCCCGTAACAGAAAATCGCGTCTAAAGTCCAAAATGGCACTTTTTTGTCATTTAAAAAAAAATTAAAAATTCTATAAAAAGTGATCACAAGTTCAAACAGTCCTAAAATTGATAACATTGTAAACGTCATCAAAATCTGCAAAAAACGACACCACCCACAGTTCTGTACACTAAAGTATAAAAAAGTTATTAGCGCCAGAAGATGGCAAAATCTCCCAAAAAAAAATGTATGATAACATTATAAAACCTATATAAATTTGTTATCCCAGTAATCATACCAACCCAAAGAATAAAGTAGAAATGTAATTTGCGGTGCACAGTGAAATCTGTAAGATCCAAGCCCACAAGAAAACGGCACAAATGCGTTTTTTTTACCAATTTCACTGCATTTGGAATTTTTTTCCCGCTTCCCAGTACATGGCATGGAATAATAAATACCATCTCTATGAAGTGTAATTTGTTACGCAGAAAACAAGTTGTCACACAGCTCTGGACATAGAAAAATAAAAAAAGTTATGGATTTTTGATCATGGGGAGTGAAAAATGAAAATGAAAAAACAAAAAAGGGCCAGGTTAATGTAGTTGTAACCCTTTCACATCCCTATAAAGTTGAGCATGCATCTGTATAGAGAAAAAAGCATTACCTCTTTTCCATCAATATATTATTATATATATACAATTGTCCTCTTTTTTTACATTGGGGAAAAAGTATTTAGTAAGCAACCAATGGTGCAAGTTCTTCCACCTAAAAAGATAAGAGAGGCCTGTAAAGTATAGATAGAACTCAACTATAAGAGACAAAATGTGTAAACAAATCCATAAAATCACATTGTCTGATTTGTAAATAATTAAATTATGGTGGACTATATACAAATAAGTAAATAAGTATTTGGTCACCAACAAACAAGCAAGATTTCTGGCTCTCACACACCTGTAACTTCAGAGGCTCCTTTGCCCTCCGCTCGTTACCTGTAGAAATGGCTCCTATTTGAACTTTTTTTTAACTTGCATCAGTATAAAAGACACCTGTCCACAATCCCAAACAGTCACACTCCAAGGAACCACATGGGGTGACTTAATGAATGGGGGGACCTGTAGGAAGCTGGGACCAACATATCAGGTATCAAAGGATACCATCAGTAACACACGACAACACCAAGGACTCATATCCTGCATTGCCAGACGTGTCCCAATGCTTAAGCCAGTACCTACCCGGGCCTGTCTGAAGCTTCCTAGAGAGCATTTGGATGTTCCTCAAGAGTATTGGGAGTACGTCACATGTTCAGATGAATCCAAAGTAGAAACACAACTTGTTGTGTTTTGAGGAGAGTGAATGCTAAGTTGCATCCAAAGATGAATGAGGCTATGTTTTGTGATATTTTGAGTACAAAGCTCCTTCCATCAGCAAGGGCAATGAAGATAAAATGTGGTTGGGTCTTTAAGTGTGACAATGATCCCAGACACAGTGCCAGGTAATGGAGTAGTGGCTTTGTAAGAAGCATTTCATGGAGTAGCCTATACAGTCTCCAGATCTCAAGCCCATCTCCAGAGGAAATCTGCATGGAAGAATGGTCCAACATAACAGCAACAGTGTGTGCAAACCTTATGAAAACTTAAAGAAAAAGTTTGACCTTTAAGTTTGTCATTGTCAACAAAGTATTGAGATGAACTTTTGTTATTGATCAAATACTTATTTTCCACCATAATTTGCAAATAAATTCCTTTAAATCAGACAATGAGATTTTCTGTATATATTAAATTAACCATTAATATTTAATATCTTCGGGCTTTCATTGTATGTTGTATTTATTCAGTAACTGCATATGTGTCTGACTACAGCTGTTCTCCTGCTTTCAGATATGCTGAGATAATAATTTGCTTGTTTCTGATGCATGCAGTGTCAACACTACATACTTTGTATGCTGTACAGAATAATGTTTAGCAAAGGGCAACACTAAAGGGGAAAACTCCCCTATTCCACAAAGAAACTACAATTGATGATCTGAATATCAAAACCCACTTCAGAATGGGATCTGAGATATGAAATTTATAGGAAGAGTGCAGCCATGTGTAATGTGTGATCAATCCTAGCAAATCACTTGTGATAAAAGCCACCTTCTTCAGAAAGAAAGTTATAATACCCCAAAAGCAAGACCTAGGCTACACCAAGTAAGGAATAATAGTATGGGAAAAGGATTTAGATAACTTAAAATGTGCATTTGCTATATAGGTACTAGTCTCTAGGTGTATCTTTAAAACCGGATTAGTTCTTAACCCCATCTTTGTTGTAAGACTGACCTGTGATTTTGTTGCTCCCCACCCTGACCTTTGCTTTGTACTAGACTTTTCTTTCAACACACAACAACTACGGAGAATAAGCTCACCTGGAAATCTTGGCTTAGTCACAACCTATTTTGCGGATTGCAACAGAGAACCTGGGTTTTAAGGCATACAACAGGAAAATGAAAGGAAGTAAACTCTGGCTCCCACACTGGGTCAGTATACAAATACTTTTCTTTATCCACCTCCCTCTCTTGCCCTGTTCTGTCTGTCAGTATCCTTGTCTGACCACTTGCTACTCTGCACTAGCATCCCCTAACTACTACCAGTACCTAAACAATTGTAAGAGGTAGTGGCTTTGTGATCATGTCACAGCAAGGTCCAAATCATTTATGATGCGGGGGGAGGGGGTTAAAGGTAATGACTAAAAGGATCACTTTGATTGTGCCCTGAGATTAGCCCCAAATCAAACCATTCGGTTTGTTATAAAAGGTAATAGCACATTTAAATTACATCTAAGCTGCCATATTTAACTGTAAAAATCTCCTACCGAACAGAAAGCTAGTGAAAAAAAAAAGCACAACGTGATCCAATTCCCAGTTATAAGAAGCATGACAATTACATTAATTTACACCGCTCTTTATATTGCAATCAGTAATCAGTTTTGCTGAAAACTCCCTTGGAAAGAATAATAGAACAGATTTGATGGGTTGTGATGTTTGGTTCAAGCTTGTAGATTCTATTGTCAACAAACATATTTCATTGTGTAAATTGTCTCTAGGCTGTATATTGTACGTGTCCCCTCTTTAATTATAATTCAGGCTGATGGCAAAACCTCAAATGCCAGCTTGCTTATTTGTGCCAATTTTGAAATAAGTTGATGTGGTCTTAATGCACAAACAATGACATGTTGTAGTGAATTAAAATGATGCATCCATTATACAGCAAAATTAAATCGAGAATATTTAAATGAGATATCTAAAGAAAATTACAATTACAAATGCTTTGCTAGTGTTGATCGAATTGATGTTTTCTATAGATTAAAAAAAAATGAAATCATGAAAATGATGCATTTGGCAGATGGAATAAATTGCCCTGTTGTGTGGTCTTCATTTCCTACTTCTAACTTTGCAATTTGCATTAGTATTTCTGCTCAAAAAAAATGAAATTACATTGAAAATGACCTGTATAAACAATATACCTTCTGTAAAATCATAACATGAACAACAGGTCATATCCGGAAGTGAGAAATTCATTGTTGATTTGTGGTGTTGATTTTATGCCAAGTATCAAAATCAGATAGTACCATACAAGTAAATTGGGTTTTATATTCCTTTGATCACACACAGCTGAAAATCTGTGCAGATACTAGAGCATGATGCCATATAAAACATTTACAAGTCTGCCACTGTACAGTACAACAGTTTGAGGCCACAGTTTTTTTTATACAGGATATCTAACCTTCTTTAAGACTTTGGACTCTAGGGGGGTTATTTTTCAATAGACCAGCTCCTTGGGAGAGCTCTGTTTATTTTTGGATCTCAGCTGCCCATCAGATTTATTAAAGTCGTTTTGGCACTTTAAAAAATGTTTTTATGGTCTATTTTCTGTCTGGGATTTTTTTTCAAAAAAGTCTCAAAATGTATATAAAGTCTTGGCATATAGACCAGCAGGGTTACTGGAGTAACTAGGAGACTTTTTGCAAAAGTCTCAAGTCATGAATCTGGCTTTGCACAGTGTTGCACTAGCAGTACTTGTATGTTTAGGTCAGATTATTGAAGAGTTGTACAGTATATAGTCCTGTGAGACTTTTTAGCAGTGAAAAGTCTTAAAAAACCTCAATGTGACTACTTTGAGACTTTTTTACAGCAAAAAAGCCCAGGAAAACCAATTATAAATAACCTCCTTGGACTTTATTATGCTATACTACGTTTCAGAATTCTTATAAAGTGACTACATAAGCAGTGATGATTTGTGTAATAGTTACAATAATCATTGCTCTAGATAAAGGTCCTGGTTTCATCAGAGCTTTGAACGGCATGAAAATATTTAAATATAATTACAAGGAAAAATCACCAAACATAATGGCAATGGCTAATTGAATTAGATTTATTAATGTCTCTTCATTTGCACAGCAAAGACTTTTGAATCCACTTAGGTTTAAAATTCAAAGTGGTGCTTTCTGCAATTTCTTATCAGTGGGTGAAATATCTCACAGACTAGATAGGGGCTATTCCTGCCGTGTGTCCTATGGGTATGTGTGTACCAAGACCGGTGCAGAAATTACAGTGGGGGCCATGAATATAATGTTACAGCAGAGAAATAAATAGAAACTGTGACAGAGCCAAATTTATTATACTTAATTCTAACATGTTTAGAATATTTTAATGTGGTTAAATCTGGTTAAAATGCATGTATGTCATCTTTCATCCAAAGAATAAATGCTTTCATTTATAGAATATGAAATATATAATAGTATGTCCTAGTGATCAGTTCTGTATAATGGATTTATTGACACCTTGCATTTGACCTCTGGCACACAGAAATATATTGACATAACATATACCTTATATACTCGAGTATAAGCCTAGTTTTTCAGCACAAAATTTGTGCTCAAAAACCCTAACTCGGCTTATACTCGAGTCAACTAAAAAAATAAAGACAAAACTCACTTCTCTGACGTCACCCGTAGGTCCTCTTCTGTCTGAGACAGTCTGAGACAGAAGAGGACCTATGGGGGACGTCGGAAAGATGAGTACAGTGTTATTTTTTTCCTACTACAGGGGCTGGGCAGGCTGTATGCTACAGGGGCTGGCAGACTATATACTGGGAGGCTGTAACCAATGCATTTCCCATCCTCGGCTTATACTCGAGTCAGTAGGTTTTCCCTGTTTTTTTGTGTTGAAATTAGGGGTCTCGGCTTATACTCGGGTCGGCTTATACTCGAGTATATACGGTATATGCTGAGTATCAGGAAACAAACTTTGAAAAATGACTGTTTTTAAACTATAAACCTTGCTTAACCCATTAACACTCTTTTTTATTTTTGAGTTTTCACTTTTCCTTCCCCACCTTCAAAAACTACTTTTTATTCTTCCATGTAAAGGGCTGTGTGATGGCTTGTTTTCTGTGTAACAAATTACACTTCATAGTGATGGTATTTAATATTCCATGCTGTGTACTGGGAAGCTGGAGCTTTCACTGTGAGCCCCAAATGACATGTCTACTTCATTCTTTGGTTCAGTACAATCATGGAAATACAAAATTTGTCTAGGTTATATAATGTTTTTATACATTTACAAAAATGAAAACCTCCTGTACAAAAAAAATTTCTTCTGGCGCTGAAGACTTTTTTATACTTCAGTGTATGGAGCTGTGTGTAGTGTCATTTTTTGCAAGATGATATAACATTTTCAATGCTACTATTTTGAGGATTGTATAGCCTGTCCATAACTACTGTATTTATAACATTTTTTATATGTTGAAAAAGGGGAAAAAGTGTCGTTTTTGATACATTAGGGATTCCTAACATGTTTATGATTTTTACAGTTTATTTATATTGATATCAGTTTTAAGGAAAGAGGGGTGATTTGAAGTTTTGAAGTTTTTTTGTTTATTTATTTTTTAACTTTTTTATTTTTTACTCTTTTTCAAACTCTCTAGCGTACTTTAACACTAGGTTGTCTGATTGATCCTACCATATAATACTATACTACAGTATGGCAGTCTATAGGGATTGAAGCCAAGCGATTGAAGCCAAGATGGTGGCGCCCACATGCCACCGGCATTTTATCTCCACTGCCAGGTTTGCTGGTGGTGATCGCAGAGTTAACACCCGCGATCAGTGCTAGCCAATATGGCGATTCCAAGATGGCGGCACTCAGGAGCCAACCGGCTTTATGGCACCACTGGTAGCTTTGCCTGTGGTGGTTGCAGAGTTAATCTCGATCACGGGTGTTACCAGTGGGTGTTGGCTGCAATATGCCGCAAATACTCTCCGTGTATGAAGAAGGCCTTCTTCTTTCTAAAATTAACTTTTTAATTATGCCTATGCCCATGAAGGTTTACCCTATTCCCTCTAAGATATGACTGTTCAGATTGTTACACTGTATCACCCGGCCCCCTTAGCACTTGTGCAGCGAGCACTTCCTGTAGTGCAGTATATAAAAGATCTCCTGTCATTGTTCCCTTTTGGGAAAAAGTCTAAAAAATTATTAGAAAAAAACACCAATCCGATAGGATTCTCTACGGTTGAGCGTTTTTACCCGATTCGCTGTTTTTGTCGGGATTTGTTCTATTGGGGTAACTCGTATAGAGTTGAAGTTACCTTCATGTTCTAAAGCAATATGTTTTGAAAGGCTTTGTTTTAGAAAGCCTATTTTAGTTTTATGTCGATGTCCATTCAGTCTCATTCTTAGCGACTGAATTGTGCAGTCCACATACTGTTGGCCCCACATACAATCTACCAGGTATATTACAAAATTTAAAGAACAAGATAAACAGTATTTTATCTTGAAAACTTCCCCAGTGTTCTGGGATGAAAAGGTAGTTTTTGTTTTTGCTTGCATTTTTTTAACGCCCAGAGTGTTTTTATTATTGCTAGATCGTGTTTTCATGGTGGTTTTTAGTCTGCTGGGTGCTATTATATTTTTGATGGTAGTGCCTTTCCTGAACGTGATATTAGGTTGTTTTGGTAAAATATCACGTAGAATAGGATCCTTTGTTAAGATGTTCCAGTGTTTAGAAAGAATATCTCTAATTTTTTGTTCCCTCTATCATACGTGATGATAAAGTTAAAAAAGCGTTTGTGCTCTTCCAAGTCTTCTGACGATTTTTTCCGAGTTACCAGACATTCTGCTTGTGTTTTATTGGCAAATTTTAAATATGCTTCATCTATCAGTTTTTTGCGGTAATTTTTCTCTCTAAACCTTTTTTGAGGATAGATGATTGAGGATAGAATGAGACTGAATGGACATCGCCATAAAACTAAAATAGGCTTTCTAAAACAAAGCATTTCCAAACATATTACTTCAGTACATGAAGGTAACTTCAACTCTATATGAGTTACCCCAATAGAGAAAATCCCAACAAAAACAGGGGATTGGGTAAAAACACTCAACCGCAGAGAATCCTATTCCTATACAGTTGAATACTGTACATTGAGCCCAAATGGACTAAATGAAGTGATTGAGTCTTTATAACTTACTCATTTACCTTCATTTGCCGATCACATTCACATTCTCTGCTCCTGTAGTCCTTTGCTTCTACCCAACAATCTCTCACTTCCCAGCCAGCTCTGACAAATTAATTTTGTATACCTTTGACTCCTATTGCGATCCGTAGTCCTTCATCCCCATAGCAACAACCGAAGCTCTACTCCGAAATCTTTATGCACGTCCAGACTATGTATCCAGCCATAGCAACTTCTATCATTGGATCTGTTCTACACCTCTTGATCTTTCACACTCCAGACACAGGTACACATCTCGTCCTACCAATGACCTCGATCGTGACAAAACAGGATAGCCTTTTTCTTCTTTTTTTCATGTAGAAATGTGTTGCCAATGTATATATGTCCCTGTTTTAACACATATGTTTTATATGCTTATCTAGTTTTGTAAGAAATTATTAACTATTTTAATAGATCACGAAATGGTGATCCTTTGAACTCCGCTAAATCATGTGATTCCTCGCATATATCTGGTTCTCTAATGCTATAAGTATGTATAACTCTATGATTTGTCCTGTTTTCCTCATACCTGGTGAAGGCTCCGGTCCGGAGCTGAAATGTGTCACAATTTTATTCTATATATATACATTTTTTTTTGCACTGGGGTGCCCTATGAACACCACTCGATCCCCCATCCCAGATCTCCATGGCTATTTTAATTTACATAGGTATTTATTGGTATGTATGTGTATAAATAAATGGTGGCACACCAAATAGTTCCTGTTTCATATACTCAGGATGTTCTGAAAGCCACCTCACACCTCAGCCTCTTTTTATTATGAAACAATAATTCCAACTTCCAATGGCCAGTTATTAAAAGGCACTTCACTTCTCTATGTCAGAATGGGGATCTGGGTTCTTTTGTTTCTCCCCACTAGTGGGGGGCTGAATGGGTGACTAAATACACATCCTGTACTAGATATACAGTATAGCAGTGGTGGCGAACCTATGGCACTGGTGCCAGAGGCGGCACTCGGAGCCCTCTCTGTGGGCACCCAGGCCATCACCCCAGAATGAAGCTCACTAGACAGGACTCAAAGAATCTGCTTGCAGAACCTTCCTACAATGATAAATGAATTTGCCCTCCTCCTTTCAACTGTGTTGGTGTCCTTGGGAGGCTGAAGGATTGAAAGTTGTCAATGAACAAGGAGAAATACATTACTGCTTAAACTGCTGTGCTGGCACTTTGCAATAAATAAGTGGCTTTTGGTTGAAGTTTGGGCACTCAGGCTCCAAAAGGTTTGCCATCACTGCAGTATAGGATGTGAAAAACATATGCTGTCCACCATCTTGGGGGAAGATACAAAGGATAGACTTGTATAACGGCAAAGTGGTTGAAGAGAAGAGAAGATTCTCCCCTCAAGACCATCTAGGAGGATTACCACACAGAAGACACCATACCTCTTTCCCTGAGCTGGCTGAGTACTTGTATCCCTTCCTTTCTCCCTGTTAATCCGATCCTGTTTCTCTGTTAATCTATTCCTCTGTCCCTTTTTTCCCTGTTAACCTGCTAATCTGTTTCCCTGTTAATCTCACTGTTAATCTGTTCCCCTGTTAACCTGCTAATATGTTCCCCTGTTAATCTCCCTCTTCTCTGCTCCCCTTCATTCTCTGTAATAATAGGGATAATTAGGTGTATGGTTTACTATATGTGTGTGGATGTGTATACAGTGTTGTGGGGTGGTTCTGTGGATATTGTGAGTACTGCGTTTTAGCATTGCATGCTTTTAATGTGTTAATTAATATTTTAGTATCAACCCTGAGTGTGGTAAATGCTAGTACACAACACAGGGAAACTAGAAACAGAAGATACAGTATATTGTAAACCAGGGGTCTCAAACTCGCGGCCCGCGGGCCAACTGTGGCCCGCGGGACAATATTTTGCGGCCCCCACCTGGAAAAGCACCGCCCGCCGTGTATTCACGGCGGCGGTCGGGTCACGCTGCATGGAGAGGGCTCACGGGCTGAGCCCTCTCCATAGCCGGTAAGTCTTTGCTGCATATTGCAGCAAAGGCTTACCGGTAACACCCGCGATCAGTGCTAGCACCGATCGCGGGTGTTTGCACAGCGATAGCTGCCGGCAAAGCTGCCAGCAGCCTCAAAAAGATAGCGGCGCATGGGTGCCGCCATCTTACCTGGGATCGCCGCTCCCCGTGACGTCATCGGGGGGCGGCGATCCGTCTCCATGGTAGCCTCGGGTCTTCCGAAGATCCGAGGCTATTTCGTTTTAACCCCTTCATTACAATGTGCTGATAGCACATTGTAATGAATGAGGAGGAAAATCCCCATATATTGCCATACTGTAGTATGGCAGTATATGATAGGATCGATCAGACAACCTAGGGTTAAAGTACCCTAGGGAGTCTGAAAAATAGTATAAATAAAAATACAAAAAAGTTTAAAAAAAAAAATTATAATAAAAAAACCTAAAATTTCAAATCACCCCCCTTTCCCTAGAACTGACATAAATATAAATAAACAGTAAAAATCATAAACACATCAGGTATCGACGCGTCCGAAAATGCCCGATCTATCAAAATATGATAATGGTTTTTCAATGCTTTTAACCCCGTAACGGAAAATAGCGCCCAAAGTCGAAAATGCCACTTTTTTGCCATTTTGAAAAATATAAAAAATCTATAAAAAGTGATCAAAAGGTCGTACAGTCCTAAAAATGATATCATTGAAAATATTATCAAATTTCGCAAAAAATGACACCACCCACAGCTCCGTACACTAAAGTATGAAAAAGTTATTAGCGCCAGAAGTTGGCAAAATCAAAAAAATAATTTTAGTACAGGAGGTTTTAATTTTTGTAAAAAACATTATAAACCTATAACAAATTTGGTATCCCCTTAATCGTACCGACCCAAAGAATAAAGTAGACAAGTCATTTGGAGCGCTCAGTGAAAGATGCAATATCCAAGGCCACAAGAAAATGGCGCAAATGCGTTTTTTCACCATTTTCATTGCATTTGGAATTTTTTTCCCGCTTCCAAGTACATGGCATGGAATATTAAATACCATCACTATGAAGTGCAATTTGTTACGCAGAAAACAAGCCGTCACACAGCTCTTTACGTGTAAAAATAAAAAAGTTATAGATTTTTGAAGGTGGGGAGTGAAAAATGGACATGAAAAAACAGGAAAGGGCCCGTAACCGGTTAATCCCCTTCCCTCCGGTACTTGAAGAAGATGAAGTCGCCGCTCTGAATGCACTTGGTGCAGGTCAGAGCGGCGACTTCATCTTCTTCGATGGGAGGGACACGGGGGGGGCAAGTACCGGGGGGGAGGGGGGGTGGAGTGTCCCTGACTGGGCTCAGTGCGGTAGGAGCTTGGGACCCCTCGGTGCACAGAACCGTTCATAGAGAAAACACGTCTCCCAGCTTGGGGCTTTCCTTGCGCTGGGAGACGCCATGACATTTGAATCTGAATAATGATATTTTGTAAGTGCATTTTGTGTGGAAAACTTGATGCGGCCCAGCCTTACCCAGAATCTACCTCCAGCGGCCCCCAGGTAAATTGAGTTTGAGACCCCTGTTGTAAACAGTACAGTTTAATTGTTATAACGCATACTAACTGATAGCACTACAGGGTCCTATTACAGTGCACATTGTTCCAGGGGAAATATTCTTATGTTATTTAGCTTCCATGATAAATGCAGGAAACTTGTCTTAGAAAAATTATACTGTACAAAAAGGGTTAATAAAAGCTCATAGGATATATGAAACCCAAAATTGAAAAACTACATTTCGTCCTGAAAAAAAGAGTCCCCATACATCTAAAGAGACAGAAAAATGTTATAGCTTGTAGAAGGCATTAAGGAAAAAAAATTAAAATAGCCTGGTCATAAATGTGGAAAAGAGGTCCGGAGATAAAGGTTTAACCATTGTTAAAATTGTTGATAAAGCAATCAGTGCACGCTCCGTGTTATGGAGAGTACTAAGAAGAGTTGTAAGAATCATAGCCCACAGCATGCTACAGGTATACAGGTAGTGTGAAGGATCATTTATTAAAGGGGTATTCCCATGAAGGCAAGTTTCTTAAATTTACTCAGGATAACAAAATAACACATTCTCTAATTCATGGTTATTAACAAAAATACAGCTCTCACAGATATAATTCCAACCTGTCTGTTCCAGTCCTGGCATACACAATTTCAGTTGCCCCTGGACATGGCCCTGGACATGGCCCTGGATCGACTGACTTTAGGGTTGGCAGCCATTTTGCCTGAGGCTTCATGGAGCTCATCTCTCTCTGCTCTCTGCAGGGGCCACTCCCCTTGAATTAGAGGATGGTGCTCTCACTGAAACACAGACACTAACTTCCTGCCGGCATGTACACAGTGTGAGGAGGGCTACAAGCTACAGGAATATAAGTTATCAATCCGGGGAGGGAGGCACAGCAGATCTGCTAGTATGCTAGTATAGCTGACATGTAGCAAGAGCTGGAAAATTGTGTGTAATAGGCATCTCATTGATCTCATCATCTATGATCTGTCTCATCTCTCTTTCCATGTGTCAGATACTAGTGAATGTTCAGAAGCTAACTGAAAGTGTATATAAATCTTGTAATAATATAATCACATTGTCAGCACACAGAACTAGAAGAATTGTGAAATGTCTGCTTAGAGAGTCCCCACTCACACCCTGAAATCTTACACTGACCATCACTGAGTGATAGGAGCTAAGTCAGCAATAAAACTGCATAAAATTGTAAAGTAAAGGGTTAAAAATGATCTTTATTGTGTAAACATCACTAGGGGATTGAAATTTGAGAATTTTTTTTCATGAACCCCATTAAGTCTTGAGCAAGTTAGCAGCCATATGTGCTACTACCCAGAGCTGTGCATACCTGATCAAACAGGTAGCTACTGAGTCCTGGCTTAGTTCATAATAATCCTCTATCCAGAGGGTCATTACATATGCACAATTTAGGAGAAAGAGAAAGCAGGGCCTGGCAAACAGGACTAGGTACTAATGTAAAGAACATGTATATCATCATATAATGTATAGTGATGTACTCTGGAAATGACCAGAACAGTGCTGTGTATGTATGCATGTAGTGTTTGTGATATGAGAATATGCTGTGCACAGCCCGTCTGTGAATTAGTGCTGAGTGTATACATATACTGTATTTACACTTTGTTTCGAGCAGGAATGTTTGTTTGTGTACAGTATGTCACTACTGCTTGTGTATTTGAAAGATATTGTGTGCAGTAAAGGACATTGACATCTTCCTTTCTTTTGACCACCAGTGAATATTTATCTGGAATAGTTTCAGTTTTGTTCCTATATTTTTGTTTTGTCTATATATATGATAAATATGAATAAATATTATATTGCAGTTATCACAACAACTATCATGCCAGTCTTTTCTCACTATCATCCATCTTGCCCTTGCCCAATCTTCCCTCCAATTGGGATGGCACACTACATGTTTCCTCACTGTGGGACTAATAAAGTATTATCTTATCTAATGTTAAGTAATATATATGAAAGGAAATAACTGAACAATGGAAATGAAACTGAAGCAGAATTAGGATTAGTTTTAGATGGCCTATTATGTATGCTGGTCCTAAATTTTTAACTTCAACCTCCAACTTATATGTATGTTTGATTGGCCATTGTTTTGCTATAATCTTGTTTGAGCTTGGAAAAGGAGCTTAACCATTTTCACTAAAGCCCATTATAGCTGCATTGCAAATATGCCTTTCTGCCTTCTCCAAGCTTTTGCATTATTATATAATTGTGTGTTTTAACCCACCGTGCATCCTGATAGAAGTTCCAGGGGTTGGTTCTGGTTTGGTTGCAATCCAAAAAACATGTGAGTTTTCTATGCTGCAGACTGCTCAGATCTCAGTCTCCACATTTGTGCTCCTGTACAACTCCTCCCTCCTGCTCCTTAGCAGAGCTCACAGCCTGGTGAGCTGACATTAGTGGGGGAGGGAGGAGCTGTATAGGAGCACAAAGATGGAGGTTGAGAGCTGAGCAGTCTGCAGCACAGACAAGTCACATGTTTTTTGAAATGCATCCAAACCAAAGACCAACCCCTAGGACTTAGCAGAAGATTCTGACAGGATGCAAGGTAAGTTAAAAAAAAACACAATTATATTGTCATGCAAGTGCTTAGAAAGGGCAGAAAGCATGTTTGAAATGCAGCTGTAATGTGCTCCTGCAACGTGTCTTTAGTGAAAATGAGGTACCTGGTGACAGGTTCCCTTTAAAGGTGACCGAAAAAAAGATGGTGCACTCTCTCGGAGCAGTGCAGGGATCGCCAGATTCGTGATGAACGTGTGCCACAATTCTTGAATCTGGTGCACCCTGCTCACCTCACAGGCAAAGCCTAAATGACTCTTCTGTTCAAGTCTTAAAAAAAGAACAATCTCATTTAGATTTCACACACATTGAGCGTATTACTTTTCAACAGCTGAATTGATTGGCTTTATGCAAGTGTCTCACTTGACAGTTTACTAGGGTTCTTCAATAAAATTGAAATTCAGAATGGCTAGTGCTCTAAAAAAAGCTGTTTTTCAGGAAATAGTAATGACTGTACATCACTTTGCTTAAAGATGACCTTTCGCCACCTCACACATGTGGAGATTAGCATAGCATTCTGTAGGGGCTGCTACATAGTTTCAGGGGCACTTTTTCTTCTTCGCCCCCGCGGTTGCAGAGATATAATTCCCAGTTTCTGACCATTGTAAACAGTGTGCTTATGTGGTGTTTTATGTCGTCGTGTTTGCTTCACTTGTTGACCCTTACGTGGCATTTGCGTTGCATTGACGTTTACATGGCTTGTTTACACTACGTTTCAATTTACGTGGAGTTTGCATTGCGTTTATGCTTATGTGGTGTTTGCATCGCATTTATACTTTCAGGTGATTCGTGCAGCGTTTATGCTTATGTGGTGTTTGCATCACGTTTTCAAGGCATTTCTGTCATGTTTACGCTAACACAGCATTTGCGTGGTGTTTTATTCTTACAAGGCATTGGCGTCATGTTTATTGTGTTTGTGCTGTGTTTAAGCTTACATTGCATCTGCATCACATTTGTGTCGCGTTTATGCTTACATAGCGTTTGTGTCACGTTTCCATTCATGTGGCGTTTTCCCCACTTTTACGTGTACGCTGCGTTTGTGTTGCATTTATGGTAAAGCGCAATTTGTGGCTTGCTTACTCAGCATTTGCGCTGCTTTTATGCTTATTCAGAATTTCTGTGTATGTCGAGTTTGCTTTGTGTTTAAGATTTTGTGGTGTATGTGCTTACGTTTATCACATTTATGCTTACGCATTGTTTGCATCACGTTTACGCTTATGCAGCATTTGCGTTTATGTCGAGTATTTCTCGTGTTTATGCTTAAGCTGTTCTTGTGTTTAAGTTGCATTCATACTTCCGTACCATCACATGTGTTTATGTTTGTCATGTTTACACTTATATTTACATGTCGTTTGCACTTATGTCGTTTGTCCTGTTTAAATTTCAACACAGTTCCCTAATTATAGTAATTTGATGTACGGAGCTGAGTAATGTGTTATTTCTTTATAAGACAAAACGTTTCTATTGATATTTCGACATTTTGGGGACTTTACAAGTTTTTTGTCACTTTGATTTAAATTCTTCTATATAACTAACATTTATGTGATTTGTCAATTTGTCCAATTCTTTTCACTTTACAGGGTTCACCACGTGGGATAATTGTTCTTATATTTTGGGATACAGGGATATCTAAGATGTTTATGAGAATATTTATTTAATTTTGTTGTTTCTTTGTTTTGTCTTTTTACCTTACCTGAATATATTTTTACTATTTCAGCTTTTCAACCAATTTCAACCAATTCAAATTATTCTTTGACAACCATAGGTACCTCAGAGAGTAAAAGATTACTGCCTCATGATGGGGTCAAAGGGTCCAAGAGCTCAGGCAGTATTGTGGCAAATATGTTCCCCCACCCCAGAAATGTTGAACACCCATTTTTCAGTTAAGTTTTGGGTGAGGAAGCATTATCACCTTCCTTGTAAGTTAAAAGCATGCCATAGAGATGACAGATAATTTATTAAAGCAAAATCAACCAAAGCAAAGAACAATTTCAGTATGTAATTCTTATTTTTACATCTTTAAAAGGAACAGTTCAGACTCTACATGTGCTGCTCTGTGCACTTTAAAGAATATACAATAACGTGTAGTACTGTGAAAGTTATACAAGAACTATTCTGATGCATCCATAATTTGTGTTTGCGCACTTTGGCCTCATTTTGGATCTTGGTTGTGAAGGGAAACTAACTAGACCCAAGCCTCAGTGTACTCCTATCCTTTCAATACTTGCTGTAGCAGGAGAAGGAAATAGCTTAGGTACGGTGAACTTTGCCTCCCTGAACACAATTCATTCAACATCAAAGATGTGCAGTAAGTATAAAACTAGCACTGTTTGCCACAGTTTGATGTTCCTTGTGACAGAGATTCTTTTCCCACAAAAATGAATATCTGCAAACGACATGACCTCATAAATTTTTGTCACTCAAAATTTTAAGTTTTTCTGTTCCACAGTAACTTTAAATATTATAAAATTGGTTGAAGTGTTAGCAGAAAAGCCCTAAAACTTTTGCTTTAAAGATTATTAAATATTTGTATTTCATGTATATAAGTAATTAACTACATCATACTGTAAATAAACAACATTTATTTCAAGTTTGGTATAAATAAAAATAAAATGATCTTTCTATGAAAGTGTAAAACACTGTAATGTGTATTTAGTGTTCAGTGTTGGGTCCACCCTACTAGAACCACATAGAAAAATTACCAGTACTGGAAGATCCATAAACAACATGTATCCTCTATGTACCCCTCTCCCCCAGTATATATTATGTTAACTAAAACTACCAGGCAAATTTAAAAAAAGAATGCATCCCTACATTAATAATAACTGATGACCATACCCACCTGTACAGCTGAGGTCATTGCACCACATTCAGAAGGCAGACATGGCCCAATGACACTGAAAATTACACCACACATGCTGAGAATGGTTTTGCACACTAGAAGGCAGTAACTAAATCTCTAATCACAGGTAAAACTGGCATCCATCAACGTACAGGTGACTAAGATAAAGAACTGCATCTTCTCACACTGTAGCATATCATTGCAGAATTTGCAACCAGTAACTGCAACCACTCAATAAATAATATATACTATAGCCCCTGAATAATAGTAATAAATAATAAAATCGATGTATATATAAACACACAACTACAAAATTGTTGTAGATGTTGTGCCACCAATTAGTTACATAATATATGATTCCCCATCAATATTTTACATATATAGAAAGCCTCCAGCCAATTATGACGACTGAGATAATAATTGTTATACACTGTTCTCCCCACTGAGGAATTATCATTAGAGATGAGCGAGTATACTCGTCCGAGCTTGATGCTCGTTCGAGTATTAAGGTACTCGAAACGGCTCGTTGCTCGGACGAGTATTTCCCCTGCTCGAGATCGAGCATTTAATTAAAAAAACACAGTGAAGAACAATGAAGAATAGAATAAAAACAGTGAACACAGGATCATTTAAGTGAAAAACACAGTGAAAAACACAGTGAAGAATAGATTACAGATGTTCGGCACATCTGCTTACTTGTCGGAAGATACGCGCGGAACGGTGCAAACAAAATAGCATGTGAAGAACAATATATATGTGTGAAGAACACATTGAAGAACACAGTGAGCAGGACAGAGACAGCAGGGAGCAGCACAGAGACACCGGGGAGCAGCACAGAGACACCGGGGAGCAGCACAGAGACACCGGGGAGCAGCATGGAGACATGGGGCAGCGGCACGGAGACATCGGGGAGCGGCACGGAGACATCGGGGCACGGAGACATTGGGGAGCGGCACGGAGACATCAGGGAGCGGCACGGAGACATCGGGGCACGGAGACATCGGGGAGCGGCACGGAGACATCGGGCAGCGGCACGGAGCGGCACGGAGACATCGGGGCACGGAGACATCGGGGCACGGAGACATCGGGGAGCGGCATGGAGACATCGGGGAGTGGCACGGAGACATCGGGGCACGGAGACATCGGGGAGCGGCACGGAGACATCGGGGAGCGGCACGGAGACATCGGGCAGCGGCACGGAGACATCAGGCAGCGGCACGGAGACATCGGGGAGCGGCACGGAGACATCGGGCAGCGGCACGGAGCGGCACGGAGACATCGGGGCACAGAGACATCGGGGAGCGGCACGGAGACATCGGGCAGCGGCACGGAGCGGCACGGAGACATCGGGGCACGGAGACATCGGGGCACGGAGACATCGGGGCAAGGAGACATCGAGCAGCGGCACAGAGACATCGGGGAGCAGTACGGAGACATCGGGGAGACTTCAGTGGAAGAAGAGCAGCGGATCCCGGGACAGTAAGCAGATGTGCCGAACATCTGCAATCTATTCTTCACTGCGTTTTTCACTTAAATGAGCCTGTGTTCACTGTGTTCACTGTTTTTATTCTATTCTTCACTGTTCTTCACATCTGCTAACTTGTCGGGAGATAATATACGCGCGGAACAGTGAAGAATAGATTGCAGATGTTTGCATACACCTGATAACTTATCAGAAGACATTCTTTTTCAATTAATTAACACATTTTATTCCCGAACCATGGTCCCTTTGAAAAATGCTCGAGTCTCCCATTGACCTCAATGGGGCTCGTTATTCGAGACGAGCACTCGAGCATCTGGAAAAGTTTGTCTCGAATAACGAGCACTCGAGCATTTTAGTGCTCGCTCATCTCTAATTATCATGCTTTTTTATTTATTATACTATTTTATTTAATTTTAAACTAAATTACTTTATTCATATGCACCATATGTATTAAGGGATATGTAGAAATCTGCCTACGCCATTCTTCTGACTTGTCTGAAAAAGAGGGGTGCCAATGGTAAAAATTGGTGTGGTGTGGTATAGCTCATGTGCCAGAAAATTCAGTTTTTGCATTACAAAATTCAATAGTGTGACTAGAGAACTGGACCAACTAATAGCAGGTGCAGAGTACCTAATCTATTTCAGAAATGTTAATCTATGCCTTCTATCGGCAGACACAGATTTGCCCTATAATTTGCTCTTCTGGCACATGATATGGTTAATCCATCTCATACTAAACCCTAGTGACTTTGAGTAAGAAACTGCCCACAAAAGACTCATTACAAATCACATTATTACAAAGATGGCATATACCTATGAATAATGAAAAAGTCCATTTATATACTATCAAAATGCTGATATATTGAAATCACATGTATTAACAGGAAATTAAAGGCATAAAAGATAAATGCTGTGACTATTAATTTTCTAAAACGGCAGCACTATAGTTAAAATTGCACTTACTATAGGTAAATTGCATAATCAAAGTTATTTCATGATAATTTTGTTTTCGATAAATTGGATATTAATTGTGTCTTAAATATTACATTGGTAAGATAAAATATAATATTTCTCTGCATGTTTAGATCAGTGAGTGATAATGAGAGCAATATCACAACACATACTGGACTGTAGTGACTGCAGGCGGGGACATGTAATATCCATCATGAATTATGTATTCATTATACTTCTAACTGGATTATTTTAGCATGAAACTGCACTGAAGCATTATACATTTTTCTACATTACTGAATAATTACATTTATCTGTAGTCAGACGAAAATACTAATTCATAAATTTAATGGCATTGTATTCTCATTCATTCCACTTAATGCAAACAGATAACTAAACTAATTAAAGTAACTAACTCGGAATGAATTAAATGACAAAGTAATATCTTTCTCTATTATTCTAAAATTTGAAATTTAATTTCATTTAAAGACTTAATTACTTTCATTCGGTTATATTGCAAGTCCTGCTGGCTGATTTCAGTCTGAATAAAATCATCTAATTTATTTTTATAATATAACTGTAAGCCTTTTGCAGTCGATTCAATTTACAGCAATCTCAAGTTACACTTATAGCAATAAGGCATGCTGAGATTTAACAATTGCCGCAATAATAAAAATATTAATTGCCAGTAGTCCATATTCACTTACTGCATTTTCATTTTTGCCAGACATATAGGGCAGAAATGCAGTCATTTTGTAATTGTTGGCTTTAATTAAATTTTGGAAGCATCTAGTAACAGAAGGTCGTAAATCAGACATAAACGCCCCTAGAACAAAGAAATACAAACAGATGTCTTTGTAGTTCTAAGTATCTCTACTTGAGCTAAACATTATATGTCAGGCAATGGTATTGTTATAGTATTGGAGAGTAATATGTCCGCTTGCCTACTAAACTTAAAAGTTTAGTACTCTAAATTTGGAAAGCATTATGAAGCATATTTGCGTTTTTCAGGGATTGCACGGCTTTGACAGGTATTTAACAGGGGTCTGCGTTGGGATTGTGTCGCGCGTGATTGGATTTTGGCACAGCTATGCTGGCTTCCATGCGACAGTAATTTGGGGGCGTGCCTTCGGACGATCCAACTGATTTGGATTTAACTTGCAGATTGTGTCACAAGACAATGCATTCACATGCACCAGGAAGAAGAAGGTGAACTCCGGCGTACCTGAGCGGTGAAGTAACACATGCAGGATATCGGGCGCACAATCTTTGTGAATTGGGGCAGAGTGCAGTATCGTCGAACAGGTAAGTAAATGTGCCACTGTGTCTTTTACTCAAACCTTGAAGGAAGCCTGTCAACTATATTTATCCCAATAAACTAGAAAAAAGCTGTTATCTTTTGCCACAGATGAGGCAGGCCTGGGGGCTGGAATGTAATGTAATTTTAGATGCCTATATCTTGGGCTCTATAGCAGCTAAACTCATGGTATCAGATTAAAGAAGAGAATTTTATCTCTCCAAACCTATCAGGCGTGGAGTTTTTTAAGCAGCAGAACCAGAGATATGGGCAGATAAATTCATTGGGAATGAAAGCTACAGATAAAGATTCTATTTTCAACCTTTTCTTTAACTGCCTTAAAAGTGGGGTTTTTTTTTATATGTAAAGTGAAACCAGGAGTGTAACGTCCGTGCCAAAACATTGCACAGTTGTCAGAATAGGTGGTGTTTATTTGTGTGTGAACTGTTGCTTAGTGTTTGGGTTTTACTATGTGAGCCACACCCTGCTACTTCCATTTCAGCCCTGCCCAGCAAGGGTTACTAGTCTGATTGACAGTTCCCCCAGTGTGCTGCTGGAGGCGTGTCTGGGAACTGCCTTATGGTAATGCCTACTCCCATCAGACCTTGCTGGTTATTTCATTCTCCTGTGTTATGTAGTGCTTTTGCTTGTTTCTTGCTATACTGTGTATCGACTTATGCTTTGCCTACTGACCATTCTAATTTGCTAAATGATTCTGTACTTTTGCTGCCATCTTGGTTTTGACCCGGTTCCATCTGACTTGTCTGTCTGAATCGGTTGTTGGTCCCTCAGTGTTGTGTCTCTCCCAGTGTTATTCCACTTTCACTTTCTCGGACCTGTGTTAGTATTCTGTGCACCAGTGTGAACACTGTTACCTGTCCGTTCCATCATCCAGCAGGTGTCAGACAAAGTAAGTCTTTCCTGTCATCTTGTAGGGTGACTCAGGGACCAGCAGTTAGGTTCCTGATAGTGGGTTCGTCCTTATCAGGGCGGTTTATCTGCTTTAGACAGGGCCTTAGCCCGCGGGGACGTTTCAGGGTGAGTTCGCCACAACTTACCTAGTCTGACAGCTAGCGCCAAGCCTGGTTGTGGTTGTACGGTTGCTGGACAGGTACTGACAAAGAGTTTGTACTTGTTGATCGGTGGGGGTCCCAGTGGTGGAACATTCAAGGATCATTAGAACGGGGTCTGTTGAGCCCCCAAATAAACAGGGTAGCTTGTCGCATATGCACTTGCTACTTAATTCATCTCTTTGGTAATAAAAAAAAGGAGTTGCAACATGCAAGTCCAACCTACTGGGGTACATTGGAGCCCTGTTATTGTGATCTATGAAGGTCCCCTGTGAATAGGGGAAAACTAAAAACTCTCTAAATTTAAATAATAATAATAATAATGGAAGTTGTGATCCCTCATGATCAGGTTCCTTATTCAACTTGTCCTATTTTTATTTAGTCATGTGTCTTTTTTAACATTCTTTTTTCTCATCTAAATGTAATATATGTGAACCGCTTATGAAATGTACATAAGCTGAGTTGTAATTTCTGCTTCCACAGTGGATCCAACCCTTGTTTCCTTCTATGCCCAAGTGCCGGATGGCAGCAAGCCATCATTCTATATGTGGACCCACTTGGGCCCCCTACCAGCTGATATTGGTAGATTTATGTCCATGGACTTCAAACTTTATCCCTTGTTAAAAACTTTAATACATGTAGCAGAAAGATGAGTTTGACAGGTTGCTTTTCTATTTTTCATTTATAGAGATATATACAGTAACACATTCTGAATTATCCTCCTGTACCTGGTATGCACGACAAGCTGGCTGATTTGTGTCATCTGATCAGAAGAACAGTGTGTGACAGACAGTAGGTTTTATGCGGCATTATCTGGTACTCTGATGTGTAACCCAATAATGCAGTGAAGGCCAGATGACAGTGGGAATTTAAGCATATTCATCAATTATAGACTGATAAACAGTAGTTCATGAAAAAGAATAGTAATTATATGCATCTTATCTGTATTCTTATAATAGAAATAAAATACTTAATACTTCAATTAAACTAGGGTGTTACCATTAAATATTGTAGGTCAAATTAAATTTAGGTGAGATTTTTGGGGGCTCAATACCCAGCATTTCCACAGATTAGCTGTGGGAATGAAACAAGAATCACACAGCTCCATGCTGATTGTAGTGAGGCTCATTGTATTGTAGTCACTAGTGGTAAGCGATGGGTATGCCCAAATTTGGGTCCATACTGAACATGGTGGTGTGGCACCCATAACCCTGTGTTTGAAATTTTACCTGCATCCATGTATTTCTTAAATGCAGTGGCCATATTCACTGAATCCATACAGTGTCAGTGACAGTACTAATTACATCTATAAGCTCATATGGTAGTATGTTGCAGTGACAGTACTAATTACATATATATACTCTCTAGACCCTTTTACTTGCTGCCATAAAGGACACAATGGGAAAAACCTGATCCTAATTCTTACTGCCCACATGCAAGGACAAGCTGTCCTCATTGGGAGGTGCCTACTCCCTTTTCACATCCCCCCTAGACATGCTCCAGTTATGCCCATGATCTGCACTGGGATTTACCCTGTTATGAGATAAACTACTTCTCTTCCTCATCTTACAAAACTGTTCCTTGGCTGAACAGTAAGGTACTTGTCCACTGTTGGACCAGCAATCCACCCTGCGAGCTATGTGAAAACTGGCCTGACACCTCTTCCTCCTCTGCTTCTTCCTGTGCCACCATTGCATAATCCATCATGGCCTAAAGTGTTTTTTTCTAGCAGATAAAGGATAGGGATGTTAGAGCTAATGATGGCATCATCAGTGCTGACCATATTGTTGACGTATTGCAAGCACTGCAGCAGGCATACTCATTAAAAATAACACAATTATTTAAAACATTTAAATTACTCCAAACAATATGGGGTAAGTACAAACCTCTCCCAAACACTTGAGCGTGGTTATACAAATTTGGCAGATTTAGTAAAACAATACTCGATCAAATACAGCATAGTTTGGTACGGTAGAGCATATGTATGTATAAAGAGACACCAGAATTAATACTATATATCAGTGATGGCTAACCTATGGCACTGGTGCCAGAGGTGGCACTCAGAGCCCTTTCTGTGGGCACTCAGGCCATCACCAGAGATGACTCCAGGTATCTTCCTACAGTCCCAGACAGCCCAGGACATGCTGTGCACAGAGCTATTTTAAAGTGACAGCGCTACCTGGGACTATTTTCTGCTTTATTGGTGTCCTCAGGGACTGGTATAAATGAAAACTGTGACAGAGAAGGGAGTATAAATCACAAATTAAATTTCTGTGTTGGCACTTTGCGATAAATAAGCGGGTTTTTGTTGTAGTTTGGGCACTCGGTCTGTAAAAGGTTTGCCATCACTGCTATATATGGTTGGGAATAAAGTATTTAGTCAGCCACCAATTGTGCAAGTTCTCATGAGATACACATGTAATTGACATCATAGGTAGACCTCAACTATGTGAGACAAAATGTGAAAACAAATCCAGAAAATCAAATTGTCTGATTTTTAAAGAATTTTTTGCAAATTATGGTGGAAAATAAGTATTTGGTCACCTAAAAAACAAGCAAGATTTCTGGCTCTCACAGACCTGTAACTTCTTCTTTAAGAGGCTCCTATGTCCTCCACACATTACCTGTAGCAATGGCACTTGTCACACTCCAAATTCCACTAATGCTGAAGAACAAAGAGTTTTTAAAGGACACCAGAAACAATTGTAGACCTGTACCAGTCTGGGAAAACTGATTCTGCAATAGGCAAGTGGCTTGGTGTGAAGAAATCAAATGTGGGAGCAATAATTACAAAATAGAAGACATATAAGAACACTGACAATCTCTCGATCGGGGCCCCACACTAGATATCACCCTGTGGGGGTCAAAATGGTCACAAGAACAGTGAGTAAAAATACCAGAACCACACAGGGGAACCTAGTGAACTACCTGCAGAAAGCTCAGACCCACATAATAAAAGCGACCGTCAGTAACACACTACACCGCCAGGGACTCCTACAGTGCCAGATGTTTTCCCCTGCTTAAGTGATTACATATTCCGGCCGGTCTGAAGTTTGCTGGAGAGCATTTGGATGTTCCAGAAGAGTATTGGGAGAATGTCATATGGTTAGATTAAAACAAATTAGTACGCTTTAATAGAAGCATGACTGCATTGAGGCTGTTTCTCTGCAAAGGGACCAGAACGACTGATCCATATACATCAAATAATGAATGGGGCCATATATCATGAGATTTTGAGTGCAAACCTCCTTCCTTCAAGGTCATTCAAGATGAAACATGGCTGGGTCTTTCAGCATTGCCAGGGCAATGAAGGAGTGACTTTATAAGAAGCATTTCAAGGTCCTGAAGGGGTCCAGTTTTCAGAGCTCAGCCCATAAAAAACCTTTGGAATGAGTTGAAAGTCTGTGTTGCCAAGTGACAGACCCAAATCATCACTGCTCTAGAGGAGATTTGCATGGAGGAATGGAACAATATACCATAAACAGTGTGTGCCAACCTTGTGAAGACTTATATTTGACCTCTGTCATTGCCAACAAAGGATATATAACAAAGTATTGAGATGAACTTTTATTATTGACCAAATACTTATTTTCCACCATAATTTGCAAATGGATTCTTTAAATATCAGAGAATTTGATTTTCTGGATTTGTTTTCACATTTTGTCTCTCATAATTGAGGTCTAACTATGATGTGAATTACAGGCCTGTCTCATCTTAAGTGGAAGAATTTGTAGAATTGGTGGCTGACTAAATAATTTTTTTCCATTGTATATATCATGAAATAATGAGTACAGTGGGACAGTGCAATAGGGATAAAGATAATAAAGTACCGAGTTGTATAGTATACGATTGGTCTAGGACTGGAGGATCTCCTCTTCCTCCTGAAATATGCAGTATTGAATAATGTCCTATTAATTGACCAGCAAAACTTTTTCAGCGTTTTCAAAACTTTTTTACTTTGCTTGAATATTAACATATATACATTTTCTTGTGTATTTTCATACAAGTCAACGTATCTTCACTTGTCATAAATATAGTTATCGGCTAGCAAACATTCTTAAACTCCTTGTAAATGTTGATGCTATATGCATAGTTTTATTAAGTTTCCTATTCGGCAATCATAGCACTCACTGTTTCGGAAACCTCAGGGCTGAGACGTACGTTCTTCTGACTGTTGGGACAGAGTGGCATCATCCACATGCAGTGACGTTTCGAGGAACACGCCCCCTTCCTCAGACGTATACGATACACTCCTCCAAGGTTATTTAAACCCTGTTGGCCGGAAGCCGGTACTAGATATAATACTTATTTTAAAAACAAACCACTATTTATAAATAGATTTACAATACAAGCAATGACATAACATATGGTCTAAACATGAGGTATATAGTTGAGCAGTTATATTGCACTCTCCCTTTTATGTTTTATATGTTATTTCAAGAATACTTTATAATTACATTCCTCGTTAAGACCTTTTGGACTCTTTGTAACAATCGTAGTTTAGTTTGTTCGCTATCGCTACCTTCTACCTCTTCTATTATCATCCATCTAAGGTCCGATACTTGATGGTGAGCATCTGGGAAGTGCCTTGCAACTGTAGTCTCTCCATATTTTTTATTTTTATCTTCTTTAGGACCTGTTCTTAGATGTAATCTGATAGCACTTCTATGTTCATTAAATCTAATCTTGATGTTCCTAGATGTCTGTCCTATATATACTTTCCCACATGGACACTTAAGCATGTATATAACATTTTTAATCTTACAGGAATGCCACCCTTTGATTGGAATTGGTGTACCCTGTATAGGATGATATAGTTTGTCTCCTTTGATAATAGAGTTGCAATTTTGACATGTTAAACATGCAAATGTCCCCTTTTGCTGTGCTTTAATAAATGATTGTTTATTAGATTTGGTGGTATTTTTTTTCTATATCAGCTCTCAATAAATAATTTGCTAATGACTTCCCTTTTCTATAAACAAACTGTGGCTTCTCTTTAAATAACTTCCCATAGTTGAGGTTTAAATAAAAGTAGTGCAAAGATGTATGTTGGTTACGGTTACTCCTAAACAAAATGACTGCCTAAAACGTCAGATGTCTAAATTCCTGGTGTCCTTTCTAACCGTGAGGAGTCTATCAGTAACTTCGTTAATTTTTTTACGTAAGTAGAACTGATCTCTAAACGGTGCGGACTCACCAGAAGTAGTGTTCGGACCAAAAGCGGGGCACCATCGTCCAGACCTTTCCGTGTTGTCTGTGCAGGTTGGAGTTGGTGTAGATAATCCAATCGGTGGTCCAAAAGAAGTCACGGAGGAACAGTGCAGGTTATAGAGTGTGCACAAGGATACAGCTGTCAAGAGGGAAGAAGGACAGATACGAATATCGTACAGTACTGACCCTATTATTCCCTGATGAGACAGATGGCTATTATTCCCTGTGCAACCTAACCTCGGAGCCGCAGCCCTATAAAGCTGCCACCCCGACAGGAACCTATCCCTGGTAAATCTGGCCCTGTTAAAAGACTAGAGGTCTAGGGGAAGGTATGTACAAGTATATTTCATGGAATAATCAGGTGGAAGTCCCAACATGTCATGTTTCGCCTTGCTTAAGGCTCATCAGGGGACATAAATAATGCAGCCACCTGACAAAAAATTAAAGAAACCAAAAATGGGGGTAAGATTACTTTCTATAGGAACAATATGTCAAAAAGTCAATATGACAATAAACATAAGTGTAAAATGAGCAAAGTTTCTCTTACCTTGATCAATAACAAGGGTGCTGTGTGAGAAGATGTCTCCTATCCGGGAAATAAGTGTTTATCCCGAAGGAGTGTGTCTTGTTGGCGGTGCCTTCGGTGAGGAGCATCCGCTGTCTTGAGTGAACCAGTGGGTCCCTCAAGAGTGATTATGTATTGGAGTATTTAAAGGAATAAACCGGAAGGCGCTTACCTTCAAGGCCCGCCCATGTGTATGCGCATGACTTACTCCAGGTGCCGGTGTGTCGGTCTGTCAACTGCGCATGCCTGGAGGAGATGCGTCAGGGACACCTAGTCTCGCGATGTTCGGAGACATCGTGCGAGTACCGGTGTGCCAGCTAATCTACTGCGCATGTCCCAGTATCGTGTCTGGGAGATGCGCCAGATTCCTCAGTGTACAGTGTTCGCGCATGCGCATAAAAAGTGTTGCGCGTGCGCGTAAAAAGTGTTGCGCGCGTCCAGCTGACAGACACTGGGCGCTAGGGTTGACGGATGCAGTTATAATATGTGAATATTAGTGGTACCTGCTAAATCCGTTCCCTATTGTAGGTGAATAGGCCGGGCGGACCTGGGGGTGGGATTATTGGCAATATCGCCAATCCCTACGCCAGAGGAAGCGAATACTTCCTCAGAAAGGGAACCGAATACTTGCTGTTAGAGATAAATAACACAAAAGCAAAAGGTATACGGATACCAAGTAGTATGAGGGATTTTGGCTGGTGATTGGGCCTAAAAGGGCTGTCAAAGTAGGTAAAGTCGGAGGACTGAAAAACTAAACATCGAAACAGGGTCAAGAAGGGGTTATGGCTGAGTATTGAGGTAAGGGGATCAGAGGAAACAGGCAAAACTTAATTGCTCATTAAGGCCTCTTGGTGTCACTGTCTTAAGCCTAAAGATCCATTTTGCTTCTCTCTGTCTAAGGGTACGATCCCAGTCTCCCCCTCTTATGGGGGGTTTTACTAGGTCGATCTCCATAAAAGTAAGTCCCCTTATGTTGCCATTATGTTCGTCATGTATATGTCTGGCTAGGGTTTTATCGCGATTATTTCGGATGTCTCCTAGGTGGCTACCGACCCGGCGGCGGAATTCTTGGTAGGTTTTCCCTACGTACTGTTTCTGACATATACAGGTTGCTAGGTAAATGACTCCTCTGGAGCGACAATTAATGAAGATGTTGATGTTGTAACTAGTGCCTGTGGTGCTGCTGGTGAATTCTTTTCCACAAACTATGACACTGCAAGCCACGCAGCCACTGCTGGGCTGTGCTGTATACTTCTAGGGGCGAGCTGGGCAGTGCTGTATACTACTGGGGGCAAGCTGGGCAGTGCTGTATACTACTGGGGGCGAGCTGGGCAGTGCTGTATACTACTGGGAGCGAGCTGGGCAGTGCTGTATACTACTGGGGGCAAGCTGGGCAGTGCTGTATACTACTGGGGGCAAGCTGGGCAGTGCTGTATACTACTGGGGGCAAGCTGGGCAGTGCTGTATACTACTGGGGGCAGGCTGGGGTGGCTGTATACTACTGGGGGCAGGCTGGGGTGGCTGTATACTGCTGGGGGCAGGCTGGGATGGCTGTATACTACTGGGGGCAGGCTGTGTACTATAGGGGGCTGGCTGGCTATATAGTGGGGGGGGGGGTCTGTGACTAATCCATTTCCCACCCTCGGCTTATACTCGAGTCGATAAGTTTTCCCCGTTTTTGGTGGTAAAATTAGGGGTCTTGGCTAATACTCGGGTAGGCTTATACTCGAGTATATACGTAGTTCTTCTTGAGTATAATTTCTAGTAGTGTTAGTAAGAAACTAATTTGTGCATTAGAAAGGGAAGGATCTTCACATAATTTATTGCTGATGGCATATATTCCTTCATCTGTAGGTATATAAGTGTATAAACTTTAAATGTCCATAGTGCATAATAATTTTACTTTTTTCATATCCAATTTTTGAATTTTTATGGCATATCAGAAGACGTGTCCTGCTTGTGACCGTTGCTGGGCTGTATTTTCTTGGGTGCTTAATCCCTTTGACACTGCTGTAGAACATGGACCATGGTATTAAAGTAGGGTAAACTAAGCACAACCCAGCACATTACTCCAAAAAACCATACCAACAGTGAACTGGTGGTGGGAACATCACTGTGTGGCATTTTTTTCATCATACACCATTGGCATGAAAAATTGAATATTGTCTTTTCTAAACCTAAGTATATGTATGTATATGTATAGATTCTATTGATATGAAATTCTCACCAGATGAATGGATAACAGCCCATTTAATGTAATTAATAATCATTCTTTATTTATATAGCACACACAGATTAGCACTGCACAAAGCATGCCAAATTGGTCGTTTTAAGTCATATATATCCATAAATTATGTTAGGTGCAAACTAAGACAATGATCATTATCAAGATGCCTTATAAAAGTCAAGGACCACTTGTGCAGCACTACAAAAAGATCTATAATCAGCAGGTAAAATTGTTTCAAAGAAAACATTAAGTAATGCAATCAATCTCAATTGCCAGTATGCATGCCCTTTGTGCAAAACTCCATTTGTATACATTTAGACAAGCCTATGAAATACTGGGAGAATATACAGGCAGTCCCCTACTTACACCTGACTATACAGACGACCCCAAGTCACAAATGGACTGTCAGGATCAGTGGATCCTCTGGACCACCGCGGGAGATGGAACTAGCCGACACCTGGGACCGGAATCCAAGTGGCACCTGGTTTTCACCAGAGCCCGCCGCAAAGCGGGTTGGACTTGCTGCGGCAGGATACCACCAGGTCGCTCTCAGGTGAGACTAGCCCATGGTGGCAGCCGAGGTCGAGGTACCTTAGCAGAAGTCTCGTAGTCAGGTTCAGGCTCGGGGTCAGGGCAGGCGGCAGAGGTGCAAGGTCAAGTCAAAATCCGGGGTCAGCAATGGGAGGTCCAGGCAGGTAGGAATGGGAACACAGGCACATGGAACACAGCAACACAGAGGAACTCTGGTAACACAGCAACACAGGACTCAGGAGCGGAGACACACAGGAAAGCAGGAATACACCGGAACGCAGGAATACACCGGAACGCAGGAATACACCGGAACGCAGGAATAATCACCAGGAAGCTTTCTCTTAGGCTGTGAGGCACAAAGATCCGGCAGGGGACACAGGAAGAGGCAGGATTCTTAAAGGTGAGGTGTTCAGCCAGTGCACCAATTAGCGGTGCGCTAGCCCATTAAATTTTCGGCAGGAGCCGGGAGAGGTGAGTGAGTTGCAGTGGGGTGGGGGGGGGGCACGGAGGAGCACGGATGCGCCCGCGATCCGAGACATGGATCGCGGGAGCACCCGTGACACGGACCTATGGATGTTGGTAATTTACTGTACTTTAGCCCCAGGCTACAATGGTCAATTGTAACGGTTATCAAAGGTGTCTGCAATTGATAATCCTGTTTCTTATGACATTCCATCATTTTTAAAATCCAATTGTCACAGAGACCAAAAAAAAAATGGCTACAATTCTAAAATATAGTTTTGACTTACAAACAAATTCAACTTAAGAACAAACCTACAGAAATCTTGTAAATAACCCGGGGACTGTATCTGTATATAGCTGTATCTGTTTGAAATAAACAGTTTGATTTGAGTGCATCGGAAGACCGACTGTGTCTTTCATTAACTCTGTCAGCTCGCTGCCGGCAGCTATCTCATCCTCCCTCAAAGGGTTAATTAGGACTCACCTTACAAAAGTCAAGAGGGCTGTTGGGGCCCTGCATAAAAATCCCTAACAATATTTGGCGTCCTTCCTGGGTGGGTTTAGGAGTGAGCAACAACAGCACCGAGACAGCCTCCGTGAAGTGTCCCCGCCGGCTTGGTGAACAGAACTGACCAGAGAGCTCTCAGGGTAAGCTGTTTTTTATTGTCTACCTTGATATGTCACTTCTGGTTCACTGGTTGGACGGACCGGGTAAGACTGTTGTTCACTGTAACCTAAGCTCATAGTTTTTGGCAAAGAACCACTTTGTAAGGTGATGGACAGAGACTGGACAGAGACTGGACAGTGACGGATGGTCAGACAGTCTGTGGTGTTAGCTGAAACTGTGGGACGGGAGGGAGTAGCCCTTAGAGGTCCGCACTGCTAAAGTAGGAGATACTTTGTTGTGATTGTCAGATTATCATAGTGTCTATAGTACTGTTTGACTAGTGTCAATAGGGTTACCCATAGAGGTATAGAGCTCAATTTGTGCACATGCAGCGGAGACCCACTCTGATCAAGTGTGCGTTTAGCTTCATTTTGGAGTCTGAACGACTTTGTGGATGACTGTAAGAACTAGTAGTGACTTGGTAAAGAGTCAGTAAGAGAGTTGACTTGGTAAAGAGTCAAGGAGAGAGTAGTTCAGTAAAGAGAGTTGATTTGGTTAAGAGTCAATAAGGGAGACTTGGTAAAGAGTCCTCTGTGGAAGTCTGGTATCTAGTTTCCTTGGGGTCGGTCACACAAGGTGTCGGATTCGTTGTATCTGTGGGGGACAGGTTTGGCAGTGTTGCAGTTGTAGACATTTGTGATGGGAAGTAAGCAAAGTAAAGTAAGCCAAGGGTGCGGACCTAGAAAAGCTACTCAGATTGTGTCCCACATGGAGGGGAAAGATGCACAGAGACAGAAGGTTGTTGAGTTAAGTAGGACTGATGGAAAAGTGTAAGTTGACATGATCGGACATAAGGGCTGGTAGTTTTGTGTTGAAATGAAAAGTAATATTGAAGGTTTGAAGGTTTTGGGATGTGTCAGATGATCTGATGATTGTACAAGTGAGAAAACTTGATCAGATTTGGAAACAGACACTTATAGCCTCTGACTTTGACGGACGGACCAGGACAGAGTGACAGGAATCCTTCAGAGTGCCCAATGAAGAAAGAGACAGGCGATAAGGGACATTTCAAAGTTTTTGATGTGGATAGAAGATCTTGACTAAGAGATTGACGTGTATGTCTTGGTCTTTATCTCATCCTCCCTCAAAGGGTTAATTAGGACTCACCTTACAAAAGTCAAGAGGGCTGTTGGGGCCCTGCATAAAAATCCCTAACAATGATAAAGATGAAATAAGGGTGGACATTTCAGCAAGACATTAAACTTAAACACACAGCCAAGGAATCTTTCATTTGTTTTCCAAAAAATAAGGGTTGCAAAGATGGCCCAGCCAGGATTTGAAGAGTAATTGGAAGAATGGGCCAAAATCACATCTGAGCAACACATGTGGCAGGAGGTATCTTGAAGCCTTTGTCACTTACAGAGGTTTTTGTACAATGTATGAAATACATTTCAGTGAGTTCAATAGTGTTTTCCTGTGTCATTTTGCATGATTACACATAATTCATAGACATTTATGGTTTGATTTCTTTGCCAGTGCGGATTGGATGGGTTGTTACTAACATCTGGTAAGATTTTCGTGTTATTAGCACCATTCGAAATATATTTACTTTAAATAAATTAATTACATGTTCAATACTTAATTCACCATCTGAATAGATGAAGATTAGAGATGAGCGAGAACTAAAATGCTCGGGTACTCGTTATTCGAGACAAACTTTTCCCGATGCTCGAGTGCTCGTCTCGAATAACGAGCCCCATTGAAGTCAATGGGAGACTCGAGCATTTTTCAAGGGGACCAAGGCTCTGCACAGGGAAGCTTGGCCAAACACCTGGGAACCTCAGAAAAGGATGGAAACACCACGGAAATGGACAGGAAACAGCAGGGGCAGCATGCATGGATGCCTCTGAGGCTGCTTAATCGCACCATTATGCCAAAATTATGGGCAACAGCATGGCCATGACAGAGTGACAGAATGAAGCTAGATAGCATCTAAAACATCCAATAATTGACCCTGACACTATAGGGGACGGCATGCAGAGGCAGCGGCAGCAGACTAGAGAGTGTCATGGCGACATACCCTAAATGGACTCAGGCTTCAAACCAATGGGTGGCAGAGAGGAACCAAAGGAGGTGAGCAAGAAGCGCTCAAATAATATCGGTACATGATAAAAGTTTGCCAGTATATTTTGTGGATTACACAGCAGGGTGGCGACAAAGTTAACATGGAAGCCATGAAAACAACCCAAAATTCTGCCTGACACAGCTCGTTTGATAAGGGGACCATGTATGGAGGCAGTGAACTAGTAGTAGATTAAAGGTGCTGCAGTTAAAACTATGTTAGTTGGATCTTGGCATGGAGCTGGCGCTCCGCTGCCAGGCGAGCTTTCGCCAATCCAAGCCCCTGTCTCTAGGCTACTCCCCAAACAGCACTTCTAAGAACCTTTTGTATAAGATCAAGTGTAGTAGCGTTCTTATAGGTTTGGGATATGGCGGGTGAGGGGAATGTAAACAGATGCGCAAGAAGCGCATGATGCGCATGGAGCTGGCGCTCCGCTGCCAGGTGAGCTTTCGCCAATCCAAGCCCCTGTCTCTAGGCTACTCCCCAAACAGCACTTCTAAGAACCTTTTGTATAAGATCAAGTGTAGTAGCGTTCTTATAAGTTTAGGATATGGCGGGTGAGGGGAATGTAAACAGATGCGCAAGAAGCGCTGAAATAATATCGGTAAATGATAAAAGTTTGCAAGTATATTTTGTGGATTACACAGCAGGGTGGCGACAAAGTTAACAAGTTTGATGTGGAATGCCCTGTAATAGCTCTTGGGCGGTGTGCCTTTTATCGCCTAGGCTCAGCAGTTTGAGCACCGCCTGCTGTCGCTTAGCGACGGCACTGCTGCTGTGCCTAGAGCTACCGACTGATGGCGCCATGGCCACGGATGGTAATTCGGAGGAGGAGGAGGTGGAGGAGGGGTGGGAGGAGGAGGAGGTATACTAGACCTTTGAGACCTGGACCGAGGTAGGCCCCGCAATTCTCTGCGTCGGCAGTATATGACCAGCCCCAGGGTCAGACTCGGTCCCAGCCTGCACCAAGTTAAGTGTAGTAGCGTTCTTATAAGTTTGGGATATGGCGGGTGAGGGGAATGTAAACAGATGCGCAAGAAGCGCATGATGCGCATGGAGCTGGCGCTCCGCTGCCAGGCGAGCTTTCGCCAATCCAAGCCCCTGTCTCTAGGCTACTCCCCAAACAGCACTTCTAAGAACCTTTTGTATAAGATCAAGTGTAGTAGCGTTCTTATAAGTTTAGGATATGCCGGGTGAGGGGAATGTAAACAGATGCGCAAGAAGCGCTGAAATAATATTGGTAAATGATAAAAGTTTGCCAGTATATTTTGTGGATAACACAGCAGGGTGGCGACAAAGTTAACAACTTTGATGTGGAATCCATGAAAACAACCCAAATTTCTGCCTGACACACCTCGTTTGATAAGGGGACGATGTATGGAGGCAGCTATATGGACGACTTTTGGAGGTAGCAATGGAGACAACGTGTGGAGGCTGCTATGGAGACAATTTAATTTGGATAGTGCCTGTATGTGGCAGTCCAAAAAAGTTTTCAAACCAGAGGAGCAGGTAGGTGGCCCTCCAGAAAAATGAAATAGATTGAGTGCCTGTATGTGGCAGTCCAAAAAAGTTTTCAAACCAGAGGAACGGGTAGGTGGCCCTCCAGAAAAATGAAATAGATTGAGTGCCTGTATGTGGCAGTCCAAAAAACTTTTCAAACCAGAGGAGCAGGTAGGTGGCCCTCCAGTAAAATGGAATAGATTGAGTGCCTGTATGTGGCAGTCCAAAAAAGTTTTCAAACCAGAGGAGCGGGTAGGTGGCCCTCCAGAAAAAATTGAATAGATTGAGTGCCTGTATGTGGCAGTCCAAAAAAGTTTTCAAACCAGAGGAACGGGTAGGTGGCCCTCCAGAAAAATGAAATAGATTGAGTGCCTGTATGTGGCAGTCCAAAAAACTTTTCAAACCAGAGGAGCAGGTAGGTGGCCCTCCAGTAAAATGGAATAGATTGAGTGCCTGTATGTGGCAGTCCAAAAAAGTTTTCAAACCAGAGGAGCGGGTAGGTGGCCCTCCAGAAAAAATTGAATAGATTGAGTGCCTGTATGTGGCAGTCCAAAAAACTTTTCAAACCAGAGGAGCAGGTAGGTGGCCCTCCAGTAAAATGGAATAGATTGAGTGCCTGTATGTGGCAGTCCAAAAAAGTTTTCAAACCAGAGGAGCAGGTAGGTGGCCCTCCAGAAAAATTGAATAGATTGAGTGCCTGTATGTGGCACTCCCAAAAATTGTTTAAAACAGAGGACCGGGTAGGTGGCCCTCCAGAAAAATTTAATAGATTGAGTGCCTGTATGTGGCACTCCCAAAAATTGTTTAAAACAGAGGACCGGGTAGGTGGCCCTCCAGAAAAATTAAATGCATAAAGTACTATAGCTAGAGCCAGTGGGCCCTGTCAAAAAATAGCCAGTTTCCTCTGCTTACTGTACAAAGAGGAGGAGAAGGAGGAAAATGAGGAGGAGGAGGAGTGGATAAATTATTCAGGTTGAGCTTCCTTCACCTGGTGGAGATTGGAAATTATGAGAAATCCAGGCTTTATTCATCTTAATAAGCGTCAGCCTGTCAGCGCTGTCAGTCGACAGGCGTGTACGCTTATCGGTGATGATGCCACCAGCTGCACTGAAAACCCGCTCGGACAAGACGCTAGCGGCAGGGCAGGCAAGAACCTCCAAGGCATACAGCGCCAGTTCGTGCCACATGTCCAGCTTTGAAACCCAGTAGTTGTAGGGCGCTGTGTGATCATTTAGGACGATGGTATGGTCAGCTACGTACTCCCTCACCATCTTTCTGTAAAGATCAGCCCTACTCTGCCGAGACTGGGGACAGGTGACAGTGTCTTGCTGGGGTGACATAAAGCTGGCAAAAGCCTTGTAAAGCGTACCCTTGCCAGTGCTGGACAAGCTGCCTGCTCGCCTACTCTCCCTCGCTACTTGTCCCGCAGAACTACGCACTCTGCCGCTAGCGCTGTCAGAAGGGAAATACTGTTTCAGCTTGTGAACCAGGGCCTGCTGGTATTCATGCATTCTCACACTCCTTTCCTCTCCAGGGATGAGAGTGGAAAGATTTTGCTTGTACCGTGGGTCCAGGAGAGTGAACACCCAGTAATCGGTGCTGGAATAAATTCTTTGAACGCGAGGGTCACGGGATAGGCAGCCTAGCATGAAATCTGCCATATGCGCCAGAGTACCAACGCGTAAGAATTCACTCCCCTCACTGGCCTGACTGTCCATTTCCTCCTCCTCCAACTCCTCCAACTCCTCTTCTTCTGCCCATACACGCTGAACAGTGAAGGACTCAACAATGGTCCCCTCTTGTGTCTCGCCAACATTCTCCTCCTCTTCCTCCTCATCCACCTCCACCTCCTCCGATATGCGCTGAGAAACAGACCTAAGGGTGCTTTGGCTATCAACAAGGGAATCTTCTTCCCCCGTCTCTTGTGACGAGTGCAAAGCTTCCGACTTCATGCTGATCAGAGAGTTTTTCAACAGGCCAAGCAGCGGGATGGTGAGGCTGATGATGGCGGCATCGCCACTGACCATCTGTGTTGACTCCTCAAAGTTACTCAGCACCTGACAGATATCAGACATCCACGTCCACTCCTCATTGTAGACTTGAGGAAGCTGACTGACCTGACTACCAGTTCTGGTGGAAGTTGACATCTGGCAGTCTACAATGGCTCGGCGCTGCTGGTAAACTCTGGATAACATGGTCAGTGTTGAATTCCACCTCGTGGGCACGTCGCACAACAGTCGGTGAGCGGGCAGTTGGAGGCGGCGCTGCGCTGCCCTGAGAGTGGCAGCATCTGTGCTGGACTTCCTGAAATGCGCACAGATGCGGCGCACCTTCGTGAGCAAATCAGACAGATTGGGGTATGTCTTGAGGAAACGCTGAACTATCAGATTTAACACATGGGCCAGGCATGGCACATGTGTCAGTCTGCCGAGTTGCAGAGCCGCCACCAGGTTACGGCCGTTGTCACACACAACCATGCCTGGCTTCAGGTTCAGCGGTGCCAGCCACAGATCAGTCTGCGCCGTGATGCCCTGTAATAGCTCTTGGGCGGTGTGCCTTTTATCGCCTAGGCTCAGCAGTTTGAGCACCGCCTGCTGTCGCTTAGCGACGGCACTGCTGCTGTGCCTAGAGCTACCGACTGATGGCGCCGTGCCCACGGATGAAAGTTCGGAGGAGGAGGTGGAGGAGGGGTGGGAGGAGGAGGAGGCATAGTAGGCCTGAAACACCTGGACCGAGGTAGGCCCCGCAATCCTCGGCGTCGGCAGTATATGACCAGCCGCAGGGTCAGACTCGCTCCCAGCCTCCACCAAGTTAACCCAATGTGCCGTCAGCGATATATAGTGGCCCTGCCCGGCAGCACTCGTCCACGTGTCCGTGGTCAGGTGGACCTTGTCAGAAACGGCGTTGGTCAGGGCACGGATGATGTTGTCTGACACGTGCTGGTGCAGGGCTGGGACGGCACATCGGGAAAAGTAGTGGCGGCTGGGGACCGAATACCGAGGGGCGGCCGCCGCCATGTGGTTGCGAAAGGCCTCGGTCTCTACTAGCCTATAGGGCAGCATCTCCAGGCTAAGCAATCTGGAGATGTGCACATTAAGGGCTTGGGCGTGCGGGTGGGTTGCACTATATTTGCGTTTCCGCTCCAGCGTCTGGGGTATGGAGAGCTGAACGCTGGTGGTTGCTGTCGAGGATCGTGGAGGCGACGATGGGGTTTTTGTGGCAGGGTCCTGGGCAGGGGGCTGACTATCAGCTGACACAGGGGAAGGAGCAGTGGTGTGCACGGCCGGAGGTGAACGGGCTTGTTGCCACTGAGTGGGGTGTTTAGCATTCATATGCCTGCGCATACTGGTGGTAGTTAAGCTAGTAGTGGTGGAACCCCTGCTGAGCCTGGTTTGGCAAATGTTGCACACCACAGTCCGTCGGTCATCCGGTGTTTCCTTAAAGAACCTCCAGACTTCTGAAGATCTAGCCCTCGCCGCAAGAGCCCTCGCCACGGGAGCTTCACTAGTTGACACATTTGGCGCTGATGCACCAGCTCTGGCCCTGCCTCTCCGTCTGGCCCCACCACTGCCTCTTCCAACCTGTTCTGGTCGAGGACTCTCCTCCGTCTCAGAAGCACTGTGTTCACCCGGCCTCTCAACCCAGCTTGGGTCTGTCACTTCATCATCCTCCGATCCCTCAGTCTGCTCCCCCCTCGGACTTCCTGCCCTGACAACAACTTCCCCACTGTCTGATAACCGTGTCTCCTCATCGTCGGACACCTCTTTACACACTTCCACTACGTCAAGAAGGTCATCATCACCCACAGACTGTGACTGGTGGAAAACCTGGGCATCGGAAAATTGCTCAGCAGCAACCGGACAAGTGGTTTGTGACTGTGGGAAGGGTCCAGAAAACAGTTCCTCAGAGTATGCCGGTTCAAATGCCAAATTTTCCTGGGAGGGGGCAGACTGGGGGGGAGGAGGCTGAGGTGCAGGAGCTGGAGGAGTGGCGATTTCGGTGACATGGGTGGACTGCGTGGAAGACTGACTGGTGGACAAATTGCTCGAAGCATTGTCAGCAATCCACGACATCACCTGTTCGCACTGTTCTGGCCTCAACAGTGCTCTACCACGAGTCCCAGTAACTTCAGACATGAACCTAGGGAGTGTAGCTCTGCGGCGTTCCCCAGGTGGTGTCTCACCCCGGCCAGGACCACGGCCTCTGACCCCTGCAGTAGTTGGACGCCCACGTCCCCGCCCTCGTCCTCTACTTCTAGCCCTCGGGTTAAACATTTTTAAAATGAGAGTTATAGCTTTAATTTTTTTTTTACTTTTTTTTGTGTTTTTTTTTTTTTTTTGTGTTTTTGAGTTTTTAAAACCAAACGATGCTATCCTATTGCTATGGCTATTTTCTAGCCAAGTATGAAAGCACACTACTATGCCAGATGAGATGACGCTGAGTTATTAAACAAAATAAACGTAAAATAAAAAAGGACAAATGGCAGACTGTGCCTAATTGAAATCCAACCCCTACTAAATTTTCCCACTTCGGTCTTTGCAATGGATATGTACGTCACTAAGCGCAAAACACAGCGGTCGCAAGTCTCACTACAAATTGCTCACAATTGGCTAGTAGATGCACTGCAGCAAGTACAGCCACCAGCAGATCAACCAGAAATCAAAAATATAACGCTACTGTAGGCGTAAGTAAGCCGTTTGGATTCTCCTATGGCTATTTTCTAGCCAAGTATGAAAGCACACTACTATGCCAGATGAGATGACGCTGAGTTATTAAACAAAATAAACGTAAAATAAAAAAGGACAAATGGCAGACTGTGCCTAATTGAAATCCAACCCCTACTAAATTTTCCCACTTCGGTCTTTGCAATGGATATGTGCGTCACTAAGCGCAAAACACAGCGGTCGCAAGTCTCACTACAAATTGCTCACAATTGGCTAGTAGATGCACTGCAGCAAGTACAGCCACCAGCAGATCAACCAGAAATCAAATATATAACGCTACTGTAGGCGTAAGTAAGCCGTTTGGATTCTCCTATGGCTATTTTCTAGCCAAGTATGAAAGCACACTACTATGCCAGATGAGATGACGCTGAGTTATTAAACAAAATAAACGTAAAATAAAAAAGGACAAATGGCAGACTGTGCCTAATTGAAATCCAACCCCTACTAAATTTTCCCACTTCGGTCTTTGCAATGGATATGTGCGTCACTAAGCGCAAAACACAGCGGTCGCAAGTCTCACTACAAATTGCTCACAATTGGCTAGTAGATGCACTGCAGCAAGTACAGCCACCAGCAGATCAACCAGAAATCAAATATATAACGCTTCTGTAGGCGTAAGTAAGCCGTTTGGATTCTCCTATGGCTATTTTCTAGCCAAGTATGAAAGCACACTACTATGCCAGATGAGATGACGCTGAGTTATTAAACAAAATAAACGTAAAATAAAAAAGGACAAATGGCAGACTGTGCCTAATTGAAATCCAACCCCTACTAAATTTTCCCACTTCGGTCTTTGCTATGGATATGTGTGCCACTAAGAGCTAAACACAACGGTAGCAAGTCCCCCTGCTAATTCCTCACAAAATGGTAATAGATGCAAATTAAAATAAAAAAAGTAGAACGTTATTGTAGCCCTAAGAAGGGCTGTTGGGTTCTTTGAGAATCACTCCTGCCTAACAGTAAGCTAATAGAACACCCTAATGCTTTCCCTGACCAGCAGCAGCTCTCTCCCTAGCGGCATCCAGACACAGAATGATCCGAGCAGCGCGGGCAGCGGCTAGTCTATCCCAGGGTCACCTGATCTGGCCAGCCAACCACTGCTATCGACGTGTAAGGGTACCACGTCATGCTGGGTGGAGTGCAGAGTCTCCTGGCTTGTGATTGGCTCTGTTTCTGGCCGCCAAAAAGCAAAACGGCGGGAGCTGCCATTTTCTCGAGCGGGCGAAGTATTCGTCCGAGCAACGAGCAGTTTCGAGTACGCTAATGCTCGAACGAGCATCAAGCTCGGACGAGCATGTTCGCTCATCTCTAGTACTAGCTCCTGCAGATCTTGTTTGAATGCTTTCAGATGATTGGCTATTGCCATTTCTGCAGCCAATCATTGGCCTCAGTCATGACATGTACACACATGGCACTTTAATGACTGTAGATATACAGGTCATCCCCGAGTTACGTACATGATAGGTTCCAGAGGTTTGTTCTTAAGTTGAATTTGTATGTAAGTCAGAACTGTATATTTTATAATTGTAGTTCCAGACAAAAATGCCAGACAATTGCCTCAGTGACAATTGGAGTTTCACAATTTTTTTACAGTGAGCAAAGGGGTCCGTCTTTAACTAGGGGTCGCCTGTAAGTCAGGCATCTTTAAGTAGCGGACTGCCTGTATAGTGCAGTAGATGCCCCCTGTGAGAACTGTACATTTTCTGTTGAGGGAGATTATTTACTATTAAGTTGCAGTTTTTAGTGGTACCATTTTAGGGTACGCGTAAAAATTTTATTTCAGCTTTTTCAAAGAAGTTGTAAATACAGTTTTAAATTTATTTTTTTATAGTGTTCACATTGTGGCATAAAAATATTTGTTGCATTGTGCTGTTTTTTATGGTGCAGCAATACCAACTTTTTGCACTTTTTAAATTATATTTTGTATTTTATGAACACCTTAAATCCTTTTTCACATACATGTATGTCATGGAGCTGTTAAGGATATATGAAGAGTATGGAGCCTGGAGCCCCTCAGGCTGATTTGCGTACAGTCATTCATCCTGGTGCTAGATGCCCTTTGAAGAGATGGCACATGGGTGCCACTATTTAAGGATAGTTGCTCCAAGTCGCCATCGCCAGTGATCAAAAGGTCGTATGGCAAAATCATTATCTTTTGTGATTTTTTTTTTTTTTTAATTGATGACATATTTTTTTAAATTTAGACTGTAGTGTAATATTATTGTGGAATATAGACATATTCTTCAAATTAGCAAATGAAAAAAATATGATAGCCGTATAGTATGTGAAGTTAATTATACAATAAAGACATCACGTAGACTCATTCTTTTTCACTGCTTGTTAACTGTATTGCAAGTAAGCGAAAAGCCAAGACAATCACTCAACCCGTGTACAGGCCTGATGCTGTTAGCATTCACATTGAGGAATGGACAAGCAGATTCTGCATAAATAATTAAAATCAAATGTATCTTATCCTGTCCTCCCTTTGAATTTTTAACTACAGAAACCACTATACAATAGAGTTATTGTGATCTGAAATGTTTACTGTTAAAATTACTGGGAAAAGTACAGTATAAAGATTAGATTTTTGTTGTTTAGAAGGGTATGTATGTTTAAAGTGCACTGTATCTACCTGATGCCTGATGGGTCTTCATCCTGTTAGGATGATTATTATTATAATTAATGTTATTCCCCTGTATTTTCAATGCTCCCTCTCTGTATCACCACTATACTTCTGTAGATGACAATTACAAGTAATGCATCAGAGGTATACAAGGGGAAAAGAATGGGGGGGGGAGTAAAATCCCTTTGGGTGCTATGATGTAGCTCATCACTGTTGTAGAATCCAGTGTTCCAATGTGGACTACTTGAGTCCAATCCACCAAGCCAGTCCACTCTTTATCCCCTCATTCACCTCCACAGCTGCATGCTTTTTACAAATATGTAACAAATAAATCACTGCTTCCTCCACGTTAGAATTCTCCTGGTAGGCAAATTGATGAGTGTCACAGCCCTTAGATACTTAGGTACCAATCTATCTAGAATTTTCATTACATGCAATGTTGAGAATATAGGTCAATAATTGACCACGTCTTTTGGTAAAGGTACTTAAAAACAGAATTTAATTATATACTTTTTATCCAAATATCTGCTACTTGTTGTTTTCCTAATGCTCCTATTGAACAACCCATTAATAAACCACTTGTTTCTGCAGCACACACTTTTAGGTCTTTTGTACATAAACACATAGGGAGAGATTTATTGCGCCGAATACATCAAAAACCTGAGGCCCCCATGCCTGCCCCCTCCATCTGCCACCGGGCCCCTCCACGCCCATATGCCATGGAGGTGGTGTATTTGCCAGAAAACTTTTATAAATCTCCCCCATATGGCACATTTTACACCCTTACCCACTCATACGCCATACAGACATACATTCATGCGCTCATATATTTAGACACTTATACCCACCCACACATGTTGCATATATACACACAATTCTGCATGATATTTACAATCCAAAATACTTTATTTATACACTGGATGATATGCCCAGCAGTCTCAGTCTCTGCATCCTGTTTCTCTTGCACAATTTTGTTAATATTCAAGAGTTACTTGTCTAAAGTGTGGTGGATGTGAAAATGTTCCGCACAATTATTCTTTTGCTTTCGATCATGGAATATTTAAGGCCCCTTTCACACTTGCGTTTTTGACGTGCAGAACATGCATTACACTCTGACCCATTGTAATCATTGAGTTTTTTCAGACTTGCATTCTTTTTCACGCACACATGCACGCGTGAAAACTGCACCATACAAGTCTATGGAGACGCATCAAAACGCATTGCACTCTGAGACACTTGCTAGTCCAATGTAAATTCAATGCATTTTTCAAGCATTAATTGCCATAAAAATATAGACCTCAGTCCTTTTCACGAGTGTTATAAATGCATTGAAATTGCCTTGAAATTGCCAATAAAAAGGCGCGTGAAAAACTGAGACTGAACAAACTCAGACTGAAAACTGATTGATGAAAAATGTCAGTTTTTCACTGACCAAACCCTGATTGCACCCTGATCAGATTCTAGCGTATGAAAGAGGCCTTAAAAAGATATTTTCTAATTAAACTGTTAAAATACAATTTTCAACTTGCGGTTTATTTACTAAAGTAAAGACAGAAAAACTATGACATTCCAAATACAAAAATAATCATTCGATGATATGAAATGTTAGCAAAATATATGATGTCAGGATAGACAAAATTGGAGGTTATACAATATTTTACATCTCTCTTTCAAATAATAATGTAGTCTTCATTATCAGCCTTTTCTCCCTTGACAAGGGGAACATCTGCTGAAGTGTTTGTCTATTATAGCACAGCTAAGGTAATCTCTTTGATGTGACATATATCAAAATAGCTCTCTGATCCTCTCCTCTCCTATGCAGGGAGACTGAATGTGTCCAATTACAGTAGTTACTGGTGTTAATAACAATAACTAGCAATCTGATGTTCTCAGTTCTACAGTAGAAAATGTTCCATGATTTCACTATTCAAAAATATGTTTTTGCATGTAAGAAGCAGAGAGTATTCTACTCTATAATAAATTATAATCTTGCACCTTTATGTATAATGTATATCATCACGACATGCCCCTATAGATCACTTCATTTGGTGGGCAGCAAGGGACTGTTAATAACATGACTTTGAAATATTCTGTATATTGGAAGCAAAGTATTTCCAAATAATATGTCTTACTTCCAAAATATAGTTGTCTCCAGGGCTGTGAATACTGAATATGATTCATAGAAATGTGACTTCAAATGCTGTGGTTTAAAATGAAATAGTCTTACCAAACAAGCATTCTCATCTGGGACATTTATGGCAAGTTTATAGACTATACCCTAAATCTGGTAGATATGGTTCCCACCTATAATAGGTGACAGTAAATATGTAGCTCACTTTAGTGCCATGCATGCTATGCCCATTCTCTAGTGACTAAGAAAGAAAAACTTCTTGTGAATGGAATATCCCTTTAAACATGTGACATTTTTGTTTTCTTTAAAAAGCACCAATTCAGTACTGCTGATGTATTCCTGACTGTCATTACTCTTGGCTTACATAGTAACTATAAGTACAAAAAAGATACATTATACAGCGTGGTGTATTTAGCCTTAATTTGTCGTGGGCTGCCCATTGACCCAAGTCTGTAGTGATCACAGGATGAGGTCAGAGACAGCCAGCTACTCTGAAGAGAAGGTAGAAGAAATGTATTGCCTGCCTCTTATTATTATGACTGCCTTTATGGGCCCAGAATTCAGTTCATTACTGGGTCTAAAAGGGTTAGCCAGAGTTGCTGGGTCTGATCAGACCCAGTGTAGCTCAGCCTTAGGCCCGTTCCTTGCGCGTGATGCAATAAACTCATATCACACACAGCGTGTGCTGTCTGCATCTCCCGGCTCGAACGCTGCAAACCGGAACTGAACTCAGCATGTCAGTTCCGGTTTGCAGCATTCGGGCCAGGAGATGCAGGCAGCAACCACTGTGAGTGTGATGCGAGATCATCGCATAACACTCGCAAGTGTGGAACGGGCCTTAGACATCTAGATTGTCATTTCCCTTGTAACTAGGGCTCTTACAGATGCTTAATTTGGAGTGGGGAAAAAATTTAATTTGTTGTGGTAGAGACTTACTCACAACCCCTGTCACCTACTTAACAAGCCTCACAAACTCTAATGGTCAGAGGGACAAACAAAAGAAAAAAACAGACAAGCGAAGTCAGGAAGAACTGAATCAAAACCAAGAAGATGGATAAAAAATTGATGAGGTAAAAAATTGAGAGGCAAGAGATAATAGATAAGATAAAGTAATGTATATATATAAAATGTCAAAGGACTGCAATAACGAGCAACTGTTAATCAGAACTGGGCAGAGAAATGTAAAGAAGTTCCCAGATGCCATCCTCAGCAGCTGAATGGTTCAGCGCTGAACTAAAACTGAACTCAAAATAAATTACACACATAACTTTCGGCAGGGACCTGATCCAGAAAGTCAAATGTGAAAAGCAGCCTGACTGAAACCAGTCACTTGCAAGGTAAGGGAGTTCACATCTGTATATTTTGGAACCTGCCTCTGGAATCATTGGCATTATGTATCCACAAGATTCAATACCCTTATTATTCATAAAGAACCTGTCCAGCAACAGCGCAATCACAACCAAGTATGGTGCTATATGGTGGTGAACTCAACCTGTGACATCCCTGCGAGCTATGGCCCTGCCTGCAACAGATAAGCCACCCTGACATGGGCAAACATGCCATCAGGAACCTAACTAATGGTCCCTGAGAGAACCTACAAGGTGACAGGGAAGACTTTCTTTATCACACTGGGAGATATACAACACTGAGAGACAAACAACAGACACAGACAGACAAGCGGAGTCATACAAAACCAAGACGGTGGCAAAGTTACAGAAAAGTATAGCAAATAGAGTGGTCGGAGAAGTCAAATACACAGAATTGCAAACAATAACAAGAGCACTAGAGAACACAGAAGACTGAATAATCAGCAAGGTCTGATGGGAGTAGGCAGATATATAAGGCAGTTCCCGGACACGCCTCCATGAGCAGCTGTCCATCAGGCTAGTAACCCTTGCAGGACAGGGCTGCACTACAGAGAGCAGGGTGTGGGTCAATAAATCTAAACACAGAAACCTAAGCCACAGTTCACACACAAGAAACACAAACAAATTAACGCCACCTATTCTACCAACTACAAATAGACTGACTTTTTGTTACAGACGTTACTTTACTCCCTTAATGTATTGACTTATTAACATGTAGATTCAGTTGGTTCTGCTGGTTGAAGTTGTGACAGATGAGAGCAGGGGCGGACTGGGAATTTAAAATGGCCCTGGAAAAAAATATAAAAGTGGCCCCATCTTATGGGCGGAGTCAAAACAAGTGGGTGTTGTCAGATAATGTGGGTGGAGTTATAACAGACAAATTGTTGGTAGATGGCCTTAATGCAAAACAAGAACATCTTTTGCTAGTAAGTGAATCTAATGTGCAAGGAATGTGACCTGTCGATCAGTAAATTATGCCTTAATTACCTTTCCCCTGTGCCATACAAGTAGAATTCAGAGAAAGAAAATATTGATACTGCCTCCTATGTACAGGAATAATGCTACAATAACACATTCAATCCTGCCTTCTATATACAAAATAAAACTACTACAATACCTTCTCCCATATACAAGCCAACTACTATAATACTGCCTCCTATGTACAGGAATATAACTCCTATAATACTGCCCCCTATGTACAGGAATATAACTCCTATAATACTGCCCCCTATGTACAGGAATATAACTCCTATAATACTGCCCCCTATGTACAAGAATATAACTCCTATAATACTGCCTCCTATGTACAAGAATATAACTACTATAATACTTCCCCCTATGTACAGGAATATAACTCCTATAATACTGCCCCATATGTACAGGAATATAACTACTATAATACTTCCCCCTATGTACAGGAATATAACTACTATAATACTGCCCCCTATGTACAAGAATATAACTACTATAATACTGCCCCCTATGTACAGGAATATAACTCCTATAATACTGCCCCCTATGTACAAGAATATAACTCCTATAATACTGCCTCCTATGTACAGGAATATAACTCCTATAATACTGCCCCATATGTACAGGAATATAACTACTATAATACTTCCCCCTATGTACAGGAATATAACTACTATAATACTGCCCCCTATGTACAAGAATATAACTACTATAATACTGCCCCCTATGTACAAGAATATAACTACAATAATACTGCCCCCTATGTACAAGAATATAGCTACTATAATACTGCCCCCTATGTACAGGAATATAACTACTATAATACTGCCCCTATGTACAAGAATATAACTACTATAATACTGCCCCCTATGTACAGGAATATAACTACTATAATACTGCCCCCTATGTACAAGAATATAACTACTATAATACTGCCCCCTATGTACAAGAATATAACTACTATAATACTGCCCCCTATGTACAGGAATATAACTACTATAATACTGCCCCCTATGTACAAGAATATAACTACTATAATACTGCCCCCTATGTACAAGAATATAACTACTATAATACTGCCCCTATGTACAAGAATATAACTTCTATAATACTACCACCTATGTACAGGAATATAACTACTATAATACTACATATATACACAGAAGCGAACATGAAAAAAATCAGTATTTACCATATACAACTACAGAAAACACATGAGATCCTCACCTATTGCATCCAGTGACCTCAGGTGACGTGTCCTCGGATTGTATTCGTTCCTCATCTTCTCCATTAGTTCCACCATCACCTTGTTTCTTCCTCCAGGTACACAGCATTCCTGCAGAGTTTACCACACAGACGTCTTATGTACTGCACTTTCCCATTGTCCCTTCTTCTGCTACCACCAATACTGTGCCCCAAATACTGTAATAGAGCCCCCTACAATATTAATACCACACAAATATTGCCCCATAATATAACTGTAATGGTAAGGATAATTTATTTCTTCTTTCTCTCCTTTAACCCCCCCCCCCCCACCGACCCACCCCAGTATTGATAGAGCTCCTACTATGACCCAGGCATAAAAATAATGGCCCCAGCCTGCCCCAGACATATAATTAATGCCCCCTGCCAGCCCCAGATATATAATTAATTCCCCCCGGCCCCAGACATATAATTAATGCCCCCTGCCAGCCCTAGATATAGAATAATGCCCCGCCCCAGACATATAATTAATGCCCACTGCCAGCCCTAGATATAGAATAATCCCCCCCGCCCCAGACATATAATTAATGCCCACTGCCAGCCCCATATATACAATAATGCCCCCCCCTGCCCCAGACATAATTAATGCCCCCTGCCTGCCCCATATAAACAATAATGCCTCCCCCCACCCCAGATATATAATTTATGCCCACTGCCAGCCCCATATATACAATAATCCCCCCCACCCCAGACATATAATTTATGCCCACTGCCCGCCCCATATATACAATAATCCCCCCCCCCACCCCAGACATATAATTTATGCCCACTGCCAGCCCCATATATACAATAATACCCCCCAGACATATAATTTATGCCCACTGCCAGCCCCTTATATACAATAATCCCCCCCCACCCCAGACATATAATTTATGCCCACAGCCCGCCCCATACATACAATAATCCCCACCCCAGACATATAATTTATGCCCACTGCCAGCCCCATATGTACAATAATCCCCCCCCACCCCAGACATATAATTTATGCCCACAGCCCGCCCCATATATACAATAATCCCCCCCCCCCGACATATAATTTATGTCCACTGCCATTCCCAAATATAGAATAATGCAGCCCCCCCAGAGATATAAATAATGCCCCCCGTTCTGTAATTTAAAAAAAAGACATCATACTCACCCCTTTGGTGCAGTTTCTTCCCGTCTTCCTCGGTCTTCGGTGGCTTGGTGTAGAGGCGCGGGATAGTGACGTCACTGCTCCGCGCCGCGGAGCTACACAGAGGCCGGCGACAGCTGACAGCTGGGAAGTCAGCCTCTTCCACGCTACACAGGTCGCGCATTGACGTCGATTGCACGACCTGTGTAGCTGGGTTTATACACAGACGCAGAAGCAGCGGTGCTGCGCTGCGTCTGTGTAATAATCTATAGTACCTGCATCGTACGATGCAGGTACTATAGATTATGTGAAAAGTTTTAGGGAGTGCGGACCGGCCCCGCACCAGCTCCAGACCGGCCCAGGACCAACCGGCCCACCGGGAAAATTCTGGTGGGTACAATGGCCAGTCCGCCCCTGGATGAGAGGTTCTTGTCAATAATAAAAAATAGCCAAGAAAATCTGCACATTTAACAGCTTGTTGTATGGCTGGGAACTTCTATTAACCCAACATTGAAATACTGTACTAACAAAATGGAGTTGTAATTGATATATAAGCAACAAACTGCATAGCTTCCTGTAACAAGGAGAAAAACACACTAAAAGTGGTACACAAGATGTGGGCTTTTTAATGTCATATCCCCTAAAATAAGTCCAGGTACAGGTAGAGATAGAAGTGGAAATGTTTTATAGGTTTTTTTAATCTTTCGAAGTTATATTAGTTTCCAAATCATTGTGGTTGTCTGAAATTGTATACACCTTATCTGTCTGTAAATCAGTACATTGAGAGGAATGTATAACTATTGAAAAATGAAACAAAAGCAATTTTAATCTCATGTTAGGTATTTGATGAAATCTCGGGATTACTTAAATGTCATTGTCCCTTTGGTGTGTCGCATCAATACATTAAATAGCTACATTGGAAGAAAGGGAAAGAGAGCCATATTCAGCTCTTTGAAGGCTACTCAGCAACACAAAAATATCTTATTACAGGTTGAAGGATGAGTGGCAGATACATAGAGCCTTGATGAGCAGAGAAAAAATTGGGAATACAGCCAGTTCAATTTTCTCATCAAAAATAGATGTAATAGATTTTTTGATGGAAACTTTCAGCTGTAACATTGGGAAGAATGAAAATCTGAAATCTGAAGAATCTTGTAATGTGTGTGTGTTTATAAACACTTCTGATATTTATAGTGTTTAATGACTTTTCTTTGAAAACCTTATTACGATTTCCAGTACAGTAGATAGAGCCATATAATGTGTAAATCACAGTAAATAGAACAGTGCCACTATAACAAAGGAATGAAACAACTATGAATGAAACTTGCCTCCGATGCTTCCTCTCAGTAATGTGCACTTTATTTTTTTAAATTTGACTAATATGACTTTATATCTACCCTGTTTCCCCGAAAATAAGACAGTGTCTTATATTAATTTTTGCTTCTTAAGTGGCACTAGGTCTTATTTTCAGGGAATGTCTTATTTTTCCATGAACAAGAATTTACATTTATTGGTGAACAAAAAAATCTACTTCTCTAGCATTCCTATTAATCTCCAAATTCTGAATTTCTTGCTGTATTTCTTAGAATCATTGGCCACAATCTCTCATGTTTAGTGAAAGCACTTTCCAGAAATGACGCCATCTTATCCTGCTAGCTGTTGGTATCACATTTGCAGCACAACAGTCAGTGATTTACTTCCATGAATTCTTCCCCATGTCAAAATCTATTGCAGCACCTAAAAGATTTCCTTATACTAATGTATGGCGCGGGGGGAGCTGCCGCAATGACTGCCACTAGGTCTTATTTTCAGGGGAGGCCTTATATTTCTAAGCCTAAACAAAATTGTACTAGGTCTTATTTTCAGGGGATGTCTTATTTTAGGGGAAACAGGGTATCTATACCTATAGATTCAAAAGAAAATGTCAGCATCCAAAATGGTATAAAAATGTGGTGTTTATTCCACCTCCAACAACATTTCAGCTGTGATACTAGCCTTTGTCAAGTGAACATGGTGTAAAAAACATATATAGTGACAATATGGTGGCATCACTCAAAGATCCATCAATTATATACATAATTACATAGAGTATGTGGTTACAATATTGTCTACTCTCATATGAAGTGTACATTAAGAAAGTCATGAGAGCAAAGTGAATCTTATATGAAAATTACATTGCAATGAGGGAATTAGGGTAAAAGAAATCACCTGTGTGGATAACGCCTCTCACTTTGAAACATCAAACATAAGTGAAACACTGTCCGCATCTAAGCAATGAAAATGCACGCGCCCCATGGGTATGTTGGATAGCAGGGACAGTACTGTGCATGTAGTGCATGCAGGAACGTAACTAGAAAGGCTGGGTGCCAAAGCAGACTTCTGCATGGAGCCCCCCTTCCTCTTAAAAAAATATATAAATATTTGTAAATACACATATTTACACTTTCAATACATTTATGCACGCTTACTCACATTCATAACGAACGGTATCTTAACCATGGGCAAAATCATATAGTGATCCTGTAGAGCTAAGAACAGCCCTATTCTGTGGCCAGCTTATATTATAAGATGGCATTAAATCTATGGGGAAAACCAAAGTAACAATAAATTACAATTATATGATTATAAAAGATGGGTCAGTACAATTAAATATTTATGATAAAATAAGAGTCTTGTCTATGTACAAAGACAAGACAGCAACCAATCTATTTAGCAAAAGCTGTTTGTTTGATGCACGCAGTCCAGGGTCCTAGTGTGCAGGATCAATAGTCCAAGACAAAAAGGGGAGACCACAGCATCCAATATGATGAAAAAAGGTTAAACCTTTATTCACACATGAATATTTGTCAAGAAAAGATTCATTGTGAATCGAAACGTTGCACTTTTTTCTATGCCTGTGTGAATAAAGGTTTAACCTTTTTTCATCATATTGGATGCTGTGGCCTTCTCGCCCCTTTTTTTCACAAAAAGTTGTGGGTCACTATGAAACAGTTCAACTTATATGACTGGACTGGTGCATGCAATGAGGCATAAACCTCACACAGCACAGGTGTAATATCTAGAGCTATGGGTAGAGGGAGTCCTCAACCAATGGTGTATATACTAGAATATATAAAGAAAGACCCTAGTTACCAATATGTATATAGCAAGGATAATAAGTAAGATCGCCTGCAAACAAGGTTCACATAACTAATATAAGAGTAATAAAATAATTAACAAAATATATGTTTAATGAGAAACCATCAGAAAATATAAAAATATATCTTAATAGTAGAGGTCCACAACACGCTGACTTGAAGTATCTTTACTTCAATCTGTGATAAAGTGACACCTTAATAAAAATGATCTAAAAAAGGGAAAAAAGAAACATAAATTAGAATCACATAGTATTTATGAAACACCAAAACCTAAACAGAGTACTAAACTCAACAACTTATGAGCCATAAAAAAGCAAACTAGAAAATCCCACTTAGAAACTCCACATTAAGTCCATTGGGATTCAATAAATTCAGTTTATAGATCTATTCCACATCTCTCCTCTTAAGCATTTTCATGTTGTCGCATCCTTTCTCAAGGGCAGAATATAATACCTTATACCTCCTTATGGTTGCATGCTTTAAATTGTTTGATGACCTGGGGATTCTCTTCTGACTAGAGGGACAACTGTGGAGGATAGTGTAATGGCGGCTGTGGAGCACCAGTGTTCTCCTACTTACTGCTCCAGATCTCATGTTCGGACGGGCACAGCCCCTTCTGGTCATCTTAGCCTTGGCCACCTCCAGTTGTGTTGCAGCACAGGAAGCAGCGCTGACTGGTCGACCAGGTACTTTCCAAGCCTTATACCAGTCCTGCAAATTAGAGAGATAGACGGGTGCACACTGTTGAATAGGATTCCATAAGGTAAGTATAGATTGTTAGCCATGGGTAGTTTATTGAACATAGATCAGTCAAAGAGTATAGGTACACAGCGCTCCTAATGGCACCTGCACTGCTTTCAGATGACTCTGCAGATTGCTGACAAACCAGAGCATGAGCGACCCCTAATCGGAGTAACTTTTTCCTACTTCCCCTGTAGAAACCTTCCACTCTGCATTCCATCTGCAATCTCTGCATCAGGCCTCAGAAGCATATTGTTAAGCAACTAGACTGAACTATTAATTGGACCTGATGAAGGGGGCAATACATCCCCAAAACGCATTGTCCCTTGTCAATATATATGTGAAATAAATGTCTAGTCGTATATATATACGTATATGCTTGTTACAACCACAACGCGTTTCGGGGACTGACAGATACCCCATTGTCAAGTGAAATTTCTCTAAGACATAAAAAATAATACAGAAAAAAACAAAAGCAGGACAATATAAATATTGTACAGCAAGGTCTTATGTGACTAAAACCAGGAGTCAGGTATGTCCCCCATACCCCTCTGCTCCCTTGTAACACCTTTTTACATGCTATTGTATAGATTTATTTATTTTGTTAGGATTCTAAAAAGCCACTATTTATGCATATATTTGTTTTTGTATTTACAACATTCTTAGAGTTTTATAGTTTTATATTATTTATTGGATCCTGCCGTCTCCATCAGTGCCTGAGGGTCAAAGTACCTTGTGACTTGCCTAAAGTGCTCTGTTGCCTTTCATCCTGGCTGTGTTATTTAGCTGTTTAGCCTCATCCTCTGGACCTGTGCTGTTGCTCCTGTGTTCTTCTCCTCAGTGCCTTCCTCTGGCCTTTTATTGGTGTTCTTCAGTCCCACTGGCACCAGTTGTGTTGTTGGAGGTGCATGCGGTATCCCCTTGGCTCAGCCATCTCCACCATCAGGAGCTTTGTGAAAAAGAAAGGGATCACTGGGACATTTCCCTCTAAAGGAGGTGCATCTTGTGGCATAGTGGGTCAACACCCTCTTCGTTGTGGCTTATAGCAACAATAATTGTCAGATATCTAAGTGGTTTGCTGCTGGCTTTCATATATATATATACTGTATATATGCACATACAATATTTAAAACAAGTATACTGTGTCCATGCATCACATGCGTTCAAATACATTGTACTATGCATGATTTACAGATGTGTGTTACTTAATAGTGTGCATTATGCCTGTTTAACCCATTTAGGACACAGTCAGTTTATAGCTTAAATAGTAACTAGTTAAATAGTTTTAGCACAGCTGGAGAGAGCCCTTGACAAGAATTCTATCGATACTTGCGTGCTGCTTGCTTTCTTCTTAGCCTTAGATACAGACTTGTATATTTATCATCCCTGCTTACAAAATCATATTCAGCTATTGCTGAAGTGGGTGAGTACTGCCTAGTTGTGACATCATCTAAGGGCACTCAGGGCATTCATATGAATCAGGAAAGCAAGTTTGTAATTAGATGACCTGAAGCATGTGATGAGTCGCATGCTTGAGGTTTCATTCAAGGCTCTGTGCCAAAGTAATAAGGCCTTTCACATGAATCAGGACACTGTGTTTATAATTGGATAGCCTGAAATATGTGGTGAGTTACATGCTTGTGACATCACTCAAGGTCAGGTTTCCTTCTGCTCCTCTCCTACTGCCCCTCTCAAAAAGCCTCCTCTCGTCTCCAGCTGTCCTATACGGATTCCCATGGTTACCACGAAGCATAGCAAATGGAGATTAGCCGAGAGGGACAAGGTAAAACCTCTGCTAGCAGCTAAACACTTGCAGATAACTAGAGTAAATTATAAAATTGCTTATTTTTGCTTAATACAGTGGTAGGCAAAAGTTTTTGTACTTTACAGTTGTACTTTTTGTCGCTTTATATGTTTATAACTTTTGAACACTTTAACTTACCAAAGTTATTTTGTGACAGTTTTTTTATCACATGACGTACTTCATGTTAGTGGTAAACTTTGGCTCCTCAACTGTAAAACAATCAAAAATGGCAACATTTAAAAAAAATTCTAAATCATCTTGTTTTCAGGCAGTTTTACAACCCAAAATAGTTAGGCACAGAAGTGAAGCCAGTTATGCCCTATAAAATTTAGTGGTTTTTCATTGGTTAATGGGCGCCCTATTGTGAGCTATAAAATATTTGTTTTTCCATTAAGTTGCCATGTGAGGGCTTATTTTTTGTGGGATTAGATACATTTTTAAGTGACACCATTTTGGGGTGGCGGTGTCCTATTGCAAAAAAAATTGTGTTTGTAGAAAAATATCAATTCTGTAATGGATTTTTGACTTTTTTTTTCAAGGTGTACACTGTATACCACAAGTAATATGTTCATTGTAATACCCTGTGACAGGACTTTACAGGTATTTACTATGGACAGCCCCGAGGTCTGAGAGCAGACCATCTGGTTACCATAGCGATGGCTAGCACCCCCTGCAAATACCAATCAACCGGGAATTACAGAGTTCACATGATCAAGATCAGAAGGATATGATGCATACATAACTTATAGTGACAATTGTAATCAAAACAAATGTAGCTACAAAACATGGTTGTGTAGGATGTGCATATAAATATGTCTCAATGGTCAGTGGACAAATGGACAGTGATGGAGTGATTGTCCAAATGAAGTTCAAACTTGCAGACAGGCATAATATATTCCAAGGCATAATTCCGATAAGGAATATCAGAATTCTATAAGAAAGGTAAATGATAATTAAGTACAGGCAGTCCTCAGGTTACGTACAAGATAGGTTCTTTCGTATTGTACTTAAGGTGAATTTGTTGGAATAGTATATTTTATAATTGTAGCTCCAGACAAAAAAAAAAATTTGCCCCAGTGACAATTGGATTTTCAACATTTTTGCTGTTCACGGATTCTCAATAAAACTACATTACAGACACTTTCCAGCTGATCATTGCAGCACAGGGACTAAAATAAAGCATCCAGAGAGCTTCACCTCCTTCTCTAACTAGGGGTCGTTTGTAACTCGGATGTCCTTAAGAAGGGGACCGCCTGTACAGTTGGCACTGCATGCAACAGCATACGGCACTGTAATTCAATATAGCAGCATTCACTGCATGGAGGGGAGCACTGATGGTGTAGTAGGGTACAGCCTGTTTATGGGAACTTACCACATGTTGTGGCTGATGTAACTTCCAGAAGTAACAGGAAGTGCAACTCATGTGTTTTACCTTTAGTGGGTTTTCCCACCAAACAAGTTAGGACCTACCCACAGGTCTCAGTGATGAGACCTCCACATATCACGAGATCACAGATCACTAGAAAGGGGTCTGATGGGTGTTTGACAATCTGTCAGCTCCATAGAGATGGACTGGAGTGGAATAGAAATGTACAGCTATACAGCTACAGCCATCTGCTCCATGTTAACATTTAGCAATACTAAAATACCATGTGGACAAAAGGTATTCAAGGTATATTTTCTCTTGTGGAGTGCAGTGGAATTTGGAGATTGTTAAAGACTGTTTGGTAGAATCCTGGTGGCAGCTGGTGTGATGTAAAAGATTGTTAAGATCTGTGGTTTTGGTATAAATGTCAGTCTAGAGTGACCTATCTTGTTCTTTAAGTTTAAGGTTTGAAGGAACTGTATTATTTTGTGCTGAAATAGTTAGTAAACTTTAATTCCAGCCAAATGAAGTTTCGATTTGTGACAAAATCCAACAATGAGTCAACATGGCTGTCTCCATATGCAAAACATAAGGTCGACCACCAAAAGGAGGGGGAGTAAACATCAACAGAGATCAACAACCAACGATGACAACTAGATCCCAGGTATGGGCACTTCATTAGTTGTTAACATTATTTAAGGTGATAATTTATAATAACAATATATAATTCAAATTAATGAAGTGTATGATGTTTTGGACATGTATTTTCACAGTGATTGGAGGAAAACCTGTCCCCTTATAAATTATAATGGTCAAAGACCTCTAAAAGATATAGCCTGTTTGCAGATATCAAATATTGCATTGAGAAGATACACTTCTGAGCACCAAAAGAAGTAGCAAAATACTATTAGGTTTTCTTTAGATGTATTAGATGTTACATCTAAAGGTATATAATGTAAAAGTCCTGACCCTTCTAAATCTCATAAAATATATCAGAAAACTTTATAAGTTGCATTAAGAATGTATAGGATTCTGTTCAGTTTATTTTGTATGCAACACAGGAATCACTTTTAGCCATGTAGCCAATATTTCCAGAGATTAAAAAAATAATATAAAACCTAAAATATAAAAGATGAGACTACAATAAAAACAAAGATTTTACCGTTCTGTGAATATTCTGCTGGATGTTCTATAATGTCATTCTTGAAGGTTCCTGTCTGAGTCATTATTGTATTCAACATCTTATATATTCAGTGAACATTTGGCAAAAAAAATAGAATTTTATGCTCCAACAGACCAAATAGTTAATTAAAATGTAATTAGAAGGGCCTTTCCATCTTCCTCAATTAACAACTAAAAGCATGACGGCGATACAATTGGCATTTCTTTTTTTTACTTTTATATTTTTTACTCGAATTCTAATTTCAGTGTTTTAGCATAAGACTAAATCTAAAAAAAGAATAAATGCAAGCGCACAACAGCACTCAAAATTCCATTGTCAATTTCTGAAATACATTACGGGAATTTGAAAGTATTTACAAGATGTTCAGTAGAGTACTACTCAATGTTCTTTAAAAATCACTAATGGGTTTAATTTATATTTTTATGTCTCACTTAATGAATGCCATAGTATGAAAAAATGAATCATGTAGCTACTTAAAAAGTCTAATTTAAACATATTTTTTATTCCATTTAAACAGGTTTTCCAGGATGAGAAAATCTTTCAGAAACAGCATCAAAGTACAAAAACGGCAATACTAGACCAATACAAAGACAGCTGTTGCTATGTTCTTGGGGAAAAGAACAGCCATGTTTTCTAATTCTGGTAAACTTCATTAATTAATTTAAAATGAATCTGATGATTAAAAACTAGTTACATTCATTAAAAAATAACATTAAGTTTTGAAATTAGTTAAAGCAAAGACGATTTTTTTAATTCTCTGGCTTGTTAAAAAGATACATGATGTAATTCTTAGAGAAGATTATCTTCTTCCTAGTGTTTATATTTGTGAGCAACAGTACTTGTTCCCTTTTGGTCTACATCTGTGACCAATAGCCGAGGATCATAAGTGTAGACAGAAAGGGGGTTTCTCTATTTATTACGATGAGACTTACACAAAGATCTCAAGGGTTAGATAAACTGAATTCCTGTCCACGCATACGATGCCATCGTAGGCAAGGCAATTTGACATATAATATTCAAAAGGGACAAGGGGTATAGCAGGAGATTTCTTTACTACTTTATTAGAAAATATTAAAGAGGTTGGCTACTCTTTCTCATGTTTTTGTAATGTGTGTATAAGTGTGTGTGTGGGGGGGAAGGATACGCAATATGCATCTATTTAAAAGTCTGATTTCTTGAAATGTGTTCCTAAAACAAATCAAAATTTAGAATGAAAAAAAGTTATTATATGCAATACATTAAATATTTAAAAATAAAAAAATAAAGTTAATCCTCCTGTAAGACATTCCTGTCCATAAAATGGCCACAGATGAAGAGTCATGTGATCTGTCCATGAGAAATAGCCCTAGTAGGACCTTATAATAGTATTCATGAATACAAGGTTAAGGTCCTGGAAGGGCAATGTCAGGATCAGTGGATCCTCCGGAATCCAAGTGGCACCTGGTTTTCACCAGAGCCCGCCGCAAAGCGGGTTGGACTTGCTGCGGCAGGATACCACCAGGTCGTTCCCAGGCGCGACCAGTCCGTGGTGGCAGCCGAGGTCGAGGTACCTTAGCAGAAGACAGTCTCGTAGTCAGGTCCAGGCTCGGGGTTAGGGCAGGTGGCAGAGATGCGAGGTCAAGTCCAAATCCGGGGTCAGCAACAGGAGGTCCAGGCAGGTGGGAACGGGAACACAGGCACACGGAACACAGCAACACGGAGGAACTCGGTTAACACGGCTACACAGGACTCGGGAGCGGAGACACACAGGAATGCAGGAATACACAGGAACGCAGGAATACACAGGAACACACAGGAATGCAGATAATCACCAGGAAGCTTTCTCTTAGGCTGTGAGGCACAAAGATCCGGCAGGGAACACAGGAAGAGGCAGGATTCTTAAAGGTGAGGTGTTCAGCCAGTGCACCAATTAGCGGTGCGCTGGCCCTTTAGATTTTCGGCAGGAGCCACAAGCGCGCACGGCAGTCCGGGGAAGAGCAGGAGCCGGGAGAGGTAAGTGAGACGGGGCAGCAGCGGGGTCACACGGAGGAGCATGGATGCGCCCGCGATCCGAGACAGGGATCGCGGGAGCACCCGTGACAGGCAATTGTTCATGGACAGATAAAGATCACATGATCCTCTTTCTACAGCCATTTTATGGACAGAAAGGTCTGGCAGATGAGGTAAAAGAAAAGAGGCTTCACTTTATATATCAAGAAAGCAGTGCAGAACTTTTAATAGATATATTGGTAAATTACCTAATATCCTACCCCCACACTTGCACACACATTACAAAAACATGAGGTAAAGTGGCCAACCCCTTTTATTTATTGTATTTTTACATTTATGCATTTTATATATTTATTTATTGTGCTTGTTTTTGTTTATGTTCCGCACATATAAAATAAATGGTCATAAAAAATCCTTGTGGCACATTTTAATTTTTTTAATTTTTATTTATTTAAATCAGAACCCTGTGCTTGAAAACCCACATCCAGGACTATGTTTGATTGATAGTTGCTTGGGGGGAAAGCTTGGATTTTCATTTTGAGTTGAGGATCTCGAAGAAGGTGAACTCCGGTGGAACTCGGTGCAGAAGCAACGGATGCAGGAACTCCGGCGCACATTCTTATTGAATCGTGGCAGACCCGAATCCTCGTCGGACAATGCACTGTGGGATCGCGATAGGACCGGGTAAGTAAATCTGTCCCATTATCTTGAGACATATTATGTGCTTACCAGCAAATTTAATTTTCATTATTGAGCATAACAAAAAATAATAGAATAAGTCTTATAGGAAAATTATTTAAAAAATATAATACTATTATTATGAAAGACAAACTATTTTCATTTTTATTATATTTAAAGATGCACTCCAAAAATAAAAAAAAATAATTATGTCCCCACTTTCCTGATGTATATTCAGCTAGTATTACTTAATTTAGTTGTTTATTTTTTGTTGTAAATTCCTGGGACACTTGGGTGTTATCATGGTAAACCTAAGATTTAAAAATTAATATTCTTCTATTGTTTCAGTGGGCACCTGTCAAAATCCCCAGGTTTCTGGCATAACTACCTGGGCATGATAGAACTACCATGAAGGCTCTATCTAGGGGAGACAAAAAAAAAACCTATAGCAGATTTCTTGATATCTCCTGTCAGTTATAATGAAGGATGAGGCAGAATGGTCAACTTGACTGTCTATTTACAGTCTCCTTGTTTTGTTGTTTTTTTATAATGACAGAGTGACAGATAATAACATTGACCTTTCAGAATGCAGAGATTTTAGAGTGCCAAGCTGGCCATGCTGGTGTTTCATCAGAGGAGACAGGAGGCCATACTTCAGGTAAATTATTGTTTTTGTAACTCTGTTTTTTGAGACCAATTAATTTTATTGGGCTTTTCATATTGATCTCCCGATTGCTGGGTGTTGCTTGTTTACATACATACTGATATTGTTCAGACATCAGAATTACAGTGTATTACTTTGCATAAGCATAGGTTGACACAGGAGGGGGCCATCGCGGTTGGGTAGAGGTAGCTAAACCCGCCAGGTGCCACAGTCATGTTTTACTGTTAAATTGCCAGGTTTGTGACTATTGTGGTCCCGGCTTTTAGCACAGAGCTCAGCTGTCAAATACAGTTGTGCTCTTGTGGTGATAGCACAGGCTCTGCTTCTATTCTATGCCAGTGTGATCTTCAGAGGTGTACCTTGAGTGAGTGCAGGGGGTGCGGTTGCAGCCAAGAGGCTTAGGGGGCCTATAAGGTGTCACTTTCCCATATGAGAAGACTAGTACTATAAACAATACATCTATCAGATTCTAGTTACACCACTGGTGATCTTCATGAAGTAATAGTACATTACAGTGCTCTGTGTGCATTCAATGACATACTAGCACATCATAGAGGGGAAAGGGGTTAATCATAATGTATAAAAGCTGATACAAAATGTGATAGGCCATACCATACCTACATCTTTGAGAGAGTGAATCCTGTACCAATTGGTACTATTTCCTTTTATGCTGAGTGTCATGGATCTAAGCAGGTAAAATAAGCTCAGTGATTCGGCAGAGTGAAGGAACGTCTTGAAAAAAATCAGTACATTAAATTCCCTGCTTTTTTTGGTTTGGGGACATTTTTCTTCTATGTCCCCCACTGAAGACAGAAGCATAATTTAGGAATATTGAGCTTGAATGGTTGTTATCTGACTTAATATTGTAATGTCATCCTTTTTAGTCCTGGCTTGATTGGTGTAAGTTTCATCATGAAGGAGGACAGGGATCCACAGCATACTTATATGCAATAGGAATCTAGGACGGGGAACTGGAATATTGTCTTTGATAGACTGTCAGGTAAAATCAGCTAATCTTAACTCTTCTGTGCTGCCGTAGGATTAGCATCTCTATGAGATAAAGTAAAGAAGACCAATAAGCCAATCACTTTTCTGACAACAGCTAAATAAGTCATTGGCAATTTCCCCATAACATTTAAATCATTTAAGTGTTGCAAATCTATCTGCCATAATACAATATCGGAGGTTTAAATTGTTATACAAAGGAAGACAACCAGCTTTTGTGAAGAAATTACCTATAATTTCTGGACCATTAAATAGAACTATATTCTACTATACTGTTAATTTCTTATTCCAAACATGCTAAATCACACTTTATTTTTTAACATTATGAAGTCATTCAATGCAATGAATATGAGCATCTTAATAGATGAGAGATGTCTTAATTAGTGAACGCTAAATCAGAGATCTTTTCTTTTTCTAAAAAATTATTCTCCATTACCTTTATAGCTTAAACTATAATGAGGCTGCTGACTGCTTTCTTTTTCACTTTTCATTTTTCTCTAGTTGTGAAAGGGTCAGCACATGTGATAACCCAGATGCCCCTTCATTCTATCAAAGACCCCATATGTCATGTGAGAAATGTCCTTCCAGCTTTCACATTGTCTTGGCAAGCATCCAGGGCAGCTGCTCTGCCATTGTTGGATATGCCCTTCGGCATTGCAGTTTTGTCTTCAGAAAGCCAAGCCTGACTCCTTTCAAATTTTATGTTTTATCATATCAATATTAAACTTATTTATATCAAACAGCTAAATACAGTAATAAAGGTTGACAATATTACTATATTTTAATATAGAACCCTGTTATTATTAATAAAACAATTAGTTCATTGGTTATTAGAATGTTAAGTTAAAAATAATGACCATTTGCAATATTTAAGATTTTGTGTTTATGTATTATTACAATACATTATTGTTATCAATCATAATGATATACTTTTTGTGTAGTGTACACTATTGTACATTACTTTTAAAAAATTGATGCAGTAGAAAACCAAGCTAATATTAAGGATATTTAACATGGTTAATTGCTATGTCATTGGAATATAAGTTCTTATATTTCCTTCAGTTAGTTTGTCCTTAATTCTACACTACCTTTTGTAAATTTAATTCTATCAGTTAGATATTCATGTTTGCCATGTATCATTTTCTTGTTTTTAAGTTTTGCAGTTTTATTGTATTTTAAGTCAACAAGTATATTTAAAATGTCACTTTAACAAGTCAATTCAAAACTATAATACAAACAATATCAAATAAAACTAAAAATGTAAAATATAAATATATATGGAAGGAAAATTGTTGAGTACTTTTTATAAAAGTACTTTATCCTTTAATTTTCACTGTAGTCCCCTAGCTTAATAATAGATGAAACAGGCAAATTCTGCATGAGATCTGTATGCAGCAGTTCCTACATTTACATTCCAGACAAAACAGACAGGATTTCAATAAAAGATTACATCTCTTTAGAAACTCTATGGAGAGTTGCTCTATGGGGGAGTTACATCATATAATTGTGGAACCCCCCCCCCTTCCTTTTCAATCCGGATACATCAATAGGCTTAGGTCCCACTTGTCGTAGTTTTGCATACAAAACAGTAAACAAAAGTTCATTCGTTTTTTTTCAAAAGAAGGCAGGCACAGTGCGAGAACACCCCTTGCCTGCCACTCTATGGCCCCTCCATGTCGCTTTTATGAAAAACTGAAACAGTAATAAATCTCCCCCTTTAATGACATCCCCTTCTGAAAACTTGTCCCTTCTTTTTGCAAAGAGCATGCATAGAAAACTCTCTATAGACCTCAATAAGTTGGCTTGAGCCTATTACCAGCTATGGCCATGAGGCTGCTGTTATGTACATAACTAAGGCCTCAAGCACAAGGCCGCACATCATCATAAAAAAGTGCTAAGTTTAGATAAGTCAAAATTGAAAAATGAAAATGTATTATTTATTAATTATTATTTTGCTTTTCCAACCAAAGCAGTTGATGGTACTTTAAGCCATTGTATAAATAAATTATTTTTCTGTACTTTATATCTAAAAATCTTCAATTTTCTAATGCTGTTCAATTCATTATATGATGGTAACTCTACCTTTGAAACAAGATTACTTTTCCTACAGTCCCTGTCCCTAGTTGAATCTCTTGACATTTATAATAGAATTTTAGTCTCTCAAAATACTGTACACTTTTACAATGCGGAGAGAGAAATGTTCTGTACCGAATGTGTTATAATTAATAACAGTCCCTAGTGTCTTTTGTCGGAAAACTAGCATGTTATTGATGACTCTGAAAGGCTAGCCAAAAGTGCGATCTTTCAACTACTGTAGAAGGTCTAGAAACAAATATAAGTGAAGTTCAAAACTCAATTTTTAACCATAATTTTTAACTTCAGATCTTTTCATTCCAGAAGGACATGATGTTTCAAGGTTATTCTTCATACATGGAAATCTTGAATACTGTGTTTATTGAAGATAGCACAGCTCTGATATATGCACTTCAACATTCCTAGAATGCATATCTTCAGAAGCCAACGTGTGGTATTGTACATAGTGTTGCTTTTGACACTTTATAATATAAGAAATCATAATAACTTCAAGGGGATTTCTATCTGGGAAAAGGCTATTCGAGTTATTGACCAAATTCTATTGTCTGGTTAATGGCAGATTTGTTTGACCACATGATTTCCCTGCTGTCTACTTGATCAATTTAATGGAAAACATGTAATACTTTTCTGGAGGGAGTTGTGCAGTACAGGATTTACGGTCTCTATATGATTGATATGCCCACATTTTATTGTTATGCCCACACTAACATTTCCAGTCTAATGATGGTCCTGTGGCAAAATGTAAATTGTTCCAAGCCTGTGGATAAAAGTGTCAAGTGTGAATCCCCTCCATAGATGGGTAAATGTTCCCATTTCTCCACACCTCCAACATCTATCGGTTGATTTGTTAGAGTAGTTGCTAAAAAAGCTGATTTGCATTGATGATCACTAAACAAAATATTAGTATCCCATTCCTTAAGTGTGGGTTGTAGTGAATTAGGCTTAGTGTCTAATAGTATCAGATAAGTTTTAGAGATGCTTTTAGATGTGTAGGAGAGGTTAAACCATTTTATAAGAGCAAAATCTGTCTATTCTTTGGGTTCACCAAGTATGGGTGTTTGAAGTTGTGTTTGAATGAAGGAGTTCCAATGGGAGGAAATGGCCGTTATCTGTCATGTCTGACAGTAATTATTTTTTCCTTCATGAGGAGAGGTTGATGTTAGGTATAATTACTTCTAGAAGAGATATATGAAACTGTTCAGGAAATGAATCCTTTCTTGGGTAATATTTTTTACCGTTTATCAGCGTTTGCTGATATTGTAGGAAGTGATGTTTGTATTTTAACCCCTTAAGGACGCAGCCTGTTTGCAGGTTAAGGCTCGCAACTTTTTTTTGAAATTTGACCAGTGTCTCTTCCTGTGGTAATAACTTTTCAACGCTTTAAGATATCTCTGTGATTTTGAGATTGTTTTCTCGTGAGACATTGTAGTTTATGTTAGTAGTGTCATTTCGGTGATCCGTTCCTTTTTTGGGGGGTAAAAATTCAAAAATTTAGGAAAAATTTGAAAAAAATGACTATTTTCAAAGTTTCAAACTTTTTAGACAAAAAGTGATACCACAAATTTTTTTTGATGGAAACCTTTTGCCATTGGTCTTCTTTTTATATCCATTATTTGTTTTAAGTTTCCATTTTTTTTATGGATGTGAGAAGGTTTGAAGTTTTAGTAGCAACTTCTCAGATTTTCTTGAAATTTGAAAAATGCGAACTTTTTGGTGATCAATTCAGTTTGGAAGTGCTCTATAAAGGCTTATGTACTATATACCCCCACAAGTAACACCATTTTATGAACCTAACATCTCAACCTATTCAAATCAGCATTTAAGAAGTCTGTTAACCCTTTAATTATTTTTCCGGAAGCATATGAAAATGGAGTGGAAATTTTGAAATTTCAATTTTGGATTTCAATCTTTCCAATTTAGCCCTAAAATGGATACATTCAGAAGGAATTTGAGGTAAATATATATTCCTAATTTCTTTCCCTGCTTCTTCCGAGTACGGCGATACCAGACATGTGGATGTCAGCTGCTGTTTCCCCGCACAGCGATGTCCAGAACAGAGTTAGCGATACTGGGAATTTGGAAAGCCAATTTGGCTGCAAATATTTTGTGGTGCCACAGTGTAATTGAAGAGCCCCTGAAGTAAAAGTACAATAGAAAACCCCCCAAAATGTCACCATTTCGGAAACTAGACCCCTCAAAGAATTTATTGGTGGTTGTGGTGAGCATTTTAACCCCCGACACGCTGGTCAAAATTTTATGCAAAGTAAATGGTGCAGAGTAAAAATTGCGTTTTTATCTCAAAAATGTCATTTTAGTGCCTCATATACTGTGCCCAACCCATGCCACTTTAGACAAACACCCCAAAAATCATTCTGCGGGTTGTCCCGAGTACAGCAATACCACACATGTGCCAATACTTTACAGACTGGGCACACAGAAGGGATTAGAACAGAAGGAGTGAAATTTTGATTTTCCATCTCCGTTTTCACAAGTTTGGATTTGGAGTGCCATGTCATGTTGGCAGGGCCCGTGAGGTGCCAGTGCAATAGAAACCCCCAATAAATTATACCATTACGGAAACTAGACCCCTCAAAGAATTTATCGGTGGTTGTGGTGAGCATTTTAACCCCCGACACGCTGGTCAAAATTGAATGCAAAGTAAATGGTGCAGAGTAAAAATTGCGTTTTTATCTCAAAAATGTCATTTTAGTGCCTCATATACTGTGCCCAACCCATGCCACTTCAGACAAACACCCCAAAAATCATTCTGCGGGTTGTCCCGAGTACGTCAATACCACACATGTGCCAATAATTTACAGGCTGGGCACACAGAAGGGATGAGAATGGAAGGAGTGAAATTTAGATTTTCCAGCTCCGTTTTCACACGTTTGGATTTGGAGTGCCATGTCATGTTGGCAGGGCCCGTGAGGTGCCAGTGCAATAGAAACCCCCAATAAATGATACCATTACGGAAACTAGACCCCTCAAAGAATTTATCGGTGGTTGTGGTGAGCATTTTAACCCCCGACACGCTGGTCAAAATCGAATACAAAGTAAATGGTGCAGAGTAAAAATTGCGTTTTTATCTCAAAAATGTCATTTTAGTGCCTCATATACTGTGCCCAACCCATGCCACTTCAGACAAACACCCCAAAAATCATTCTGCGGGTTGTCCCGAGTACGGCAATACCACACATGTGCCAATAATTTACAGACTGGGCACACAGAAGGGATGAGAACAGAAGGAGTGAAATTTTGATTTTCCATCTCCGTTTTCACAAGTTTGGATTTGGAGTGCCATGTCATGTTGGCAGGGCCCGTGAGGTGCCAGTGCAATAGAAACCCCCAATAAATGATACCATTACGGAAACTAGACCCCTCAAAGAATTTATCGGTGGTTGTGGTGAGCATTTTAACCCCCGACACGCTGGTCAAAATTGAATGCAAAGTAAATGGTGCAGAGTAAAAATTGCGTTTTTATCTCAAAAATGTCATTTTAGTGCCTCATATACTGTGCCCAACCCATGCCACTTCAGAAAAACACCCCAAAAATCATTCTGCGGGTTGTCCCGAGTACGGCAATACCACACATGTGCCAATAATTTACAGACTGGGCACACAGAAGAGATGAGAACAGAAGGAGTGAAATTTTGATTTTCCATCTCCGTTTTCACAAGTTTGGATTTGGAGTGCCATGTCATGTTGGCAGGGCCCGTGAGGTGCCAGTGCAATAGAAACCCCCAATAAATGATACCATTACGGAAACTAGACCCCTCAAAGAATTTATCGGTGGTTGTGGTGAGCATTTTAACCCCCGACACACTGGTCAAAATTGAATGCAAAGTAAATGGTGCAGAGTAAAAATTGCGTTTTTATCTCAAAAATGTCATTTTAGTGCCTCATATACTGTGCCCAACCCATGCCACTTTAGACAAACACCCCAAAAATCATTCTGGGGGTTGTCCTGAGTACGGCAATACCACACATGTGCCAATAATTTACAGGCTGGGCACACGGCAGGGGTCAGGAAGAAAGAAGCACAATTTAGGTTTTCAAGCTTCGTTTTCACTAGATTGGTAATGGGGGGTACCCCCGAGGTACCAGTACAATAGAAACTCCCAAGTAGTGAACCCATTTTGGAAAGGGCACCCCTCAAAGAATGTATGTAGGCTTGTATGATCATTTTAACCCCCAACACGCTGGTCAAAATTGAATGCAAAGTAAATGGTGCAGAGTAAAAATTGTGTTTTTATCTCAAAAAAGTCATTTTTGTGCCTCATATACTGTGCCCAACCCATGCCACTTTAGGCAAACACCCCAAAAATCATTCTGGGGGTTGTCCTGAGTACGGCAATACCACACATGTGCCAATAATTTACAGGCTGGGCACACGGCAGGGGTCAGGAAGAAAGAAGCACAATTTAGGTTTTCAAGCTTCGTTTTCACTAGATTGGTAATGGGGGGGTACCCCCGAGGTACCAGTACAATAGAAACTCCCAAGTAGTGAACCCATTTTGGAAAGGGCACCCCTCAAAGAATGTATGTAGGCTTGTATGATCATTTTAACCCCCAACACGCTGGTCAAAATTGAATGCAAAGTAAATGGTGCAGAGTAAAAATTGTGTTTTTATCTCAAAAAAGTCATTTTTGTGCCTCATATACTGTGCCCAACCCATGCCACTTTAGGCAAACACCCCAAAAATCATTCTGGGGGTGGTCCTGAGTACGGCAATACCACACATGTGCCAATAATTTACAGGCTGGGCACACGGCAGGGGTCAGGAAGAAAGAAGCACAATTTAGGTTTTCAAGCTTCGTTTTCACTAGATTGGTAATGGGGGGTACCCCCGAGGTACCAGTACAATAGAAAGCCCAAGTAGTGAACCCATTTTGGAAAGGGCACCCCTCAAAGAATGTATGTAGGCTTGTATGAGTATTTTAACCCCTAAGGTGCTGGCTCAAATGTAATACAAAGTGAGTAGTGCAGAGAAACAGTTGTATTGCAATTTATCAAATATGCCATTGAAGTGACAAAAGTATTTTGCCCAACTCATGCCACTGGGGAAAAACACATCAAAAATCATTCTGCGGGTTACCCCGGTTAGGGCAATACCCCATAGGAGGCAATAATCTGTAGGATGGTGACACGGCAGGGCTCAAAAGGGAATAACTTGTTGGAGCACAGACATTGTACTTTTTTTTTTTCTTTTTGGCATCATGAAAGATTTGTAGATGCCAATAGGGGCCAGTACAGTAGAAACCCCTAAGAACTGACCCTATTTTGGAAACTACACCCCTCCATGAATTAATCTAGGGGTATAGTTAGCATTTTAACCCCACAGGTGGACCCCTGAAAAAGTGCAAAATGGATAGTGCATAGTAAAAAATATCTATTATGTCATTTTGTGCCCAGCTGCTGCCATGGGAGACAAACACCCTAAAAATCATGATGCATGTTTTCCCGGGTAAAGCATACGGGACAGTAATCTACAGGCTGGGCACATGGCAGGGCTTAGAAGGGAAGGTGCGGCATGATGTATAAGCTGTGCGTCAGGGTAACAACAGGGTACTCTAAAAATCCAGGGATGTATGATAAATTCGGAAGCAATCTTTCATACATAACCCTGGTTTTTCTGGGCATGTCTCACAGTGATGAATGGTGTCCTTCCGAATGCCATTTTTGGAGCACACCCTGCACCTCTTTTGTGACCTTCCCTTGCTGGCTGTTTGGGGAACTACTCCTGGAAAGTGCTGCCCTGGTACAATACGTGATGTGGCCTCACTTCCAGATGTGCTAGCACTCCCCCCTTCCTGGTCTCCAAAAAGAAAGTACTTTATTACCATCTCTTGAAATTCCAGGAAGGTTCCCCTCTGGCCGGCATATCGATGCAGCACATAAGCATTATACAATGCCATCTGCATGATGTGCACGGCCAGCTTCTTGTACCACACCCTCGACTTCCGCATGGCATTGTACGGCTGAAGCACCTGGTCAGACAAGTCCACCCCTCCCATGTATTTGTTATAATCTAAAATACAGTCTGGCTTGGGGGTTTCTGTACTGGCACCTCGTACTGGGACAGGGGTGGTGGTGTGCTCATGTATTGTGGTTAATACAAGGACCTCTCTCTTGTCCTTGTACTTAACACACAATACAGAGTCGCTGCATAGTGCCCTGCTTTCGTGCCTTTTAAGTTTTTGCCCAAGCAGCGACTTAGGGAGACCTCTCTGATTTCTGCGTACAGTGCCGCATGCCGCAGTATTTCTGGAAGTGAGGCACTTGAACAGGGTGGTGCTGGTGTAGAAATTGTCCAGGTAGAGGTGGTAGCCCTGGTCCAGCAGTGGGTGCACTAAATCCCACACTATCTTCCCTGTAACACCCAGGAAGGGGGGGCATTCTGGGGGCACTATAGTGGAGTCCTTCCCTTCATATACCCTGAACTTGTATGTGTACCCTGATGAACTTTCGCACAGCTTATACATTTTCACACCATATCTTGCCCTCTTATTGGGCAGGTACTGGCGGAATTGAAGTCTCCCTGTGAATTGTACCAGGGACTCGTCTATGCTCACATGTTTGGCGGGAGTATATGCCTGGGCAAACTTGGCACTAAAATGATCTAATATGGGCCTGACCTTAAATAACCGATTATAACTGGGGTCACCTCTGGGTGGGCACTGTGTGTTGTCAGTGTAGTGCAAAAACTTATGGATGGCTTCAAAGCGCATCCTGCTCATTGCCATGCGGAACATGGGGGTGTGGTACAGTATATCTGTGCTCCAGTAGTCCCTGATTGAAGGCTTCTTTACTATCCCCATAAGGAGTATTATGCCCCAATACTTGTGCATCTCTGCTGCAGTGACAGGGGTCCACCTGTAGGGTTGTGCATAAAAGGACGTGGGGTTTTGGGCAATATGTTGTGCAGCGTAGAGATTTGTCTGAAATATAATAATATTTAGCAGCTCCTCATCAAAAAAAAACTTAAAAAAGTCTACAGCTCTGAGCCCTGTCGTGTCAAAGTTAATGCCAGGATGGCCCAAAAAGTCAGGGACCTGAGGGGTATAATTATCTGGGGCTACCCATGTGGGGTCAGTGGAAGCCCCAGACGCTTCTCCTGCAGAAGTCCCAGAAACTTCTCCTGCAGAAGTCCCAGGCACTTCTCCTGCAGAAGTCCCAGGCACTTCTCCTGCAGAAGTCCCAGGCACTTCTCCTGCAGAAGTCCCAGGCACTTCAATTGCAGAAGTCCCTGGAACCCTACGGCGCCTTCTTGGGGGTCCTTCCAGGTCACTGGAAGATGAGCAGGAGGATGATGATAGGTAAAAGGGACCATCATCCCCACTAGCTGACTCGGTGTCAGAGGCAAGCATGTTATATGCCTCCAACACGGTGTACGTCTTCTGAGACATTGCACACAAAAAAAAATAGAGAACAAGAAAAATTAGATAATGTGCACCAAACTACACGGATAAACCGTCTAGCAGGCACACAAAAAAAAAATATAATGCACACCAAACTACACGGACAAGCCGCACAGATGGCACACACAAAAAATAATGTGCACTAAACTACACGGACAAGCCGCACAGATAGCACACAAAAAAAAAAAGATAATGCGCACCAAACTACACGGACAAGCCGCACAGATGGCACACACAAAAAATAATGTGCACTAAACTACACGGACAAGCCGCACAGATAGCACACAAAAAAAAAGATAATGCACACCAAGCCACACGGACCAGACGCACAGATGGCACACAAAAAATAATGCGCACTAAACTACACGGACAAGCCGCACAGATAGCACACAAAAAAAATAATGCGCACTAAACTACACGGACAAGCCGCACAGATAGCACACAAAAAAAAGGTAATGCACACCAAACTACACGGACAAGCCGCACAGATGGCACACACAAAAAATAATGCGCAATAAACTACACGGACAAGCCGCACAGATAGCACACAGAAAAAATAATGCGCACTAAACTACACGGACAAGCCGCACAGATAGCACACAAAAAAAAAAGAAAATGCACACCAAGCCACACGGACCAGCCGCACAGATGGCACACACAAAAAATAGCTAAGTACGGGTACACCTACGGCGTTCTGGAAAAAAATATTACCAGGCACCGAAAAAAAACCTATGTGCACCGCGCAAAAAGGCGCTACAAATGCACCTAGCTTGCCCTAAGACAAACTAACTACCGCTAAGATTGCTAAAGATTCTGTGCAGCGCTATTCACACGGCGCACTGAAAAGTGCGTCCAGTGCAGAACAACGCTAACACAGCGCACTGAAAAGTGCGTTTGGGTTCAGAAGGGACAGACAGGGAAAAACGGAAGACACGTGGGATCACACAAGGCGATCACACAGGGAACACACAGGACACAGGAAAAAACAGATAGGGATGGGAATTTGTAGGGAACAATAGGGATCAGATAAGGATCAGAACACTATTTATAGTGTAAAAGTGTATTTTGGTGCACACAGTAACGCTCTTTCCTCTCTCCAGCGATACCAAACCAAAATGGTGCCGCTGGAGGAAGAGGAAAGTGCTAAAAGCACGTTTTTTAGCCTAAAATCGCTGTAATTGGCCAGTCAGGTTTGACTGGCCAATCACGGCGATCGGCGGGCGGGACCGATTTGATTGGTCGGGTGACGGAGACAGGAACTCCTCCTGCCTCTGTCACCCAAATCTCAGCCCGATGTCACCACGTCTCGCGACGTGGTGACAATTCTAAAATAGTATGCGCTCGCGCAGTAGCTGTACTGCGCTGAGCGCCAATAGTGGGAAGCTGCGCAGTACAGCTACGGCGCGGAGCGCTAAGGGGTTAATGTTGTTCAACATTTTAGGCATTCAAGAATAAGTTTTATTGGATACCCTTCATTTGGAAATTTCTCCCTGCTAATCAATTTTTAATTGATCCAGTAATACTGTCCTATAATATTGCATAACTGTGGGACAACTTACCCCTTCTTACGCAATATGCCTGAATAGTATGCCTGCCTTCATTCAGGCTCTTTTCCTTTTCAATATGTAGTTCATCAGTAGGGATTGAGTTCTCTTAAGAAATGTTATAGAATTTGTTAGCAATGAGTTTAGCCAGTAGTTTGGTGTTAGTTCTGAAATATGACAAAAATGCTCAGGATTGTGTTGGGATTTACCTATTTTTGGAAAGGGTTAGTGCTTTGGATATTTCTGGATCTAGATGATCTGTTTGTGGGGTGGGGTTAAATACTTGTATTAGATGAGGGACTGGGATGGCAGCTATTGTATTTGTAATATTCATTAGACTGTTTGGGACTGGTGATTTTACTAGGTTTCATGTTTTGGATGATCTTATGTGATTCTTCTATGTTCAAAGGTTTGTTCAATATGTGAATTTATTCAGGGAGATTTTGAAAAGGTTAAGGCTGTGTACGAACCTGTTGATTAGCTTATGTTTGGTAAGTTTGTGGGGTAAAATTTTTTATACTTTTTTTTTAATAAAAGGGATTTAGAATTTAGTCTATTTTTAAAGCTTTTAGCCAAAATTTTTAATTGCCTTCTTACCCTGAGAGTAAATGGGATTCCAAGGAATTGGATTTCATTAATTATTTGCTGTGATTATTTTGTCTGATCTTCTACAGCAGTAGTTTTATATTTTCTCATTAAATTATCAATTGTGGTTTGTCTTTTTTTCTTGGATAAAGCTGCTAGGCCCATGAATTGGCCTCTGGTCATGAACTTGTGGGCACACCAATTGTTCGAATAAGAGGTATCTGTTGGGTTACAAAGCAAGAAGATGTTATTAACTTGTCAGGTGATGGTCTCATTGTAGGAATTATTCATTATGATAGTTCAATCTGCTACTGGTAAAGGGTAGTTTGTTGAATTTGGCATTGAATGATGATAAAATTCCCACATAACAGAACTGTGCCATAGCGGTCTGAAAGGGTCTTGCCATTAATACGTTGAGAAAAATTACCATGTTTTACTTTAGGAGAGTATAGGCATGTAATGGTATATTTTTTACTAATAGACAAGGAAAATCCCGGCACTTCGAGGTAGGTGAAAATCAAATATTCTTCTTTTATTTAACAAGACATCATAAATCAAGTATAACACGCAAGGAAAACGCGTTTTTTCGGCTCCACCTGAGCCTTCATCAGCTGGCGTCTTCCTGAACAGTGGTGTTTCTTAAGCAGATGAGCATCCAATGAATGCACTGCTACCGGAACACATCATCATTCTGCTGCGTCATCAATCATGTGATCACATCACGTGATCTAACATTAACCATGTGACCGACCATGTGATCATGTCACGTGATCAGATTAAATGAAAAACAAACACTAGCGGATGCTATCGTCTTGCAGGGAGATGCAATCGGACAAAGCATAAGGTATGTACATAATAATGGAACATTCATGTAAACATTCATGTAAACATAATAACCATTTTGGACATTATTGTTTTTCAGCATAGTTTAAATCATGTTTTATATTCAAAAAACAATTTAAATACCAAATTCTCAAATTCGCTACATTGTAACATCAATTGTTGGGAGAATTAGTGACGTTGATCTCCTATCTGGAGACAAAGTAAATTTTTCACAGATGTTAGTATAAGGAAAAAAAAGGGGTTAGTATTAAGAATAGAGAAATAATGGGTTTTGTTCTATACCATGTCTTCTCTCCCATTGTCAGGTGTACTCATGGGTTCTGTGTCTGTAAAAAGATAATGAAAGGGTCAGACTAGAGTTGGCCAACTTCATAGTCCCTATTTAAACCATGCGGTTCCAATGTTTTCAGTTCATGTATCCAAAAGGCTTCTTTTCGTAGTAACAATTTGGTGACATCTCCCCCCCGTCTAGGTGGATCTACTTTGTCAATAACTTGAAATTTCAATTGTGGTAATGAATGGTTGTATTTTTTAAAATGTGCAGGTATTGGTAATAGGAGATTTTCTCTCCTAATGGTCGATTTATGTTGACCGATGCGGTCTCCTATACGCTGGCGGGTTTCCCCAACGTATAGGAGGCCACAAGGGCATTTGATGATGTATATTACATCTCTAGAATTACAAGTGAAAAAATCTTTAATTTTGTATGTACGTCCTGAATGGGGGTGAAAGAAGAGGTCACCTTTGTTAACATTATTACATTGTTGACAGCTTAAACAAGGGAAAGTGCCATGTTTCTTTGTTGCTAATAAAGTTTGTCGTGCTGTTTTTTTATCACTACCCAATTCAGCTCTGACAATTTTATTCCGCAATGTGGGTAATTTCTTGTTACAGATTAGGGGAGGTTCTTGGAACTCTGGTATATGTGGGTATATTTCTTTTATCAGATGCCAGTGTTTCCTGATGATTCTATCTATTTTGTACATTAGGGGGTGAAAATGTCTCACAAAAGGTAGTCGGGGTTTAGATATCTCTCTAGTTCTAATATCACTTATTTGTTTTGATTCCTCCAATATTTTTGTAGGGTATCCCCTCTGTATAAATCTATTTTTCATCTCTTCTGTTCTAATTTGTTTTAACATGGGGTCTGAGACTATTCGGTCAACTCGCTGAAATTGAGACTTTGGGATTGACCTCTTAACTGAAAGGGGATGAGCACTGTCGAAGTGTAAGAGGCTGTTCCGGTCTGTTTCTTTTCTATAAATGTCGGAAAGTAACGTGCCGTCTTCCTGTTTAATGATTTTGGTGTCTAGAAAGCTTACTTCTTGTTGACTGTATGTCATGGTGAATTTTAATTCCTCCCATATTGAATTTAAGTCATTCAGGAAGCTCAAGAGGATGTTGAATGGCCCCTCCCATATGCAGAAAATATCGTCTATGAAACGCCTCCAAACCTTTATATGTCTCTCAAATAAAGGGTTGCAATAGACAAATTGATTCTCAAAGAAGGCCATAAACGAATTTGCATATGGGGGGGGCCACATTCGACCCCATGGCCGTACCACGTTTTTGTAAATAAAAGTCATCCTGGAACATAAAAAAATTATTGTACAAAGTAAGTTTTAGGCTTTCCAATATAAATGTTTTTTGTTCAGTACTATATTCACTATTTTGGAGGATCCATTCAACAGCCTGTATCCCTTTATCATGCTCTATAGATGTATATAAACATGTAACATCGATCGTGACCAACCACGTCTCAGATGAGATATTATTAATGTCTCGTACAATTCTCAGGAAATCTCCTGTATCTAACAAAAAAGAAGGCATTTTCTTAGTTAAAGGAGTCAGCAATTTCTCCAATGTGATTGCTAATGGAGAGAGTAGTGATTCCATGGAGGACACAATAGGTCTCCCAGGTGGGTTATGTAGAGTTTTATGTATCTTAGGCAATACATAAAAAACTGGAATTATTGGTGACTCCTTATGTAAAAACTTTGCAAGTTTATCATCAATCACCTTGTCACATTTATTTCTTACTATCAGATCTTCAATTTTCCTTTTAATCTCTACTGTAGGATTTCTTGATAACTTCTCATAGGTTACACCATCAGAGAGTTGGCGTCGGATTTCATTCTTGTAAGCGGTTTTATCCATTATTACAATGGATCCGCCCTTATCGGACGGTTTTATTATTATATTATCTTTATGTAATAAATCATCCAATGCCTTTCTCTCTGATGGGGAGAGATTTTGATTAACACGATAAGTACCTTTTTTAATCTCGATAATTTCTTTTTCTATATCTCTATTAACAAGTTGTACAAAAGTCTCAATCGGGTGGTGTAATTTAGGTGGATTATAGCGACTTTTAATAGAGAGGCCCAGTTCAGACAACTTAAACATCTTATGTGTCTCAGTAATGTCCTCTATTTGCCTAGGAGTCGGCTCTGATGAAAAATGTGTTTTTAATCGAATACTACGAAAAAATCTCTGAAGATCAATGTCCAGATTGAAAGTGTCCAAAGTCTCTACTGGACTAAAAGAGAGTCCCTTTTGTAGCACTTTAATTTCATCTGGAGCAAGACTTTGAGAGGAGATATTAATAACTAGGGAGGGGGGTTGTTGTTGCATACCTGTGATCTCGTCAGTACTGGGTTTTCTCGATCTTTGGTAATGTCGCCCCGCTCTCCTCGTCCTCTTGTACGTCCGGGTGGTCGTCCTCGCCTGGAAAAAGGACGGCCATCTTTCCTTAAATATTGACGATCGCTGCCAGAACTTGAAGAGTCGTATCCGCTCCTTGTGGATCTCCACATTGGGTAAGAGGATCCTGGTGATTCCTGCCATTTATAGACCCGTTTGAGCAGATAGTCCTCAGAATCTCGTATGAATTTCTTTTTCTTCTTTTCCTGGGTTTCCACCCGAAACTCTTCTAGATATTTATCCACTGAGGTTTTTAACTTATTGTATTCTTCTGTTGATAGAGTCTTGTAGCTGTTGTTCTGTAGTTTTAATTTGCTCTTTCAGTTTAGTAATTGATTGTTGTAGAAAGTCTACTGTCAACAGGATAATGTCCATAGAGCATTTATTCAATATGCCTTCAAATTTCTTTGTGTAATCGGGGTCTTCAGCAAAAAACGTGGGACGAAGATGCACTCTCAGTCCTCTTGGAATTCTGCCTACCTGAAAGTATTCAGCAAGGGTCGTGGCATGTAGCTCATAAGCCGTGAGTCTTTTTGCTTCTCGTTCCCAATCCCTTCTTTTAAATTCGCTTGTTGGGACCTGCAAAAATTCAGTTGACGCTGTGGCTTGAGAGATGATTCGTTCAGCTTCTTCGTCATTGAAGCTTAATGTATTGGTCGACATGGATACCGGTGCACGTACCTTTAGTTTGAAGTATGTTTAGTTGTGATGGTTCGGCACTCAGTCACCTGCGCCTCGTGCTCGTGGACAAATGGTGCTTATAAATAGACAAGGAAAATCCCGGCACTTCGAGGTAGGTGAAAATCAAATATTCTTCTTTTATTTAACAAGACATCATAAATCAAGTATAACACGCAAGGAAAACGCGTTTTTTCGGCTCCACCTGAGCCTTCATCAGCTGGCGTCTTCCTGAACAGTGGTGTTTCTTAAGCAGATGAGCGTCCAATGAATGCACTGCTACCGGAACACATCATCATTCTGCTGCGTCATCAATCATGTGATCACATCACGTGATCTAACATTAACCATGTGACCGACCATGTGATCATGTCACGTGATCAGATTAAATGAAAAACAAACACTAGTGGATGCTATCGTCTTGCAGGGAGATGCAATCGGACAAAGCATAAGGTATGTACATAATAATGGAACATTCATGTAAACATTCATGTAAACATTCATGTAAACATAATAACCATTTTGGACATTATTGTTTTTCAGCATAGTTTAAATCATGTTTTATATTCAAAAAACAATTTAAATACCAAATTCTCAAAATCGCTACATTGTAAAATCAATTGTTAGGAGAATTAGTGACGTTGATCTCCTATCTGGAGACAAAGTAAATTTTTCACAGATGTTAGTATAAGGAAAAAAAAGGGGTTAGTATTAAGAATAGAGAAATAATGGGTTTTGTTCTATACCATGTCTTCTCTCCCATTGTCAGGTGTACTCATGGGTTCTGTGTCTGTAAAAAGATAATGAAAGGGTCAGACTAGAGTTGGCCAACTTCATAGTCCCTATTTAAACCATGCGGTTCCAATGTTTTCAGTTCATGTATCCAAAAGGCTTCTTTTCGTAGTAACAATTTGGTGACATCTCCCCCCCGTCTAGGTGGATCTACTTTGTCAATAACTTGAAATTTCAATTGTGGTAATGAATGGTTGTATTTTTTAAAATGTGCAGGTATTGGTAATAGGAGATTTTCTCTCCTAATGGTCGATTTATGTTGACCGATGCGGTCTCCTATACGCTGGCGGGTTTCCCCAACGTATAGGAGGCCACAAGGGCATTTGATGATGTATATTACATCTCTAGAATTACAAGTGAAAAAATCTTTAATTTTGTATGTACGTCCTGAATGGGGGTGAAAGAAGAGGTCACCTTTGTTAACATTAGTACATTGTTGACAGCTTAAACAAGGGAAAGTGCCATGTTTCTTTGTTGCTAATAAAGTTTGTCGTGCTGTTTTTTTATCACTACCCAATTAAGCTCTGACAAGTTTATTCCGCAATGTGGGTAATTTCTTGTTACAGATTAGGGGAGGTTCTTGGAACTCTGGTATATGTGGGTATATTTCTTTTATCAGATGCCAGTGTTTCCTGATGATTCTATCTATTTTGTACATAGGGGGTGTATTTTTTACTGTTAGCGATGCATTGTTGAATAATGAAATGACCTTTCAGGTCATCAATAAGTTTTGTCAGCTGGAAAGCTAAGTTAACAGACATTAAAACCCCATTTCTTTGTTCATCTCTGGGGGAAAAACAATATGGAGAGAAATTCTGTTTTTGGCACTATAGAGGTCTTGTTCTTTTAGGTGAGACTCTTGAATACATTAAACATGGCATTTAAGTGAATAAGGGCTCTCTTAAATGGCCTATTTAGTTCTTTTTCATTTAGGGTGAAGATCTCCAATACCATTGATCTGGAAGGAAGAGGAACACAGTAAATTAGCTTTAAGCATAAAAATAATATAGACAGTATGGCTTAGACGAGTCGGGTTAATATACTCCAGAGGGAACCTGATAATGAGGCCTTGTAGTTGTGGAAAGTAACAATAAGTAAAAAACAACAAGTAAATGAGCAAACATCACAGTCCAGGTGAGTCCCAATGAGTCCAGATTCAATGTGAACTTACCTAGAGTAGGCATAGGATGCTTATATGAAAAAAGTACAGGCAAGCTATGATATCTCTACCAAAGATGGAAGATTTTTTGTTTTAGTGATTTTTTTTAATGTACTATATGCATGTCCCTTGTTCTGCATTGGGAAGCAGCACAGCAAAGTAGTTAGTCAGTAAGCATTTCAGAAATTCTGCAGAAACTGAAATTATTCCTTTGTACAAAATCTTCGAGATCAGCTAGTTTAAGTTTCACAACAAACATATCTTCATCAGTTTCAAATTGTGCATCAACCAGTGTAATATGCTCTTCAGTGAACTCCTACAGTGCTCTCCTAGATCCTTTACTTTTGAGTACAGGGAGACCAGTGCTGTTTGGATGTCTTTCTGAAGACTATCTCTTAGTTCCCCTATGAAGGCTTTCAGACTAGCTTCACTGATGAAGTGCTCATGCTGTGAGGGGACTGATGCTGCATATGCATAGACTGAGGTCCTCTTATGCTGCAGGGAGCAAGATTGCTAGCTGGTTGCTGGATCACCATGTCTTGATTTGGCTGCTAATAGTTTCGGTATGAGCTAAGCGTCACACTTCCCGCACCTTCTGCTACATCTGAGTGTTGATGAGCCTCCACCCATATATATATGTGTATATATATATATATATATACATATATATATATATATATATATATATATATATATGTGTATTTTTAAGAGGATGCAAAGCCTACTGTTCTCCAAGAGATTAAAGGAATGGTGGTTCACATGTATGTCCTGTGTGTACAGATCTTGAAAGTTCCTACTGAGAAAACCAGGCTTTATCTTCCCAACTATTTTCTGATTTCTACCCTTTTAAGCAGCATTATTTTTTCTTTTTACAAAGGCAAAGGAAAGCTAGGTTTTTCAAAATGAGCTGTATTTTTAAGCTCAATAACTTTTTGAGCAAATAAAGCTTTCCTCACCCTTCCTCTCTCCTGCAGGTGGAACATATCTGCCCTCAATGACTTTTACCATCACTACGTCACAACACAAAATAATGTAATTTAGACTGGGTTGTTAATAAGCTGTGTCATGTCAGGGCCATTTTAGCAAACTCTAGCTGGCTTTAACAGATCCCTGTATTAATGCGGTACATGTATATACATTTTAGTCCTTGTGAACTATCCTTTACTCAGAAGTAAATAGCATATCTTTGAATGTGAAGATTTTAAATGCTTCTCACTCCAGAATCTTTGCTCTCTTGGTCTCCCTTGTATTTTTTTACTGTTTTGGAGTTGATGAGGTTCCGTATATTCAAGTGATCACCACAGCCATTGCTATTCAAATGGGAGTCAAGGGTCTAAATTTGCTCTTATGGACGTCACCTCTGGGATCATCAATGCTGAGGTCAATGATTGACTGCTGCAGTGACAATTGGGTACCAACAGAGTACCACAAAATCTTGAAAAGAATAAACAGGTGAGTATTTTTCCTGTTAGGTTAACATATTAACATCCTGAAGAAACAATTTAAATAAATTAAATGTAATATTTGTAAATTTAATACATATACAAACATTTATTTTAATTGAGTAAATAGTGTTTTTTTCTGTACTAAAAACCTCTTAGTAATCATCCACAGAAAAAAGAAATGGGGGCACTATCTGAAGATAGGAAACACAAGGTAATAAGAACCCTTTGCAACCAGGACGTACTCTATATGGTGTTGCTAAGGGCAATGTAAAAAATACGTAGGCACATATGGGAAAGAATTGAAAGACAGCAGCATTCACCATAAAACTTTACTTTTAATTAGCCATCTTCTAAAAATTCATGATCATAGCCTTCGGGGGGTAGGAGCATGAGGTTTCACAGAAACCACATGTGACAGCTGTTTCACTGATCTCTAAGGCCGTGGCATCTGCGCCTGCAAAAAATCAGCGATTCCAGAGCCGTAACCGAGCATTACAGCGATGTCATGGAGGCTGGGCTCATGGAGTCCATCTCCCTTAAAGTACATTATAGTGGTGTAATCGAACAGGGGGCGTGTCGCTGTCATAGCTACAACCAACACTCCCCTGTATGGATATCATACTTCATTTAGATATAGTGTAGATCATTAGTACCTCCAGCAAAAGCAAGCTGTTACTAACAGAGGAGGTAACAGTAATCGCATGGTGCTGTTGAAACCCGCTCCTCCACATCACAAAAGATAAAAATATATCACCAAGATATATAAATTACAAAAAATGGAATACTCAAGAATTTAAAAGTATATAAATTAATAAAAAATTCTTAATTCTCTGCAGCGAGCCTGATACCATTAAGTAAACACAGGTCCTTAAAGGAAACCTGTCATCAGAAATTGGCCTAATAAACTGCTATTAGTACATTGTCAGGTAGCATAACACCTTCAAGGTTGTTTCTTTCATGGACCAGTATGGTGGCTTCTTCCAGAAAATCAACACTGAATTGAAGGTGGGAGCTCTGAACACCTCCAGGAGATCTGGTTAGTGATGTATCTAGATGCAGAACCATCAATTACAGTGAAGGGGGATTTCTGAGGAAGAAACAGCTTGATTTCAGTGTTTTTACATCTAATTTACATCTCACTTCAAAGTTGAGTTTCTAAATGATGCCACCATGTGGTTCATGAAAGAAACATGATCTGGAATGTGTTCAGCTGGTTGGCGACCTAATGGTAGTGGTTTATTAGGTGACAGGTTCCCTTTAAAGGAAATCTACTTTCTGAAAGATTCCCCATGGTAGATTCCCCCTCCTTGCAGCAGGCAATCGCATTCCATTTTTCCGCAATCTTGGGATGCAGCTCCTACAGAAATAAACTTTAATCCGTGTATATGCAGGTTTATTTTAGAGGCTACTAGGGGTGTGGAGTGGCACCTGCCTCTGTGAAGTAGCTCGGGCACATCTCGGGCAGGTGCTACTATACTTGCGCATAGCTCATGTGTAGCTGGAGACGCGGTCGGGACGAGTGGCTAGGTGGGTATGCAGGGGTGAATGGGGGCATGGAGTAGCCTTTGCCCTGAGAGCTATTTGAGGCTACTCCAAGACCCCATAAGCCTCTGAAGTAAATTTGCATATACACATATTAAAGATTATTATTGAACCAACTGCATCCCAGAATTACAGAAAAACAGTAATTTCCTTTAAACCTAACCATTGAATATATTTAACACGTATTAGGGATGATGAGAAATACACTCACCGGCCACTTTATTAGGTACACCATGCTAGTAATGGGTTGGACCCCCTTTTGCCTTCAGAACTGCCTCAATTCTTCATGGCATAGATTCAACAAGGTGCTGGAAGCATTCCTCAGAGATTTTGGTCCATATTGACATGATGGCATCACACAGTTGCCGCAGATTTGTCGGCTGCACATCCATGATGCGAATCTCCCGTTCCACCACATCCCAAAGATGCTCTATTGGATTGAGATCTGGTGACTGTGGAGGCCATTTGAGTACAGTGAACTCATTGTCATGTTCAAGAAACCAGTCTGAGATGATTCCAGCTTTATGACATGGCGCATTATCCTGCTGAAAGTAGCCATCAGATGTTGGGTACATTGTGGTCATAAAGGGATGGACATGGTCAGCAACAATACTCAGGTAGGCTGTGGCGTTGCAACGATGCTCAATTGGTACCAAGGGGCCCAAAGAGTGCCAAGAAAATATTCCCCACACCATGACACCACCACCACCAGCCTGAACCATTGATACAAGGCAGGATGGATCCATGCTTTCATGTTGTTGACGCCAAATTCTGCCCCTACCATCCGAATGTCGCAGCAGAAATCGAGACTCATCAGACCAGGCAACGTTTTTCTAATCTTCTACTGTCCAATTTCGATGAGCTTGTGCAAATTGTAGCCTCAGTTTCCTGTTCTTAGCTGAAAGGAGTGGCACCCGGTGTGGTCTTCTGCTGCTGTAGCCCATCTGCCTCAAAGTTTGACGTGCTGTGTGTTCAGAGATGCTCTTCTGCCTACCTTGGTTATAACAGGTGGCGATTTGAGTCACTGTTGCCTTTCTATCAGCTCGAACCAGTCTGCCCATTCTCCTCTGACCTCTGGCATCAACAAGGCATTTCCGCCCACAGAACTGCCGCTCACTGGATTTTTTTTCTTTTTCGGACCATTCTCTGTAAACCCTAGAGATGGTTGTGCGTGAAAATCCCAGTAGATCAGCAGTTTCTGAAATACTCACACTAGCCCTTCTGGCACCAACAACCATGCCACGTTCAAAGGCACTCAAATCACCTTACTTCCCCATACTAATGCTCGGTTTGAACTGCAGGAGATTGTCTTGACCATGTCTACATGCCTAAATGCACTGAGTTGCCGCCATCTGATTGGCTGATTAGAAATTAAGTGTTAACGAGCAGTTGGACAGGGGTACCTAATAAAGTGGCCGGTAAGTGTATATACTATGTTACTAGCTCAGCTAGTAGGATATAGTCACTTTAAAATGTTTTAATCCTTAAGTATCAACAATATGAATAATAATTCATGATAATTTAATGCAGGCATAATATTCAAGGTCCCTTAACAGTTAATTATGAAAATTGAAATGTGTATTATGTAGATGCCAAATTAGTAACTTTTGCAGATCTGGTTGTAAGCCAAAGGTTTGTTATCAGTGTACACTTATTTAAATTGCTTTAATTGCACAATTGGGAGACAAATACCTGACAATTTAGGTGGATACAGCAGTACCAAGTCATATAGAGAATCAGATTTAGAAGAAAGAAATTGCTTATCCTTAATGTCTGAAATGTAGTACTGCCACTTTTGGATTTTGGACATTCTACCATTAGTGTTTTCAATTTATCATGTTTGCTGATTTTTAAATGTATTATGTATTTATAAGTCCTGCCTAGTTTATAACACAGATCACAAGAGTCAGAAGTAGAACATACACATTGCTCTCAGGACTTATGGGATGATGAAAGGAAAACAACTTTGCATAATCTGTTCCATGCACTTGGACACAATCTCTAGTGTAGTTTCAGTTCTTTTTGATAAACAATGATGAGCTGCTTGTAAGCAATTAGAAAGCATTTTTATCCCATCTGTAATGGCTTGTTGTTGGGATTGCTACATAAAATCTAATGATATTTGTATATGACTAACTTGCTTCGGTGCCAGATGTAACTTAAATAACTATTGAAAATAGACTTTTTTATTTCACAGATAAGACATACACAGATAATATAATTATACCAGCTAGGCAATACTAATAATCAGGGGCGTAACTACAGCCGTAGCAGACGTAGCAATTGCTACGGGGCCCGGCAGGATCAGGGGCCCGTACTCGGCCCCTGGCTGTAGTTACGCCCCTGTAATGGGCAGCACAGCGGTACCGCAGAGATACAGGGCTGGATATAGGGGCGGGCACCATCCTCCTGCTCCATGCAGTCTGCACGAAGGATCTTGATATCAGGAGGGAGAGAGGGAGGGGAGGAGACTGTCGGCAGCCAATCCCTGCTCGGGATGTCAGCAGCACAGGAGACTCAACTTGAGAGAGTTCTCGACACCTGAAGAGAAGCAGCAGCCTCCTCCATAGCAGCCAGGAATCAGCCAAAGCTAAGTGCTCCCTCCCCCAAGTGTCTCCTCACACTCTGCCTTAACCCCTTAGTGTCCTGTGTGCAGGAGCAGCTAAGAAGCTCCTGAGTGTCCCTTACAGACCCCACTGCATCATCCCCTCATACCTTCCCCCACCACCCACTGCATTTCTACATTAATGTGAGGTTCTGCAGCAGCTGTTGTGATACAATCAGTGATAAATGTGGTGCGGTCAGTAATAAATGTGAAGCAGTCAGTAATAAATGTGGAGCAGTCAGTAATAAATGTGGCGCAGTCAGTAATAAATGTGGAGCAGTCAGTAATAAATGTGGCGCAGTCAGTAATAAATGTGGAGCAGTCAGTAATAAATGTGGAGCAGTCAGTAATAAATGTGGAGCAGTCAGTAATAAATGTGGAGCAGTCAGTAATAAATGTGATGCAGTCAGTAATAAATGTGGAGCAGTCAGTAATAAATGTGATGCAGTCAGTAATAAATGTGGAGCAGTCAGTAATAAATGTGGTGCAGTCAGTAATAAATGTGAAGCAGTCAGTAATAAATGTGGAGCAGTCAGTAATAAATGCAGTGCAGTCAGTAATAAATGCGGTACAGTCAGTAATAAATGTGGTACAGTCAGTAATAAATGTGGAGCAATCAGTAATAAATGTGGTGCGGTCAGTAATAAATGTGGAGCGGTCAGTAATAAATGTGGTCAGTAATAAATGTGGAGCAGTCAGTAATAAATGTGACGCAGTCAGTAATAAATGTGATGCAGTCAGTAATAAATGTGGAGCAGTCAGTAATAAATGTGGAGCAGTCAGTAATAAATGTGGAGCAGTCAGTAATAAATGTGGAGCAGTCAGTAATAAATGTGGTGCGGTCAGTAATAAATGTGGTGCGGTCAGTAATAAATGTGGAGCAGTCCGTAATAAATGTGGAGCAGTCCGTAATAAATGTGGAGCAGTCAGTAATAAATGTGGAGCAGTCTAATAAATGTGGTGCGGTCAGTAATAAATGCGGTGCGGTCAGTAATAAATGTGGAGCAGTCAGTAATAAATGTGACGCAGTCAGTAATTAATGTGACGCAGTCAGTAATAAATGTGATGCAGTCAGTAATAAATGTGGAGCAGTCAGTAATAAATGTGACGCAGTCAGTAATAAATGTGGAGCAGTCTAATAAATGTGGTGCGGTCAGTAATAAATGTGGTGCGGTCAGTAATAAATGTGGAGCAGTCAGTAATAAATGTGACGCAGTCAGTAATAAATGTGACGCAGTCAGTAATAAATGTGGAGCAGTCAGTAATAAATGTGACGCAGTCAGTAATAAATGTGGAGCAGTCAGTAATAAATGTGGTGCGGTCAGTAATAAATGTGGTGCGGTCAGTAATAAATGTGGAGCCGTCAGTAATAAATGTGGTCAGTAATAAATGTGGAGCAGTCAGTAATAAATGTGACGCAGTCAGTAATAAATGTGATGCAGTCAGTAATAAATGTGGAGCAGTCAGTAATAAATGTGGAGCGGTCAGTAATAAATGTGGAGCGGTCAGTAATAAATGTGGAGCGGTCAGTAATAAATGTGGTGCGGTCAGTAATAAATGTGGTGCGGTCAGTAATAAATGTGGAGCAGTCCGTAATAAATGTGGAGCAGTCAGTAATAAATGTGGAGCAGTCTAATAAATGTGGTGCGGTCAGTAATAAATGCGGTGCGGTCAGTAATAAATGTGGAGCAGTCAGTAATAAATGTGACGCAGTCAGTAATAAATGTGACGCAGTCAGTAATTAATGTGACGCAGTCAGTAATAAATGTGATGCAGTCAGTAATAAATGTGGAGCAGTCAGTAATAAATGTGACGCAGTCAGTAATAAATGTGGAGCAGTCTAATAAATGTGGTGCGGTCAGTAATAAATGTGGTGCGGTCAGTAATAAATGTGGAGCAGTCAGTAATAAATGTGGAGCAGTCAGTAATAAATGTGACGCAGTCAGTAATAAATGTGACGCAGTCAGTAATAAATGTGACGCAGTCAGTAATAAATGTGGAGCAGTCAGTAATAAATGTGACGCAGTCAGTAATAAATGTGATGCAGTCAGTAATAAATGTGACGCAGTCAGTAATAAATGTTGAGCAGTCAGTAATAAATGTGACGCAGTCAGTAATAAATGTGGAGCAGTCAGTAATAAATGCGGTGCGGTCAGTAATAAATGTGGAGCGGTCAGTAATAAATGTGACGCAGTCAGTAATAAATGTGAGGCAGTCAGTAATAAATGTGACGCAGTCAGTAATAAATGTGATGCAGTCAGTAATAAATGTGGAGCAGTCAGTAATAAATGTGACGCAGTCAGTAATAAATGTGGAGCAGTCTAATAAATGTGGTGCGGTCAGTAATAAATGTGGTGCGGTCAGTAATAAATGTGGAGCAGTCAGTAATAAATGTGATGCAGTCAGTAATAAATGTGACGCAGTCAGTAATAAATGTTGAGCAGTCAGTAATAAATGTGACGCAGTCAGTAATAAATGTGACGCAGTCAGTAATAAATGTGGAGCGGTCAGTAATAAATGTGGTGCGGTCAGTAATAAATGTGGAGCAGTCAGTAATAAATGTGACGCAGTCAGTAATAAATGTGACGCAGTTAGTAATAAATGTGACGCAGTCAGTAATAAATGTGGAGCGGTCAGTAATAAATGTGGTGCGGTCAGTAATAAATGTGGAGCAGTCAGTAATAAATGTGACGCAGTCAGTAATAAATGTGACGCAGTTAGTAATAAATGTGATGCAGTCAGTAATAAATGTGGAGCAGTCAGTAATAAATGTGACGCAGTCAGTAATAAATGTGACGCAGTCAGTAATAAATGTGACGCAGTCAGTAATAAATGTGGAGCAGTCAGTAATAAATGCGGTGCAGTCAGTAATAAATGCGGTGCAGTCAGTAATAAATGTGGTGCGGTCAGTAATAAATGTGACGCACGTTCAGACTAAGCTGTACCAGCCCCTTTAGGTGACATTCTGTCTGATTTGTGTATTATAATGTTCTGCAACAGCTTAAGTGTAAATAGGGAGGTTCTGCAGCAGCTGGCTCGTGTGTTGGGGGGTTCCGCCAGCAGTTGGCTTGTGTATTGGGGGGTTCTGCAGCGGGTGGTGCATGTATCGGGGGTTCTGCAGCGGGTGGTGCATGTATCGGGGGTTCTGCAGCGGGCGGTGCATGTATCGGGGGTTCTGCAGCGGGTGGTGCATGTATCGGGGGTTCTGCAGCGGGTGGTGCATGTATCGGGGGTTCTGCAGCGGGTGGTGCATGTATCGGTGGTTTTGCAGTGGGTGGTGCATGTATCGGGGGTTCTGCAGCGGGTGGTGCATGTATCGGGGGGTTCTGCAGCGGGTGGTGCATGTATCAGATGGCTCTGCAGCATTATTATTACATCTATTAATACATTAAACAGGGTATAAGGAGACCTTCTGCAGAGCTTCATCCACTGCCGGTCTCTGTTATTCCCCTCCATTATAGAAAAAGATAGTGGAAACCCATGTAACACTAAGGACCTATGGTTGCAGGGGGCCCCTGCCAAAAATTTGCTATGGGGCCCACTCATTCCTAATTACGCCACTGCTAATAATATGACTGTGATGTAAACGTGTTAACGCAGGCATTTGTTAACACATGTGTTAACAGCTGTTTAATTAGACAAATCATCTCTTCACTTGTTGCAATGAGTTTTTAAACGCATGTGTTAAACGCGACGCGTGACCACACCCTCAGTAAAATTAAATAAAATACACAAAACCCCCACATATTTGATATTGCTGCGTCCGTAACAATAATAAAACAGAATCATTACTAGACACGCACAGTGGACCCCTTAAAAAACCTCTAAAAAGTGTTTAAAAAACATGTTGCTGTCTCCAATATAAGACCAATAAAAAGAAATCATCTCGCAAAAAATAAGCCCTTACCCAGACTTGTCAGCCAGAAAATAGAAACGTTATGCATTTGAAAAGACAGTGATGCTAAAATTAAGAACTTTTTCTCCAAATTAGTTTTTATTCAGTAAAATTGGATAAAAAATCTATATAAATTAGGTATTTTCATAATCGTGGCAACCCATAGAATAACAATAACATATTATTTATATGGTATGGTGAATAGCCAAAAAAACAAAACATGCTGTGCATGCTCAGTGTGTTACAGCCGTGTCCTGGCAGAGCCCGGGGCTGGGATTGGAGCAGCAGACCCCCCCCCCCCAGTAAACACTGCGGGGGGGGGGGTCCCATTCACGTAAAATGCCCCTTGCACGCTGCGGCCAAGCATGACCAAGTCGTGTAAGGGGTTAACACCCGCGATCGGAGCCGGTGCCAGAAGCTTCACGTAATTGTACTGTAAAATGTGGAAACGCACTTCTGCCATGCAGTACTATTAAGTCAAATGTTGGGAAGGGGATAAAAAAAGAAAAAAATTATAGCCAATACAATTTGACAATGCAAATCTGCTGTGTGTGGCGCTCCTTACATTGTATGCCTGGCCATGCCCATGCAACAGTTTACCACCACATATGAGGTATCGGTGTGCTCGGGAGAAATTGAGTATGAAACTTTGTGGAGCTTTTTCTTATTTAATCCATTACCAATGTTTACTTTTCTGCCCAAAATGAATGTATTTTTCAAAAATATTTCAATTTGCAGACTGCACCTCCATTTTGTTTTAAAACCTATAAAAACCCCAAAGGATTAACAAACTACTTAAAAGTGTTTTTTTGTATTTTAAGATGTGTAGCTTCCATAATGGGGTAATTTACAAGTCTTGCTAGTATGTAGCCCTCTCATAAAGGTCCTTATAAATACGGGGTTTGGAGGTTTTCCAAAAAATATGAAAACACACCCAAATTCGAAGCCTCATAACATTCTAGTAAAATATGTGGAATCTTACAAAACCATGCCAACATAAAGCTGACATTTGGGAAATGTCAGTTATGAATTAATTTGGGTGCTATGACTATCTGCTTCAAGGTCCCGTAGAGAATTTAGAACTTTGAAAATAAAGAATTCAAAATTTTTGCAAAATTTCCATTTTTTTTTCCATTTAAACACAAAAGATATCATCCAAATTTTAAAACTAATTTCAAGCATAACGTGTCTAGTTAAAACAATCTCAAAATCCCCTGGATATGTTATAGCGTTCCAAAGCTATAACCACTGAAGGGGTTAAACCGATATTAGTTAAGGTTTTGCATAACTATTTTTCAAAATGTCACATTTGTGGTCAACTGAAAAAAAACAGTCCTATCATTCCACAGTTCTTGCCCTTCAAATCATACAGTACTTTTAGAAAATAATGTTTTCTTTTCTAAATTGCAGTGTTTGCAAATGGAAAATTGTTGCCACATAAAAAGCTTATGCGTCCAGTTTGTCAATTGAGTAGCCTTGTCCTTTAAAATGTACAGAGGAAACAGAACAGACAGTTCTATATTTCACTTATACAATGGAACTTGAAGATTTGCTTTCATTACTTTATTTGCTGCATTCTGCAATATACTACCTGCTGTGTGCAAAAGAATATTTTTTCGCTGCTGCTGTCAGATCTTCAAATTGAAAAATCTGTACTGTATTCTATGCCTATAGTTGTCTATATGACAAACCTGTCTTAACTGCCACCAGAATCAATATGATTGAATGTTATCTGACTGCCACAGTAAACCTATTTCACAGTTGTTCAATGACATTTGAGTAAAATATTCCTCACCTCCAATCTCTATACTCAACAGAATAAATTATTTCCAATGCCTAGCACATAAGTGGCAATGCAAAGCAATGTAACATAAAGCAGCGGTAAAGCAAAGATGTATCCTGGAAATGAACATAAATAAACTTTTCTTTTCCATTATAAAATAAAAAGAAATACTAACATTTTAAGCATAGCTACCACAAAACTGCTTTTCTGCAATATAAGAAAATGAAGAAAAAAAATAACATACTACTGTGTGGCCCCGCTCAAATATTTTGTTGTGCAAGCATGCATGTGTATGAAGGAGTTTGGGAGAGATAGCTGCACACAAGTCATCCCTAGGCTCTACCCATGGGTGTCGCTTGGTCAAAAGATCCAGGGCTCGTGCCCCGGATCTTTTGGCCAGAGCCCCGGATCTCCCTGGGTCAGCAGGACATCTCCCCCACTGCCTGGGTATTCCTCCTCAGGACACAGATCTTGATGAGAATGTGTGCATTACCTTCCCCTGCAGGTCCTAGCCTCTGGCAGAATAATACTCCCGGAGGCAACAGGACCTGTGATGATGACATGATCACATGACCGACAGGGAAAAGTAATGCACAGAGCTGCATGAATGAGGTGAGGAGGAAACATGATAGCAGCTAAGGGAAGGGGGAGAACATGGGGGGTAACACTGTGGGCACATTATTGGGGGGGGGGGTAACTGTGTGGGCACATTACTTACTGGGAGGTAACTGTGTTGGTACTTTACTTACTGGGGGGCTGTGTGGGTACATTACTTTCTGGGGGTCTGTGTGGGGGACATTACTTACTGGGGGGAAGTCTGGGCACATTACTTACTGGGGGCTGTGTGGGCACATTACTTACTGGGGGCTGTGAGGGGGACATTACTGGGGGTTGTGCAAGGATATTACTGGGGCAAGATGTGTGGGGAAATTACTGGGGGGATGTGTGGGGGACATTCCTGGGGGGCTGCATGGGAACATTTCTTGGGGGCTGTGTGGGGACATTACTGGGTTATCTGTGTGGGGAACATTACTGGGTGGCTGTGGGGGGAAATAACTGGGGGGCAGTGTGGTGGACATTACTGGGGTAGCTGTGTGGGGGACATTACTTGGGGGCTGTTTAGGCACATTACTGGGGGTAACTGTGTGGGACACATTACTGGGCGTAACTGTGGGGCACATTTTTTGGGGTGGATTACATTGGACACATGGACAGGCCTCCCCTCGGTTTGATCTCATATGTTTTCCAGTAAAGCACATGTGATCGGTAACAAGCACATGGTTTTGTTTAAATGTAAGACAAACTTGTGAACACAGCCTTACAGCATTTGGGGGAGATTGTTAGGGGCAGCAGCTGGATAACACTGTCCGGGAACCAAGATGAAGAACATAAGATGTGGTGATGCCTAATGGAGAAGATGGAGGACGTGTCACCAGCAGTCACTGAACGTAACAACTAGGGTTTTCTAATGAGTCTTCTGTAGCTGAATACACCCTCAGTTGTTATTGGCACAAGCAAATGTGAGGGGGATTATGTACAGGAGTGGGCATTACTTAAAGTGTGATACACATGCATGAGGCCAGTGCCCCCAGATCTTTACCACCCTAGCAACACCCCCGGCTCTACCTATATTTTTATCTGGTCCCCAGCTCTTGTTTGGAATAAGGTAAGGTAGCCAGATGAGGTTCCAGGTTAGTCATAGGAAGATCATATGTACCTGTGTCTTTGGCTCCTTTGAGAGCTTCATCCTTAGTATGTTCTTACCAAGCTATCCTTTGCACATGTATACAGCTCACTCTCTCTTACTGCTGTAGGCCATATTTATGCCGTCACCCACTGTGTCTCTCTTTTCACTGTCTGTCATGACTGACAAAGAGAGGAAGAGGGGGGGGGCAGACTGAGACATAAGTCTAATGCTACAGCTCCTCCTATTCATAAGTGCTCAGACATGTAAACAAAGAATCACAAATAGTCTGCAGACAGCCCAACAGTAAGTATGAGGACTATTGAATCACTTGGTGAACATTCAGGGATTATTATTTAACCTTCACAATTATCATCATACACTATAGCACACATTAGAAGCACATAATATAGACAGTGTAAGTATCACATAGAGACATGGTAAAACAATTCCTTGATACCAAAAGTAATAAACCTATGCTATAGGGATCTTATTATGATTTTTTGGTTTGGTTTGGGGTCGAAGCTATTTTATTTGAAACAATATTGCTCCAGTTGTCCTGGAAATTAGTTTATAAAGCCCTCTATCTTTCACTTAATTGTTTTAAATTTTCCCTTACCCATCCAGTGTCCCTAAGCTCTTGGATAAATGACAGAATAGGCTAGCTACCATTTTAAAAGAATTGGCTGAATAGAAACAGAAAAGATTTGTACCAAATATATGAACCAATTTGTAGATATCTATTAGGCAGCTTATATTTTAATAAGTAAACTGAAAAACCATTGCATATATAATAAAGATTATAAGTAGAGATGAGCGTAATAACAAAATAGAGGGGTGAAGCACAGCTATAGTGTATGTGAGCCAGATACACAAGAACTAAGTCAAATCCAAACACAAGAAGAAGAATGTATCCAAAAAGGCTCATTGGGTGATGCAAAAATCAAGAACAAATTTTATTGATGCAAGACAGATAATACACAACATGTTAAAAACATTTAAAATACACAAAGTGTATACCAAAACAATGTACGGTGACCGGGTATGGGTACACCGTAACTGCCCGCTGTCAATCACTGAGTAGTGATATATTACCTCCCAAGGATTCTCAGCCTGATCATGAATAAAGTGCCACAAGTGCCAAAAGGTGCAATATCCAAAAAAAACAAAACAATCAACAGTACTCAGTATATCCAGGCCTGAGGAAAACCCACTAGCATAACAAGGTACATCTAAAGGTGCTACTTGTAATGGTAAACGTGACAATAATTGAGGGGAAAAAAATGAAAGGAACACGAGTTACCACAGTGGAAGGAGGTAAGTGGAGACAGAGGCAAAGGGCTCCCCACGCGTTTCGTCGCCACAAAGTGCAACTTCCTCAGGGGTGTACAGCCCTAGACTAGCGTGTCTCACCTTTTATGCAGTCCGCATGTGAATTGTAAGGCAACCGGCGTGTTGCCCGGTCCACGGCGCATGACCGGAAGTTAATCGGCGTAAACCGGAAGTAGTTAGAAAGTCTGGCGCATGCGCATCCCCGGCCGGGGTGTAAGTGTTTGGATGTTGCCTAGGCAACAAACAGGTAAGTAAGACGTTGAAAAATGTCAAGCGGTGCATGCCACCCGGCGTAAAAATGATGACATGATGGCGCACAATAAATGTAACTTAAATTACGAACATGCAAGACTGCAAAGACGAAGGTTTTGACACTCATGGTCTTGGATTGTATCGTACATTATAGCCGGTATTTATATCGAAGTAATTATCTGTCCTAGAGCACTTATCCTAGGGAGATATAGATTATAGCAAATGCCAAGTAAATCAAGGGTAGTGCTTAGTATACTCAAAAATAAATAATATCGATCGCATATAATAGAGCAGATGGACCCGGAACTGAGAATCTCAATATATATAATACAGTGAAAAGTAGGCTATGACATGGGCACAGGCTTAAAGAGTCGAAAGTCAATTTTACTAGGGCCATAACAGTTACGATCCCCAGGCACTGATAACATACATGGATGTAAAACAGGTAAGTTGAAGAAACAAGACACAGAGAAAACTTAATTGTATCATTGATGATCCTTAATATACGTCTGTTAGCCGTTTGTTCCACTTGATAGTTATATTCAAGGATTCCAAAGTTGCTGGATATAGTAGTTGGATAGTAATATCCTTGTAAAGTTTTTTAGAGTCCTAACTGTGGTACACGGCATCTAGAAAGAATGCATATATATACATATGGAGTTAGTCAAAGTGAATAGGACAACCAATTTGCGGGTGCCGGTTCTCACGGTACTTGAGAAAACCGCAGATAAAAATTAAAAAGTACAGTGTGATAAATAATAAAAAATAAATAAATAAATAATTTAGATAATACAAAAAAGTATATAAATAAATCGTGCTAGGATTACTATACAGTAAATAACATGCTTTAGCGTGGATAAAATAGCAACTGGATGTGTACTAATATGTGAGTAAATACAATTTAGGAGTGGAGTTAGTGATAGTGTAGACCTAATAATGGATGCTGGAAAAAATATGTGAATGAAAAGGTGAGAGTGGATACTGGAAAGTGTGTGTGAGTGAAGAGGTGAAAGTGGAAAGAGATGGGTAGAAGTAGGTGAGAATATGAGAGGAAAAGGTGAAAGGGGACTGTGATGTGATGTGTGATAAGGGGGCCATAGGGGTCCAAGACTAAGAGGGGCCGGGGGAACAAGAGGGGCCCTGACTACAACTGGTGATAAGACTGGTGAACAAGAAAAGAAGTGCTAAAAGAAAAAGTGAGAAAGAGAAAAGGAGAGAAAAAAAAAAAGGAAAAAGGAATGCGGTCCGTGTATATGTGATTGTAATAGGGATAAGAAGTAAATAATAAATGGTGATCGCTGATGAATGAATTAAAACGAAATAAAGGGTGAGAGAGATATAAAAAAATGTGTAAGAAATATATAGGGGAAGGACTTACCTATTAAATGGGAACTGAGAGAGAATTTTCAAATCGTTGTCCGATATTTATTCACAGTCCAATGTTGTCGGTTTCTATCTTTGTTTGTAAAACCCTGTAAACAAGAGCTCCTCGTTAAGGCCCTGGGGAGAAAGACAGTTTAGTCTGAAAATCCATTGGGCTTCACATCGTAGTAATTCTAGGGTAATATTGCCCCCTCTAGCATTAGGGCGAATCTTATTCAGGCCCACAACTTGTAGGCCACTACTCTTGCCCCCATGTTGGCTCCGAAAGTGGGCCGCAACTGAAGAAAGATGCTTACCTTGCGAAAAGTGGGCATGAGCGTTATTGATACTCGATATGTGCTGCTGAACCCTCTTTCTTAATTCCTGAGTTGTCTGTCCCACGTAGACTTTTTGACAGGGACAGATCAGAGCATAAATGATGTTTCTGGACTTACAGTTGATGTAATTTGAAAGATAAAATCTCTTTTGATCAAGTGGATTAGTAAACTCCTTTGTAGGGCGTAGTAGTGAACACACCGAACAGTCTCCACAAGGAAATGATCCTTGAAATCGCAAGCCCCTCCCCAATGGTTTTGATGGACGGACGAAATGGCTTTTCATCAGTTGGTCCTTTAAATTGCGTGCCCGTTTTGCCACCAATTTTGGTTTCTTGTCAATGAAGGGTTTTAGTCGAGATTCTGTATTTAGAATATGCCAGTTTTTATTTAGAATCTTCCAAATATCTCCCCATTGGTTGTTATACTTTGTGTAGATCCCCAGCTGTGGTGGTGCCCTCGCCTTTTTTGGGGTCAAAAGATCAGATCTAGATGAGTTACGGGCTCTTTGATAAGCTTGAGAGATTACACGTTTAGGATATTGTCTGTTCCTAAATCTTGATGTGAGGTCCTGGGCATTGCTTCTAAAGTTGTCATCCAAGGTGCAGTTGCGTCTCAGGCGAATAAACTGGCCCACTGGAATGCCAGTTTTCAGATGTTTTGGGTGAAAGCTTTGAAAATGAAGTAGACTGTTGGTGGCAGTATCTTTTCTGTGGAGGTCTGTACATAGGTGGTTGTTTACAATGGAGATCTTGAGGTCCAGGAAGTCAACAGCTGTTTGTGAAAAAGTAGAGGTTAGGAAGATATTCAAAGAGTTCCTGTTCAACTCCGCAATGAAGTCCTGGCATAATTCTATTGGACCCACCCATAAGAAAACCACATCATCAATAAAACGATGCCACCATTTGACATGTTGCCCGAAGAGATGCGATGGGCACGTGTGCGTCCTCCCACCACCCTAAAAATAGGTTGGCATAGGAGGGCGCACAACGCGCACCCATCGCTGTCCCCGAGATCTGCCTAAAGAACCTGTGGTCAAATACAAAATAGTTGTGCTTAAGTATGAACTCCAACAGGTCAAGCAGAAAGGAATCAAATCTACGGTCTCCAGAGGACCGTTTATCCAAAAAATATGCTGTAGCTCTGATACCATCATGATGTGCAATGTTTGAGTATAGTGACTCTACATCTAGAGTCACCAGCCAGGTGCTGTCGGGGAGCTGGGACTGTTCCATTTTTAGTATCAAATCCGTGGAGTCTCGAATATAAGAGGGTAGGGACAGAACAAGAGGTTGCAGGAAGAAATCCAAGAACATGCATGGTTTTTCACAAAGGCCCCCTATCCCTGACACAATCGGTCTGCCCGGAGGACAGGTCAGGGATTTGTGGACCTTTGGAAGCATGTAGAACGTAGGTATTACAGGATCTGATACCATTAAGAATCTCTGTTCCTTCTTAGTAATTATCCCATAACTTAGTGCTGCTTCAAGCAGGTTAGATAGTTTCTTAGCAAAGATAGTTGTTGGGTCTGAGGGCAGCACGGAATAATAGGTTCTGTTCCCTAGTTGTCTCTGAGCTTCATTTGTGTACAATTCAATAGGCCACAGAACCACATTTCCCCCCTTATCTGCTTCCTTGATAAGGAAGTCTGTATTGGATTTTAATTTCTTGAGGGCCACTCTCTCCCTTCTGGTTAGATTTTCTCCGCTGTTAGGGTCCACTTTGAGGTTCTGGATGTCATGAGTCACAGCATTGAAAAATATCTGTAACGCTGGTATCAAAGCCAGATTAGGTGTCATCTGTGATGGTGTCCTCAGGGGACACACCCTCCTACCTGTTGTGCTTGAGTCCTCATTTTCCTGAAGCAGATCCATTAGGTCGTTAAGGGTTTGTCGGTCTTCCGGTGGAACACTGTCCAACAGGGAGGGTTGATGATAAAAAGCCTTGAATGCCAGCTGTCTACAAAATAAAAAGGTGTCCTTAATTAGCTCAAATTTATCGAGTTTTTGCATAGGGGAAAAGGTAAGTCCCTTCTCCAATACAGCCACTTCATCAGCTGACAATGTGTAATCAGAGAGATTGATAATCTGTAATCCACCATTCTTACCAGCGTTATCTTGGGCATAGGTGTCTATTTCTTGATGACTGTTTGTTGTTTGCCTTTCTTGTATGCAGGGGATTTGTCTTTGTGGCGTAGTCCTCTCTTTCTGAGGTTTGGGGGATCTATTCTGCCCCCGCCTGATCTTCCTTCGCCCTCGCTGGTATCTGTGGATAAAAAATCCTCGTTTGAAGAGTATTCTGCTGTTGACTGTGGCCTACCACTTTTTGTGTAGGATCTACGGTTTCCCCTATGCGTCCACTTATATGCAATACCTCTGTCAAAGTCATTTTTGTCCCTCCTCATCTTGTCACGTTTACCCTGTATAATTTCTCTCTCCAAATTATCAATAGTTTCTTTAAGTTGTTGTTGAAAAGGTTGGACCAATGTAATTTGATCAAAGCCCACAAGCTTTGTTTCCAATTTCTTTATTGTTTCTCTTGTTAGTGTTAAATTTTCTCTATCACGTGTGAGAAGAGTGTGTATGAGAATATTTGAGCATTGTAGAAGGCTCTTTTCCCAAGTAACCTTAAAGCCCTCGTCGGGTTCCCAAGACGGGAAAATCTGTACCCTTAAGCCCCGTGGGGCAATATTGAGACGGATATATTCCTCCAGACTCCTAATGTTCCAGTAGACCCTAGTTAGGGTCTTATGTGCCTCTGTAAGTTCCCTTGTGATAGTTTTAAATTCATTATCGCCTGAGGGTACATCATTGGAGGATTCAAGTAAGCCTACCGTCTGACTAGACCAAAGAGATTCTCGTGTCTTAAGATCCATAGTCGTAATATAGGTCAAAGAAACCCAAGTGGGAAAATTTACGCGTGCTAAAACACCCAGAAATATTGCCCACACTGGAAGACTGGCAATAAACAACAAGCGTAATAACAAAATAGAGGGGTGAAGCACAGCTATAGTGTATGTGAGCCAGATACACAAGAACTAAGTCAAATCCAAACACAAGAAGAAGAATGTATCCAAAAAGGCTCATTGGGTGATGCAAAAATCAAGAACAAATTTTATTGATGCAAGACAGATAATACACAACATGTTAAAAACATTTAAAATACACAAAGTGTATACCAAAACAATGTACGGTGACCGGGTATGGGTACACCGTAACTGCCCGCTGTCAATAACTGAGTAGTGATATATTACCTCCCAAGGATTCTCAGCCTGATCATGAATAAAGTGCCACAAGTGCCAAAAGGTGCAATATCCAAAAAAAAAACAATCAACAGTACTCAGTATATCCAGGCCTGAGGAAAACCCACTAGCATAACAAGGTACATCTAAAGGTGCTACTTGTAATGGTAAACGTGACAATAATTGAGGGGAAAAAAATGAAAGGAACACGAGTTACCACAGTGGAAGGAGGTAAGTGGAGACAGAGGCAAAGGGCTCCCCACGCGTTTCGTCGCCACAAAGGGCAACTTCCTCAGGGGTGTACAGCCCTAGACTAGCGTGTCTCACCTTTTATGCAGTCCGCATGTGAATTGTAAGGCAACCGGCGTGTTGCCCGGTCCACGGCGCATGACCGGAAGTTAATCGGCGTAAACCGGAAGTAGTTAGAAAGTCTGGCGCATGCGCATCCCCGGCCGGGGTGTAAGTGTTTGGATGTTGCCTAGGCAACAAACAGGTAAGTAAGACGTTGAAAAATGTCAAGCGGTGCATGCCACCCGGCGTAAAAATGATGACATGATGGCGCACAATAAATGTAACTTAAATTACGAACATGCAAGACTGCAAAGACGAAGGTTTTGACACTCATGGTCTTGGATTGTATCGTACATTATAGCCGGTATTTATATCGAAGTAATTATCTGTCCTAGAGCACTTATCCAAGGGAGATATAGATTATAGCAAATGCCAAGTAAATCAAGGGTAGTGCTTAGTATACTCAAAAATAAATAATATCGATCGCATATAATAGAGCAGATGGACCCGGAACTGAGAACCTCAATATATATAATACAGTGAAAAGTAGGCTATGACATGGGCACAGGCTTAAAGAGTCGAAAGCCAATTTTACTAGGGCCATAACAGTTACGATCCCCAGGCACTGATAACATACATGGATGTAAAACAGGTAAGTTGAAGAAACAAGACACAGAGAAAACTTAATTGTATCATTGATGATCCTTAATATACGTCTGTTAGCCGTTTGTTCCACTTGATAGTTATATTCAAGGATTCCAAAGTTGCTGGATATAGTAGTTGGATAGTAATATCCTTGTAAAGTTTTTTAGAGTCCTAACTGTGGTACACGGCATCTAGAAAGAATGCATATATATACATATGGAGTTAGTCAAAGTGAATAGGACAACCAATTTGCGGGTGCCGGTTCTCACGGTACTTGAGAAAACCGCAGATAAAAATTAAAAAGTACAGTGTGATAAATAATAAAAAATAAATAAATAAATAATTTAGATAATACAAAAAAGTATATAAATAAATTGTGCTAGGATTACTATACAGTAAATAACATGCTTTAGCGTGGATAAAATAGCAACTGGATGTGTACTAATATGTGAGTAAATACAATTTAGGAGTGGAGTTAGTGATAGTGTAGACCTAATAATGGATGCTGGAAAAAATATGTGAATGAAAAGGTGAGAGTGGATACTGGAAAGTGTGTGTGAGTGAAGAGGTGAAAGTGGAAAGAGATGGGTAGAAGTAGGTGAGAATATGAGAGGAAAAGGTGAAAGGGGACTGTGATGTGATGTGTGATAAGGGGGCCATAGGGGTCCAAGACTAAGAGGGGCCGGGGGAACAAGAGGGGCCCTGACTACAACTGGTGATAAGACTGGTGAACAAGAAAAGAAGTGCTAAAAGAAAAAGTGAGAAAGAGAAAAGGAGAGAAAAAAAAAAAAGGAAAAAGGAATGCGGTCCGTGTATATGTGATTGTAATAGGGATAAGAAGTAAATAATAAATGGTGATCGCTGATGAATGAATTAAAACGAAATAAAGGGTGAGAGAGAAAAAAATGTGTAAGAAATATATAGGGGAAGGACTTACCTATTAAATGGGAACTGAGAGAGAATTTTCAAATCGTTGTCCGATATTTATTCACAGTCCAATGTTGTCGGTTTCTATCTTTGTTTGTAAAACCCTGTAAACAAGAGCTCCTCGTTAAGGCCCTGGGGAGAAAGACAGTTTAGTCTGAAAATCCATTGGGCTTCACATCGTAGTAATTCTAGGGTAATATTGCCCCCTCTAGCATTAGGGCGAATCTTATTCAGGCCCACAACTTGTAGGCCACTACTCTTGCCCCCATGTTGGCTCCGAAAGTGGGCCGCAACTGAAGAAAGATGCTTACCTTGCGAAAAGTGGGCATGAGCGTTATTGATACTCGATATGTGCTGCTGAACCCTCTTTCTTAATTCCTGAGTTGTCTGTCCCACGTAGACTTTTTGACAGGGACAGATCAGAGCATAAATGATGTTTCTGGACTTACAGTTGATGTAATTTGAAAGATAAAATCTCTTTTGATCAAGTGGATTAGTAAACTCCTTTGTAGGGCGTAGTAGTGAACACACCGAACAGTCTCCACAAGGAAATGATCCTTGAAATCGCAAGCCCCTCCCCAATGGTTTTGATGGACGGACGAAATGGCTTTTCATCAGTTGGTCCTTTAAATTGCGTGCCCGTTTTGCCACCAATTTTGGTTTCTTGTCAATGAAGGGTTTTAGTCGAGATTCTGTATTTAGAATATGCCAGTTTTTATTTAGAATCTTCCAAATATCTCCCCATTGGTTGTTATACTTTGTGTAGATCCCCAGCTGTGGTGGTGCCCTCGCCTTTTTTGGGGTCAAAAGATCAGATCTAGATGAGTTACGGGCTCTTTGATAAGCTTGAGAGATTACACGTTTAGGATATTGTCTGTTCCTAAATCTTGATGTGAGGTCCTGGGCATTGCTTCTAAAGTTGTCATCCAAGGTGCAGTTGCGTCTCAGGCGAATAAACTGGCCCACTGGAATGCCAGTTTTCAGATGTTTTGGGTGAAAGCTTTGAAAATGAAGTAGACTGTTGGTGGCAGTATCTTTTCTGTGGAGGTCTGTACATAGGTGGTTGTTTACAATGGAGATCTTGAGGTCCAGGAAGTCAACAGCTGTTTGTGAAAAAGTAGAGGTTAGGAAGATATTCAAAGAGTTCCTGTTCAACTCCGCAATGAAGTCCTGGCATAATTCTATTGGACCCACCCATAAGAAAACCACATCATCAATAAAACGATGCCACCATTTGACATGTTGCCCGAAGAGATGCGATGGGTACACGTGTGCGTCCTCCCACCACCCTAAAAATAGGTTGGCATAGGAGGGCGCACAACGCGCACCCATCGCTGTCCCCGAGATCTGCCTAAAGAACCTGTGGTCAAATACAAAATAGTTGTGCTTAAGTATGAACTCCAACAGGTCAAGCAGAAAGGAATCAAATCTACGGTCTCCAGAGGACCGTTTATCCAAAAAATATGCTGTAGCTCTGATACCATCATGATGTGCAATGTTTGAGTATAGTGACTCTACATCTAGAGTCACCAGCCAGGTGCTGTCGGGGAGCTGGGACTGTTCCATTTTTAGTATCAAATCCGTGGAGTCTCGAATATAAGAGGGTAGGGACAGAACAAGAGATGAGCGAGCACTAAAATGATCGAGTGCTCGTTATTCGAGACAAACTTTTCCAGATGCTCGAGTGCTCGTCTCGAATAACGAGCCCCATTGAAGTCAATGGGAGACTCGAGCATTTTTCAAAGGGACCATGGTTCGGGAATAAAATGTGTTAATTAATTGAAAAAGAATGTCTTCTGATAAGTTATCAGGTGTATGCAAACATCTGCAATCTATTCTTCACTGTTCCGCGCGTATATTATCTCCCGACAAGTTAGCAGATGTGAAGAACAGTGAAGAATAGAATAAAAACAGTGAACACAGTGAACACAGGCTCATTTAAGTGAAAAACGCAGTGAAGAATAGATTGCAGATGTTCGGCACATCTGCTTACTTGTCGGGAGATACGCTGTCCCGGGATCCGCTGCTCTTCTTCCACTGAAGTCTCCCCGATGTCTCCGTGCTGCTCCCCGATGTCTCCGTGCCGCTGCCCGATGTCTCCGTGCCCCGATGTCTCCATGCCGCTCCCCGATGTCTCCGTGCCCCGATGTCTCCGTGCCCGATGTCTCCGTGCCGCTCCGTGCCGCTGCCCGATGTCTCAGTGCCGCTCCCCGATGTCTCCGTGCCCTGATGTCTCCGTGCCCCGATGTCTCCGTGCCGCTCCCCGATGTCTCCGTGCCGCTGCCCGATGTCTCCGTGCCGCTGCCCGATGTCTCCGTGCCGCTCCCTGATGTCTCTGTGCCGCTCCCCGATGTCTCCGTGCCCCGATGTCTCCGTGCCACTCCCCGATGTCTCCGTGCCGCTCCCCGATGTCTCCGTGCTGCTCCCCGATGTCTCCGTGCCCCTCCGTGCCGCTGCCCGATGTCTCCGTGCCCCGATGTCTCCGTGCCGCTCCCTGATGTCTCCGTGCCGCTCCCCGATGTCTCCGTGCCCCGATGTCTCCGTGCCGCTCCCCGATGTCTCCGTGCCGCTGCCCGATGTCTCCTTGCTGCCGCTGCCCCATGTCTCCGTGCTGCTCCCCGGTGTCTCTGTGCTGCTCCCCGGTGTCTCTGTGCTGCTCCCCGGTGTCTCTGTCCTGCTCACCGTGTTCTTCAATGTGTTCTTCACACATATATATTGTTCTTCACATGCTATTTTGTTCGCACCGTTCCGCGCGTATCTTCCGACAAGTAAGCAGATGTGCCGAACATCTGTAATCTATTCTTCACTGTGTTTTTCACTGTGTTTTTCACTTAAATGATCCTGTGTTCACTGTTTTTATTCTATTCTTCATTGTTCTTCACTGTTTTTTTAATTAAATGCTCGATCTCGAGCAGGGGAAATACTCGTCCGAGCAACGAGCCGTTTCGAGTACCTTAATACTCGAACGAGCATCAAGCTCGGACAAGTATACTCGCTCATCTCTAATTATAAGTCATAAATGTTTAGAGAGCATGTTTTTTGAGAGCACAAAACTGACTACTACACACAATTAGCAGCTTTTACTTACTATTGCTGAACAATTGAAAAGAGTCTGTTAGTTCTTCAGACTGCCTAGGAATTCAGTTGGAAACCTTGCTAGGGTATTAGATGTCGCTTTACCTCTTAACTTTAATTTTTATGCAAGAAGATTATTTTTTTAAATTTACATTAGTGTGAGGCAAAATTATGTGCAATTAAGTGAATACTAATACATTGACTAATACATTGCCAACCTTTTACTGTTGGTGACCTCAAATCTTAATATTAATTCATTTGAAAATCATTTTCTTAAAGTCTGGTTTTGATGTTCCTCACATTTCAGAATAAACTGTTATTAAAGCCAATGTGCTAAGTGTCAGGCTTATCAAATTTCCCAGGGACCAAGAAAATGAATGTAATTGCTTCCTTCTCATGATATGCGTCTTATAATTGGCTTTCGACAACAAAGCAGCTGGAATATGTTTGCCATTTGTAAAAGAAATTAATTTTAGCTTGTCAATCAGACAATGTAAGATAGATTCTCATTTTGAAGGACCATAGTGTCTCATTAAAATATTTCAACATTTTTTCATGAATTCTATACAGTGTTGTAGGCAGGTCAGTGTAGAGCTCTACTATAAAAGAAAACCGTCAACAGTAATAAAGTTGCAATTCAGTGACTGAATAATATAAATGAAATACTATTGCACCTATGAGACCTGAATTATGCTCTATCTATGAAAGAGACTCACCATTTTTTTCTCATGAAAAAATGGCAATACTGAAAACAATTATAAAGGGCTGCCTTTTAATTTAAGTGTAATCTTTTGTAGAAGCTCATTTATTGAGATGATGACAAATGATTCCATGACTCTGGTCTATTGGTTCTGAGCCATCCTTATAACCAAGAGTCCTGAATGATTAATTTTTACGAGGGCGGTTCAATAAGTACCCGTGTTTGACGACAGAGGGCGTTCCTAAGGGAAGTTGGTGTTATCAACGTGTGCTGACATCTATCAAACGACGGCAAAACAAATTGAAAATGCTCATATGAAGACTCTTTTCTTTTAGCTCTTGCACCCTTTGAGCTCCTCATATGACTCCTGAGCCTTGCCTTGTCCTGCCTATGGTGGTGAGAAGGTCTGGGAGTCAGCGAACTCCCCTACTTTCCGATGAAACCTGAATATCTCTATTTTTCTCATCCTCCATATCTCCTTACTACAGATCACAACTTACAAGATGGCACCCACACTTTCCTCTGGTGCTTTATGTGATTCACCTCCTTCTTCCCCTTGACAAAGGAACCTGCTGTGGGTGGTAGTGTCCCTCTGTTTCCACCTGATTTTGACTGGGCACCATTTCAGGGTGGCAACACATCTTACAGGGACACTTTTCCATCTTACAATGACCAGTTTAAACAGGGGCTTCTTCCCCCTCTATGGCCTACATTCCAGGGAGGGAAAAACCCCTGAATGAGCCCACGCTTATACCTCCTCCTGATGTGGACTTTACATCTACCACAGAAACATTCATGTGACCCTTCATCTGAGTCCTAAGGCTTTCGGGAAAATTAAGCCCCAAAAAAATGCCCCAAAATGCCCCAAATTGCAAGATGCTTAATGTGTTAAACAGAAACAGGATGTGTTGTTTTTAAATTGGAAAAATGCTAGATCAAAAATCAGAACTCTCTGCTTCACTGGACACTGTCCTTTCTAAAAGGGAGGATACCATACAAATCCAGCAAGCTTTTATCCATAGTATGCTACTCCACCTAGATGGCCAGGAAAACCAAAGCTGTAGGAACAATTTCCAAATTTGGATAGAGTTCACAGGGTTGCTACCTTTAGGAAAAATAATGACTTAGATCCTTGGGATGTTCACTGAGGGGTCTAATTCTATCAAGCAAAGGAGGATATTATTTAAATGGTCTGGAAACTAAGGAAGGGTCCTGGACTGGGTGAAGTTTCCTCTACACCTCTCACCAACTGCCTCTACCTGACCCCCGGGGGCTAATGATAGGCTGCCTCCTTTTTAAGTATGGGCCCCCCACCTCAGATGATCCCAGGTAATGTCTCTGCTGGATAACCAGAAAACCTAAAATGGAAATCCTTAACCTTCCTATTTCAACCTTCTTTTGTTATAAATTATTCTAACCTATGCAAACAGATGATCGCCAGTTCTACCTTAGGGCGCAACATTATTTGCCATATCTTACTGACTCCTTATTGCCTACTTTGTGCTAATGTTGGAATTTTCACATGATGGACCTTGCTTCAGGTCATAGTTTTTTCTCTCAATTTCTTGCTCAGGATCCCAGTGGGCCTGGGGGAAGAGGGGCATCTGAATTGTTTCAGGTTACATATTTTGGTGCAAGCATTCTTGGGCGTACTGGACTCTGTATAAGTGGGATTTCCTACAACCCTTTTTGTAGCTGTCACTCACTTTAGCTGTCTCTGCATTAGCTAGACACAACCCCTAGTGTTAGTTGGTGAATAGTGCTGGTTCTGGTATTGATTAGTTCCCATACTTAAAGGGGTGTTCCCATTTCAACAAGTAATTGATATTGTTTGAATAATGAAAAGTTATACAAATTTCCAATATACTTTCTATATCAATTCCTCACAGTTTTCTAGATCTCTGCTTGCTGTCCTGCTATAGAAAGCTTCATTGTTTATTTCCAGTGGACATAAATCATTATAAGACCCAACTGTGATTACTCTTAATGATACTAACAAGCTTTAAACCTGACTGACCATGGTCAGATTTCTGTCCCCTGGAAATAAACAATGAAGCTTTCTATATAATGACAGCAAGCAGAGATCTAGAAAACCGTGAGGAATTGATACATCGGAATAAGAATCGGAATACAGGTATATCAGAAAATTATTTTCATCATACAAACAATAACCTTAATTTGCCAAAGTGGGACTACCCCTTTATTTTTATTCAGGTCTATTATTTACCTATGTGTCCATGCCTTCCTATCTTCCCCCTTTATTTTTTTCTAGGTCACCTTGAACTGTAATACAATGGCAAATATCTCTTTTACTCTGTCAACGTGAATGGACTTACAGTATTATCCCCACATAAAGATCCTCCCTGCTCCGCCTGTTAGGGATTAAGGCCTCTTTCACACTTGCGTTGCAGATCATGTCAGAGTGCAATGCATGAAAAAATAACGTTTTTGTTTGTGTTTTTGGTCAGTTTTTGCTAGGAATCATCAGCGTCTATGGCAATTGATTAGTGAAAAACACATTGCACTTGCATGTGTCTTTTTGCAATTTGTTTTTGATGTGTCTCCATGTGTGTTTTTCATGCGTGTAGATTTTCTTCACACATTAAAAAAAAAAAACATGTGTGTGCATGAAAAAAATGCAAGTCTGACAAAACCCATTGAATACAATGGGAGTTATTTATCATTAGGCAGGCTCCTTGTGACAATTCTATGTCTGATTGTGGAGATTTGCTGCCCATGAGATCCTGTAAAGTGACATTGGCCTTTAATAAATGCTTGTTTGCTCTAATTGCTGTATGGATTGCTGGATTTTTTTTAAGTCCAAAAAGAGTCTCAAAATGCACAAAAAGTCCCAGCACTTACACCAGCAGTAGCTATGAGACTTTTTTATGGGACTTTTTGTAAAAGTCCCAAGTCATGAATCTGGCTTTGTACGGTGTTGCACTAGCAGTAGCTCTATGTTCACATCAGATTAATGAAGTGGACTTTTTAGCTGTGAAAAGTCCCAAAAAAACCTTAATTTAATGCCAAAAAGCCCACCAAAACTTAGGATAAATAACCCCCAATGGATCAGAGTGCAATGTGAGTTTTACAAGTCAAAAAAAGCGTCAGAGCAGCGCTGTGGGTCATGCATCGACGTGTGATGAATAACCCCTAGAAGTCTAGAAATGCTTCATGACGTGTCTGAGATCTGAAGAGAAACCTTTTATGCAATTGGAGTCTTTGTGATCTCAGAACTTTCAGAATGAATTATCCAGATCTAGTGCAGAACAAGGCAGGGAAGACACAGCAATGGATCTCTGCATCATTCAGTAATATCCTAGATTACGAAGAAAATATATATTAGAACATCTACACTTTATTCTGTTGGAGAGAAGCTATAACCAGATAGATTAATTTTTTTTACTGTCCAAAGATACAAATGTTATATTTATCAGACAGAACATTCTATTTTAGTAAAATGATATAGATATTTGTGAACACGTAAGACACATATATATGGTATAAACAAATCCCTACTTCCTCTCAGGCATAATTCACACACTGTTAGCACATCATGAATCTCCTCTCAGTATTTATCATGAACTTATGCAGGGAACATAAACCTTATCGCACTTCAGTATGCCTCTAATATGTCTAATGTATCACATCAAATATCAAGACAAAAGTGCTAAATAATGTTTTACCTTAATTTTCTTTTTCAGCACTTTTTATATTTCCTTAAAGCATAACTGTAAAGTTACTTGACAAAAATAGTTTTAGTACAGCTGGAGAGAGCCTTTGACAACAATTCCAATGATACCTGTATCATGCTTCTGGCTTCTTCCAATATGGATTCTTGAGTGTCTCAAGGCAATGAAAAAGAAGTATAGTACTAAATAGGTCTAGAGCACCACCAAAAAATGCATCCCATATTAGACAATAGTATATAAGACAATAGTGAAATGCTGAGAATAAATGATGTAATGTTTAATATACAACCCTAAAATATACAATACTGAAATACACACTGATACACAAATATATGTTCCAATATAGTAAAAATGCATGTCCAATTCAGTCTGCTATTGTTGAAGTCTCGCATAGAGACGGAGTATGGTATAAGTACTGATAGTCTCATGTACAAGCAAGATGCAATAGAGTACTAGTAGTCTCATATGGTAACCCACTGGTCTATTTATACTTAAATATCCAGCTTAAGTTTCTTTAGATACTGTGCCTATCAACACAGCCTCACTGAACAAGCTTATGATGGAGATGAAATGTAGCTACAACCGCAAGTTATAAGACTTTATTCAGCTAGATAGGTTCATTTATTACTCACAGTCCCATAGTGTAGAGTGTACCTCCTTGCATCTCCGTTAGCTGTCTTGCAGCTGTGCTATAGAATTAATTTAGTATCAGAACTCCGTGTATCTCAGATGATGAGATGTAAAAAACCACTGGAAAAAGTGCCACAGTGTATAACCAGCACTGTAGAGGATCTCTCCTTTAGGCTGTTATTCCTCTAAACAAGCCAAGTATATTGTGGATATATGAAAAAGTGGAAAAGTCAAAACCCTTGAAAATGGTTCAAATAAGGGTTAAGCTGCCAGAGGCGTTTTAGGGGTCTTTCCCGCTTTTTATCTTCTTCCGTTTATTCTCATATGTTCTTTTTATAGTGTGTCAGAAGGAAATCACAAATTGTAGAGATAAAAGAGGTTCTATATGTTTTTGAAAAAAATTCTGAATTTGACAAATACCAATCAAATATATGTAAATCTATATGCAAATATTTCTACTAACAACAAATTTACTTCATTAGAAGAAAATACTTTTTTAAAGCAAAGTATCCTATGCAATTCAGATTTTGGGCAATCCAATATAAGGTCAGTAAATCCTCAGAAACATACCCACCAACCAATACAAGGCCAGTACACCAGATCCCAAGAGGAAAATTTACACCAGCCTTTATTATACAGGAGATCAAATCACCAATACAGACACTATCACAATCTAATGGTTACACCACAAAATTGAGGCCACAATTATCACAATCATTACAAAAACTGGAGACCCAGATAATTCAACCATCAATATCCACAGACACATTCAACTCAATATGTGCGACAACATAACACTATCACCATTCACCATCAGACACACAACCATACACAAACACAGGAGACAAACTTGGACAATACAATTCTACAATCCTCCACTGGTAAAGTGAATGCGTGAACAAACGTTCCCCCCAAATTATCAACCAATTATCAATGGTTCACAGAAAATAAGATCTAGAAGAGGGGGTAAAAGAACCCACAGGTCCAAACCCCAAAGTAGGCAGGAAAAAGTAGAATCTAGCGCAGTTATCAACATAAATACAATTTCTTTGAACCATGCACATTTGTCTGTACTAAATAGGGGAGAGATTAAAAGAGATTAGTAAGGAAATGAGTGCTTTCAAATAAGTAGTTGAACAAGACTTGAGAAAAAAGAGGGAAAGAGAATTTAAGTTCTGAGCAAGTCTGAATTTAGAGCCATTAAACAGGTAGAACAAAATTTGCAGATAACTATACACCCCGGGGATAAGGGGGAGGGAGAGTAGTTATGGATACCCCTCAGGAATGTCAACGAGAATTGAGAAATACAAATACATATGTCAGATTAAGAAGGGATCCAACAGAAATGTTTGCTGATCAATTAGTACACTTATCTCTAAGAGCATTGTAAAAAAGAGTCCTAATAAATTGGAATATAACTTAGTAATATAATCATTAGTAAAAATAAGAACTATAGATTTCCTGTCAGGCATTGGCTCACTGACTGCCAACTTGTCTCAATATATAGACAAGTTATTACAACCTGTGGTCAAATGCACTTCAAGTTATATTAAAGACACTACACAAATTGTTGCAGTTCTGGAAGCTATTCAGAGGTAGCCCCACTGGTTATTGGCTACATTGTACATTTTTGTTGAAATATATCAAACATCATCAAGGATTACCTGCAATTTCCCACTTTCTGTCTTTAAACACAGACATTAAGAAGGAGCAGGCCAAATTTGTATTGGAGGTTATTGAATTTATTTTAAAACACAATTATTTTATTTTTGAAGACATATTTTATTTACAGGAAACCGGTACCGCCATGGGCACCAAATTCACACTTAATTATGCCAATTTATTTATGGCTTTTTTGGAATTAAACACCATATCCCCTGTGCTGGGTGCAGATCTGGTGCTCTGCAGGGTGTACATTGATGATATCATCCTGATTTGGTCAATAGGTAGGGGGAGTCTCAGTCAATGTATTTATTTTCTTTGGAACATCATGAGTACAATTTGAAGTTTATACCACATATAGGTGCATCAAAAGTGGAATTTTTTAGTTCTATTAGTTTCCATTAGAGATGTCAAGATAATATGTTGTACATAGAAGAAGGTGACAGCCAGAAACAGCTTTATACATCCAGACAGTTGCCATCTTCCTAGATGGCTTCTTAATATCCCTCACAGCAATTTAGCTGTATAAGAAGAAATTGCACTTTTATGTCTGATTTTGAAAAGAAGGCAGAATTTAACCAAGGCCTATTCAAAAGCAAAAAATTTAGATTTTAAATTTTATTTTACCCTTCAATTCTAAATGCAAGAAAATAGAAGCTATTCTCAATAAACATTGGCAGCTGATACAGAGAGACAAAATACTAGGGATTTTTTTTACTGAAGAAACCTCCAGTGGTAAACACAAATGCACAGAATTAAGTTAATAAGGTGGCCCCAACTGTAAAAACAGGAAAAATATACAAAAAACAATCTAGTACATCACTCACATTTAAGGGATTTTATAAGTATGGGTCATGCTCTAACTGTAAAATAACCTCTTTTCCAAAAAATACTGTTCAATTACAAAATACGGCCAATAATTTTGAATATGAAATCAATGAATTCTTGTAATGTAATACAAGGGGAGTGATATATCTTATACAGTGTCTCTGTGGGTTTCAATACATAGGACGCACATATAGAACTCTTAAACAGAGAATGAGTGAACATATTAAAAATATTAAATAAAGCTTTGTAAATAACTCCTTTCTTTGCACTATAAGCAAAAACACAATTTCAATCCAGGAACATTGGTTTTTAGTGCAATTCACACCGTCTTGATTGTCGGGGTGGCAGCTACAACTCAAAAGATTTTAGAATTTGAGACTATGATGCCAAAGGTCCTTAATGCTGAGATTTTTGGTTTCCTTTAGATTTTTTGGGGGGCTCACTGCCGTTCTGGCTCAGGCTGTATACCCAGCACGCAGACTGCCACTGAACCCACTTCATATTGCAATACCTCCGCTGATAGTACTGTTCTTAATGTTATTATTGCTATAAATGCTACTTTTTGTCACTTTTGACATTACTAAGAATTGTTAAGAATGTCATGATATCAGGGTTGGTAGGAATATTTTGCCATATTCTACTATATGAATTTTTATATTTTCATTTTTAATTCCTTTTTTTATTGGCTATGATTATTTGTTAGAATTCTTACTCTCTGGTTTTGTCAAAATTAGCCCATTGTGATCTAGTATTTTCCAATAGAGCTAGTTACGATCATCCATAAATTCCAGTCTGGATATTGGATCCAACTTTGATCCACAGATAACAGATAATGAAAAGAACATATGAGAATAAAGGGGAGCAGCGATCGAAAAAGGGGGGAATGACCCCTAAAATATGTCTGGCAGCATTTCCCTTATTTGAACTGATTCTGAGGGTTTAATTGTTTAAAGTATGACTTATCCACTTTTTCATCTATCCATAATATACTTGGCTCATGTGGAGGAATTACACACACAAAGGAGAGATTCTCTACAGTGCTGGTTATACACTGCGGCACTTGTTGCAGTGCGTTTGTACATCTTATCATCTGAGACACACGTAGTTCCGATACTAAATTAATTCTAAAGCACAGCTGCGGGCGAGCTAACGCATGTGCAACAGTTGTCTCTGGAGGCGGAGAAGCCACAGCAAAGAGGTACACGCTACACTACAGGACTGTGAGTAATAAATAAATCTATCTCTGAATGAAGTCTTATAACTTACAGTTGTAGCTAAATTTAATCTCCAGGAGGGGTACACACCAAACAAAATCCCCCCAAAAACGGTTGTACATATCCAAAGCATAACATTATACACGTATAATAAATGTAGGCACGTGTATCATAAGAGCTTACAACGGTTATAGAAGATACAGAGACTAACAATCATAGGCAAGTGCCCACTGTATCAGCCCAATGGTAAATATCAGGCTAAAAGCCTACATATGTGAAGAAAAATTAGGTATGGTGAACAATAACATTACCCGAATGGTGATCCAGGGAGGGGGGAGTAAAATTGCCCCACGCATATCGCCCATCAACTGGGCTTCATCAGGGGATACCAGCGTGTAGATCACGCTGTCTTTAAATACCTTCCAGTACTGTGATGGAGCTCAGCCAAGCAAGCGCAGCAACACCCCCAGCGGAGAACTCCTTCCGTAAGACCGGAAGCGCTTCAACCTGATAGCGTTCCAGGAAGTGAAGGCGGAGCCTCCATGCATTTCACTGACTTAAGGATGATAGACTTGATGTTTCATCAGGGTAAGTAAAAACAAGGAGCGATCATGCTAATGAAGCCTAGGACCCGAAGAATACTGGAACGGAATGCTCCCTAACCCATGAATGTTCTTATTAATTGAATAAAAAGTAAACCATTGCTCTTTTTTCTCCTTCTTTTGTGGACCCGATGCTGATGCCCTGTGACATGCTTGATAAAGGTGCTGAAAATATATGCAGGTAATAAAGACATAATAGTATATGTGTAACAGAAAACAGGTCAATTATACGTCAAATAATCCAATGATGCAACAAGTCGATATAAGTCAAATGATATAGTACTGCAAAGTTCGTTGTCAAGATAAATACCTAGTGCTGCATTTACAAAGCAAAAAAATCATCGTGTGAATGTTGTACTGCATATCACTGGAGTAGGATATCTAATATTTCACTCTTTTTAAACACAGAAAGAGGTAATACAATATTGAATTACAAGCATCACCGCATAATAATCAGGATAAATTGCTAATACCACTTATAAAAAAAAGATAGGAGCTTGTTCCACCCTCATAGGTATATAGAGGTAATGCAACAAGGCAAAGTAAGGTATATGTCACGGCGCACCACTATTGTGATCATAAGCCATAATGCGGTAATTATGCGGTAAGTATATATCACGTGTCTACAGAAAAAATTAATGGCGCAATATGAAATAAATCAATACCCATATCATCATTAAGTATTATAGCGTATTATTGTGTCCACCTAGAGTAATACCACATACATATTGTAGTCAACTAAAGAACAAAATAACTAGCGCATGCCCCAGAGAATTATTAGTGCAAGTATATCACACATAGAATAAAGTCAATCAATGGTAACATATCCATCCAACATTATGGCGCGGCGCTCTAATGTATCCATAATATCTATCCATGGTAGAAAACAACATATGTGATAGGGATTTTTATGCAGGGCCCCAACAGCCCTCTTGATTTTTGTAAGGTGAGTCCTAATTAACCCTTTCATGGTTGTCCTGGTACCAGGAACTTGAACATAAAAACCAAGACACGTCAGTCTCTTAGTGTATGTAAAGTGTATGTAAAGATCTTCTCCCGTTTAATATCTCAAAATGCATAATATCACAGACAGAAGAGTCATCAAAGAGGCGTGAATAGTATACTGCAAAGCTATTGGTCATCAGCACATTCTACAAAAAGTTAATTAATTGTGCTAAGTTCTCAGGGACCTTGTACACAGATATTGTTTATATTATCAAAAGCTACAAAAAGTACAGAGAATGACTTCAGAAGATAAACAATGCTAGAGAACAAGATAAGAAGGAGAACAATTATGTATAACAAGTGTCAAGGAGAAATCATTACAGGCAGACTTTAAATAAAAAAGAACTGAAGTTTGAATTATGAATTTAACTGGACAGTGGTCAGTGAACATGTCTGCTGTATCTAAGAAGGCGGACAGTAGTCAAGATGGCGTCCGAAACCAGTGCAATCTCCTTAACATATACATATTCCAATAAATTGTAACGTGTATCCACAGAGCAAAGGTCAATAGGAATATTGCACATAACATACATTAGTGTATAAAGTATGGAACACGTACCCATCCCACACAGTGAATGCCATCCATGTGGATAGTACGTAAAAGTGTAATATCCCCTCTCAATAGGAGTAGAACACCAATAATGCATAAAAAACTAAAAAATTCAGACAGAAATTTAGCTTTTTCCACACGAAAATGCATTGGTAACACATATCGCATGATTAATATTGATGAACATATTTACCTATAAAAAAGGAGGCTGATTGAGATCTTCCTCATTCGAACGAAAAATAAACTAGTAACACGTGTCCCTCTGTGGGACCGTCATTTGAACAAAATCAATGCTAATCGATAATGATATAAAAGTCACAAGATTTTAACGTATACATAAGTAAATTTCATATAAATTGTTAAAAGGCTAGGGGGCCCCCAGGCCTCCTATAAAACCAACAAGAAATTTGCCAAGTGCAAATAACGTGCAATAGTGCATGTAAACAACCAAAAAAGAAGTAAACATCATTAACCCCTTATCACCGACACTAGTTTTCAGCTCAATGACCAGACTCGATTTTTCAAATCTAACATGTATCATGATAATTGGTTATAACTTCGGAACGCTTTAACATATCGAGGTGATTTTGAGAATGTTTTCTCATGACACATTGTACTTCATGTTAGTTATAAATTTAAGTGATACGTTTTGCATTTCGTTCTGAAAAAAAGTGAAAATTTGGCGAAAGTTTCTAAAAATTCTTCATTTTCCAAGTTTGAAATGTTCTGCTATCCAGGCAGGAAATAAAACTACCCAAAAAGCTTGATAATTAACATTTACGGAATGTCTTCTTTATGTTGGGATGATATTTTATGCGTCCTGTCATTTTTCTACGATGTTATGAGGTGCCGAACTTTAGGTGCGATTTTTCTCATTTTCATGAAAATTGCTAAAACTCACATTTTGAGGGACAACTCAGCTTTCAAGTAACCTTGTAAGGCCTACATAATAGTAAAACCCCATAAATTACCCAACTATAGAAACTTCACCCCTCAATGTATGTAAAACAACTTCTATTGAGTCTATTAACCCTTTAAGTGTTTCACATGGGTTAAAACAATATGGACCTGCGATTTAGAAACTTTAGGATTTTTTTGGAAAATTAATTTAGGCCATAACTGACAGTTTCATAATAAATAAAATGATGAAACACTCTGCAACGTCTAATGCCCAGTTTCTCCCAAGTGTACTGATACCCCATACTTGGTGGTAACCTGCTGTATGGACGCACGGCCGGGCATAGAATAGAAGCTGCGCTATTCACAGCAGATTTGTATTGTTACATTGTACAAGCTATAAATTAAAATTTTTTTTGGTAATGCGAACATATGAGGGCTTATTATTTGCAAGGTGAGATACAATGTATAGATAATTCATTTTGGGGGTCTATAGCTTATTCATGAGATTTTATTAACTATTTCAAGACTGACACAAACAAAATCATCAATTTTTATTTTAGATTTTTAGCACTTTTTTCCCCCGCTCACCATAACGTAAAAATAATATTTTATCTTTAGTCTCTGGTTCACTGCAATTACGGTGATACCTCATTTATATTGTTTTTCTTATCTTTGCTCAATTTTACTGAGCAAAACCAATATTGGAGAAAATCGCATTGTTTTTACTATTGACAACTTTTCAGGGCCATAACTTTTGTATTTTTCTGTTGTCAGTTCTGTTTGAGGGCTTATTTTTTGCGAAAAGAGTTGTTCTATTCAGTCGTATCATATTAGGGAACATAGCTTTTTTTTATCACTTTTTAGAACATTTATTGTGATGGTGTTTGATGAAAAATTGTTTATTGCGGGAAGTTTTTCGTAGTTTTTTTTTTGTCGTTCACAGAGCGGGTTCAATATTGATTTAGATTTATTGTACAGATTAATACAGATGCGGTGATACCAAATATGTACATTTTTCGTGTTTTGTGTTTTATATACTGTATTTGCATTATATGTGTAACTGGGGAGATTATGGGACTTTTTTTATTTATTTATTTAATTATTATTATAAAATGATTTACTCTTTTTTTTTTAACTTTCATACATTTTAGACCTTTTGGCTTCCCTTGACAGGAGGGATCGGATCCCCCGGTAAGCACACCGGGGGGTCCGATCCATATTGAGCTGTGTCAGGCAGAATTTTCGGGTGTTTCACGACATACATAATGGAGCTCGGCCCATCTGTCGCCGCCATGCTGGAGACCTGAAGTTGCAATCATAGCAGCGCAATATGGATGCCCCATTTTGTTGCTCTTAATCATGGAACCATTTCCAAAAAAAACAATTAAAAATAGAACCGCTATGCTATTCCATTATTCCTAGATGAAATATTCAAACGACCCCGCATGCTTTGAAAATTATAATTTTTTCAAAGTAAACGCTTCTGGCTCCCAGGCTCATTTTGGGTGGGGAGGAGCCGAGAGACAGGGGCTTGGATAGGCGAAAGCGCGCCTGGCAGCGGACCGCCAGCTCCATCCCAAGATTAGGCAGCCTCAGAGGCATCCATGCATACTGCCCCTGCTGTTTCCTGTCCATTTCGCCTCCACAATCCTCCACAGCGTCCACCAATGTCTCCATGCGCAACTTTCAACTGTCTATACCCCAGACACTGGAGCGCGAGAGGAAATACAGCACATCATCCTCTTATCAAACGAGCTGTGTCAGGCAGAATTTTCAGGTGTTTCACCAGATAAATAATGGAACTCGGCGCATCTGTCGCCGCTATGCTGGAGACCTGAAGTTTCAATCATAGCAGCGCAATATGGATGCCCCATACTGTCGCTCTTAATCATGGAAGTCGTCTCCATGGCTGCCTCCACATGTCGTCCCCTTATCAAACTAGCTGTGTCAGGCTCATTTTTCAGGTGTTTCACCAGATACGTTATGGAACTTGGTCACTATGTCGCCACCATGCTGTGTTATCGACTAAATATACCGTCAACCTTTTGTTCACATAGGAAATCATTTCAGCGCTTCTTGCTCACCTTCTTTGGTTCCTCTCTGCCGCCTTAACCAAGCAAAATACTGATACATACAGTGCTACACATTATCTTCGCCAAAAGGAATTTTTTAAATTGGTTTGAAGCCTGAGTCCATTTGGGGTATGTCGCCATGCCACTCTCTAGCCTGCCGCTGCTGCCGCTGCCTCTGCATGCCGTCTTCAATAGTGTTAGGGTCAATTATTGGATGTTTTAGATGCTATCTAGCCTCATTCGGTCACTCTGTCATCGCCATGCTGTTGCCCATAATTTTGGCATAATGGTGCGATTAAGCAGCCTCAGAGGCATCCATGCATGCTGCCCCTGCTGTTTCCTGTCCATTTCCGTGGTGTTTCCATAAGTTTCTGAGGTTTCCAGGTGTTTGGCCAAGCTTCCCTATGCAGACCCTTGGTCCCCTTGAAAAATGCTTGAGTCTCCCATTGACTTCAATGGGGTTCGTTATTCGAGATGAGCACTTGAGCACCGGGAAAAGTTCATCTCGAATAACGAGCACCCGAGCATTTTAGTTCTTGCTCGTCTCTAATCCTTAGTATTCAAGAGACAGGAGACAATCAGAGGGAACCAGAAGTCTCAAAAACAGGATAAATACGGGACAAACCATAATTTTAACTCAATAGTCATATATAATATCTTGGCGTAAGTTCAAACCATTAGGCTGTTTCGTGTTTAACAGGAACATCCAGAATGCTTCTTTATTATGAAGCTTACGTCGATGGTTCCCATCTCTCTTGGGCTTAGTAACCTTTTCGATTCCCCTGTACCTGAAACTTCTGGTATCTCCTTTATGGGTCTGAATAAAGTGCTTGGACACCGCCGATGGATTGTTTGCCAAAGGATTGCATGCATCAGATAAATGCCTGAAAATAAGTTTTTTCAGCGGAAGAACTGTACATCCTACATATTGGATTTTCCAGATAATGCAGTCTATAAGATAAACAACATGATTGGAGTTACAATTAATGTAACTACCAATCCCGTGAGAGGTGTTATTGGAAAAAGATTTGAGCCAGGTGGGGACATTTTGTGTTTCTACAACGAGACTAGGGGATAACATATTTCCCAAAGACGGAGCCCTTTTGGAAATAAATCTAGGTTAATTTTTGAGTATTTTCGCAAGTATGTCATCATGATATAAAATCGGAAGGTATTTTCTCCCAATATTTACAACCTGTTTGTATTCTAGACTATACGTGGTAAAAAATGTTAGAGAATTCTCATTTTTAATAATTCTATTTTTATCCTTCAATAATGTGTCCCTTTGTTAATCATTAGTTTGGTTTTTAGCTCTTGCAAGAACCCAATTGGGATATTTCCTATCCTTCAAACGTTGAATAGTATGATTTTGTTCAATCTTAAATTCAGAATCTTGACTCCAATTTCTATGTGCCCGTAACAATTCCCCTTTCGGAAGATTTTTCACTACATAAAAGGGGTAGCACGCTTTCACATGCAAGATAGTATTTACTGACATAGATTTCCTAGAGGTAATACTAATTATTTGTTTATTCACAATATGAAAATTAAGATCTAAAAAAGAAATAGTATTTGGGTCTGAATGTGCAGTAAACTGTAAATTAAAATTATTAGAATTCATGTGGATGACAAAGTTTGGAATGTCACATTGACGAGGAGGAGTTGGCTAAGGTGTCATTTTTTCCAGGAAAAGCTGACATTTTCATTTCTACCATTTTGGGGCCTTTTATTATTTTTTTTTCTTAGATGTGTTGTTTTATATGTGCTCTTTTATTTTTACAATACTAGCATATGAACTAGTGATCATGTGATCACTAGTTTATACTAATATACTGCAATAGCCATGTATTACAGTACATTAAAAGTGTCAGCCTATGCAGCTGCGCAGGCATGTGCTGGATATGAAGATGGCACCCACGCGATCACATCACGGTGTGTCAGGAGGATAGGGAGGGAGCACCTCCCTCTGCAGATACATTGTCAATGCTGTGATAGTGGGATATAACAGGTTAACAGCCGGATCAGAACACTGTTTCGATCCAGACTGTCAGAGCAGGATCTTGGCTGTCATAAGACAGCCGGGTCACTGCTCTTTCCTGCATGGTGGGTTCGTGCAGACCTTAGGTTAGGCCGACGGAGAAACCTGTCTAGTCATGGAATAGGCATGTGTTTATCTAGACCAAGTGTACTGCGTCTGTACTTCTCCTATGCAGAGTACTCATCTTGAGAATAGGTAAGATAGAAATGGTAAAAATTAACCTCTTTAAAACACATGATGTAGATGGTATGTGAGCCTGTTACCTTTCAAGTTGCTGGAGTCAAACTTGACACACCATAAACTGTGCGTAATGGTAGGACACTGACAGGACAGTGAGCCCTAATACTGAGCCCCCCAAGCTGTCAACGGCCTTACTTGATGGGCTAACCTTAAGAAGTGGTCAATAACTGGGCAAAACAAGCAGATTCCAAATAGCAGAATATAACAGAGAAGTAGGCAGACTAACTGTTTGACCAGCAAGGAAATACTTTATTATAAATATTTTATATATCCCTTAGTATGAAAATGCAAAATAAATAAATATATCAGATTAAAAACAGATTATAAAAGTATATAGGTAGGCACTAAATAGGGATCGGCTTCAGATTTCTTATTAAAGTGATTTTAATCTAAACAATACATACAGATAAATACATATAAAAATCAGACCCACAGACGTCTGTAATGAAAAAATTGGTCTAGATAACAAACAACAACTAGTTTGAAATTAAAAGATTCTAACGTTCTAAAGATGCATCAGAGGTTTAGTTTGAACTTAATACATCAAATTTTGAGCTGATAATATACAATATTAAAAGATCGTATGAATAAAAAGTTCATATGAGTGAAAAACGAATATAACAGAGAACTAGGCAGACTAACTGTTTGACCAGCAAGGAAATACTTTATTATAAATAAAGTATTACAGACGTCTGTAATGAAAAAATTGGTCAGACGTCTGTAATGAAAAAATTGGTCTAGATAACAAACAACAACTAGTTTGAAATTAAAAGATTCTAACGTTTTAAAGATGCATCAGAGGTTTAGTTTGAACTTAATACATCAAATTTTGAGCTGATAATATACAATATTAAAAGATTGTATGAATAAAAAGTTCATATGAGTGAAAAAAGGTTCGTACGAATAAAAAAAAGTGGGGGATAGGTATCCAGGAGGTGTCTTTGGTAACTGGCAAGATATAGGGCCCTATATCTGCAGTGTGTAGTTAAATAGAATCGGCCCAATATAGAAGATAGATAACGTTATATGATTATAGTCATACACTCACGGTTCATTGGTTCTGGCCTCTTTTCAAGTTAGTTAATTTTCTTCATAGCGGAGAAGAGGCGGAGGATGTGTGGATGATGTACACACTATAGTGTCCTTACCGCCACGTGTGTTGTACGATGGCGTTCCTAGACAGCTGGTGTGGCGCGGTTCCTGCGTCAAACGGCAAGGTTTCCGAGACAGCTATTGTGGCACAGTTTCTGCGACAGACCGGCAGACCGAGACAGCTCTTGTGGCGCAGTTTCTGCGACAAACCGGCAAGGTTTCTGGTTGTCTCGTCTCCTCCCTTCACAGATCCAATAGTTACTTTTGCACTGGGTAAGTGGTGTTGTTATGTCCAACGGGATGCGTCCATCCCAGGTAATAGGGTTTGTGACAAGGAATATCTCCATGAGTGATTATTGAATGGGTCTCGATCCTCTGGTTTTAAAGCTGTTGCGGCTATTAGGCTAGACGCGTTTCAGAGCAGACAGCTCTTTCCTCAGTAGCCTTTAGCCTCGCAGAAACTGCGCCACAAGAGCTGTCTCGGTCTGCCGGTCTGTCGCAGAAACTGCGCCACAATAGCTGTCTCGGAAACCTTGCCGTTTGACGCAGGAACCGCGCCACATCAGCTGTCTAGGAACGCCATCGTACAACACACGTGGCGTTAAGGACGCTAAAGTGTACATCATCCACACAATCCTCCACCTCTTCTCCGGTATGAAGAAAATTAACTAACTTGAAAAGAGGCCAGAACCAACGAACCATGAGTGTATGACTATAATCATATAACGTTGTCTATCTTCTATATTGGGCCGATTCTATTTAACTACACACTGCAGATATAGGGCCCTATATCTTGCCAGTTACCAAAGACACCTCCTGGATACCTATCCCCCACTTTTTTTTATTTGTACGAACCTTTTTTCACTCATATGAAATTTTTATTCATACGATCTTTTAATATTGTATATTATCAGCTCAAAATTTGATGTATTAAGTTCAAACTAAACCTCTGATGCATCTTTAGAACGTTAGAATCTTTTAATTTCAAACTAGTTGTTGTTTGTTATCTAGACCAATTTTTTCATTACAGAAGTCTGTGGGTCTGATTTTTATATGTATTTATCTGTATGTATTGTTTAGATTAAAATCACTTTAATAAGAAATCTGGAGCCGATCCCTATTTAGTGCCTACCTATGTACTTTTATGAATTACTTCGCTTTTTTCCCTTTTGGTGTTTGAGGGTTAAGGTAGTAGCACATAAGGACGGCCAGATAAGTCTGATAAGTGCCACTAAAAACAGATTATGACGTTTTAAAGTCATTCAAACATAAGATCAATACAAATTAAGATGATGTTTTTTTTTGGAATTCTATGCTAGAGTATTTAAAGTAAAGCCCATCTGCAAATGGCTGCAATTTCTTTTTGTCAATTCTGCCTCATTTTTTACTTTTATCAGCTTTCCAGTCTGTTGCACAGAATAATAAATGGTGTCTACATGAAGTACAATTTGACCCAGTGAACAATCCCTGATATGTCTCTCAAAAGATCAAAGTCAAAGTGATAACAAGTCTGGCAAAAACCTTGGAGAATATGCATTGGGACTGGGAACTGGTAGGCAGAAAGTAGGCAGACTTCTACCGAGATTAATTCTTCTAAGCCTTCCACAATGCAGATGTATGAAGGACTTAGTAAGCCAATTGTTGTTGAGGAGTAGGCAGGGGTATAGATGTTTGGTTTTCTAGAGATGTCCAGATAAACCTTCTAAGTATTGGAAGAAGTGAGACCAAACCAGGAAGAATCAAGCTTCCTAGCAACATCCCACTACAAAGATTTTTAGGATCTCAGAGAGGAGGACATGGTAGTGCTGATTGTGAGGAGAAGGGATCATCTTTGTGGTAGACACATGGCTTTAGGAATAATTTTGATTAACTTTCTGGGCACAGTGAAAATTCAGATCTCAGGGTCCTGAAGAAGCGGGAACCGGTAGGTTTGGCCATGGCCAATGTTAGAGGGGTTTGGTGCATAGCTTTCCAGATCCCCTTCCCAGGGTTATATAACTTACCAAGCCCTTGTGGGATGAATTGCGAAAGTTCTACACATCGGCTGGCGTTGTACTGAATCATAATTTGTTTTAGAGTACAGGTGCTTTTTACACATTTAGCTAAGTTGAAGCCTTGAAAATATAGCATATATATAGGAAATATATAGCACAAGATTTTGGGCCTTTCATCTTTATAGTTCATGGCAGGCTTCAGTTGGATTGGTGTACTGCAGTATACTGGTCTCTCCAGAGATGTTTGACTGGGTTAAAGCAAGGGCTTTCAATGGGACAATCAAGGGTTTTTACTCTTAACGTAAGGAGAGTAAATCTACAAGCTAGAGGAAAGATAAGATTTTTATATCAGGGGAAGGAGACATATAGCAGAGATGACTGTGTAGAATAAGTAACAGAAGAAAATGGGAGAGAGAGCGCACATAGGGTTGAATTGTAAGGCGACCAATATTAGTGTATATATGTTTATATATAGCCTGCTCACCTGATGTGGTTGTGCACAATTTAAGGCACAACTCTAGTGTAAATGTATTAGATAATTTCCAAAAGGTGCAGCCTACATCTTGGACCACTAGTCTGGAGGGCCAGACCAGCTTGAGTACAGTACAGTACTCTCTATTTCAAGAGCTGACTATGAGTGTGATATAGCTGAGTTAGCAGTGTCATTGTGTGTTATATGCATTTCATGGATCTCATCATCTCTCATCTCTGATCTGTCTCATTTCTCTTTTTCTATGTTTCAGATACTAGTACAATGTTCAGAAGCTAAATAAAAGTGTAGATAAACCTGGACCCTGATAATGTAGGCAGATTGTCAGCACTCAGAATCTCATAGCACAGAGAAATCATGAAGTGTCTGCTTAAAGAGTCCCTGCCCACATCCGTAATTTTACACTGACCATCACTGAGTTATAGGAGCTAAAACAGCAATAAAACTTATTAAAATTGTAAAGTGTGGGGGTAAAAATGATGTTTATTGTGTAAACATCATTAGGGGTTGAAAATCTGAGAATGTAAAGTAGCTTGACCAGGATAACCAATTAGTTTGCGGTTATCTCTATTACCAAAACCTTTCTCCCTGAATACTTAATGGGCTGGACAGCTCTAAGAAGAGTCTTAGTTGATACTAATTCATTGAGGAATTATGGAGGCCACTGTGTTCTTAGGAATTTTCAGTATAGCAAAATATTTTTGTGTACCTTTCCCCAGACATGTTCTACAACAAAATACCGACCTCCACATGGAGTTCTTTTCTTCTCATGGCTTGGTCCTTGCTCTGATGAACATGGGTATGCATGTTGTAATACATCTAAAAAGCAAAATGACTAAAGACTTTCCAAATTCACAGTATCTTTCTTAAACTTGCCTTAGTTATATAATAGTTGATGAGGTGACAACGGCATCCTTACACTGTAGCTCTTTGTTCTCATATTTCTAATCAGAGCAAAATGGTGAATTTTTATGAAGCAGCTATATTACTAGGTCAATCTATTTGCTAGAAGTAAAGAATCATCACTAGAAATGCTGTACAAGACACATACAGTAATTGTTGCATTAAAACCTTGTAATATATTGCTGGGAAACTACAAAGTTGCACCTAAGGCTTTAATTTTATTTATAATACCATGGGAGATGAAATGCACTATGTCTCCAACTGATTTATAATTACAGAAAAAGTAGAGCTTTTCGTTTTTATTTTAAAGTTATATTATAGATATTGATATTTCCTATTAAACACCTAGGTGGTGAAAACAAGCAATATAATAGTGGAACGAAAGAAAATAGTATATGGTACTTTAGTTCTTTGGTTCACAAATTGTAAGTCATGCTCCTCCATAGACATGTGAAATGCTGTGGGGATGACATTAACTTTACATTAAGTTCACAATAACACATGCTTTTTTTTTATTAATGCTTATACTATGTTTTACTATTTTAAAAAGTCTCATATAGATACAATTTTTCCGGCACCTGTTATATGCTCTTGCAAAGTAGACATGGTTTGTGTTAAAAATCTCTGTGCGTTTTCATGCTCCAACTTCCATACTTAAGGGGGTAGAAGTGACAAATGGTATACAGGTTGTTTCAGAATGGGTTCATTGGGGCCCATTAGTAAACTTGTTTTTGGCCGCCACCACTCCGACACAAAAACAGTTCTAGGAAAAAATCGTTATGAGATTGAATCCAATACAAAAAATTAAGACCTAAGTTATCTGCAAATGAAGGTGTGAGAAAATGGGCCGCAAAAACATTTGTGTGAAAGGGGCATAAGTGCATGTACTGTATGTAGCTACTTATCCCTTTGGACAGATTTTGATCTTCACAATGTCCATAAAAATGGTATTCTTAATCCAATGGTGTGCAATCCATGTATTTTATTCAATTTTGTAAAACTATTATTTTAGGCAAAATTTAGACACTTTCACAACTTTTCTGAAAGCGAGTGTGGCATTATAGAAAGTAGTGATGTGCATTAAATTTTAAATTTTAATAAAAGAGTAATAGTTTATAGAGAAAGTTTATGTATGTTGCTAGGCTGTACCTAAAATAATGAAAGGCAAAATGCAACCTAGGTGTACGATTCATATTTGTACATTTACACTATGACTCATTGTCTTTTTCATAACTTTTTAATGGGAACTGTACAACCTTTTGATGACTTTAATTTCAAGTTTTATGTGTTGAAAAATTGCAAAAACTTTTTTGATATTTGGGAACTATTTTCCATTACGGGAATCAATCAGGAATATTTGTTTTTATAGTTTGATAGATCAGGAATTTTTGGATGCAGCGATACCTAACATGATTTATGATTTTATTTGTTAATTTTTATATCAGTTCTAGGGAAAGGGGGGGTTGAGTTTTGAGTTTTTAAACATTTTTTAAAACTTTTAAAATATTTTTTACTGTATTTGCAGATCCCTCTAGGGTACTTCAACCATACAGAGTCTGATCATTCCTACCATGTACTGCAATACAGCTAAAGAGCAGAATATGGCTGATTTACTGATGACTAGTTACAATGTGGCACCAGCACATTGTAACAGATCTACTAAAATGACAATGTCTGGTGTCTCATAAAACTCCAGGCTGTCATGGTGATGAATCGTTGCTCCCTAATGATGACACAAAGAGTGGAGATTCTTACCAAGATGACGGCACCCATGCGCTATAGGGATTGAAATACCTCCTGTGGCTTTGCCAGTGGCATTTAAATGGCTAACTTCGGGGGCGTGTCCGGATGCCGAGGGAAGAAGGCGCGTGTTAGATTGGCTTGGTCCCTGAAGGCCCCGTTTGCAGCATTATAGCCAGCCTACCTCTGCTCCATGGGCAACAAAAGAAGGGCCAAGCCCTCCGCTACCTCTGCTACCAATCCAGAATCCCACAGGTCCCCACACTTGTGGATTTCTTCGCCCGAGAGACGCAGGCATCGATATCAAAGATGGCGCCGCCGCGTGCAGCGATATGATTAAGGACTAACAAACTATAGTCCGAAACGCATTACCGCTGTATTTTTTGGTCGGTCCTGTGCGATTACCATTCATGTAACTTCCATGTTGTTCTACTATTGGAATTTTTCCTCTGTTTTTTAAAGGATATGAAGAATACATTTTTGGACATGTTTTAACAGCGAGTCTTTTTCCTTTGGATCTATCGGATGTTGAATGCTGGATTCCCTTCCTGTGGGTGTAACTTCCCTTCACCCAACTGTGGGTGAGCCGTTACCGTAAACTTTTTTTCTTTGATTTATTGCGCCTCGCAGAGAACTCCCCCTCACTCCAGGCCGGCGCCGGTCATGAAACCACACAACGGGCTCCTCCGCTCTACCCGCTACTGCAGCCCTCACTAGCCGACCACCACACTGGAGGCACAGGTACCGCTGGCAATACAGCCATACCGAACAAGGGCAGGTCATATCATGGGCCGAAGCACAGCAATTAGATTCACCTCCCCTCCCCCCTTTAACTCATGTGCAACATGAGTTAAGCCCTGGGGGCCAGATCCAAAATCTTGCTCCCTGGAGCCAGGCAAGCCCAGTGCCAGGACCTGGCTCTCCCCTTAGGCCCTGTAGGCCTGCTGCCACAGGCACATACAGAGGTTACATTGGCTGCATCACCCCTGCCACAGAGAGACTCTGCTCCCCGCAGGCACACGCCTGAAGGCACTGACACCGAAGCGGCGGAATATGCCGCCACTCCACAAGCCCTGCAGCCATCATCGCCCCATCGCAGCTGGTCCCTTGCTTCCGATGGGTCGTTTGCCACAGAACCCCCTTCGCAGCCACCCACTGACTGGTGGACGCACGTGCAGCAATTGCTTACTAAATTGGACTTTCAAGCTCTGATAATGGAGGTCAAGGAGACATGTAAATTGGCTATAGCTGAGGTTCGTAAAGATATACAAATAGTTGCTCAACGGGTGGACACGCTGGAAGATGACTACACAGCAGCGGTCAAAGCTGTTAATGTGCTCCATAACCACGTTATGTCTCAAGAGGAGAAAATCCAAGAGCTGCAGTCTCATATAGAAGACCTGGATAACTGGGGGAGAAGACATAATATCTGGGTCCGGGGGATACCAGAAGCTACGGGCCAAGAGGATGTGTTCTCTATCCTGCAGAAACTCTTCAATTCTATACTGGGTAACCCCCTCGATGCCCCCCTAAAGCTGGACTGGGCTCATAGGGCCTTGCGCCCTAAATCAGCATCCAACCATCCCAGAGACATTATCTGTTGTGTTACAGACTTCATACTCAAAGAAGAAATCATGACTATAGCTAGGCGCCTGCGAAGTGTGGATTATCGCGGGTCGCAAGTCCATCTTTTCCAGGACCTCTCTTGGGTCACCCTGCAATGACTGAGGGCCCTACGCCCACTACTGTTGCTTCTACAATAACGTAATATACCATATCGCTGGGGCTTCCCCTTTAGTCTCAGCGCCCGTAAAGATGGTATCACCTCGACCCTCCACACCTCTAAAGACATGCCAGACTTCTGCAAGATATTCCGATGCCCACAATCATCCCAGTGGAATCTACATTACCCATTCCTCCTTTGCCACCAACATGACAGCGAGTATCGGCCCACATTCGGGGTCGCAGTCCCCAGTTTCGGGGAATCCTTCACAATCCAGTCTTCGCTGAGCGATTGGTTTTCAGGTTTTCTACCTTCTTCAAGCTAATGTTTTTCTTTCCCTTTGCCCTTTTTCCCTGTGACATAACGTAAATATAATGTGTATTTTTCATTCATGTTTAATGCCAGAGGTAGGCATCATCATTTCGCATTTTTTAAGGGGCCCCAGGGGAGTCGGCGGCAGTGAGACCCATATTCTTGGGATCTGCCGTGACCCCTTTGACGGGCGTACTGAATGCATTGGTGTCATCCCGAATCTGAGGGATGTCCCCGCTGCATCACTATGTATGCAGGCCAGCTTGTCCTTGGTGTGGGATCACACGAGTTGGATCCCCCTAGAGCAGTGGTGGCGAACCTATGGCACGGGTGCCAGAGGTGGCACTCTGAACCCTCTCTGTGGGCACCCAGGCCATCACCCAGCACAAAGGTCACCATTCAGGACTCTTCCTCCTGCAGTCACAGGGAGCCCAGAACGTGCCGTGTTCAGTACTATTTTAAAGTGACTTGAAGTACAAGAGCAGTGGACAGAGCTGGATCATCATTGAAGCCCCTTCTCAGGGCCTGTGATTCATCCTGTTAGAGGGACCTTAGAGGGAATCTACAGTAATAATCCGCATTGCCCCATCTTTGTACTGTATTGGTGTCTTCAGGACGCCAATACGTTTGAATCTGTGACAGAGCTGGGAGCAATAAGTTACTTTAAATTGGCATTTGGCACTTTGTGAAAAATATGTCGCTTTAGGTTGTAGTTTGGGCACTCAGTCTCTAAAAGGTTCGCCATCACTGCCCTAGAGGGCTAGGCTACATTGCTGTTTTATTTTTATTTTTACACAGTTGTACTGTTTTCTTAAGTTGTCTTAATTCTGTTCTAATTCTTAAGTTCCCATCCTACCAAGACACAACCACTTAACAGTGAAGGAGCAGTCTGGCACAGCAACGCAGGGGTTTCACCGGGACGAACCCCTGGGTTCCAGCCACGTCACACTAATAAGCAACTCCAGAGAAACCCGCAGATATGATGAGATTATTGTCACTGAATGTTAAAGGCCTTAACTCAAACAACACAGGAGGAAGGGGAATACAATGAGAATGGAGATGCGTTTGAAAGTGAAAAAATTTAATGCTTTATTAGGTACAATGTGAGTTTAAAACATAGTGGATAAAAAGGATGGCTTACAGGAGAGGCATAAGTTCACAAAGTCCAGGACATATGAGATACAGGTAATAAGTAAACAATAGTAAGGGGCATGCTAATAACAAACTCAAAACTGAGTTACAGCATTGTATGTGCCCAACCTCGACATGAGAGGAGGAGCGCTAAAACGGAAACTGCTACAGGTCGAATCGAAATGGATTTGGTCTCTGAATACAGTGCACCCATTTGGACTAAATGAAAACTTCGGCTTCTCTGCATTCTTATAATTCTTATAACAAATTATTTGTGATTTGTATCATATGCTTTGCTATGACTAACTACAACATCTGCCCATTTGAACCCGTCCAGAAAGTTCAAGATTTGTTTCATGCATTTTATGCATTTTCATGAATTTTATATTATTTTCTTCTTTTTATACTCATTTTTTAGAATAATCTTTTATAGTGATCTGACTCTTGATACCTCACATGGTAAATAATCCGGCCCGGTATTCTAAGCCTCTGACCACAAGTAACACTATATCTGTTGTCTTATACGTATCTGTTTTTAGCTTTCTTTAAGCATAAATTGAATTTGTCATTCATATATATGTGGTTGCCGCGTATAGGCGTTTCCGCGACATGCTTTATCACAGCGTTTCCGCGACATGCGTTATCACAGCGTGTTTGCAGTCTCTCTGTATTATTAAGCTCATTGTTCCCTGAATATGCGTACGCAACATGACTTGTCCTTTCCACCACACTCGCATTCATAATTGTCACAGCTCTTCCATACCCTTATGTCATTGTACTTCACACGTATCCCCACACTCACTTTGCATCACATTCATCATCACTTCGCAGATCACACTCATCCCTACAGTGTTTATTATCAGTACACTCTATATCTAGTTATCATTCATTCCACACACCGGACCTTCAGTCCCACATTCACATACACTGTTTATCTCAACCTGCTACGATCTGAACATCCATTCAAATCTAACGACTAACAGCATTAATTATGAATTTTTTCCACTAGTACACATTTTATTTATTAATGGATTTGTGCACATTATTAATGAGGTATTTTTCACTTTTGCATATATTTATTTAATTATATATTTATTGTTATAACTACTGATGCAATTGTGTGTATACAGATATCAATTATATTAATTTTAATAATTTTTTATATCTAGTTATTTATATATGAGTCATGAACGTATCCTTGGTCTATGTCAGCCTTGCACTTGTATTGAAAAAAAACCCTAGTATGTCATTCACTGTAAGATAATTCTTTGTATTGGTATTTAATCAAAATGTTGCATTGGGTTTACACTACTTCCACCTATATTGTTCCATTTACTGTTTTGTACATCGGCACCTCCATAAGGTTGTTATGCACCGCATGTCTCCTCATTTGACATCGCATGTCCTCTAGGATGTTTCAACTTTCTTCATTAACTCACCTTGTGCGCATATCTGTCTGCCTCTGGCCCGCAGTCTCCGTGCTGGGAGGCGTGTCGCTGAGGTCACATGACGCGGTCACGTGTAACGCCTCGGTGACGTCACCGCCCGCCCTGGCCGGTGACGCGGACTCATGCAGACAGCGATGCGACTCATGCAGACAGCTCTTGAATCCTCATTGGTCAGTTGTTGCTTATATACTGGGCCGGTTTTACTTAGCGTTACCCCTTGAGAAAGACCGGCGGGTTGAAACGCGTGTTTCTTACTGACCAGGTAACTATGTATACAGCTTTCTTTATTGTATACGTCCGTGGATTAGTCTTTGCTCACGGTATTGCATTGTTACTTCTGTTAAATCGTTTGGGCACATACAATGCTGTAACTCAGTTTTGAGTTTGTTATCAGCATGCCCCTTACTATTGTTTACTTATTACCTGTATCTCATATGTCCTGGTCTTTGTGAACTTATGCCTCTCCTATAAGCCATCCTTTTTATCCACTATGTTTTAAACTCACATTGTACCTAATAAAGCATTACATTTTTTCACTTTCAAACGCATCTCCATTCTCATTGTATTCCCCTTCCTCCTGTGTTATTTGATATATATCGACCCTGTACGGGGATGAGATAGAGTTCCCTGGCACCACCCCCTTTTTATAGGCATAGATTAGTACGCATAGCGGTTTTTGATCTTAACTCAAACAGTAAGCGCCAACTACTAACGCAGGAACTAAAGAGGCTATCCCCAGATATCGCATTTCTACAGGAGACTCACTTTACTGAGTCAGGCACCTGCAGATTTGCTAGGCGTCAATATCCACAGGCATTTCTAGCATGCTCTCAATCCAAAAAAGCAGGGGTAGCTATTTTAGTCTCTCGTACATGTCCCTTTACAGTCTCCAACTCCTTAGCAGACCCAGAAGGCAGGTATATTATCCTACAAGGTTCACTGAGTGGCATCCCTATAGTTCATTGCAATATTTACATGCCAAATTCAGGACAGCTCTCATTCATTTCCCAAATCCTGATGCGACTGGTGCAATTCAGGGGAACCCCCGTTCTATTAGGAGGTGACTTCAATGCCCCTTTTTCAGAATGCAGAGATAGACTCTCTATTCCAGGTCATCCCCCATTATGACAGACCCAGTGCTTAGCCACTGGTTTCCGGAGGCTGATCCGCCAATATGACCTATATGACCTGTGGAGAGTGGACAACCCGACAGCCAAGACATATTCTTTCTATTCCCCTCCCCATAACACATATACACGAATTGACTACTTCTTTGGTGATATCTCCATTCTCAGGACTTTAGGCACATCCTCCATTGCACCGATTACCTGGTCAGATCATGCTCCTGTATTACTTGTCCTTAACCTTACCTCCCCCCCAACCCACCCATTACACTGGAGACTTAATGAAACTTTGCTATCCGATCCCACACTGCGAGCGGAACTGCACCAATACCTGTTACATTACTTTACTGAAAATACACCCACCGCACCCTCACATACAATTCTGTGGGAGGCGCATAAGGCTGTTATCCGTGGTAATTGTATATCAATTGCATCTTGGAAAAACGGTTAATTCAAGCAGTCCGAATACAGTGTTAGAAGGAACTTTGCTCCCTAGAATCCATCCAATCCATCCATTAGACTACTGAGACAGGTAGTGGACGAAAGGGCTAGACTGCAGGAGCATCTACTCATGAGTAGCGAGAAACTTCTTCGATATTCCCGCAGACGTTTTTATGAATATGGTAACAAGGCACACACCCTTTTGGCCAACCAGCTAAGAACTCAGGCTGCAAATGGTAACCCCTATGGTATTAAAGATTCCTCTGGGGTTATTCAGTATGATCTAACTAAAGTAGCCACAATTTTTGAGGACTTCTACAGAAATTTATATACGCTCCCTCCTAGGACTCCGACCGACTGCCCAGAACGTACAGACCGGCTGAGTGACTACTTAGCGGACTAAAATCTCCCATCCCTCTCCTCAGAGGCATTGAGCGACCTGAACCAAGATATAACTATAGAAGAACTGTCAGATGTGGTGAAAACCCTACCCAATGGCAAATCTCCTGGGCCAGATGGCTTAACTTATATATATTATAAAACGTACGTGGACATTTTGCTCCCTCACATGGTTCAGCTGTTTAATGCTTTTCATGGAGGATCCCCCATACCCGACCTGCTAAGTTCATACATTACGGTACTCCCCAAACCGGGCAAGGACCCATTGACTTGTGCTAGCTACAGACCAATTACCCTTTTAAATTCGGATTTAAAAATCTTCACTAAATTGTTGGCAGCTAGACTAAACCACTGACTCCCCCAACTGGTCCACAAGAACCAGGTGGGTTTTGTTAGATTTCACCAAGCCGGGGACAATACAAGAAGGGCGGCTGACCTCCTTGAAGTCGTTTGACATCAGGGACAGCAGGCCCTTTTCCTTAGCCTCGATGCTGAAAAAAGGCATTCGACCGACTAGACTGGACTTTTATGTTTGCCACCCTTCAACATTTTGGACTTAGGGGCCCTTTTTTACAAGCCCTTAGGGCGCTATACTCTAACCCGTGCGCAGTAGTACGCTTACCACATGCCCATTCCTCCCCTTTCCCCATCCAAAAGGGCACACGTCAGGGTTGCCCGCTCTCACCACTGTTATATGTTATGAGCATAGAGCCACTGGGTGAACCCCGACATTTTTGGAATATAGGTGCGTAATACCCAATTTAAAATTTCCTTATTTGCAGACGATGTCCTGCTCATCTAACCCGGTCATAAGTTTGCCGAATCTACATGAGACTCTGAAACAATATAGTGATTTATCCGTATATAAAATTAATAAGTCTAAAACAGAAGCCCACCCCATTAATTTATCCCAGAATGACTTGGTGGCACTACAATCGGCTTTCCCTTACTCATGGAAAAAATACTTACTTAAATACTTGGGTATTAACTTAACTCCTACTTATGGTGAACTCTTTAGAGCCAATTTTACACCCTTACTTCAGGAGATCCAATGGCTTCTAAGTAAATGGAAACCAATGCATATATCACTTATGGGACGTATTGCAGCGGTTACAATGTCGATCTTACCTAAGATATTGTATTTGTTTAAAACACTGTCAGTTAGAGTGCCGATGACCTGGTTGACTAGACTACAATCCAACTGTCTGGACTATGTCTGGAATGGGTGTAGACACCATATCCCGAAGTCAGTTATGACTGCAAGTGCCAATGATGGTGGCCTAGCTTTCCCTAATTTAAAACTATACTACTTTGCGACCCACCTCAGAAATATAGCCTCCTGGACCATGCTTCCAGCATACAATAGATGGACTGAGATAGAAAAACTATGGCCAGCCCCTTTCCATCCGGCTACTCTAATATGGGGCCCTGTCTCAGAAGTGACTCCTTCCTCCATTTTAGGACCCACGCAATTCACACAGGAAATATGGCTTAAATGCAGGGTTCGCTTTAGCCTAGCTACCTTACGTTCACCACTGACCCCTGTCCTTTTCACCCCACACCTCCCTGACAGCGTCTCCTCTGTAGGGTTTAAACCTTGGTTTCAGGCCCGGAAATTCCAGATAAGGGATTTTATAGATGCCCATACAAGGCAAATCCTTCCTTTCTCCGCATTGGTAGACAGACATCCGGAGTTAGCAGGAGGGCTTTTCTGCTATCAACAAATCAAATGCTATATATCGTCCCTTATGGGCCCTGAGATGTTTCCGAGGCCCACTTCTTGCTAGTGGCCCATCTCATAAAGGCCTAATTTCTAATATTTATGGTACTCTTAATTCCCCTTTGGCTCCTGATTTCCCAACACATAAGTATATGGAAAGGTAGGAATCCTGGCTAGGTAAGAATCTCACAAAGGAGCAGTGGCAGATAGTCTGGGCTATAGCCAAAAAATCTTCTGTTAATACCCTTTACAAGGAAAATCAAATTAAAATCCTTATGCACTGGTATCCTACTCCAGAATTGCTCCACAAATTTAACCCTGACATACCCAACTTATGCTGGCGTTGTAATACAGCAGAGGGCTCTTTAACACACATACTCTGGGTTTGCCCAATCATATAACTCTACCGGAATGCCGTCAGTCAGCTAACCTTAGATCTACTGGGCCTTGAAGTCCCCCTAGACCCCGAGGTATACTTACTCAATCTATTTCCGAAAACCATAAATGGTCCAAGTGCCAGACTGCTCCTTCATGTCCTTACAGCTGCCAAATGTTTACTCTCTTTATCTTGGAAGAAACCATCTCCGCCTTCTACTCTGGATTTGTATGCCCGAATTAAGGATGTAAGACTAATGGAACACTTAACTGCCCAAATAAACAACAAAATGGACAAGTTTGAGGCGGTATGGTCCATCTGGGACAACTTCTGCACATCACATGTTCCTTAGTGGTGTCAACTGCTCCATCTATACTTTCCTCTCATTAAATGCAACGGACAGGTCCGGAACACGAGTTTCAAGTTTAAGTTCTTGTTTATTGAAGTTACGTGTTCTTTATTTTGACATATGAACATAAGCTGTCACATATTCTGTCTCTGTGCCGTGGTCCTCCTGCTGCATCAGGAGTAAGGGACCTGTCTTGTGCCTTCTTTATACCCTTGTAAGGGTTGATAAAAACAAAATAAAGAGTTGATAAAAAAAAAAAAATGGCTAACTTCTGTGGTTGGTGCTAAGTGTTACTTCTGGGTGTTTGCTACATGATGCAGTCTGTATGAAAGGGGCTCATTATTGCAGGCACATCCTCAAGTGTTAATGGATTAAAACGAAAACTATGGCACAGATTAATCAGAAGTGTTTGTGAGCAGTACTGTTCTAGTTGACCATGGAAACCAATAGGAGCTCAGCTTTAATTTTCTAAACAGCAGTGGGAAAATAAAAGATGAGCTCTGATTGGTTGCCATGGGAAACTAGCACAGTTCTGCTCTCAAACACTTGTGATAAATCTCCACCTGTGTGTATCAGAACCCTTTGAATGGGATCAGATTTCAGGTTTCTGTGCTTGAAAACCACTCCCAAGACTGCTTTTGACTCATAGCTGCCATTCAGGATTAGTTCCTTGGGAAAAGCTGAGTGTGTCATTCCGAGTTCAAATTGTATTCAGCTGTGGATTGATAGCCAGTCGAACCAGTCATCTGCTGGGGTGGCATCTAGGAACTCTTTTATATATCTGCTGAGCCTGCTGTCTCCTCTATATCTGTGCTGGTAGGATTAGGAGACACTGAGTTTTTTGTCATCTTTTGTCACCTCTAAACTAGGTTCTATGGCTGTCTGACCTGATGTCTGCCACACCCCTCTCTAATTCTGTCTTGCAAGAGTTAACATTGAGGACCTGTAATTGCTTGCTCCTTCCACCTATGGCAGGGCCCTATAAGTGTCCAGTTTAGCTTTGACTGCTTGCTATTGCTGTGTTCACTAGCTTCTCTTGCATTCTCTAGTTTCTTGTTCTTGATCTCTTGCCTGTGTCTCGAATACTCTATTTGGATTGTGATTTGGTCATTGTTATTCCCCGCTGTTACCGATTTGGATTGTATACCTCGCCTTATTGTGCTTGTTTTTTGTCAGTATTGTTCTCACCTTACCCAGGGAGGGAACGTTGCCCAGTTATTGGCCACCGTCTAGGGGGGACCCAATAAGTCTGTAGGGACAAATTGGGGGTCTCAGTGCCAGGGCTCACTGTCCTTGTTTGTGTCCTGCCATTACAGATAGTTTGGTTGTCCATAAACGACAGTCAACAGATAACAGAAATTCATTTTTATATACTTAAGGGATACACAAGAGCAGATCTTGGAGTGAATCACTGAATAATCATTTGAATTATTTCTATGCGATTATTATTCTTTTTTATAATTTTGCTTGCTCATTGTTTTTCTTTTAAAAGCAAGAGCCAAGATATTTCTGTATTATTTTACTTTGTCTAAACTCTGAAATTTTTCATAAATTATGCTGTTTATAATTTAATTCACATTCATTTTTGATAGTATCGCAAAACAGCAAGACATATTGAATTCCTTGTTCAATCCTGAATGCTAAAAATGCATGTGGCTTGTGGCATGTATTTAAAAAAAAAAACTACAAATAAAGCAATTAAAAATCTAGCAATATTACTGTTAAAAACGTAAACCAAGTATTGAAAACAGTAATTATTTACCATTTCAAGTTTCTCACCTTTGGTGATTACCGTATATACTCGAGTATAAGCCGACCCGAGTATAAGCCGAAGCCCCTAATTTTACCACAAAATACTGGGAAAACCTATTGACTCGAGTATAAGCCAAGGGTGGGAAATGCATTGGTCACAGCCTCCCCAGTATATAGCCAGCCAGCCCCTGCCCCAGTGTATATAGCCAGGCAGCCCCTGCCCCAGTGTATATAGCCTGCCAGACCCTGCCCCAGTGTATATAGCCTGCCAGACCCTGCCCCAGTGTATATAGCCTGCCAGACCCTGCCCCAGTGTATATAGCCTGCCAGACCCTGCCCCAGTGTATATAGCCTGCCAGACCCTGCCCCAGTGTATATAGCCTGCCGCCACTGCCTGACAGATCGCACAGAAGATATACAGGGGTCGCCGGAAAGGTGAGTTTAGATATATTTATTTTTTTGACTCGAGTATAAGCCGAGTTTGGGTTTTTCAGCACATTTTTTGTGCTGAAAAACTAGGCTTATACTACAGGATTGTAATTACTAAAATAGAATTGTCACACATTACTTTTAATAAAAATCTATCTTAATAAACCCCGGGACACTTACTCATAGATCCAGGCACCGTGACTGTGGTAATCTTCTTACATTTGTTTTTTATTACATCATCCCTTCTAATTGAGCATGAAGGGCTCCTGGCGGTGTTACCAAAGTCCCTCTGTTATGCAGCTTCACAGGCTGTTATAGTGTCTCCCCTCCTCGCTTCCTCAGCACTTTACCCTCTTCCCCCTTCCTGATGTAATAAAACTGCAGCAGAGGAAGTTTCAGCACATGGTGGGAGGGGTAAGTGCTCCTTGCACATTGCAACAGCCTTTGAATCCGTAAAATGCAGGGGGTTAAGGTAACATCCCCCAGAGCCACTCAGGCTCCTTAGCATAATTATAAATGTTTACTTTAGAAGGAAGGAGGCCATAAATAACAAGTATAAGAAGATTACCACACTCACGATGGATACATAAGTAAGTGTCCCTGGTTAGTTATGCTTGATTTTTATGGTAGATTTCCTTTGATAATGCTAGTCTTCTTTATAATAAACCAAGTCTATAAAGATGTTGCCAATTTTTCAAAGACAAACTTGCTCTGTGGGCATGCAGAAATTATTGGGCCAAATCTAGAACTACCTATCTAACATGCTGAATTCAGTTAAGGATTCCAGGTTCAGTCCAGTAAATCCCACGTACACACATGTGTTCCTGGGCATAGGCTCATAGATAAGGAACTTACTGTAGTACGGCATGCATAAATCAGTGCTGGGGAGAGGAGGAGGGGTAGAGCGCCGCTCACCCCTGCTCCTCTCCATAGAGTAACATAGGGTCCGGCGCCATATACCATCAAAAGTTGGGCTATGGAACACGTCCAGCACCATACCGCGCCTGCATGGCACTGTGAGACCATTGTGGCTCATGGGGGATGTATATATGTCAACCATATATATATATGCCCCCCCATACTGTTGGAGAAAGATCTCCTTACTCAGATGTGATGCGGTTTCAAATAAATTTATAGTACGAGCTGCTCGGTGAATCACTCAGACCTTCACAAGTGTTTGAGAGGATTCCAATTTTATTTAGTCAAGAGAGAGTTTTTATAGGTTCTTGAGACAAAGGAACCTACTGCGCATATCCACATTCCAATAGCCTCTACAGGATGTAACTGAAAGATGATCTGTATACTCAGGGGATGGTACTAGTCATAGAAGTCTTTGTTAGATACGTGGTAGAAGAACAGATTCAAACTGGGATTCTATTCCCTCACAATTCCTCCCTTTTGTGAATAATTTCAGGTACTGCTCAGGTGGTACATTGACATATGCTAATCACACATCCAGGACTTATCTAACCTCTTCACCTGCTTCCCTCCTGAGCATCCTGAACATTACATCACAACACAATTCATTCGGTCCTAATATTAATGGTAGGTTCTCTACACTCTCTTGGCCAAATTGTACATAGGTATAACCACTCCCTCTGTAGAATTAGGTGTATACCTAGGTTGATATCGCACAATCCTTGGTTTCCTTCGCCACAGTTTTACAACAAGCCAGATTACTACTCTTATGCAGATATAAACAAACACACATAACAAAATGATCTGAAATATTGCTTGCAAAATTCCCATGAGCCACCCAAAAATACCCTTAAACCAATTGGCGGATGTGAATGTGTCAGACCACCAGCTGTCTTTATTACTATTATGTTCCTCTAAAATCAGCAATTTTTGCTAAATTTGTCTTAATTTGCATGTTACCTTGAGGATCGATGTAATGACAACATGTTGGCCCTATGACTTGACACATGCCAAGGGACGCAGTGATGTAATCTAAAACTAATTTATGTTGGTTGGTTGGTTACCACAATTAACTGTCTCTGTCTCTGGATCTGAAAAATTTGTTGATCTAGATAATCTGTGGCTTCTACCAATTTATCCCACATCTGCATTATCATAGGATAAATAAAAAGTGTGCTGAAGATTGTGTTAGCTGTCCCCATCTCCACCACATGTGGGCGTCCGTCTGGTCTAGGAAGATTATCTGCTTTCCTCTTGTGTAATGTGTGCTTGGGAATAAGATTTACATTTACATTGGTATGGGGGACAATAAAAGTGGCAGGAGTAAGGCGAGCCAGTGTACAAACTCCTGTAAAATTGCTAGCAAGCCATTTATAAGCCTGATGGCCACACACAACATGTATGTTTTTTGGAACTCCAACGACCGTGCCATTAAAAAGCTCTGCTACCCATTTAACTAGAGAAACCAATTAGAGCAAAATATGAATCAAATACAAAATATCAATACCGGCAATGTTGCTGTAATGAAAAAATGTTGCTGGCACAAAAAATATGAAAAACGCTGCGCTCAAAGAGCAGATAACCAACAAAAGAAAAGAGTGAGCATACGTTTACTAAGAAATATATAAATTTTATTGATATACATTAAAATTAGAACATCGCATAATTCTGGGTAGTTACAAGGCAGAAAATGGGTGCTGGGCAGCATCAATATACAGTGGACATTTAGGCATAGTATTAGGTAACATCATAAAGTGCATAGTGCAGAGCCCAAAATACAATCCATCTTAGATAAGTAATAAGGAGAAAGTGGTTAAGCGCTAAGAGGCAAATCACAAGGTTAAAATGTAGTAGGCGCATAGAGGAAGAGCTGCCCAGCACCTCCTTGTAACTACCCAGCACCTCCTTGTAACTACAACTGCCTTGTAACTACCCAGAATTATGCGATGTTCTAATTTTAATGTATATCAATAAAATGTATATATTTCTTAGTAAACGTATGCTCACTCTTTTCTTTTGTTGGTTATCTACCCATTTAACTAGCATGTTCACCTTCAGTATTTCACTCACTTCCTGTTGGAAAAAGGTGTCATTTGAAAGGAAACCTGCAACAAGGTTTTGCAAGGATATGCTAACACAGGGGAGTATAGAATTAATAGTGGCATCGACTCCTACACATTGAGTGATGTCAGATTTGTTACCATCACACTCTGTATAGTTGGAGTTAGAGAAAAACATTCCTTTAGATCTAATTCGGATACAACTGCAACATGTAAAATTAGGATAACAGGCAAGATTAACATTATTTAAAGCCCAAGGAATGACAGTCTGCTCTAACGGTGGACCACTATTAAATATCATCCACGGCTCTTCCACCCACGCAGCTACAGGTAATGGTACAGTCATCTCCTTATGTTCACTTTCCAGCACAGCTATTACTGTATTGTTACAGATAGAAAATATTTCCTCTAAAGTCACTGGGATAGCTAGATAAGGCATACTGCTAGAGCTGACAGGACTGTGGGTACAAATCCAACAATCTTTGGGTAATACATCATCTCTCATATCTTTTAAAAGGATTTGGTGATGCTTAATGAGCAAATTATCCCAATCCTCTCTCAACATCTCGTTGAAAGTTCTTCCAAGGGGTAATATCAATAGTATCTTAAGTAATATTAACATTTGGAGATACAGATTCATCGTCATGAGCAGCTGGATTCAATATTCTTTTGCAATGGCTGGCGTGAATCCAATTAGGCTTCCCTTGTAACTTCACGGAAGTAGATGTGGTCAGAAGGACTTGAAATGGTCCTTCAAAACGTGGCTCAAGGCTTTTTCTCACGTGTCGCTTCAAGACCACCCAATCTCCAGGTTGTAGATTATGTGATCCTCCTACTGCATCAGGGTCTGGAATAGAAGCAAAAACTTGTTTATGCACCAAAGCTAGATGTTTTTGCAGGGCTTGGACGTATCCTGTCAATTCTCCATGGTACATGTGTAAAAATTGTGGAAAATATCCACAAAAGTCCATCCGAGGAGCATATCCAAAGAGAATCTCAAAAGGTGAGAGGCCTGTTTTCCTGTTGGGAGTGTACCTTATAGAAAATAAGGCCAAAGGAAGACAATCAACCCAGTTCTTCCCTGTCTCTTCCATGGCTTTCTGAATTTTTAACTTAAGAGTCTCATTTAACCTCTCCACCTTCCCACTACTCTGTGGATGGTAGGGGGTATGGAAGGCCTGTTCAATCCCAAGTGCTCCCATCACCTCCTTCATCACCTCCCCTGTAAAGTGGGAACCTCTATCACTCTCTATGGTCTCTGGAATCCCAAATCTATAGACTAGCTCCCTTATTAACTTCTGTGCTGTGTTTTTTGCTGTGGCTTTTGTCACAGGATAGGCTTCAGGCTACCCAGAAAAGATGTCCACACACACAAGTACGTATTCATAGCTATTTACCTTTGGTAGCTGTATATAGTCAATCTGCAACCTCTGGAAGGGGTAAAGCGGCTTTAGAGTATGTTTAACTGGTGTTTTCACTACTTTACCTACATTATGCTTAGCACAGATCATACAGGCTTGTGTAAACCGGGTAGCAACAGTTGTAAATCCAGGGGCTACCCAATACTTGTCGACCAATGAACACATAAACGTCTTGGACAGATGCGTCGGTCCATGAACATACTGAGCCATCATAGGATAAAGGGCCTTTGGCAGACACAGTTTGTCACCTTTTTGCCATAGTCCATCCTCCGCCTCTTGGGCCTCTATTTTGCTCCAATCTTGTTTCTCACCTTCTGGAGCCTGTTTTTATAAAGACTGAAGTATAGACAAATCTACTGGGCCAGCGAGTATTATGGACTGTACTGATCTAGCATTAGCATTTCCTCTGGTCTCAAAAATATTGCTTCTAGTGTGGGCCATGACTTTTACTATGCCTAGCTCTTTGGGTAACATCAAGGCCTCCATTAACTGTTTAACGCTCTCAGCATTTTTGATTGGCTTACCATTCGAGGTCAGGAATGCTCTAGCTCTCCAAATTGAGCCATAGTCATTCGCAATTCCAAAAGCATACCTAGAATCGGTATAAATATTAGCCGTCTTACCCTCTGCCGCTTTACACACTTCCGTCAGTGCCTTCAACTCCGCCTCCTGTGCAGACAGGTGGCTTGGGAGTGGTTCTGCTTTTATTACCTCATGTTGTGTGACCACTGCATATCTGGTGTAGAATCGGCCTCCTTCCTGATATCTCGAACCATCTACAAAAAACTCAAAATTTGGATTAACTATCGGTTCATCTTTTACATGTTCAAAACCCACAGTTTCTTGTGCCATTAACGCAATATAATCATGTGGTGATAAAACAGCATCTTTTTCTTCAGAGGACAACAATTTTAGATACAAACTATCCTCATCATCCCCCCCCCCCCTTTGAATCTAGTGGAAGTAATGTAGCTGGATTCAAAGTAGTACAGCGTTTCAAAGTGACATTTTACTTCCAGGCATGTCTCTCGGGAGGGAGAACACAAAAGAAGATCATCAACATATTGCAACAACACAGTTTGTGAGTCTGGAGGGGACCAATTCTGTAGTATAGCAGACATATTTGCAGTATACAAGGTTGGTGAATTTTGAGCACCTTGTGGTAAAACCAGCCAAGTATACTGTTTCCCTTTGAAGGTGAAAGCAAACAAATATCAGGATGCAAGGGGACAGAAAAGAAGGCATTGCTTAAATCAATGACAGTAAAATAGGTAGCTGTTAGAGGCACTTGTGCAAGCAAGGGAACAATTGGTGTTATGGCTTAAGTGACAGGCTGGCCTTTTTCTGTCTTTTTCTTGATAGGATACAGTGGGGTATTACAGGGGGATACATTAGGTTTTATAGCCCCTGCCTTTAAAAGTTCCTGAATAGTCACTTCAATTGCAGCCTCTTGTGCAGGACTAATGGGATATTGCGGGATCCTGGGTAGATTCGCTCCTGGTTTTAAATTAACAGTTACCGGAGGCACATGCAGTTTACCAATATCTGTTTTGTTCTGGGCCCACAGCGTTGTTGGTACTCTCTCTAAATATTGCGAATGTAGGTCAATATTTAACTCAGGGGGTGTTTCAACCTTAGACAAAAATTCAAAGGCTCCTAATCTACATACATGATCATCATCCACTCCTGGAGTTAAAGATACAGTAATGGCTCAAAATGAATATGAGCATTTAGGGCCTCTAAAACATCAGCACCTAAGAGATTAACAGGAGAAGTTTCACTAACCAAGAATTGTGTAATTATTTCATGTGTGGGTGTAATGGACACTAGAAGGGGGGTAGACAATGGGGTGTCAACAGGACGGCCATCCACTCCACATGAAACAAAATCATCAGTCACTTCATAAGGAAAGATGTTATCAGCGTGCACAACAGACTTGGCTGCCCCAGTATCAATTAAAAAGTCAAGTTCCCTCCCTTCTGGTAAAGTCAATTTTACCATGGGTGCAGGTCCAAGCTTGCACGCCTACTACTGGGTTGCCAAATTCCTATTGGGCAGTTGCCCCACCCTGGGTGGAGTCTGTCTTATAATCTGGCTCAGGACAAAATTTACCTATATGACCTGGTTTTCCATAGTTAAAACAAACCAAATTCTTCATGTTTCTTTGTCCTCTGCCTCGTGTTCCATAGGCACTCCCCTGAAAGGCGTACAAACCCCTTGGTACTCTACTACAACGGTTCTCTACTCCTTTTGCCACCTGAAGCAAATCTTTAGGATCTAAGCTCCTCCATTCAGGACGGGCAGTTACAAGTCCATCCCTCAAAGGTTTTTTCAAACCATCCACAAAGGCCCTTCCCAACAGTCTAACATCCAACATTTGGCGGGGAGAGTACCCCATATCTGACCATCTCATCTGCATTCTAGCAAAAAACTTTTCAACACTTTCCCCTTTCTCCTGTGTAATATAATTTAAATTAACAGATTGTTCTGCCAGCCTTTCCTGAGCCCAATTATGTATCAGTGCACAGTACTCTATTCCTGAAGGTCTAGTGTGTAACCATCTCCAACCATCTGTTCTCAATCTAGCATTCTTATGAGATTCTGTATGCTATTCTAATATGTATGCAAGTGGGGAGTCAGCTTTTAATTTTACCAGCCCTTCTAAATCTTGCCATGTATTGTTTTGCAAATTCTAGTAACTTTTCATAGGGATCAGGCAATAGTTTTAACATAGCCAGTTGATCTCCTGGCTTCCAAGGACGGTATTCAGTCACTTGAACTATTTGTGGTACTTGTTGTCCTTGCTGTAGCTGGACTGGAAACAGCACACGAGGTACTGGCAACATAGGACCAGTTGGGGTGGCGTCTGGTGGGATGTGATAATGTCTACCAGTCTGGTTACTATCTGTGTCATCATCCTCATTCCACTGGTCTACTAATGCATGTGGAGTTGGGGTGACCCCTGCAGGATAACCAGCAGAAGCTGCAAATGGATTATTATCACTACAAGACATATATCTTTGTGGGGGGGTCAAAGCATATGGCGTGCCTGGAGTTCCTACTACTTCTGTTCTGGTCATGACCGGATATATTCCAGTGTGGGGGTTGGGCCTAGGTGCCCCACAAACAGCACATGTCCATCTCCAGTCTGGGTCTTTGTTCCCATAAACTCTACAATTCCACCCCCCCCCTGGGCCATTGTAGGGTGGAGGTAGAACTTCTCCCTGAATTTTGTCTTTTTCTTTTGTCTGTCCAGTGCTTGTCCGTCATCGTCATAACACTCATACAACACACGATTTCCTATGGCTGTTTCTTTATAACCTCCTCTGGTTACTTCCTCTGCAACTTTCTCCCATCTACTTGCCATTTTCATCATATCATTATCATGCAACCAGCCTCTTTGTTCTTTTAAGAACTTTTTCCATTTATTAACATCCAAACTACCATCTTTTGGCATACTTGCCTTTTTCAACATTCTCTGACATCCTTTTACAGCCTCTTTTCCCTCTCTCTCACTATCTGTACTGCTGGTTTTCCCTTTGAATTGCCTCTCATCCTACCTAGCAAATTTCCCATAATTTTCTATATATCTCTAGTGCCGGCACACACTCGCAGTCACTCTTCCTTAGGGCAGTTTTAACCACTTTTATTTTTAATTTTTTTTCCTAAACCGTTTGCCCGTCAAGAAATGACCGCAGTCCCCTTCCTGCAAGCAGATTTGGATCCTATCACACAAAATAAATTTATAAAGTCTGACTGTCCAAACTCAGTCTCCTTTGTCTCAAGCGAATTACGATCCACCAACTGCTCTTCTAGGCTGACTCTTTAGGTAGGGGGCTATTCTAGAATGTTACTCTCTTAAAACCAATACAGTACAGTATCACAATAGCGCTATCAAACACACATGTTCAAACTCACACAATACCCATATACACTACCACACATCACATGGAGTTTTCAAATAAACTAACAAGATTCTTTGGACTGGACAATATAGGCATGCAACTCACCGGACATGGAACGACCCAAACAAGGAGAGACTGAGCAAATTATAAGAATAAACTTCTTACCTTTTATTTGTGCAGCTGCATGGTCTGTCTGTCCTGAAAGGATGATCCCCAAAATGTCCGGTAAGCTTCAAGCAGTGGTAATTCGGCACCAGGTTGTTGGAGAAAGATCTCCTTACTCAGATGTGATGCGGTTTCAAATTAATGTATAGTACGAGCTGCTCGGTGAATCACTCAGACCTTCACAAGTGTTTGAAAGGATTCCAATTTTATTTAGTCAAGAGAGAGTTTTTATAGGTTCTTGAGACAAAGGAACCTACTGCGCATATCCACATTCCAATAGCCTCTACAGGATGTAACTGAAAGATGATCTGTATACTCGGGGGATGGTACTAGTCATAGAAGTCTTTGTTAGATACGTGGTAGAAGAACAGATTCAAACTGGGATTCTATTCCCTCACAATATGTTCATGTGAATGTAGCCTAACTCAGGAAGAAACAGTCATGTAACATGAGGCCTAAGTCAGTTTGTACCTAGAATGCTGCCAACATGTGTTTGGATGACCACTTGAGAGTTATCTCCATGATGGCCGCTTCTGGAAACTACAAGTCCCATGATTCTTTAGTTCTCATTAACTCCTCCCTCTTATGATCTGCTCCCAGTAATGATGTAGCAGATTGTCCTGCTCTGTTACCATAGTAACAATGTGTGTAACTGGACATGATTCGTAATTTCTCATTAACTCCTCTCTCTTATGATCTCCTCCCAGTGATGATGCAACAGACTGTCCTGCCCTTTTACCATAGTAACGATGATGTAACTGCACACTGCTTCACTGAGATGACATCTTACCACAACGCTAGCCATACTGGATGCACTGCAACCAACCGAATACAGCCAAACATAGTGATGATCACATGACCTGCCCAGGCAGGTGCAGGACATGCAATGTGGACATGTGACCAGCGGCCATTTTCTGTCCTGTGTCTGCTCCACACTGAGAAAATAAACGATGACTGAGTAATGGGCCAGTAGCATTTTAATTCTTCATTACAGTGTATGTCAATAGCTTCTTTCTGCTAAGGGGAGCAAAAGTTAAAATAACAACTGATTACTTATTAGCTTGTATTTTAAAGATCCATTTGTATATGAATGACATTTATTCTTGGACAAACCCTTTAAGTTCAAAGAGGTTGTTCACTTTAAGCACATTCCAGCAAATAATTAATTTTGCGTGTGTAATGAAAAGTTAGACAAATTTCCGAAATACTTTCTCTATCAATTCTTTGCTCGCTGTCATGTAACAGGAAACTTCATTCTTTACTTCCTGTAGATGACCACTAGTCCATGGTCATGTGATGTTACACTGGCACACAGCTCGTTATATCATAGAGTGTAATCAAAGCTGTGTGATATGAACAAGCTGGCCAAGCTTTAGAAAGCTAAATTTTACACAAAAAAGAATAGGGGGCATACTTTGTTGTGGAATCATTAAAAGTGGGAGTCCCATTATGGCTAACGTTTTAGTATCCAGTACAGAAACATTATTAGTTTGGTAAACAGAAAAGGGTCTATAATTGTAGGCATATGATGGAATAAGGTGCTTCACCTAGACCACATATGCTACAACTCTTATCTCTCCAACCACACTTTACTACATTTTGAGTTGCTGAAGCTGCTTGCAGCACCCACATTTGCATAAAAAACTATTACTCCTAACGTCACAAAGTAATTTTAATGGGTATGAATATTAAACTATATTGTTCTGGCCCTTTAGAGGATGTATAGTTAGAATCTCCATCCTGTCTACCAGTGTATACGTGCATGTGCTGAGTGGGTGAGACAGTAAACAGGAGTTCTCTGAAACCAGCACCTAACAGTAGCCCTTAGCTAATGAGTCCCACTTGTTTGCTCGTCCATCAGTCCTCTCCTCCACTCATTGCAGGACATGCCACTATATTTAATTGGCCCATTCTGCTTTGTATCGGCCTACTGTGCCCTTGTCGCTGACCCCCACTTCTTAAAAGGACCCCTGCTTGAACCCACACATGCACATCCTTAGCAGTTTTATTTAGTCATATAGCATACACAATCCATTATAATGCTTGTAGAACTTTATACTATAAAAATGAGATAATGTCCAACACATTCTTCACACTATTGACATGATTTCATTTTTGTGTTAGATTGTAATGTTATAGCCAGATAAAATATAGCAGAACACTGTATCATCCCTCACGTAACATAAAGATCATTTGATAAAGATTACTGCTGTTTTACTAATTGAAAACATATTTCCTTCAATTAAAGCTCCATTTATATTGTCTATTATTGAGAGCATTTACATTCATTATTTATCAATGGGAACAGGCTATTTGACATTTTCATTGCTTAATATAGATAGATACTTGATGAGTAATTGTATATGGTACTGAGTCCTATGCATTTATTTGCATGTGTTTTATTAGTACAGATCTGAATCACAGCACTAGATGCTGATATGTGTTTTAAGCAGATACTAAACTTTAATGAGCAAAGGCCTTGCAATCATCGTAATATATTGTAATGCAATAATTGTACAACTGAAGGACACAGGTTAGTTGTGAACAAGATTCTAGTAGTAACGTTACGTAAGAACAATGAACTATAAACTTCCTGCTCTGCTGCTGGTAGTAGCAGAGCCATATTTTTTGAATGGGTGGATGGATTTTCATCAAGTAATATGTTTATGACTGCCAGAGAAAAAGAACTTGCTGCTTCATACAGGCGTAGAACTCCTTATCATGACAAGCTTAAAGGGGTTGTCTATTTAGGGATTGACTATTATAAAAATTTAGCAGCCAGGCTGGGGAGGTCTTTTTAAAAAGAATAAAACTTTACTCACCTGGACACTCTTGGTCCTTTGAATCGCGGTCTGTCACAGCCGTGCTCCTGTTTGTTTACAGAGGGCACAGAAGTTCCACTCCCACAACTTATGGGCAGCCTGGAAAGCTCACCCGTCTTCTGTACCAGTGCCGTTTTCAAGCGCTGGGAAAGGAGACTGGTGGGTGTCCCGCCGGAGTAGTCACGTTTTATATTTTTTAAAAAGCCCTCTCCAGTCTGGGTATTAAATTTTTATAATAGTCAGACAACCCATTTAATTTGTTAACAAGACATGATAGCTCAATCTGCAACCAATGCTATATCTGTACATATTGGAAAGACCATTATGCTGAATTACATTATTTGAAATTATAAAGGTTTGGCTAGAACAGTGAACCTGCTTTATATCTCCTTTCCAAAAGTTATATGGATGCAAAAAATGTAAAACGGACGTGAAATCTTCTGTAGTTTGAAAGGTTGAGTATATCATTCTTGTTTTTGCTCAAATGCATGCTTAAAGTATCCTATAACCTAGAGCAAGCCTGTAGCATTTCCTAGTGTATATACTGAATGTTTAGTATACATTCACTATTTTTCGTTGGGTTTCCCGAATATTACCGATTTGCATCGCTTTTCCCTGAATTGCCCCGGGTTTTTGGCGCACGCGATAGGATTGTGGCGCATCGGCGTCGGCATGCATTAGACGGAAAATGGAGGCGTGGACGACGGAAAACCCTTACGGCTTCTGAAAAAACCCGGAATTTAAAAGAAAAATGTGTAAGCGCTTGACACGCGCTTACATGCACCCAGGATAGGATGGTGAACTCCGGCGGACCTCGGCACAGCAGCGACACCTGGTGGACATCGGGCGCACTACCTTAGTGAATCTCGACCTGAATCCTCGACGGAGAACGCTGGATCACGACAGGACCGGGTAAGTAAATGTGCCCCACTGTGTTATAGCCTTATATGTTAACTCAAGTCATTTCATCTGCATCCTAATGAATGGTTATTGATACCTGAAATGACCCCCATTTAGCAAAACTTGACAGCCCTTCCAGTGGCTATTCTTCTGAGATAATGGTCTACCTTTATTAATGTGTTTGCTCCACTTTTCTGTCTGACCTGGCACCAGAAATAATATATAAACTGATCGCATGTATATATTTCTAAATTGCCTGTGCCAGTTTTGTGTCGCGGCTGCACTGTGCTACGTATTTACATTTTTCTCTATCAATACATCAAATCTGTAATCTTTCTCACTAAAATATCCATTTTTTCCTTTTTATTTTTCTTTCTTTTTTGCCTTTCATCTCACACCTATCACCATCCTTATTTGTGCTAATTATGGAGAAGTTTTTGCAAGCTTTAAGAGAAAATAAAGTAATAAAAGGGCTGGAAGTTAATGGCGCGGTACATCTGAACGCAGCATTTGCAGATGATCTACTAATATTCATAACAAACCCAAAAGTAGCCTTCCCGCACATAATGTCACTGATAGAGGAGTTTGGCTCTCTGTCAAACTTTAAGATAAACTTCGCCAAATCAGAGGCACTGAAAATCACTGCAAGTAACTCTTTAGTCAGGGAGCTGCAAAGCAAATATCCGTTCACCTGGCAACACCACCAGATAAGATATTTAGGGATACAGATAACTAGCGATCCGTCAAAATTATACAACGCAAACTATAAAACATTACTGAAGTCAATAGATCATTTTCTGAATTCCCTTAAAATACCCTTTGTGTCATGGACGGGCAGGAAAAATATATTAAAAGCATATATAATGCCTAAGCTCCTTTATTTATTACAGATGCTCCCATTACACATCCCTAAAAGCTTTTTCCAGCAAGTACAGGCCTCTTTTCGTAGGTTCTTGTGGCAGGGAAAGAGAGCAAGGTTAAATTATGTGGGACTTACCCAACACAAAAAGAAAGGAGGTATGGGCCTCCCAGATCCGTTGCTATATTATAAGGCAACTCACTTAAAGAGGTGGATATTTATGAACTCCCCCACAGGTAGACAATTAAGTTTTGACCTGGAGCTTGCAAATGTAACAGATGAGCATCTAGCCTGGGCTTGGGGCTTGACACAATCCCATAAGAGCCTCCCTGAAAACTCAATTACCAGAGGAACTTTAGAGGTAGTAAGACAACATAAGTCTCTATTTTCATCCCCGTCTCCTGGGATGCCGGCAAGGCTCCTTCCCTATTACATAAAACCATCAGGTAAACATCTCCCTGGAATTTGGAACAGACTAGAATCTATTCCACTGTCAGAAATAATCAATAGGTTAGCTCAACAAGAAGCACTATCCAAGTACTTAGATACCCTGTTCCCTAATATTCACTTTCTACATAAACTAGAGATCCACACTCTCACAAAGCAATTAGTAGCTACAATACCAAGTTCGGGTACTCCCACCTGGTTTGAGGAAATAATGAACAGGGTGAATAGGCCTAAAGGCCTTATATGTACCATATATAACAAACTAGTGGAGGACTCGTTGGGAAGAAGCAAACCGGATTACATAGGCAAGTGGGAAAAAGACTTAGGGCTCAATTTCAGTGAGGTTGAGATATCTAGAATACATAAAAATTCACACGGCTTTTCTAGATGTGTGAAAGTCCAGGAAAATTCATATAAATTAATGACCAGATGGTACAGAACACCTAAGGTACTCAACCAAATGGGTCTAATTCCGCATGATAAATGTTGGAGGTGTGATGCACCTAATGGATCGCATTTGCATATATTTTGGTCCTGTCCAGAAATTCAGAAATTTTGGAAGGACGTAGCTAAAATAACAAATCAGTTATCAGTTAAATTACTTCGCAAGCTTTGCTTCTCTCCCCGGCCAGTGTTCTACTTTGGTTGCCCAGTAAAACATGGACCCCTTCAAGAAAGAGCCTAACCACAGCGTTAATACAAGCAGCAAAATTGCTTATCCCCATATACTGGTTGAGCAAGACAATCCCTACAATTCCTGAGTGGATCAATAAGGTGGATCAAATGTGCAGGCTAGAGGAACTCACCAGCTGGTCAGACAGGAAACATGATACATTTAATAAAATGTGGACTCCTTGGTTCGCATTCAGAGGCAAGCTCATGCAAACCACTTCTTAAAAAACCTTTAGAACATAAGGTTATGGATTAGTCCAGCGGTAACATCTCCAGTGTTAAGAAATAAACAGAATTAAATTGCAAGTGTTAATCCTGACAATGATACTATATATGCCAGTCACTAACAATCTAGTAGTGTATACGCTATAACAGCTTTGTTTTTAGAATGGAAGTCAAGCCGGTATCTGTTCAACGGTATATCCCTTCCCCTACCCCTCCTTCAAGCTTTCCCAATTGTCACTGTTTGTTCACCCCCCTCCCCCCCCCATCCAAACTCCCCTACTCAATTATCGCTATCTATTGTAAAATAAAGAAATAGTCTGGAGAAGTAGGCATGTCGCTATAAGTCTTAATACATGACTATGTGTAAAGATGTTAAGCTTATATTGTATCTACCGACTCAGCAGAGTAGATGCCTGCGTGAATCGTGCTCTACTTACTGCATAACTTGTTACTATATTTTTCTCAATAAAAAGTTAAAATGAAAAAAAAAAAAAAAGATGATATATCTATTAATGTATAGCAGATAAGATTTCAAACACTTCCAGACTACAAGAACACCTACAATGTACAACTCCCACAGTTTTTCCCATATTACCCTTCAGAACAAATTCTATTACAACACATTACAGCATATACAAAGTTGAATAGTGAGAATGTTTATACTGACACTACAAGCCTTTTCAGCTTATTACCAATGTCTTGTAAAACAGAATGTGTCAAAGAAGAAAACTCAGAGAATTAAGTGTTCTAAAATGTAAAGTACAAGATCACATTCATGCTTTGTGGAGTTTCTCACCTTCTTAAAAAAACACACATTTTTTCAGCATTTTCCCTCGAGCAGTTTTGGAGCTGTTGTCCATTTAAATTTCCTGGTTGAAGGGTTACACTGTGATGTGTCACATAAGGGTGTATCTGTCACATCGTGTTACCGAAGTGGAAATGAAATGGGTTCACCCAGAACAGGACAATGTTAAAGTTTATAAAGGCAACTTAAAAGACTGGTGTCCTTTCATGTGACTCTTAACGTTTCCCTTATTCTCAGAAGTTGTACACAGTACACTATATCAAAGTAAAGTACATGCACTAGACATGAATATGTTTTATCCATTATGGCCAAAATAAAATTGAATACAGATAAATACATTTAGTGCCTGCTAAGAGTAATCTCTCTAGACTGGTTGGATTGTGTGCAATAGGAAATGTTTGTGTTGTCTCTTGTAATATGTTGTTAGTCAGCTCTTACTTTAGTGAACCCATCACCATGATAGTTCTGTGATTACAGTATTATGATATATTTTGAACCTAAACCTTGTACATAAAATGCATAACATCAGATTGCAAAAGTACTATAAACTGATTCTCCCAGCATTTTGGGTGCTTGATGCAGTGATCAGTTGTTATTGTACTTTAAATGGGTTTTTCCATGCTTGGAGGTTGCAGTGGAAGCAAAACATTTTAGTAGTAATTATGCAGATATAGTGGCTGCACAATAACCTGGTGCCTCAACTATTGTTGCTTCAAAATACATGGAAAAATTATTATACAATTTCTAACAAAAGGTTGGGATGGGGGAATATGTACAAAAATAGATATTTGACCCAATGATACCAAACTTGAAAGAAACTCCTCACATCGGAGAGCTGGATTAACTTAAGTCTCCTTCCTTCTCAAGATGCGGATTTATCTTGTTGCCTACAAAGTTTTCAAATATTGAATGCTCTACATTAAGTGTTCGAATTTGGTAATATTGCATACTTCTTTTTCCAGATTTTGGATCGGAAGTACGTTTTTTGAAATATCCAATTTTTCTATGTTTTTGAACACATTTTTATTTTCAGTGATTACAGCATCATCTGTCGCCAAAATTGAAAGAGACTAATGTGAAATCAATGCAATTTTTCCTCTGAAATCTGAATCTGCAATAATCTTCACATTTAACATTTTTAAGTTACCCTCCACCGTACCCTCAGGAGGTGGGGGCAGGGGGTTTGGTATCATCAGATAGATTTTTGAAAAAAATATTTGGTACATATATCTTTTAACTTTTTTGATCTAATGTATATTTTGCGAGATATTCCACTGCCCAAACCTTTTTATTACACCCTGTATATGTTTTGGCATACATAAAAACAGCTGAGAGGCCAAGATAAATTGTGAAATGATAAGGAAAATGTTTATAAATATGGCATATAATTATATACCATATTTTTGTCATGCAAATTCTGACACTCATCCTCCAACATTGCAAGACCAAAGTATTTTTAATAAAACAAATTTAGTTGACTTTTTGTTAGCTTAGCTATAACAAAATAGAATTGGTTAACAGAAAATATTTTATATCTATCTATGTAACTATCTCTTCCTGTCTGTCTCTCACTCTCCCTGCCTGTCTTTCTGACACTCACTCTACCTTCCTGTCTCTCTGTCACTCATTCTCCCTGCCTTTCTCTCACTCATTCTCCCTGAAGATCTCTCACTTGCTATTCATGTCTGTTTCTCATTCACTCTTCCTGCCTGTCTCTTTGTCTCTCACTCTTCCTGCCTATTTTGCTGTCTCTAACTCACTCTCCCTGCCTATCTCTCTGTTGCTCACTCTCCCTAACTGAATCTCTGTCTCACACTCACTTATTCTTCCTGCCTGTCTCTCTGTCTCTCTTATCACTCTCCCTGCCTGTCTTGCTGTCTGTCACTCACTCTCACTGCCTGCCTCTCTGTCACTCACTCTCCTTGCCTATCTCTCTGTCACGTTTTAACATTTAAATTGTGTCGCAAGACATACACTTACATACACTGGGAAGAAGAAGGTGAACTCCGGCGGACCTAACCGGGGAAACGACATATGCAGGAAATCGGGCGCATGATCTTTGTGAATCGCGCCAGAGTCCATGATCGTCGGACAATGCACAGCGGGGATCGCGACAGGTAAGTAAATGTGCCCAATAGTGTACATACCGATTAAACACACACACATATAGCATATACATACAGTGGGAAAAATTATTTAATCAGCCACCAACTGTGCAAGTTCTCATACTTAAAAAGATTAGAGAGACCTGTACTTGGCATCATAGGTAGACTTCAACTAAGAGAGGCAAAATGTGAAAACAAATCCAGAAAATCATTCTGATTTTTAAAGAATTTATTTGCAAATTATACTGGAAAATGTTTTTGGTCAATAACAAAAGTCAATCTCAATACTTTGTTATATATCCTATGTTGGCAATGACAGAGGTCAAACATTTTCACTAGGTCGGCACACACTGTTTCTGGTATGTTGACTAAATTCCTTTAGAGCAGTAATGTTTTGGGGCTGTCACTGGGCAACAAAAATTTCCAAGGGGTTGGGGTTGGAGACTGGCTAGGTCATTTCAGGCCCTGGAAATGTTTCTTACGAGCCCACTCCTTTGTTGCAATTTCTTTTAGTACACAAGAAATTGTGACTACTTTAGCGCTTCTACACCAGAAACTGGCATATAAACACTGATAAATGGGAAGAATCAGTCAGATCTGCAAGCAGACGTAGCAGAAGCAACATAAAAGGGTGGGACCAAGTGGTTATTTAGATGGCCAAACTTGAAAACCACAGCTATCTAAACAGAGATAGTAAATGCCTACAGGCTCCAAAAGAGAAAGTGGACAACGGTGGTTTTGCCTCAGGCAGGTTGTAACTACAAGGCTAGCAGTAGAGATGGGTGAATCGATTCAAATGAAGTGGAATTCAATACAAATTTTATAGAAAATTTGATTCGTCATGAATCCGAAGTTTGATGAGGGTGAGCACAATGTTTTACATGGGGCAGAAAACTCTGGGAAGGAGAAACGAACACCCTCGATGACATATGCAAACCTGTAAGCCAATCAGCGACTGGCAGGCTTATGTGATGTCACACAGCCTATAAAAACTGTCAGCTATTTGCAATCTCGGCATTTCACACTGCATGTGCTGTCTGTAGCGTCTAGCTGATTTTACTGTACTGTGCTGGGTGTGCGTTTTGGGGGATCTGTATACCCCAAATTGCAGTTCCTTTTTGTTACTGAAGCGACTAGGAAGAAATCTGTTTCATATCCACACAGCTGCCGTAGTGATTCCTGGACCTCTCCCAGGGTGTGCGTTTTGGGGGATCTGTATACCCCAAATAGCAGTTCTTTTTTGTTACTGAAGCGACTATGAAGAAATCTGTTTCAGATCCACACAGCTGTTGTAGTGATTTCTGGGCCTCCCCAGAGTGCATTTAGGGGCATCTGTATAACGCAAATTACAATAATTTTTGTTGCTAATGTTGAGAGCAAGAAATACGTGTCAAATCCATGTAGTTATAGAGTGGTTTTCGCTCCAATTATAGGTTGTCCGTTGTGGGGTATCTGTATAACACAAATTTAAATTTTTTTGTTGCTAAAGTTGAGAGCAAGAAATATGTGTCAAATCCACGTAGTTTATAGAGGGATTTTCGCTCCAATTACAGGGTGTCCATTGTGGGGTATCTGTATAATGCAAATTCCCATACTTTTGTGTTGCTAAGGTTGAGAGCAAGAAATGCATGTCAAATCCACGTAGTTGATTAACCACTGTGTCAGATAGAAAGGTGGCAGGTGGAGCAGGCACAGGTCGCAGCACAGTAAGGGGACGTCGCAGCATGGGTGACTCTGTGAGGCCAGAACTGCCGTTTCATCTGGCGGCAGTGTGTTGATCTAAAACCCAAAAGTTGATGATTGGTTGACTAGGTCATCCAATTCCTCAAATATAACATCTGACAACCCCAGCTAAGAGTCCGTGGGTTCGTTAGATACAACAATTAGTTGGCATGGCCCAGGAGCAGATCAGCGGCCCTTACCTGTCCTCAACCAGACTCTGTCCTTTTCATTTCCCTCAGCCAGAGATCTACTAGGTGGTCTGGGCTCAGTGCCACTATACAGCAAGGACGAAGTGTTTGAGGACAGTCAGCATCTGCTTGGCAGTGAAGAAGTGGGGCAGACATCCGCTGCTTTGTGCAGTAGGCAGGCTGTGCATACTGACGCTGTTGAGGAGAATAGCAGTGACAGGGAAACGCAAATTGACGATGATGTAGCTGATCACACTTGGGAGCCAGGTGTAGCAAGGGATTCATCATCGTCGGGCGAATAGAGTATCAGCTTGCGCCATTGTGCCACTCTGTGGCCTACTATGCTGCTGCCACCTCCCGCGTTTGTCATTGTGCCACTCTCTGACCACCTGCTGCTGCAGCTGCCACTGCCGCCTCCACGCTCTAACATTGTGCACACTGTGGCCTACCATTTTGCTGCCATCTCCCGAATTTTTCATTGTACCACACTGTGGCCTACCATGTTGCTGCCACCTCCCAAATTTTTCATTGTGCCACTCTTTGACCTTATGCTGCTGCTGCCACTGCCGCCTCCATGCTCTTATTGTGCCACACTGTGGCCTACCATGTTGCTGCCACCTTCCAAATTTTTCATTGTGCCACTCTCTGACCTCATGCTGCTGCTGCCACTGCTGTCTCCACGCTCAAACGTTGTGCCACACTGTGGCCTACCATGTTGCTGCCACCTAAAGAATTTTTCATCGTGGCACTCTCTGACCTCATGCTGCTGCTGCTGCCACTGCCACCTTTGAAGAACATTTTTGGCAAAGAGAATGTTTTCAGCGAAATTGTAATGGATGATGAATGTGGTGTCTCTAATCTTCAAATTTAAATAAAAAATTTCAACTTTGAATTCATTTCAAACTTCAAATTCACTGAAAACTTCTAATTGATTGTGCCACTCTGTGGCCTACCATGTTGCTGCCAGCTCCAGAATTTATCATTGAGCCACTCTCTGACCTTCTGCTGCTGCCAACACTGCCACCCCCACGCTCTAACATTGTGCCACACCGTGGCCTACCATGTTGCTGCCACCTAAAAAGTTTGTCATCGTGCCACTCTCTGACCTAATGCCACTGCTGTTGCTGCTGCTGCCACTGCCGCCTTTGAAGTTATTTTTGGCAAAGACATAATATTTTCAGGGGATGGTTGGATGCATGTGGAGTTCAAATTTAATCTTCAAATTTAAATAAAAAATTTCAACTTCAAATTGTAAACTTCGAATTCATTTCAATCCTCAATTTCATTGTGCCACTCTGTGGCCTTCGATGTTGCTGCCACCTCCATAATCTGTAAGTATGCCACTCTGTGGCCTACTCATGCTGCTGCCAACTGACTGCTGCCTCCCTGGAACACTCTGTGATTTCCATAATGTTGTTTTCACCCTCCACCACTCTATGACGTTGCCACTATGTTTGGTTTCCCCCTTCATTTCATTTGTCAGAAGGAATGAAAAGCTTCAGGATTGAAAGCTAAAAACAGGAGTAGATACAGAACACACAGGACATGCAAATATCCAATTTACTGCTTATCTCTGTTCTGGAAGCACTCCTGTTTTTGGCTTTAGCAATAATGATAGATTAATGACCGATTGAAAGCGGACACTGGCAGATGAGAAGAAGGGTAAAATGATCAGTGACATCATTATCTATGGAATCATCTGATGTAATTGTAAAAAGAGTGCACTCTTTGATTTTATAGTTGGATCTTGGCCCTCAGCTCAGTCCTTTCGAGCTGGCACAGACGTTACCTTGTCAGGCTGTGTTCCAGCTTCACTTATTTGGTGAAGTTGGCCCCTGTAAGTGCACATGGAATTGAAGAGTGAAGTGATTCTAAGAGCGGCGGCTGTCATGTGTGTGTCATACTAAAATCCAGCATTGTTTGAAGACCAAACCACGCTCCCTATGCATATTTGAGCATTGCACAACATTCTATAACACCCTTTATGCTCTCTGCAGCCAGGAAATACCTGTTTTTTTAATGTGATTCATCATGATTCGAATCAAATTTTTGCGAAAAATTCTGCGAATCGGGTCGAATGGATTTTCAACAAATTCCCCATCTCTAGCTAGCAGCCATTGCAGCTGCTACAGGTCCAGAGTGACAGGGGCCACACAACTAGCCACACTAAAGAATGGAGGATGTGCACCATTATGTACATATAGGGGCTTATTTACTAAGGGTCGCGGATCGCACTTTCGTTTTGACTTTTCATGGTTTTCGGGATTTGCGCAGCTTTGACAGGTATTTAAGATGGTTATGCGCTTGGATTGTGTTACACTTGATCGGATTTTCGTGCAGCTGTGCTGGCTTTCATGCAACAGAATTTGTGGGGGGGTTGCCGTCGTGATTCACGAAGCAGGTGCACCTGAGTTCCTGCATCCGTCGCTTCCCCGGTCCGCCGGGGTTCACCTTATTCTTCCCGGTGTTTGTAAGTGCGTGTCTTGTGACACAATTCTTTTTTTTTTAATCATTTTTGAAATTTATTGTACAAGAAAAAATTTAATTTACAAAATACAAATACACTTCTTAAATTCATTACAAAAGAGTCCATATTTAGTATACATAATTACCTAGTACAATTTCCCCCTAAGTCCCCACCCCCCTCTTGGTTACATTCTTTTTCATTAATTATACCACCTTATATACCACCTAAAAACAACAAAAGAAAAAAAAAAATTTTTTTTTATGCTTTATGTGTGTATACAGTGGGGCAGATTTACTTACCCGGTCCATTCCCGATCCAGCGGCGCGTTCTCTGCTCTGGATTCGGGTCCGGCCGGGATTTATGAAGGCAGTTCTTCCGCCGTCCACCAGGTGGCGCTGCTGCGCTAAAAGTCATCTCATCGCGCCGGAATGCACCACCTCGGACCAGGTGAAGGTAAGCGCTCCCCAAGCGACACTTTTTCGGTTTTTAAATGCGGCGGTTTTCCGAATACGTCGGGTTTTCGTTCGGCCACGCCCCCCGATTTCCGTCGTGCGCATGCCGGCGCCGATGCGCCACAATCCGATCGCGTGCGCCACAATCCCGGGGCAATTCAGGTACAATCGGCGCAAATCGGAAATATTCGGGTAACACGTCGGGAAAACGCGAATCGGGCCCTTAATAAATGACCCCCAGTGTGTTTATTCTGTATGCACATTATGGGGCTTATTTACTAAGGTCCTGCAGGCGCATTTTCGTCTAGTTTTCCGACTTTTTCGGGGATCGCGCCGCACGTGATCGAATTGGGCCGCAATCGAGACAGCTTTCATGCGACACAAATCGGGGGGTGGAGGATGGACAATCCAACAGGTTCAACAAATTAATTTGTGCCGCATCCAATGCACTTACATACACCGGAAGGAAGATGGTAAATGTGCCCTATGTGTATATGATGTTTATATATTGTATGTATGATAATATGATGCTTATATACTATATGTGTATGTTTGATATTTATATACTGTATGTAGCATTGTGTATAAATGTATATATGAGTGTATACATGTGTGCAAGAGTTTACAAATGTGTGTGTGAGAGAGATAGTGTAGAACTGTATCTGTGTGTACAAAGTATATAAATGTGTGAGGTTGTATAAACATGTGTTAATGTAGAAATATGTAAGGGGAAGGGGGTCCTATTCAGAAGTATGCTATGGGGCACAGCCTCTCCTAATTATGCCCCTGGCCTCAAAAGAGATAGGATGATGGAACAATAGATGAACTACGGAGCCTGGGGGACAGTAATTGCACTGGGGACTTCTGCAAAGCCAGTTGTTGTCTGGGGAATCGAGGTAACATGAAAAGATAACATTAACAAAGCTACTATTCTGTACAGCACACTAGAAGGCAGCTACACCAACATCCTTGAAAAGGAGGTAAGCAGATGTTTACAGTAACTGATGTTCTGCTGAGGACCGCAAGGAAGTTTCCTCATCTCTATGTAGAGAGGGATAATGGTTTCCCACTTCCTGCTTACCAAGTTTAGTAAGACTATATCAGTGGTGGCGAACCTATGGCACGGGTGCCAGAGGGGGTACTCCAAGCTCTTTCTGTGGGCACCAGGGCCATCACCCCAACACACCTGACAGGACTCAAAGAATTTTCCTGCAACTCCAAGCAACTTTAAAGATGCTGGTTTCAGTGATATTTTAACTTGGCTACTTGGACTGTAGGAAAGTGCTAATGTGTAGACAAGTCCAGGTCCTCACTTCTTCTAGCATGGAGCCCTTGCCGCTGCACTTATTCTCAGTCAAGCCACAGCTTGTATGACAATCTCATCATAGGTCTCCTCTGATAGTCCGCCATCCATGCCCTCATCCTCAAATAAAAGTTATTAGGAATCTTTGAACTATATCACTACTACTGGGCAAGGGTAGGAGAGTCATCATACAGCATCAGTGACTGGCTTTATTGCTTTGAAGGGGGTGAGGTGGAGGGCTCTCAAAACAAGGATGAGCATGAGATAGATAATCCTAAATAAGTTGAAGCACTGTTGTCTATGTAATTGACCAATGCCTCAACTTTGTGTGACCTACCTAGGGCCTTTCCTCATTTCAAAAGACCTGCAGTAACAAACTATACAATGAGAGCACCTTTATGATCTAGGTATTAGTGCACACTATTCCCTGACAGGAGCACCTTTTCAATCTTGGTATTACTGCTTGCCATTTACGGACAGGAGCATCTTTACAATCTTGGTATTACTGCTTGCCATTTACGGACAGGAGCATTTTTACAATGTACATATTAATGCATGCTATACGCAGACATGGGTACTCTTACAATATAGGTTTTAGGAAATGCTATTCACTAACAGGAGTACCTTTACAATCTAGGTATTGGTGCACACTATTCACCACCTTTAAAATGTAGTTCTTAGTGGGTGCATTTTACTCACAGGATTGGTGCACGCTACTCACTGACAGCAGCACCTTAATGATTTCTCTTGAGATGAAAACTATACAGAGACCGGACCTTTAAGATCTTGCTGGATGGTCCAGTAAATGCTAACATTTCTGTTTAGTATTTCCAAGTACTGCTGTATAATCCTCTAATATATAAGAATATCCCAGCACTATAGAGGCCTGTGAGTAGCTTAATGAAGTTCTTTAGAATGCCCTAAAAATGCAATAATTTCAGACTTCCACCTGTCTTTAAACCTTGCTAAACCCTGTAGCTAAACTCTGTGTGCCAACATTAGTATGCCACCCCATTTTGGGGAGGATTGTCGCTCCACAAAAATGTTATTCTATTTGCCATAAATAATTTTATTCTGGTCTACCTCAAATGATGCCAATAGAGAAAAACACTATGTAATTGACTAGATAATTGCTTAGAAAAAAAATAACCTTTATTAACATAGCACCATCATATTCCATAGCGTTTTACAAACCTCATGTAATTTAATTAAAGCATTTGGTGTACATTGAATATATTAAAAGCAAGAGCCTTTATGTTTTGATTTCTTGTATACTATTAAGGTTTATGTAAGAAAGTTGATACTGAGAAAATGCAAAGGATTTATCGTAACATAAACAGAGCATTAATATTAATCAGTTGAACAGACAGATCTATATCTACACTGTAAAAAAATCTATTTTACACAAAGAGGTTGAAATCATTTACATTTTCCAACTTCTGCAACACTAGCAGATAGAGGTTACGCCAGTGAAATAGTCCTAGCGCCCTTTAACAAGGTGTATTGATTACAGTGAAGTGAGTTATTGATACCTAAAAATAAAAAGAACAATGAAACTGGTCAATATTCCAATGACCTTTCCTTCATAACGTTTGTAACTCAATATATCAGCCAGACTCATAGTTTAAAAAGCAATTTTTAAACAAACATAAAATCTTGTGAATGTTAGATCCATTGTCAGAATCTATTCTATAATAAAATAGATGATCAGTCAAAAATGAGACAAAAAAGTGTCTTCATTATTGGCTGTGCACCGAGGAACAAGTACAAGTAGACAAAGAATTAAATCTTGGTTATGTTTTAATTGATTGTGAATAAAAGAAACTCAAAAACTGTTGCAACTAACTATGTAATACCTTGTTACTTGTGACAATGGGAGGAGGTAAATAGGTCACTATTTTCAGTTACAGGATAGCTATTGTCTATTCGCTGCCAGATGCAGCTCCTCTTTTGGCCTTTTAGGTATATTTTAGCTCTGTGTTATATTATGTGACACGCATCCTAAGAGACATATCTGTTTATGGCAAAATCAGAACAGTATTCAAAAAGACTGCATCTTATTACTATAATATGATATGGTATGTATGTAAGTGTATACATTATTTGAAGTGGTTTTGGCAGGGTTATGTGGGTTAGATACTCAGTGTTCATGAACAGTATCCATGATTATGTGATGATCAGCTGTTTTGCTGCTTGCTCAGTAGGATAAAGAAATCATTATAAGGTGCATGTTAAATGAAATGGGCTATGTATATGTTGTCATAGAGGTGCTCTTGGTTTCAGCTATCAGTTTTAAACATCTTAGGGCCATTTCACATCTCCAGTTATCTCCTTCAGTTATTATTTAGGTTTAAGGCTACATTCACACTAACGTATGGGGGACGTATATACGGCCGACGTATATACGGCCGATATACGTCCCCCATACACTTCTATGGGCGCACGGCACCCTACGGGAGCGGTACCCGGGAAAAAGATAGGACCTGTCCTATCTTTTCCCGTAATACGGCGCCGTGCGCCATAGGTTGCTATGGAGAGGGGCGGGGGTGAGCTGCGCTCACCTCCTCCTCCTCTCCCCGTACACTGCCGTTGCCCCCTACGGTACGGTACGGGCGGGCAACGGCAGTGTGAATATAGCCTAACAAAAACCAGGAGCTATTAAAACACAAAACAGGTGCCTTTCCAGTGACTATACAGAAGTAACATACAATGGAAAGACCTGCACCTCTTCTCTGTGTTTGACCACTTGTGGTTTTGGTTAAAGGAAACCTATCATCAGGAATCTACCTATTAAGCGATGTTCCCATCAGAAATCTACCCATCTACAGTTTATCTATCTAATATGCCAATTTTCTAGAGAGGCTACACAGTAGCCTCTGCGATCCCTCCCTACCTGTGCCCAAGTTGAATCTTCAAGAAGTAGTCAAGTTGAATCCTCAAGAAAAAGTCTGCTAACAGTGAGATTTACAATAAGTCATTTGGACATATCTGCAACTTATAATATAGCAAAACTTTGTGTAACACCTCAAGGATGCAGCCTTTTTTATTTATTTTTGATTTTCCATTTTTCGCTCCCTTCCTTCAAAAGTTCATAACTTTTTTTATTTTTCCATTTACAGAGCTTTATGTGACTTGTTTTCTGCATAACAAATTGAACTTCTTAGTGACTAAAAAAAAATTTCAAATGTAGTGAAATTGAAGAGAAAATGCATTTGTGTGATTTTCGTGTGAGCTCAGTTTTTACAGCTTTCACTCCAAATGACACATCCCCTTTATTCTTTAGTTGTTATGATTACATTTCTTAGGCCATATTTTGGTGCTGATAACTTTTTCATACTTCAGTCTACAGACCTATGTAAGGTGTCATTTTTTGAAGGTTGAGATGATGTTTTCATGGGTATCATTTTTTGGACTGCATTTTAATTCCAAATGTTCAGTGTTGTAAAATGCGAAAAAATTGGCATTACAGATAATTGGGGAGCTATTTTCGGTTACAGGGTTCACCACTGGAAATAACTATTTTTATATTTTTTAAATTGTTTTTCACTTAGTTTTACTGTATTTGCATATCACCTAGAATACTTTAACCATTGGGGGTCATATCGTTCCTAACATATATTGCAATACAGCTGCATTGCAGTATATGGTGGATATACTGATTATATATTACAATGTGCCACCAGCCATTTTTCAAGTGGCATTAAAGTGGTTTTTATGGTGTATCACAAAACTGTATTTAATTGGGAAGTTTATATTGAGTTTATTCCTTACCACTCATGTGAGAAGATCCTAGTCCTATGTAATAAGCTATTCATTTACAGATCCAGCATTGATTAACACAAAAAGGGGCACTGCAATACAATAACTAACACAATAAACTTAGCTATCACAACTGCTTAAAGGACACCTGTCATCAGGTCTGTGTCACTTGTCCTGTCACAACTACCTGTTGGAGCAGCTCACAAGGATCCCATCCCAGCCTTTATCTAGTCATTTCATACATTATTCATTGTAAAATCATCTATTTTTTATTATGTAAATGAGGCTGGTCACATGGTCAGAGGCAGTGATGTCACCCCTGTTGCCCCTCCCCTCTCCTCCCCCTGCTCATGTCTGTGTGTAATGTATAGTAAAGCATTGCTGGTGTGTGTACTGCATCTGCTGACATGCTGCATCCTCCTAATATACAGGTGAGAGACACAGACATCAGCTACACATGAATCTGACATGTTCTGCTATAAAATGGCTGCCTGGAGCTGTTATATCTCTCCTAAACACACACACATGCACACACAGGCTGCAGGGGGTGTGGCCACCAGCACCAGGAAGCACATCATTACACAGCCTCTCATCATTATACAGGCTGTCAGTCAAGCACTGGGGGTGTGGCTGTGCCTCCCACTCATGAAAAAGCTGGACAGCTTGAATATGCTAATGCTTCATTGGACATTTCACAGGTCATTTGCATACAGCTTTAGGACCTCATTGATTAGGTTTACAGGCATGTAGAGAGACAATGAAGGGATAGAGGCAATGCTCTCTTTCGGCAGTGTATGAAAATATATTTAGTTTAGGGGGGTTATTTTGCATGACGGGTTCTCTTTAATGAGTAAAGTCAGTCATATAGTGACTATACTGCATGGAAGAAAGATTAAATAGAGCTTTTAAGCATCTGAATAATATATCTGTGGGCTACATTAACCTCTCCAGCTGATAAAGCCAGCCATGCATGCTTAAAATTTGCCCTCCAAAATCTAGCTTCCTATCATTCTGATTTCCAATTATATAAAATTTCTTTTCTCACCAGCATCAAATCTATCAAGGTCTATTATATAGCTGTCTCAGGACCACAGATACCCAACCTGATCCCCAGTATACAATTTTTTTCATTGAATGGAACTTCAACCTTAAATACAAACTACAAAATCTTAATTATCGCCAAACAGTAGGGAAACAGATTTGGGCATCTCCACATCACATGAACCAAATCAGTGTCAGCCTAATTGCACCTTTTCAATACTTACTCCATAATTAAAAAACCTAGGCGTATAATAAAATAAATGTAATAAAATGATTATGAAATGATTTGTTTCTAGTAACTTTTTCTATTAACTCAAAAGCCTCACTCCAGTCTTCACTTGACAAATCGCCCAGCACAGAATATCCTTTCTTATATCCTGGGGAAATTTCTGCATCAACACCAAGCATGACCTGTATCCTAGACATAGCACCTTTCTGTCTTATACAGTTAGCCGTCAAGGCTGGCAGTGGATGTCTTGGCGATCTTTAAAATTAAATAACATAAAGGGCGGATAAAATTGGTTTCACATCTAGAGTCAAATTATTACTAGCAAATAGAAAATACTTGTAAAATGAGCTGCCAAAAACAGGTCAATACAAATATTAATGACATGGATTCAAGATAAGCATTCACTTTTTTGATTCATAATATGGTTAAATTATAGCATGTTGAATTTAACTCGCCTTTTTATGCCGATTGACAAATTTTTAAAAAAGGGTTATAAAAGCAAATATATACTGAGCAAGTTAGTTTGTGGTGTTAAGATTATTCTATAAGGCTGACGGGTAGGCCATCTATATAATTAAAGGGGTATTCTTATGAAGACAAGTTTCTTCATAGCAAATTTTCTAATTCACTGTTATTAACAAAAATACAGCATTTCACAGTTATAATTCCAACCGGTCTCTATCAGTCCTGGTGTACACAATTTCAGTTGCCCCTAGACACAACCCTGTAACTTCTGACGTAGGATTGGGTGGCCTCCAACTTGGCTTCCTGTGTGACTCTGTGCTGCTGAAATTTCTGTCTTTCTCCTCCGTGCTTGCACCCACTCCCCCTGCACAGAGTTTACAGGCACTGACTGATTAACTTCTTGTCAGCACCACATTGTGAGGAAAGTGAAGCTGCAAGCTACAAACTACTAGGAGATAAGTTATCTGGGGGAACGGAGAGGCAGGCACATATCTGTGAGAACAGATTTGTAGCAGAGCTGACAGTGTAAAAGTTTGTCAGCCTCTGTCTGTCATGCCTCTGTGTAATAGGTAGCTCATGCATCTCTGATCTGTCTCATCTCTCCTTCTATGTGTCAGTGTGTTAGAACTACAGGGATCATAATGTGTCTGCTTAGAGTGGCCCCGCCCACACCCTGGGATTTTGCACTGACCATAAATGAGTAATCAGAGCTTAAACGGCAATAAAACATAAAATTGTGAAGTAAAATGATTAAAATTGTCTTTATTGTGTAAACATCACTAGGGGGTTAAGTTGTGAGAATTTCTTTCGTGGCTAAACCCCTTTAAATGCTAAACTTCTTCATAATTGTTCTCATTTAGGCTAGAAACTAAATGGACACATACTGTAATTAAGGCACAAAGATAATTTGCTTTGATTGGGACTCTCTTTGAATGCAAATTAACACATAAACAAGGACATATTTGCTAATTTCAATATCCTAACTTCAATATTTCCATATAACATTTTGAATCACAGTTGGATCTTTCCTATAGATCTGCACATTCTGACAAAATTATAGAGGAGAAGCTGAGGCTCGGGGAGGAGCCATGTGTTATGCTAATCTTCTCTAATACTGTCCAATCAGTGGCAGACAGTGTGTGATTTCTCTAAGCCTATCTAGATGCTATAATGGGGTTCATTTACTAAGGGTCCGCGGACCGCCCTATCATCAAAATATCCGACGATTTCCGATGTGCGCCACATTTAGAACGGTTTTTGGGGCACGTGATCGGATTTGGGCGCATCGGCGCCGGCTTTTATGCAACAGAAATCGGAGACCGTGGCCATCGTACAACCTGACTGATTCGGAATTTAAAATTCAAATTGTGTTGCAAGACATGTACTCACATACACCAAAGAAGAAGGTGAACACCGGTGGACCTCAGCGGGGAAGCAACACATGCAGGATATCGGGCGCACGATCTTAGTGAATTACAGCAGACTTCATCCTCGTTGGACAATGCACCTCGGGGATCGGGCATGGACCGGGTAAGTAAATGTGCCCCATTGTGTTAACATTCTGCTAATATTCAGTTAACATTGCATTTACCCCGTGTTTCCAAAATTGCAATGTGACAAATTGTGATGCAAACATAATGCAAATACAATGGAAACACAAACACAATGGAAACATAAATACAATGTAAATGCAATGTAAACATACATGCAAGTGCAATGTAAATGCAAACTTGAAGCAAACACAGTCTAAATGGCATGTAAACATAAAAGCAAATGCCAGGTCAACGTTATTCAAACGTCATGTAAATTCAATTGCAAAGCAAACCTCACATAAATGACAACGCAATGCAAATGTCATGCAAATGTGACGCAAACAAAACATAAATTCTAATGCAGTGTAAAGCGACATAAGGCCATGTGAATGCAATCAGTGTGTTAATGCAAATGCCACGTAAAACTAAAAGGCAAGGGGCATGTAAACCAAGTGCTGTGTAAGCATAACCCCACATAAATGCAGGCATCAAAACAAACGCAATGTCATGCCAAGGTAAAAACAATGCAAATGCCAAGTAAAACAGTAACACAATGCAAACGCAGTGCAAATGTGATCACAAGCCCCACGCAAATGCCACATAACCATAAGCGCAAAAGCAATGCAAAGTAGAGGCGGTCTACTTAAAGGACACCTGTCATCAGGTCTGTGTCACTTGTCCTGTCACCTCTACCTGTTGGAGCAGCTCACAAGGATCCCATCCCAGCCTTTATCTAGTTATTTCATACATTATTCATTGTAAAATCATATATTCTTTATCATGTAAATGAGGCTGGTCACATGGTCAGAGGCAGCGATGTCACCCCTGTTGCCCCTCCCCTCTCCTCCCCCTGCTCATGTCTGTGTGTAATGTATAGTAAAGTATTGCTGGTATCTATGCTGCATCTGCTGACATGCTGCATCCTCCTAATATACAGGTGAGAGACACAGACTTCAGCTACACATGAATCTGACATGTTCTGCTGTAACATGGCTGCCTGGAGCTGCTGTATCTCTCCTAAACACACACACATGCACACACAGGCTGCAGGGGGTGTGGCCACCAGCACCAGGAAGCACATCATTATACAGCCTCACATCATTATACAGCCTCACATCATTACACAGGCTGTCAGTCAAGCACTGGGGGTGTGGCTGTGCCTCCCACTCATGAATAGAGTGGACAGCTTGAATATGCTAATGCTTCATTGGACATTTCACAGGTCATTTGCATACAGCTTTAGGACCTCATTGCTTAGGTTTACAGGCCTGTAGAGGGACAATGAAGGGATAGAGGCAATGCTCTCTAATGGCAGTTTATGACAATATATTTAGTTTAGGGGGGTTATTTTGCATGACGGGTTCTCTTTAAGGACACCCGACTTACAGATGACTCATAGTTACAGACGGACCCCTCTGCCCACTTTGAACTCGGTGAAGCTCTCTGGATGCTTTACTATAGTCCCAGATTGCAATAATCAGCTTAAAAGTGTGTGTAATGAAGCTTTATTGATAATCCTTGGTCCAATTACATCAAAAAATTTGAAACTCCAATTGTCACTTGGGCAAAAAAAAAAAATTGTCTGGAGCTACAATGATAAAATATACAGTTTTGACTTGCTTACAAATTCAACTTAAGAACAAACCTACGGACTCTATCTTGTACGTAACCCGGGGACTGCCTGTATACATAAATGCAATGCAAGCACCAGGTAAACACATGTGGCATGTTAGCGCAAATGCTACTAAACACCATGTAAGCACAAAAGCCACAACGTAAATGCCATGTTAACCACAAATGTAATGTAAGCACAAACACCATGTAAACTTCATGTTTGCGCAAATGTAATGTAAATACTTTTACATCACATTTATGTTTACTTCACTTTTGCGTAACATTGTGTTTTAATTTACATTGCGTCTGTGTTCACATCACGTTTACATCATGTTATTATATTTGCTTTTTCAACGTTTGTGTTCACATCACATGTACATTCCATTTAAATGGCAATTTTGTAACACTGTGTTTATGTAAAAACAGTCTAAATGCAATGTCAAAAGAATATTAGTGGAATGTGTGTGAACACAGCCTTATGTGAGTATAGAGAAATCACAGATTACTACTGTTCATAGTAACTTCTCTGACATTGCCTGCCACTGATTGGACTGTATGAAAGAAGATTATCATAACACACGCCTCCAGCTCCAGCTCCTCTCTGGCACAACACGGATTAGAATGGTCTGATACTGGGACTGATACTGGGGCTAGAAAGAAAGTTTAAAGAGCCCCTGAATCTGTGTAGCATATCCTACATAAGGGTATGCTAACCTCCACATAAGTTAGAGGTTCTCTTTAAGTTGCTGTAATAAAACTGTTTGCATGTCTTATTTGGGGAAGTGGGATGTAACAGTCCATGCAGTTTTTTCATAACTTTTAACTTAAGAATTTCCCTGATATTTACTGATTTGTAAGTGCATGTTTTCTATAGGTCAAACTAACTCATTGGCACCTTAGTTTGCTTGGTGAACGTACTACTTACAGGCAACATCTGTTTTTTAATGTGTACCATTCAGCTATCATTCGGATGAATCTTATGATAAGTGATCCCCATAGTTACCTGTACCCAGCACATGGTCCAGCTGTGCTGACAGATGGTATAGAAGATAACTGTGCCATCCGTATAGCTTTATCAGCAATTGAAAACATCCAACTCCAGTGGTTTCTGTAACATGCGGCAGCTGATGAAACGGGAGCTGTGGCCATTCTAATCTTCTGCCACCTACACATATTTTAGCCACTTCAGTAGCTGCTGCTGACAGCTCTGTTTTCTGCAAACTGTCATATTCATGGAACCAGAAGATAAATGAACATAATAGTAGGGGAATCACAGAAATTCCTGCTTGTGATATAGAGATGTCAATCTGACCGTGACACCTTCATACAATGGCTGATATAATTCTCTCATCTGTCCAAATATAACCAAGACTCAGCTAATTTCTATTACTGCCTTATTTAATTTTATATTTGCCGAGCCATCACATTTTCTGCTTGGTAAAACTTGGTTTAATATATTATTACCTTTATAACAGTAAATTATTCTCAGTTCAATAAACAAAGGTGTTAGAAACGGGAATCTGATCTAGATGTGGTTACAGTAAGAGATATATCTAACAGCTGCCATCTACTAAAGATTTGCATGATGAGGTTTATATTGGCTTACTGTAAATATAAACTTTAGTGTAATAGTCAAAATATCTTATATTACGATCTTATATCATCATATTCAAACTGTCTTAAAATGTAAAATATGCTCCAAAAGCAATAATACAATTGGTCCGTGCGTCCAATTTCCTGCAGGTGTTGCTGCTGCACCGAGTTCCGCCGGAGTTCACCTGCTTCTTCCTGGTGCATGTAAGTGCTTGATCTTGCGACACATTTCGTTTTTTAAATTCCACGGTTTTTCTGACAGCCACAACCCCCAATTTCAGTTGCATGCAAGCCAGCGCCGATGTGCTAAAATCCAATCTTGTGCGCCAAAATCCTGGGGCAATTTGACGCAAAACAGAACTAATCGGGAAACCCGAAGAAGGTGCGCCATTCGGACCCATAATAAATGTGCCCCATTGTGCTCAGAGTCCCATCCCCAGTTTTTGGTTGAATGACAGTTTGATATGAGTGTGCTCTATATGCTATATAAGACCCCTAATTCACCAGAGTATTGGTTTTGGAGCAATATTGCAATGGAAAGATTCCCCTTAAACTTTTATTATACCGCCTGATTACCTGTCTCCAAATATGTTGCCATATTACAGCTAATCTGAGAGTGAGATGGGACTGTGACCTGGGAATTCTCTTCCAGTAACCTAGTTAAGCCAGTACAAAGTCATTTCCATAATTATATAATGGACTAATGCAACAATTTGCACAAACTACGAGAGGGCTATGAATGTTGTTTTCTTGCATTGATTTTAGTGTAGGCATCACCACATTACAGCAAAAATAGAGAACTAATTCTAGTGTAAATGTATTTATATGCCCTCTATTTATGTAAGAAAACAGGTATCAAGGTAATAAATAATACACTTTGTTGTCACAAGCATGAAAGATATTATAAATTCTTCCCATCCAAAGTCAGAGCTATTTTATTTCACCTGAGTGTTTGCATGTGAAAAATGTAATCAGGCTGCAATGCAAGCATTTCAGTGTATATTTACTTTTATTTTTCCTGTCATTGCCGGCACAGCTCCACTTTTTATACGACAAAATAGATGCAAAATACCTCAGTATGCAGTTTTCATTGAGTCTTGAACTAATAAAGGTCAGAATCTCAGCATGAAGTTATAGGCAAGCGGGAAAAGATCCCACTTATTTCACTTTAAAATCCATTAGTGTCAGTTGCTGTTTTTGTTGTCACATACTTGTGAGCCTTTAAGTGGTATACAGTCAGCGATCTAGATATTTCTTATTAGTGAAATATTACAGGATTCAGACAAATGCCAGTAAGAGAAAAACTCCAAGTACAAAGGCATTTGATAATATACATTTATATGTATATAGCAATAACTAAGCCAAATTGCAAAACCCATACGTGAAAATTTTAGTACATCCTTCGTTCATGGGAAAATAAGAGGTTATGTGGCAACTGAGTACTACTAATGTCATTCATTAATTTATTATCAGCACGTGTAACCACCTTTATAAATGATGAAGTTTTAACAGTTTCCTTGTCTGGTGCATGTGGACCTGTGTTGACACAATTTCAAGAAGGAAATGCATCAGCACTTCTCTATAGGAAACAATGGTTGCAATGGTCCACAATTTCCAAACTATTTGAAGTCCATTGTTCTACCATGGAAATGCAATGTAATGCTCAGAGAGCTACGTCTCAGGCCCCACTCAAAATAGTTACAAGCAGAAATTGCCTTCTGTCTAAAAACAACATGACAAAGTTTGCAAAGTTACATCAGCACAAACCTCAAGACTTCTGAAAGTTCATTGGATGGACGTGGAAGTCTTTGACAGCACTTGCTCCTTCAAAGAGATGCATACACATAGAAACAGCCTACAGTTTGTATTTTATGGGATTGCTTTTTATCCCGCATCATGTCATTAGGCTTTCTCAAAAAGTCATGCTTGATTTTAAAGGGGCTGCCATACAAAATAAAGAGGCAATGTTTTCCTTAGCCTATCCTTGAAACATATTTGCATTTTCCATAAATTCCCAATGGAACATCAATGGTTGTAAGTCTCCACACAACTGTAGAGGTAGACTTTAATGGCAAAGTCTCTGCAAGAAGTTTTCTTACTTCCCTAACCTAGTCTCCTGCCTCTAACATATCTAAACCAGTAAACCTACACTGTGCTGAAGAGCTGCATAACATTGAAATAGTTCTGTCCATAGTATAGAATAGATATAATGGATTATCTTTTATCCCACATCATGGGACAATATAAGGCTTTCTCAAAAGACTTGATGTTAAAAGGGCTGCCTTACAAAGTAGTCAAGAGGCAATGTTCTTATTTTCCCATCCTGGAAAATGTATTTGCATATTTTTCAGCGATATACAGGCAGTTGAGAGCACAGAAGTTTACCACTCAGTGTGATCTCAGAACTGTAAAAGGATTCTCTAAAATGTCATAAAATAAACAGAGTTTTCTGTTTCTGGGTGTGCAGTATTCCTCTCTATATATGGAAGATAAGATTCTCATACAGCAGTCCAATATCAATAATTTAAGATGTTGCAGTTGAGGTCCCATTCTAAATTTTCCTTTCAGATTCCATGGTAATTATTTATGCCCCTGAATGTTCATCGGTCATTTTACATACAAGTCTTGGTACAGTTGAAAATCATTCAAAACATAGATGTTTTTCCACAAATATCCCTTCAGTTTGCAATCAGTCACTCAGAATCAACAGTTGGCAGAAAATGGTCTATTCAAACTTTTTTCAGCAATTCCAGTCAATTTTGCTGGAGTGTGTGAACCAAATTCATTAACTGGCACATAACATTTGATATTTTTGAAATATCTTTAAAGAAAATCTACCAGCAAAATCCATCATGATAAACCAGGGACACTTACTCATAAATCCAGGCACCGTGCAATATTCTATTTCTTTGTAAAATCAACTCTTAAATTATACTAATGAGTCTGAGGGCCTCTGTTGGGGGTTTCCAGAACCCCTCAGTGAAGTCATTTCCCTTGCTGTTACAATAAGCAGAACAAGTCTCCCTTCCCCCTGCACTTCCTGCTGCTGCTAGATTACACTTAGAGATTGCACAGAGAGAGTAGGGGAGGGAGAGACATGCTCTGCTCATCTGCTCAGCTTGTGAATGTGCAGCAATGAGGGGCTCTGTAAATGCCCACCAGAGCCCATTAGGCTCATTAGCATCATTTTAAAAGTATATTTTAGAAGGGGGGAGACTGGGGGTAATAAATATTACATTAACACAGTCATTGTTACCTGGATCTATGAGTAAGTGTCCCTGGTTTATTATAGTGATGGAAGATATCCTTTAAGTCTGTTCTAAAAAATATTTCCACTTTTATGCCACCTTTTCAATGGATGGGCTTTCTACAATATTTCTTACTTTTTAAAAAAAAATAATCAGTAAATCTTATTTACAGATGCTAATTGCACCAACTTTTCCACTTTATCTTGAGAGTTGTGTAAAACTTAAAAATGTCACAATATTTTTGTGAACTTTTTAGCGACTGAACTGCAGCATATATATCTTCATAAATAGCACAAATTGTAACTTCCAGTTATGGACACTTCAGTTACGTAAAGCTAGTTACACATGAACCGAGTTTCTCAGCTACTTCCATGAAAGTTGTGCAGGAAAACTTACCGCTCTAGGATAACATTTTTGAGCAATTTTCTCTACCAAACAGAGTAGGACATTCTGTGTTTTTCTCAGATTGGATATCATTGCAAAATAAATCTTATGTCTGAAAGCTAGAATTTATACCAATGCAATCTGGTGACAAATCAGATTGCAATGCAATGTCAGTCTAAACTTAGGTTATATGTAAAGCACCACATACCATGAATTAATCTGATTTAGCAGTCCTGCTACTTAGTTTTGTACTGTGACTCTCTGTGATTCTTTGTTTACACGTTTGAGCTCTGATGAATAGGTCAAAGTTAGTCTCCCAGTCTCAATCAGTGAAATTGGACAATGAAAAAAGAAACACAGTAGTTGACGCCATGAAGGTGGCCTATAGAGGGCGGCACGGTGAAAACAGAAAAAGGCTGAAGATTTCAAAGGAAGCAAAAACACAGGTAAATATATACATACAGAGACATGGAATGGAAGAGATTTCTTGAAAAGTAGTAAACCCCTTTAATGTCCAATTAATTGATGTTTTTATGTTATTTAAATGCTAATATTTTTGTGCTATTTTCAATGGCCTTCGAATCAATGCATGGTTACTTTATACATACAGTGGAATCAATATTTATGGCAGTACTATTATTAAAAATTCCATTCTAATGAATGACTTATTTAAAAAGAGAAACCATATTATATTTCTAAGTCTGAGTAAATTTTTCCTCGCAATTGATTTACTGTAAAAAGACCTCCACCGAGTTAATGCATGTGACAAATAATAGCGCAGCAGTAGCTTAGGATCTATTAACAATTTACTGAGCAATAGCAGTTAGTTCTTGTAGTTTCCTTTAAGGAAATATATTATTATCTCTCTAATATATTGGTGTTAGTGCTGAGTATTATAATGATTGTTCCTTGTACATATAACTACCATTTGTATTAATCTCATATCCTCATTCAAACATAAGGTTGTACCCTATCAGATGACTGTAACTAGAGGTAAACTGTGCCAGCAGGTTCAATTGGAATAAATTAGTCCTTTAGAAATTAATTGAGAGCTGAATAAAAGCACATTAACTATTGTTAAATACCCCATATGTCTATAAAATGACACATCTTTTATGTATAGCAAATGAGTTCAATAAGTTAAGTGACGCGCCTGCTATGCTCATTTGCATTTCATTATCCAGAAGCAAAGTCTAAGCTACAGACCATGTATAAAGGAGCAATTCTGTAAACATTTGAAAATATATGAACTCTTCTCCACTGGAATTGTGGATTTCTTTTTACCTTTGCTTTTTTGCTCTACGTCATAGATGTGGTAATTGCTTGTACACCATTTACATTATATTTTACAAATATTGAAATTAATATATTAGCAAAGGTGCTAGTGACATGTAATTCACATCAGAGGTCAGTAACAAGACATAGATGTCCATTTATTGCGTTATGTTTTGTGATTAATGATAAATTATATAATGTACAAAATGATATACATTGTACAAAAGTCTTTGTCAGTGAAGACCGGTTCAAGATGCCTCCTGTTTGGGAGACTATTCACATACAATACTTAAGTGTGATTTTGGTCCATTCTTTCACCAAAACACTCTTCCCTGAAAACCCATTGGTAGTTTCCTTGGCTGTGAGTTTGGATCACTGTCTTGCTGTCATGTCCACCGTTAGTATCCTGGTAGATGGCAGCAGATTTTTTTTTGTCTAATTACTGATAGACTGAAGCTGGTGTCATGATTTTACATATCTTTCATGTGTTCAAGATAATTATCATAATTATCACCCAATACTTAGTTTATGGTCATCTATTTCTTAATTTCTTTGATAATGTTTTTACATACATCAATTACACATTGTACATTTTGAAATATATTGAGGCAAAAAATAGCAGACATGATCGATATTTATATCAGCTACTGTATCTTCCCTGTACGGGGCATAGCCAACATTTCAAAGAAATCACCCTCATGTGCCCTTTTAGGATAAGGTCACACAAAACATTTTTTATAAATTAGTCACTGCTAATTTCATACAGTTTTTTGTACCAATGCTAGAAGTTAATCAAGCAGAAAGAAGTAAAATGGCTTGTATTACATTCATATCACATCCACTTCTAGTTTTATCCAAATATTTAAAGGGGTATTTCCACGAAGACAAGTTTCTTAAATATACTTAGGATAAAAAAGTAACACATTCTCTAATTCACTGTTATTAACAAAAATACAACATTTCGCTGATATCATTTCAACCATAATTTCAGTTGGCCCTGGTTTTTGACGCTGTATCTTCTGACTTTAGGGTCGGCAGACTTCTTGCCTGATGCAGTGAAGCTGAGCTTCTTTCTCCCTTTGCTCCCTGGAGCGACCCCTAACCCTGCATACCAGGACAAGCTCACACTGATACACACTGACCTCCTGCCAGCAAACAACAGCAGCAGTGAGAGGAGAGCTACAAGCTACAGGCAGATAAGTTCTTTATCCAGGGTGGGAGGCACATCAGATCTGATAGTGTGAGAGCAGAGATGTAGCAGTGCTGACTGTGTCATTGTGTGTAACATGAATCTCATGGATCTCATCATCTCTGATCTGTCTAATCCCTCTTTCTATGTGTCAGATACATATGTAAAGAAGGTAAATGAAACATGTACCTTGATAATCTAACCACATTGTAAGCACACAGCATCTCATAACACAGAGGAATCATGAAGTGTCTGCTTAGAATTGCCGCCCACACTCTGGAATTTTACACTGACCATCACTGAGTAATAGGAGTTAAAACAGCTTAAAACAGAGTAAAATTGTAAGGGGTTAAAAATGATCTTTTTGTGTTAACCTCACTAGGGGATTGAAATTTGAGAATTTTCTTTCATGGGCAAACCTCTTTAAAATGAATTCCAAAGAACACTTTATCAAATCAACTTAAAAAAAAGAGGTGGCGTAAATTACTCTTTTGAGTAATGAAAATTCTTCTTCTGTGTAATTTATTGTCTTAGCTGGTAGTGATTACAATACTTGAATTAGCAGGATTCAGAAATATAAACCAATATCAAGTCTCACCATTTGCAAAACATTCCTTTATTATTAGAAATAGCTTTTGTATAAAAAATGTGCATGCGTAAACCATTGCAGTTATTGAACACAACCCAGGGCTTCATGTCAATCAGTCAATACAATGCACAAACTCATCTCCTATACAGATAGAACAATATAGGACAGGAATGAAAGTTCTCACAAATCACAAAAAGTACTTACAATAATGGTGTAACATATGACAGACTTGTTTTCATAAAATGCAGTTTCATTTGTGAACAATAGCATTGACTCTTTTATCTCTCCTTGTGCACATTAATCATTTTTTCCATGTGCTTTAGTTTAAAATATTTTGACACTTTCATTTGAAAAATAAATTCAGGCATTTTCCATAAATAATGTCTTTTATGCTTGCTTGTTCCATTCAGATAGTTTACACTGTAGAGCATGTGATACATCACAAAATTTGGTGTTGGTTATCCAGTGACAATCCTTCGTAACTCAGGTGGCATGATTGCTGTAGCTGACATAAGTGGTCTTTGTAGATGAAGCTGTAAAAAAAACAAAGATAGCAATTCAGTTAAAATAAATATGGATGTAGTTTCCAGTGTCACAAAAATTACTGCATATACTCCAGTATAAGCTGCGTTTTTCCGCACAATTTTTGTGCTAAAAGAGCCCCACTTGGTTTATATTTGAGTATATATAGAAAAAAACCTTAGCGCTCACCTCCAGCGCGAACCCATGGGGTCCTATTTTCTCCCGACTTGTCTTTTGCGCTCTATGCTCTCTGCTCACCTGCACACACTATGAAACTGTGTGATGTCATCAGGTGATGACACGCTGAATCACAGCGTGTGCGTGTGGGCAGAGAGCATAGACATGCCTTTGCCCTTACTGCCGTGAAACCGGAGCTGAACGTAGAAGACGAGTCAGATGATAAAACGAAGCAATGGGTGAACATTGGAGCTGAGAACTAAGTTTATTTTTTTATCATGGAAAGTTTTCCATGAAAGCTGGACAGTTTTTTTTTTTTTAAAGGTGGGCACTGCTGGACATTGTTTTTAAAGGGGGGCACTCTTGGACATTTCTTTATAAAGGAGCACTTTGTTGGACATTTCCTTTTAAAGGGGATTTCTGTTGGACATTTTATTTTAAAGGAAGGCTCTACTAGACATTTAATTTTATAGGGGGCTCTGCTGGACATTTTATTTTAACTCATCTCGAGGTTCCAGCTGATTTTAGACGTAAGCGGGTGCAGATCCGGAGTCTGCAGCGATTTCTAGGGCGGGAGCAGGAACCGGTCTCCGGGTGTCAGGGGCACCCAGAGACCCTAGGGCAGTGATGGCAAACATTTTAGAGCCTGAGTGCCCAAACTTCAACCAAAAGCCACTTATTTATTGCAAAGTGCCAGCACAGCAATTTAAGCAGTAATTTATTTTTCCTTGTTCTTTGACAACTTTCAATCGTTCAGCCTCCCAAAGACACCAACGTGCTGAATGAGGGTGATGCATAGAGGAGCGGAGCCGATGATGCCGCTGGCTCTATAGACTCGACGGTCACGTAATTAGACCCAGTACAGCCCTGATCAGCACCACCAGTAACAGTAATCTCATAGATGCCTCAGTTACAGGGGAAAACTTGTAAAGTACAGGCAGTCCCCGGGTTACGTACAAGATAGGGTCCGGAGGTTTGTTCTTAAGTTGAATTTGTATGTAAGTCGAAACTGTATATTTTATAATTGTAGATCCAGACAAAAATAATTTTGTCCCCAGTGACAATTGGAGTTTAAACATTTTTAGCTGTAATGGGACCAAGGATTATCAATAAAACTTCTTTACAGACACCTTACAGCTGATCATTGCAGTCTGGGACTATAGTAACATCCAGAGATCTTCACCAGAGATCAGAGGGGTCTGTCTGTAACTATGAGTTGTCTGGAAGTCGGGTGTCCTTAAGTAGGGGACCGCCTGTAAATTAAAATTAGAAAAAAAAAAAGAAAATGTCCCCCAGGGAACTTTAATGACCTCATTGGGGACATATAAATTAAAAACACACATACACAAAAAATATTCATAAATATTCATAAAAATACAGTGACATTTCCCGATATAATTTTAAAAAATCCTCCACTACGCTACAAAAAACACTGCCATATATTATATATCAAAACAACCGAAAAAAGGGAAATCATTTAAAATGTTATTTTAGTTTTGTTATTTTAATTTAAATTGTATTCAATAACATGCAAACATATATACTTTGTTGTATGGTGCCCATGATGTAGTCATATAATAAACTGTTATGAACTTTGTATCATTTGGTAAAATAAATAAAATATTTCAGAACCATTTCCATACTGAAATCATATCATGTGCCTGTCCGCTTTGATTTCACTTTTAGTATGCTGCCTATTTGAGGAGAGTGTTCATTCGGTTTTGAGGTTTAGGTTGGTCCCATGCAGATGGATCGCATAGGTCCTGAGGGATTTCCCATCTGACCTGGATTAATGCATCAGTCAACTCCTGGACAGTCTATCCACTCTGGTAACATGTCCAGGACACGCGGGGCACATGCTTACCCTGAACCCAAGCTGAGACTTTGGGTCCTTTCGTCTATGCAGCCTACCCTGACCCTGTGCATTAGTTTCAAAAACTCTACATGCCCTGTATTACATATGAGTACTGTGTTATGACTCTCCTACCAATCTTCATCTCATCTGTCATTTCTGCTTTTTTTCGAAAAGCTACCAGTGGAGTCTCTCTGGGGCTTACAAAAAATTAACCCATCTACCCAAAAAATCTAATAAGCTGTACAATATACTATAGTTGAAAATGTGGTTTGGTAGACCTCTAGAAAATAAATATTAAAGTTTGCACACATGGGAGTTTTAGGAGATCTAAAATCTATATAGAGAAGCACAAAGTGTTATTTGTTAATGAATTCATAAGCAATACAATATAATAACATTAAGATATAAGTCTGCATTATAGTGTGGGCGCCGGCATCTTCACTTCAATTGTCGCTCCTCAGAACGTTGGGGAGCAGCAATCTATTTCTATGATAGGAGGTTTATACAGGAGGTTTTCATTTTTTTTAATGTATTAAAATATTATAAAACATATCTGAATTTTGTATCCACATTATCATACCGACCCAAAGAATAAATGAGATATGTTATTCGGGGCACACACTGAAAGCCATAAAATCCAAGTCCACAACAGAATGGCGCAAATGCATTATTTTTACTAATTTCACTGCATTTCAGTACACGGCATGAAATAATAAATGCCCCCACACAGCTCTTTACATGGAAACATAAAAATGTTATAGATTTTATAGAAGGTGGGGAGTGAAAAATTAAAACTCAAAAACCTGGTGATTAAGCACAGTATCTATTCAACCCTATATGAATCTGATTAGTTTTTTCCTTATATTGCAATATCATAATATTACTTTGCTGAGAATCATTGATGAGTAATCAAAAAGACTAAAGGTCAAAGGGGTTGTCCGGCAGTTGAAAAACATGGCTGCTTTCTCCCAAAAACAGCATTACATCTTACCACATGGTTTATGTTGGTATTGTAGCTCAATTGTATATAAAGGAATAGAGCATAGCTAAAGTACCACAAACCGCCCATAGTAAAATGTGAAGCTGTTTATGAAAGACAGTATCCATGTTTTTAAGCCTCCGCACAACCCCTTTAATAAATAACTATCTATTTCTATGATATTTTTAAAAGGTCATTTGGAAAGCTCATAGAGAAATTACGTATTGTAATAATTAAGTCAAAAATAAATAAATTAAAATAGGCTTCATGCTTATTTCCTTAGCTGTTAAATGCTTTGTATTTACTGACAAATCTTTCCTAGAGCAAAAGTTAATTGAGGACTGCTTTCTTTACTAAAATGTTGCTATTTGTAAACCTCTGTAGCTGGAAGGACTTCAAATTTAGTGCAAAGTTATTGATCTGACTATTGATTGTATTTTAATTTTCCTTATAGCTGTATTTTGTCTCTCTTTTATTTCATGATTAAATAAAATCTCTTTTAGTAGTTCAGAGGTTTGGAATTGCCATAAGTGCTGATCGCTACAATTATAGAGAAGGAAGTGAGATGATTATTCTTGTGATATATGCAGCTGGATTAGGAAGTGAAGGTAAAAGGTCTTGACTTCAATGTTCACAGCTCTAGCTAATCCTCACTTAAAGTATTATGATCAGCTCTGAAGAATTCATTCAGATAAAAATGTTCAGACATTAGAGGAAATCTTAAGTCTGCAAAACTGTGCAGACTATTGAACACAAAGATAGTAATGAAAGATCCAGTAGAGAATTGTGCATAAAGAAGAGTAGTGAAATGATTGGAATAAGCTCCATTAAACACACTAACAAATTCAAATTGGTTGGTTCCTTTAGACATAACTTTAGCATGTGGCATTTTCGTTCCTTTTTTCTGGACCCATTAAACCCTTTACAACTCAAGTCTCACATAGAAAACAGGCGCTTTCTTGACAGCCCTTTTCGGAACTTGACTTACTTCCTGCAAGCCTTGTTAACAAATAAAATTTGTCTAAATTGTAGAACCCTGGAAAGTTTTTTTTAAAATGAAGATGTATACATACAGTTTGGAAACAAGGTTCTGTGTGTCACTTTTGGCATATAGACACTATACAAAGGTTAAGTTAACTTTCAATATTCATTAGCAGACTCTTATTTAAAGAAGGCCTTCACCAGTTTCTACTTCCTTCAGCACAGAAGGCACATAATTGTCCACACTGAATTGAACTTCAATTTCTCATGAAACCAATTCAACACTTTTTAAATGGACACCGAAAGGGAAATGGGGGTGAGGTCAGTGGGCCACCGACTTCAAACCTCCCCAGAAAGCAATTCACATACAGGAAAAAAAAAAGAGAAACCAATAACGAATATAAACAACCAGTGGTTAAAATATCAATTTCATTTCCTGGCGAAACACGTGTCGGGGCCATTGCACAATACCGACGGTCTGTATGTGATCTTTGTATTTATATTTATTTATTTGCATAATATGTGGCTTTCCCTTTATTCATTGTAAACTCTATTGGTGACTTTTAAACGTACTTTTGTATTCCTTGCATCACTATGAGCTGCCATATTGGGGCATGATAGGGAGCCCCTTGCTGCTATATACTACAGTTTACATTGGGTATTGTGCAATTTTTTCTGTGAGTTCCCCTATTTTTGTCATTTAATATATATTTATACAATAATAAAATGAAATTGACTTTTTAAATGGAACCTGTCATCAGAAATTGGCCTAATAAACCACTGCTGTATGTTGATAAGCAGCTTCTAGATTGTGTTTCTTTCCTGGTCCAGTGTGGTGGCATCATTCAGAAAATCAACATTGAAGTGAGATCTAAATTGGTTTTATGAAGTCAATGAGAGTTTAACACTGAAGTCAAGCTTTCCCTGCCTTAGAACGCCCCCTTCACTGTAATTGATCGCTCTGCGTCCATGGACATCATTGATTAGATCTCCTGAAGTCCATCACATGATGTCAATCACATGGAAGGAGGTTATAGTGGCAGAGAGAGCTTGACTTCAGTGTTAAACTCAATGGGGCTTATTTACTAAGGGTCCCGCATTTTCATTGTGTTTCCCGACTTTTCGGGGATAGCAACAAAATCATATGCAAATGCACGGTCGAGAGTCACTTATTGTCTAAGATGAGTCAGGAAGAGAAACTGGAAGCGGAGTGTCAATTTAGATGCTCATATATTGGGCTCTATAGAACCTACAACCATATAATTGGTATCAAATTAAAGATGAAAGTCAGGCCTGTGGTTTTGTGTGCTGCAGAACTAGAGATAATTAAAAAGTTGGGAATGCCATCTGCAGGTCAAGATCAATGTTTTACCTTTTTTAACATACTTTATCTTAAATGTAGATAGAAGAAAGATATAAAAAGACAATCGCTGGTATTTTGCATATTAGGTGAGATAACGTGAAATTACACTCACCTTTTACAGTTGTGTTCAAGCCACAACTGCTTTCATGCGTTTTTTTGTGTTGTAACTTTAATCCATGGAGCCGCCTCGGATCACCCAGAGAAGCACAATGGGTGTATATAAAATAGAAACTGGGGTTTACGAGTTGAAACAGACCTCCAAAATTCCACTTGGCGCTCTTTTTCACGGAAAAAACAAGTAGTCTGATTCAAAACCTCAAAACTGTTAAACTCTTATAAACTTACATACATTTAGAACATAACATTATATATGTCTATAAAAATGATACGCCTTTCTAGCTCGAACTGGGCTCGTTCTCAGTCAGTGGACTCATCCTGATCCTCATCCTGATTTTTATGTTCTAAATGTATGAAAGTTTATAGATTTTTAACTGTTTTAAAGTAATAAATTAGCCTACATGTTTTTTCCGTGAATAAGAGCGCTAGGTGGGATTTTTTATACGTATGTTTTAACTCCTAAACCCCAATTTCTATCTCTGGTTCTGTAGCACGCAGAACAAGCCTGGTGTGATTAGAAAGATGGGATAATCATGGGATAAACATTTTAAAGAGGTTTTTATTCTCTTTGTTTTTTAAAACTTTTTGCCTACTATTATTCTGGATCCTTATGGTGTTTGAATCTGAGACTTCGATTACTTTCATGTCATATTCAAGTGTCAGAATCACCACTTTTCGCCATTTCACCACACAGAATATTTTTTAATAAGTGATCAAAGGGTTTTACAGTCCCAAAATGTGTAGCAATGATAAAGTCATTTAATCCTGCAAAAAATGCTTCATAATCCAAAGTATGGAAAAGTTATTGGTATCAGAATATGGTACACTTTTTTTGCACAAAAGATTTTACTTCTGTATTGTTTTAAAACATAATAAAACTTATATATTGCTGGCATCTCTGTGATCATACGGATCCAAAAAAATAAAGTAGAGGTGTCATTTGGAGCACAGGGCAAAAGTAGTAAAAACACAGCCAACAAAAATATGGTGCAAATTCATCTCCCTCTCAATTTCACAGCGTTTGGAATTTTTTTTTCAGTTGGGAAATTTTCCATGTGATATTAAATACTGACACTAGAAAGTACAATTTGTTTGACAGAAAACAAGCCATAATAAAACTGTGTATGCATAACAATAAAAATAAAGAAAAAATTTTAAAAAGGAAAAAGCATATTCAGCAAAATATTAATGACAAAATAATTTGTGATAAATATATTAATAAAATAAACCTTTTCTTTAATCAGCTAAAAACTATTTTGAGAATTCAATACAAGTGAATATAAAGGGTGTAAGGACTGAAGTGACTGCAAATGCTATATATTCTGCATACATATTCATTTTTCCCTGACTTCTGGGTTATTTTAATTATAAATTGCCTCAATCTACTTTCCAAGAATGAAAAAGATTGAACTCAAAACTTAACTTCAATATTTTATTACTTCATCGGAATAATCAATTTCTTTGAGGCTGTCATTTAGCTAATAGCAGCATATACATCATTAATATGGTACTTTACTAACACTGTAAAATACAATACATTTATCATTCATATACTTCTATGCTCTAGTCTTTATTATAATTAAAAATTTCCAAATAAATCTTATATTTCATGGTCTATGGTACCATGTGTAAGTGTTTTTTTGTTTTTCAACTAAAACCAAAATTGCAAGGGGTGAGCTTTAAGTTAATTTTTTAACATTTTTAACATATGGAGGAAAATATATTAAGTAACTCACCAATGTATATTCAGTTAAAGGTTGGAAGCAATATGCCCTGATTCAGAAATGCCTTCATCCATATGAACAGGTGGCTCCAATTCATAAAATGGTAGATGGAGAATAATCACCTTTCCCTCTTATATATCATGTCAGTGCCATATCACAGGGGGCTGTTATGAGAAGCTGATAGGATGGAGACTTCAGCTTACATTTTGAACTGGCCACCCTTTAGGCTGGCTTAGTGATAAACTCCATCTATCCATGCATAGCTTCCTCTCTGTGTCTCATAACATTTCCATGTAGAAAAGTAAGTGCAGGGGTAAGCAGCAGACAAAGAAAAAACTGAACATCTCAACCTCCAGCCACACTGAAAAGCAAAGTCACATGACCGCCATCTACTGCCCTTTTTTGGACAGGAACAAAATATTTCTGAACTAGGGGCGTGTCTTTCTATTTAATTAAAAATGGTGCAGAACTTTAACTGAATATATTGGTAACATACTTGACATCCAGTCCCTCAACTATTCTAAAGAAAATAACAGAAATGGAAAACACTTTAAAGAATATTCTTTTTCTACTTATAGTTATAGGAAAACAGGGAGCAAACACCACGCTTACAGGTTTCAGATGAGATTGTAAGTGGGCTTGATTTTATTAGAATAAAAAATGTATAAAACCACACCGGGTTTTTCAAGTGAAAAATCCAGTTTACGTGGCATAGTCCTACTGGACTCTAAGGAAGGCTTAGCATCAAGCAGGACTGCGCTGAGATGGCAGAAATTTCCATTTGAAAAAGGGGTACCTCACATCCCTGAAACGCATTAGAATTTGTTATTCTAATAAAATCAATCCCATTTACAATCTAATCCGAAACCAGAACATGTGGTGTTTTTCGGTCTGCTGTGTATATTACGATGTGTCTCTCATCTATTAGCCCCTTTTCCCCCTCCCCTTATTCCCTGCTATTTCCTCTCTAATTTCTATAGATCTACATATCATGTCCATTCTAGCTCCTCTGTTGCAGCAAGTGTCCTCACAACTTAGCCTTGACCGGGAGTCATCATTTATTTTTGCTTATTTCTTCATAGATTGAGCTCACATACTTTATACTGCTCATGATCCATATCTAGATTATTGTAATAAGAAGTGAGGAAGAGATTATTTAAAGTTGGAGAAATTACTGTGATTACATAACATGGTATGTTTTATATGTTACAGGGTTCATATGTTACTTTTGATTGAGATGTACAGGCTGGATTTGTATTGGATAAAAATGTTATAAAGCTGCAATGAAGCAACATATTAATGGAATGTTAACAAATGTCCATTTTCACCCTCGGATGAATTTTATGGATTTTCTTCATCGTTTAATTATTTACAATCATTTTGACATGGAAGTATTCTGTGAGTAGTTTTTATCACTATGTCAAAGCCAAAATCAGGATTGGAACCTAAATACCTACAATACACAAACTGACAACATTCAGTAAATCGACTTTGTAAATAACATGAATTTGTTGTAAAAAGTCAAAGGTCATTGCTGTGATCAAGCTCTATGCCTATCCCTCAATGCCTATTTTGTTGTAAATTATGCAGTTTGGTGCATACAGTCTGGTGCTCCCTGGTGCTCTCTGTGACTTTATACCACTAATTTATATCTCTGGATAATGTCACAATACTGGGACATGGACATTATCTGGTAGGTGTTAATCTGCTTTACAACACACTGGTAATAGTTTATTTGGTTGATTTCTGCTGACAGGTTCCCTGTAAGTTCACATATACACAAATCCAATAGGATTGCATTGCATGTGTGTGTGTGTATTTTGCAATCATGGTAATGCAATGTAAGCAACAAGAATATTGTAAGATACTGTAACACCTTCATTAGGGGAAACAATCAATCGTAATTCAAATATTAAATTGTTAATCTGCTACCAATTGATTATTTTGTCACTTGAAGCAGTAAAAATAGAAACTTGTACAACTGGGTGCGAACTTCAATGACATTTGTTATAAATCTAAAAGATGCCACTATAAAAGCTTTCCCTTGATGAGCTCATATATATATTTAATTACATCTATATCCCACATAGAATGTCACACTGTGCTCATAAGCTTAAGATAGCATATTTTGTGCAGGGAACATCTGTTTCATAAATTATACATTATTATAGCTTAAAGAACACATGCCACTATTCAGTACATTGATGAAAGAAACAGTCCTGATATACAAATTACTGATGCTTAATGAGAATATGGCTCAAAAAAAAAATAATGGGTACATTTAGACACAGTGTAACTCCAAGTCAATCACAGTTCTGTAAAATCAAATTGGCCAGTTATGAATCAACACTGATATACTGAATAAACGACTCCTTCTGCTGATGTATAAATGGAATAGACAACCGGTAGAAATTCTCTATAGGTGGTGACCAAGTACCGTTTATCTGTTCACATCCTTCTTGATTAAAACGTGATGACACAATTATTTTAACCAAATTGTCATATGTGATTCCCTCTTTAAAAACAAACAGAATTATGCCCACATTGTTCTGTTCGCCCTTTTTTTAAGATCAATGGTATTTTCTGTTCTGAAGAAATATATAAAAAATGTTTCTCAGCTGCAGTGAAGTAGTTAGAGACTTCTTCCTGTATCTGCCCTGAAGCTGAGTCAAATGTCTGCTGCCACAGTTCCTATGATGCATTTTTCTCTAAAGTAAGTAATTTAGCATGAACACCATTGAGAACTACAAATAAATCCATTGAACAGTGCACCGTGTACATACAGGATGTTATGAAGTGACTTTCCTGGCAGCCTTCATCACACAGTAGAATGTAATAAGTAGTAGAATGGAGCAGTGAAACAGTTTACAGTCTGTGCTTTGAGAGCACCAACACAGCTCCCTCTTTTATAGAGTGTGCAGAAAGCACATGGTGGGGCAGAGTTGCTTCAGAGGAGTGAGGGGGAGAAATTTTACCTCACTATGTAGGAAACTTACACACGGAGAACAGCATACACAGCTTTCTTATCAGCTGCATAAAGAGGGCTCTGTCACACAACCTCCCTCCAGAGTGAGCAGGGAGCAGAAGCCTATTCCTCTCCGTGAATACATAAAGTTGTTTATAGGATGGTTTCATGTGGATTATCAGCATAGCCAGGAGATACAGCTACAGCAAGACTTGGCTAAACTGGAGAGGATAGCAAATAAACTGCTACACTTAGGTAATCAAGATAATAGCAAATATTGTTCTACATCCCAAAAGCTATTGCTTTGTGAAAACAAAATATTGCTTTAAGTTATGTGTCTGTTAGCAGACAGTGTCAAGTGCATGGAGCAGATACTAGAAGACAGGACAGTACACTAGGAGACATGGAAGGTACAGTAGGAGGGCAACAACCCATGAGCTGTACCACTATCTCTGCTTTTGTGCAAGAAGGAGCAGAGCCCTGCAAAATGACCTCCAGAATGCCATGGGTGTGTGTAAAGCGTTAGAAACACAAGTGTAGTTTACAATTCAGTTTTGTTCTTACAGTCCAACAGACAGAGCACGTACTGCTCCATGTAGCATCCTCCAGAATGTCTGGTTTGGCAGTTGGTCAGTAATGCTTTGGGGAAGCGTTTGTTTTGAGGGCCACACAGCCCTCCATGTGCTAGCCAGAGGTACCCTGACTATTATTAGTTACCGGGATGACGTCCTCTGACCCATTGTGAGACCATAGTGGGCCCTGGGTTCCTTCTAATGCATGACAATTCCAGGCTTCATGTGGCTGTAGCATGTCAGCAGTTCCTTCTTAATGAAAGCACTGATGTGTATTAAGCAAAAGTAATTAAACAATATCAGTTCACCCAATTCCTGAAAGCTGTATGCGATCTTTGCACGGAGAAGAACTCTGAGCAGAGGTCATTATAAGTCCATAGTAGAATCCAAAATCTTTCCTGGATCCTCAATGTTTTTGCTATGATGGAAAAAAACTGTTTTCAACCTAAAATATGTTTTCTATATTTGGAGTCTTCTTTGCTAGAGTTTTTCTCTCTTCTACTAATGCTAAGGACAGGCCTGCTCTTTCCCCAGACTTTAAGCCAATTGAACACATCTGTGACATCATGTCTTGTTCCATCCACCAATGCCAATTTACTCCACAGTCTGTCCAGGATGCTTAAATGTAGGTTGGGTAAGAGATCCCTCAGTAGAACATCTGCCACCTCACCTCATCTGCCACCTCATGTCCAGGTGTTGTAGGTCATACAAGTATGTGAAGGCCACACATACTACATTCAATGCAATCTCAAGACATTCCACCACGTAATGAATGAAGAAATACAAGTAGTATATTTTGTTCATTCAGATGTAGGATGTGGTATTTTAGTTTTACATATATATATATATATATATATTTAATTTTTTTTTTGGGGGGGGGAGGGTGACCAATACGTTTTAATGCGGTAATAAAAGTACACATTATTTCATTTTAATCTCTGGGTGTTCCCATTTTCCTTTTTGTATATTTTTGTGATTGTACTGCTCTTTTGATACTCATCTGTGTGCTATTCATGTGTGTGAACAATGAAGCATTGCTCATTACAAATATTTTATCTGTAGTGCTTACTTGAAGACAAGCACATAATGTAGACATCCGGAGAAAATTGCCAGAATCGACAACGTTATATCTTACATTTAAAAAAAATAAATCTCATTAGAGGTCTGCAGATGTGTTCTATTAATGGTAAAATGCAGCACATATTTTAACAAGAAACAGCTAAAACACCATACATTCATTTCAGTGGCTTTTAATGAGATATGATCTTTGGAATAAAATGTACAGTATATTGAAATTCTAAAATTTGGGAACCCTTACTGTAGTGGTGGTAGAGTTAGTACACTGATATTCAGTGCATAACACGTGGAAAAGGTACTACTATGTAATATTATATATACAGATAAATCTTAGTCTAAAGCTTCTGCTTCTGATGTACATTGCACAGTATGGCTATGAACTATATGAACTCTACAACACATCTGATGAATAATTCATAAACGATAGCATTAACATTTGACCCTAAAATCTGCAGGTTATCATTACAGCTTTGGAGGATTCAATAAAAATGATGATAATGGCCTTGTTTATGCAATGATAGTATCTTTCGGAAATGTACATACATGAGCAAATACACTGTAGATATACTACTCAAAGTCTGTAGTATCTATTTTCATTCAGGAATCGGTGTAGATTTAGTTCCCATCAGATAAAAGCAATACAATTGCTATAATAGGTGACTAACAAAACTATAAAATCCCCCAAAATATATCAATGGTGAATACAATCATTTTCAATCTGCTATGAGTATATTATCAATAGAGTAGAGACATAGTAGCTGGATTAGTGACAAAAGGTTATGTAGCTTTTTTTTAAAAGTTATTTAAGTTAAACCGGTTAACAAATTTGTAATGTCTTGACACACAAGGATTCTAGTCCTCATGGTCACGCTGGTACTGTAAGAGTGTCAGCAAGATCAGTAGGAGAAGACTGGCTATTACACCCAAGCTTAATCACAGCAGCTAAAGAGTTCACTCTGTAACCCCCTTGGTCTCCCGCATCCAGGAGTGCCAGGAGGTTGCCATAGCAGCCAGAAGTCTAAAGAAGACCTCCAAGATTGCCAGCTATGGAAGCTTATTAGGTCCAGTCTAAGACTTGGACAAATAGTGAAATAGTGGTCAGTGAAATACTGACAGATACAATACATTGCAGTACTGAAATGCCTGATGCAATATTGTTGTTCATTGTCATGGTATCCCAAGTGAAAGGGCAGTTGGAACACTATAAATTAAGTTAAAATAAAGGTTCTTAATAAATAAATCAGAACAATAAATACACCTCAAAAATTGTCCTTTCCTACCACATAATTATCTAATGTGACAAATGAAATAAATAACCCTCCACAAAATGGGTATTAGTGCATCCGTTGTGACCTTGGCTAGGAGGATATTTTGTTATTGTACCCATATGGTGAAGGGTATTAAAAATAAAAGTCTGTTTTAAAATTGATATTTCGGCCTACTGTCCCCCCCAAAAAATGCAATAAAAAATGTTCAAAAAGTTCCATATACCCCCAAAAAGTACCAATTTACAGACAATCTCTAGGCACAGACAGAACTCTCTGTCCCCTGTGACCTCTCATGAAGCTCTCTGGACCTCAGTCCCAAGCTGCAATGATCAGCTGTACAGTAAGTTGTCTGTAATGAAGCTTTATTTATAATCCTTGTTCCCAAAATTTTGAAAATCCAATTTTCACTGGAACAAAAAAAATTTTGTCTGAAGTTAGAATGATAAAATATAGCAGTTCCGAATTACATACACATTCAAATTGAGACCGCCAGTATCTTATTCTGTAATAAACAAACCCTAATAATGCTCTTGTGAAGGAATAACAAGGTAATACCATATAGAATGTGACAACACATAAGCAAATGAGATTTCCTCAAAAAATAGTTTTATTTGATAACGTAGTAAAATATAAGAGAACGTGCTCATGTTTGGTATCTGCTTAATCATACTAACCTACAAAATAATTTTATACTTAACAGTGAACTGCAAAAATAAACGTTTTAATAAAAACCTAGTAGTGGATAGCGGTTTTATTCTGTTTTACTGAAGGGAAAGGTTAATAAAATATTTACATTATGCTATTTTACCCTAAAAATTAAGCCACTGGAATATACTAATCACTATTTTGAGCATGAAAAAATGAAAAAAAAACTGATCTTTCCTAAACACCAAAATAGGCCTAGCCTGTCCTAGTCTCATAGCTGTTAACCGACATTTACTTTTTAATACCCAACAATGATGTAAAATGTATTAAAAAACCCATTACGGAATTCTTTATGCCAGCCTTGCAATTAGCATTGTTGCACTGTCAGCTCCTACCTTTGTAAAGAATGTTACGTGAACACTATACTCACAGAACGCTCCGACTAAAGCCTTCAGTCAACTGCAAATAAATGGGCCGAAAACTTTGCTAATTGTAAATGATGGAATAAATAAGCAATAGCTGTAAGAGCATTAGGCACATGCCAGGCTATTATAATACTGCAATTCTGAAATACATACCGCATATATGTACCATATTGACCATGAAAAATATACATATATACATATGATTGTTTTCACCATGCCCTACAGGACCCCACTTTACCCTGCCTTCGCTTCATTCCATACTCTACAGTTATAGTGCCACCAAGGCATTGGGACTAGGAGCAGGCCGGATTGGCTTCCTCTTACCTCCTCACATGTTAACTTAATTTTTTTCAGCAGACATGTGAGGCGGCAGCTCCTCCCCTAGGCAGGGAAAGAGGGAAAGGTAAGTAAAGGTTAATTTTATGTTTAATACCACCAGCAACAGGAGGGGGAGAGGGGGTCCTGATATAAGGATTGAAGAGGAGAGGGAAAACAGTAGGGGGAGGATGAAGGACATGGGCCACAATATGAGAGTTATGGAGGACAGGGAGACATATTATGAGGAGGGTTAAGTATAGGAGGCCACAATATAAGGGGGATGGAGTACAGAGGCTACAATATGAGCAGGATGGAGGACAGAGGCCACAATATGTGGAGGATGGAGGACATTAGGTCACAAAATGATGAGTATAGAGGACAGAAGGCTACAATATAAGGAAGATGGGGGACAGGGGGCCACAATGTGAGGGAGGACAGGAGACCACAATATAAGGGAGATGGAGTTCAGGGGCTACAATATGATGAGGATAGAGGACAGGTACCACAATATGAGGGGGTGAGGGGAGGGGGGTAGGAATACACAAGCTAGGGCACTATAAGTTTGGGAGATAAATGAAAGTAGAGGACCAAAGGTAAAAGGAGGATAAAATGAAGAGGGGGCATTATATGTTGCTGAGTTCATAAGGGGGTACTAGTTAGGTCCATAGTGGGGTTGGCCACAGGAAGGCGGCATTATACTATGTGGGGACCATTAAGGTCATGAGTGTGGTTTAGGAAAAAAGGAGGGACTTTTTGGCCTTCTTTCCCTAGCCCAAAAGTTGTAAGGTTTGATATATATGCCTTATGCTGCAGTTTCTTTTCTCTGCCTGTGGGAGGACCAACTTCCTTTTCTGCCTGGATCTCACCTAAAAACATTGTGTGAAAACTGTTAAAGAATATCAAGTGCTTGTTTTATCTGACACATTGCAACCACCACAAGACATATAAGGATTCAAAGGTAGGACATTCATTAACTTTCTAATGGAACAAGTAATTTCATCATTTTAGCTTCCCTCTGGGATTCAAGAAGTATAGTATATGAAGTCATCTCTAATGATTTTTTAGAAATTTAACTCTGAACACTGAAACACACATATACAGGTAACTAACACTAATAGCTCAGATTATTATGTAACCATATAAAGTAGAAACAGATAAAAACATAATGGTAATGTATGTAATATTGTACAATATATGAAGTTGCATATAGACTGATACTTGTAGATCTTTATATTTTACTATCTTCTGGGCTCTATAGTTATTTGAAAGGTTTATTTCTAGTAAAAGTAAGATTGCAAGTACTGTCGATGAGTGAGACTGCACCATACATATTTTAACATCCAAAATGCCTTCCCTATTGTATGTACATCCTAAACTCTAAGCACAGAATTGATCAAACGCTCACAAGCACAACCAGAAGCTGTGCCCATTATTTTATCTGCATACCTTTATTCTTCTACAATACAAGACTGTCTAACCTTAGAAAATTTTCAGCGTGACGTGTTTGGAATTCATATACACAGTGTTTTTACCGCCTGCCAAGTTTAAATCATATGAGATCAAAGAGGGTGAACAATTTACAATTTATTAACTGAATAATCACTTTGGATCAGTGCAGATGGTTTGTGAGGTGAGCCAACTATCAATTAATTTTCTCGGACACCTCCAATTGGTGAACACTGCCCTAGAAAAATGTAAACCATCCTAAGACCTACTTTATAAGGAGTCATATTCTAGTATCTTAAAATGTGTGAAAAAGACACATAAAACACATTTAAATGTCAGTATTTTCATACGTTATATGTGCTTCTAATTACATTTTTACATTTCCCTTTTTTATTCATGCATCTTGTTCAAGCATTCTCTATCATTTTCGAAATTACATAGAAAAAAGTCAAAATGCTTTTAAAAAAGTCTATTCCTCCTTGTTATGACCATACATCTAAAAATGCAGTTTTTTTTTCTTTCAGGATACAGATTTAACAAGCAGGGGTATAACTTAAGGGGGTGCAGAGGGTGCGGTCACAACCGGGCCCAATAGGCTTAGGGGTCCCATAAGGTGTCACTTTCCCATATGAAAAAACTAGTACTATAAAACATACATTATAGTCGGGGGCCTGGCACTGACTTTGTCCTGGGGCCCATCAGCTTCAAGTTACGCCACTGTTAACAAGCAATATATATTTGTATGATTCAGGGTACTTTAATACAAAGTAAAAAAGTATGTTAAGTTAAATGTAACCTGGTAGACAGATTCTACTTAAAATCAATTACCCTTAGATTGTACTTTACTTTTATCTGAATGCAACTTAATGCATGATAACATCAAATAATATACATTCTTAGTTGATGCAAAGTTCTGAGAAATGTCTATAATCAGTACAAAAGTACAGTGCCTAAGTATTAAACCGCTCTCCACAGTGTAAAGAAGAAGGAGAGACTGGTCCACTGCAATCCCCCTATAGTCACAATATAGTCAGCACTAGGCGGCTGCCGCCTGTTATTCCGTTAGAGCAATGTCAACTGAGAAATAAGAGCTCAAAAATAGTAAACCAAAGAAACCAAACAGAGAATTTACCTTCCCCCTCCCCCCAAATTACCTATCTGCTCAAATACTACTGTAACACACTGCCTGCTAACTGGATAGGATTTTCCAAAGTACTGTTTTTTGTAAAATAAATGTTTGTATCATTCTAGTAAAGGGCATAATCACATTGTTCCTATGATTGTGTTTTCCATGCTAAAGCTTACTTCCAGGCTCTGATCCTTAGTGAAAAATAAAGTTAATGCCTAACAGGATGCGGACATTGTGTGAATCATAATTAGAGAGAACAGTTTTGAAGATACTTACTGTTGGTTTCAAGACTTTCACAGAGTTCCGTTTTGACTTCACCATTGGGCCTGTCATTCCCTTTTTGGATCAGCTTACTTTGCATGGTGGCAGCTGTCACAACAGCCTTGAAGCTCCTCTTTCGTTTTTGAACATTTTGCTCTGGGTGGAAAATGATAATGTAAACCTTGGGCATGTAGAGCATTCCCAGAGATACAGATGCACTTAAACTCATGGATACTGTTAGTGTAGTGGTCTGGATATACATCTGGAGCAAGAAAACAAGAAGAAGATAATCAGTAATTAGATGGAAAGAAGATGTATCTTAACAATTTAAAACAAAAGAAGCTGCAGATATTTTAAGTACTTAAATAACTTAAGACTTCAAACAACCACACATATACAGTTCATTATATGCAGTCATATTAGCGTTGACATATTTTTTGTGTCCTGGTTCCCCAATGTACAGGCAATGACTCCATGATTTGTGAGGAACCTAGCGCTCATGTTCTCATGAAAGGATATCTACCACCAGGATGAAGGATTGTAAACCAAGCATGCTCACATACTGGTGCATGGCCCCTTTGGAAGAATCCGCTTTTATAAGCTCATTATGCTCTTGTTTTTCAGGTTAATGAATTGTGCGCCAGTATTTTGGTGGAATTATGTGTAATCCAAACATTTAATGTACAGCATGTCACAAACTTAAAGAACACCTATCACTGATAATGAAATTAAATAACCCATTCAATTGTTGTTGCACCCTGAAATTATAATTTTTTAAAATATATTCAACTGTTGAAGACATATGGTCCCCAGAAGATTGTATTCCAAAAAGCTCACTTTAGCTAACGATAAGTTACCTTTCAATTTTTTTAGCAGGTGGGTCTCTTTAGATAGTTGAACAAATAAGGATAAAATCTTCTGAGGAGAATATATTTTAAATTAACAGAGTACTAAAAAATAGAGGAAAATGATCAGGAGAACATTGGAAATGAAATTAGGTATAGTATTTAGTATAGTATTCACTTGACAAGTTCTACTTGACAAGTACCATATATACTCGAGTATAAGCCTAGTTTTTCAGCACAAAAAAATGTGCTGAAAACCCAAACTTATACTTGAGTAAAAAAAATATAGGTTTTACCAGGCTTTTCTTTGGTGGAAAAATTAGGGGCCTCGGCTTATACTTGGGTCGACTTATACTTCAGTATATACAGTAGATCCCATTGCAACATAGATATTGTACTCTCTTTATATTGTGGTTGGTACCACTAACTACAAGAGATTATACATTGTCTACAGATTGGGTCCACTGAAACTCTGAAATGCAAATTACTATAATTTACTGCAAAACGGAACCCTGAAAAATTGATCCTATATCTCTTATTAGGATGAAATCTTCCTTTAACATTATTTATATTACATATACAATATTATAATTACCCCCTAAGGAACTCATAACTATTCAAAATAACAGCACAACTCGGCAGGCTGCATTTGCTCGTCATGCAACTTTTTCAACTTAAAATTATGGTTCTGAAGCAGTTGGGGTTGGTATTTATACTTTAGATTTTTTTTTCTACAATAAGACATAATTCACAGTGTCCAATAATGAACTATGGTAATGAAAAATGTCATCATATGTTCTTGACTAAAGTCTTCTTATTTCTTTAGCTTGCTGTAACTATTGCAAAAATAAAGGCATTAATATGCAGTTAGTCATCCCCTTTGCTTCTACAGCTTCTGCTCTTCTGAGAAAGCTTTGTAGAAACTTTTGGAGTCCTGTATGTCCATAAGAATGTTTGTCCATGCATCCAAAAGGTATGTTAGGCAAAGGTGTCTGGTTGCAACCTCTGTTCTTGTCTAGTCCAAATATGTTCCCAGGGATTGAAGTCAGGACAAGTTCTTCCACACCAAATTTACTCCATGTTTTTTATGGACCTTTTATGAGTCTTCTCCTTACTATTTCCACATTGTTGGAAGCACACAATTGTCCAAAACATCTTGATATACAACTATAATTTTTTCCCTAAAACAAAACGTTCATTGTACACAGTATATCCTGTGTTCTTATCAAAACTACTGTTAAAGATTAGAGATGAGGGAGCATTAAAATGCTCGGGTACTCGTTACTCGAGCCGAACATTTCCTGATGCTCGAGTGCTCGTTTCGAGTAACGAGCCCCATTGAAATCAATGGGAGACCCGAGCATTTTTTAGTAAAATTAAAAACTGAACGAGCACTGTTCAGTGCAGATGTTTTCACTAAAAGAACAGAGTGAAAGAACACTGCAGAACAGATTGCAGATGTTCGGAGACACGCGTGCAGAACGATGTTCTCTGCAATAGTATTTGAAGAACAATATGTGTGAAGAACAACTTGCAGATGTTTGGAAACATCTGCAAGTTGTTCTTCACACATATTGTTCTTCAAATACTATTGCGGAGAACACCGTTCTGCAAGCGTATCTCCGGGACATCTGCGATCTGCTCCGGAGACACGGTGTTCTCCGCAATAGTATTCGAAGAACAATATGTGTAGAGAACAACTTGCAGATGTTGTCAAACATCTGCAAGTTGTTCTTCACACATATTGTTCTTCAAATACTATTGCACCGTGCAAGCGTGTCTCCGGAACATCTGCCATCTGCTCCGGAGACACGCGTGCAGAGCGGTGTTCTCCGCAATAGTATTTGAAGAACAATATGTGTGAAGAACAACTTGCAGATGTTTGACAACATCTGCAAGTTGTTCTCTACACATATTGTTCTTCGAATACTATTGCGGAGAACACCGTTCTGCACGCGTGTCTCCGGAGCAGATCACAGATGTTCGCGAACATCTGCAATCTATTCTGCACAGTGTTCTTTCACTGTGTTCTTCAATTAAATGATTAAATTAAATGTTTTAATTGTATTTTTTTACTGTTCTTTACTTTTTTTTTTTTTAATTAAATGCTCGTTATCGAGCAGGGCAAATACTCGTCCGAGCAACGAGCCGGTCCGAGTATGCTAATACTCCGAGCATTAAGCTCGGACGAGTATACTCGCTCATCACTATTAAAGATATATTCCTCTACAGGTGCCATTTTGGAGATCAACCGGACATTTTAGTTTTAGCCGAGGATTATGTTGACCTGTGTACAGCCATCGAAATGACTGGAGACTTCATTTTGTGTGAAAGTGTTTAGAAATGACTGTTTCTTTGCTATTGCTATCTTATCCTCTCTGCAGCTTCTCTGCTTAAAGGCCATGTTGTTTCTTATACAGAGCTAACACAAGGACAATTAGTATACACATTCTGTCTCCCTGGAGACATTGCTCGGTGTGAGAAATAATATTTAAAGTTCATCTACATGTTTTGGGAAAGTGAATTTATGGGGGTATATTCCTTATGGCCAATAGCATTGCAGTATTCTATCACCTTTTCACGCCCCCGTTGAGTTGATGCTTTTATGTTTGATATATGTGACTGCACACTAATAAACTGGGCTAGTTTCTCCATTTTCTAAGAGACTGGTGTGTCTTGGTTAATATGAAAGTCACCTTGCAACTGAAGTAAGGGCGATTTAAGCCCTAGATAAAAATCTCTATCACTGTATAGAACCAATCGAGGTAGATATACCACAGCATGGCTTCTAGAAAAGAGAGCAATATTGTTTATCAAAATTTACCAAATTAACAACACAATTTTCCTTGAATATTTGCAACAGGAATATAGTATGAAATTCAGAAGTAAATTCATGTGTGACTTATATTCCTTATTTATGGATTATAATCCATAACATAATAAAACATAGATTGTTTTTTAAACATTAGAGACTTAAGCTTTCTGATCTTTTATTACATTTCATTAGTTTATTTAGTGTAGTCATTTCCAATTAAGGGAAGGATTCTAGATGTTGCTATTCTAAAGATATTTAGAAATTATTATTTTAGTAAAGGAGATCATAACTTTTTGTGGTTGGCAGTACTTCTATGTCTGGATCAGCGAGAACAGAAACAGTACAACATTATTGGTTTAATATTTCTGTTGATAAGAAATTCTTCCCAAAAGTTAAGCCAATTAAAATTAATTCTAAAACAAAAGTTTATCCAATTATAATTAGCTGAATGAACTGAAATAGTAATAAAACACTGAAAATTACTTTGAGCTGTAGCATTATACACTACTCTTAATTCTTCTTACTGATATGATTGTATTTCTTTACTTGGAAATGTAGCAGCACTTGAAAATGAATATATTCCCATCACAAAATAAGCTATCAAATGCATTTTCATAACACTCAATACACTTTACCTAAGTATCAATCAAATGTGAAATAATCCATAGAGTGTGTTGAAGCAAAATACATTTGCATGCCCTAATTTCGCTTTTCATTCTCTGCAGAGAACACACTGTGATGACAATGTATTCTTAAGTAGAATATGAGATCAAAGTTAAACCTGTTCATTTTAATAGCCTGAATGTACCTTGATATTCCAACTAGAGAGATAGCACTGTAGACTTGCTATTTGTTCCAAAGTAACTGAAAAAAATGTTATTCAACTTAAAAAGTCATTTTTGATCATTTATAAACTTTACAAATCTGAAGAAATGACCTGATTTATCTGCCGCAAAGTTCCTATTTGTCAATTTTATGCATATGAATGCAATAGCTTTCTTTATACAGTTCACCTGGGCAGACAGTTGAAATGAAAATTAGCTTGCTACGCTTTTGCTTGGAAAGCAGTATAAAATCTATCACAAGTAGAGATGAGCGAGTATACTCGTCCGAGTATGCTGCTCAGTCGAGTATTAGCATACTGGGACCGGCTCGTTGCTCGGACGAGTATCTCACCGGCTCGAGATCGAGCATTAAATTAATAAAAGACAGTGAAGAACAGTGTTTACAGTGAAGAATAACACATTACAGATGTTTAGTGTAAAAGAACACTATTTTTCACTTTGCAGGTGTTCACGCGCGTCTTCCGCTAAGTTAGGAGATGTGCGCGAACATCTGGAATGTTAAGAATAGTGTTCTTTCAATGTGTTCTGCACTTAAATGGTCCTGTGTTCACTGCTTTCACTGTTTTTATTCTATTCTTCACTTTGCAGATGTGCGCACACGTCTCCGAACTTATCGGAAGACATGCGCGAACACCTGCAATGTGAAAAATAGAATAAAAACTGTGAAAACAGTGAACACAGGACCATTTAAGTGCAGAACACATTGAAAGAACACTATTCTTCACATTCCAGATGTTCGTGCACATCTCCTAACTTAGCGGAAGACACGCGCGAACACCTGCAATGTGAAGAATAGTGTTATTTCAATGTGTTCTTACAAGGAAAACATCTGTAAACATCTGTAATGTGTTATTCTGCACTGTTCTTTTAATGTTTTCTTTCAGTGAAAAAATGCTCGGGTCTCCCATTGACTTTAATTGGAGTTTGTTATTCGATACGAGCACCCGAGCATCGGGAAAAGTTTGTATCGAATAACGAGCACCTGAGCATTTTAGTGCTCGCTCATCTCTAATCACAAGGCTTTGGAAGACTAAAGAGGTATCCATCTTTGATCCTTCACATTTGTACATTTAGGTCCCTCCTCTCTACCTTTGCTTACTTTTGAGACTTTTCCTGTGCGAGTGGAATGAGGGATTAGTATAAGGAAGCTCCTGTATGGGTCACACCACACTAGCTACAAGCAGCACTGACACAGTGAAAACAGTGAGGTTTACCAATCTGAGTAATATGGACATGTCCTTAGTTAGGAACCTCTACTTCAGTTTGATGCCCATATAAACTAGTGCAGTGAGGAAACATTTTTAAAGACCAAGTGCACAAACTGAAACCCAAAACCCCTTTTATTTTTTCCAATGTGCCAACATGGAAATTCTTCCCTAAATAATGAGATTTCCCCCTCCCCCCACAGTTTTAGTTCCAACCCTCCAATAGTTTTAGTGTGCCGTCCTTAGTTTCATGCTCCCTTTGTGCCCATTTTCTCTATTGTCAGTTCTCTTTTAGATGTTTTAGTCTTTCCTCTCTTAAGGGTCCTGTTGACATATAATAGTGCGTAACATACCATTTTAGATATTCTAAGGCTTTATTTTATTTTTGATATGAAAACATATGAACATTACAGAACTTACAAATAACCTCAACCACTTGCATTGGAGCATATCAAATACAAGTCTCATATAATTTATCTATGCACCATTCCCAAGAAGACTCATGGCTGTACTAGCTCTAAAGGTGCTTCAACTCAATACTAAGCAAAGGGTCTGAATACTTATGTCCATGTATCATAGTAAAAAAAGGCTAGAAAAATACATTAGTTCAAGTCCAACCTATACATTATATTGTGTTGATCCAGAAGAATTCAAAAATCCTCCTGCAAAGCTGATGCCAATTGGCCCAAAGCAGAATAGTCAGAATAACTCCCTGGATCAACAGAAACTACTAACAAAAAGTTTTATTCCTATACAATGTTATTGCTCTCCAGAAAGGCATCCAGGCCTCTCATGAACATGTTCAAATTATCAGCATCAAACATCTTATGGCAGAGAGCATCATTGTCTCACTGTTCGCACAGAAAATAACCTTTGTCTATGGTGATGGTAGCACCACAGGTTTAAAATGATCTTTGGATATATCCTTGTACTGCCCATTCAGGTATTAGCACATTGTAATGAGGTCTCTCCTCAGTGGTTTTATTTCTAAACTGAATAATCCAAAAATTTTGTAATCTATTATTATATTCTAGTCCCCCATTCTCCTAATAATCTTGGTTGCTCTCCTATGCACCCGGTCCAGTTCTACTATGTCTTTTTTATACACTGGTGCCCAAAACTGTACACAATATTCCATGTTTGGTCTGATCAATGATTTGTATAAGGGCAAAACTATGTCCTTATCATGAGAATATATTCCTCTCTTGATGCATAATTTAATTTGCTTTAGCAGCAAATGCCAGGCTCTGATCATTAAAAACTGAGTGTACTATCCACCACCGACTGCCAAATCTTTTTCTCCATCAGTTTTACCAAGAAATTTATTGGCGACAAAGTTAACAACTTTGATGTGGAATCCATGAAAACAACCCGAATTTCTGCCTGACACACCTCGTTTGATAAGGGGACGATGTATGGAGGCAGCTATATGAATGACTTTTGGAGGTAGCAATGGAGACAACGTGTGGAGGCTGCTATGGAGACAATTTAATTTGGATAGTGCCTGTATGTGGCAGTCCAAAAAAGTTTTCAAACCAGAGGAGCAGGTAGGTGGCCCTCCAGAAAAATGAAATAGATTGAGTGCCTGTATGTGGCAGTCCAAAAAAGTTTTCAAACCAGAGGAGCGGGTAGGTGGCCCTCCAGAAAAATGAAATAGATTGAGTGCCTGTATGTGGCAGTCCAAAAAACTTTTCAAACCAGAGGAGCAGGTAGGTGGCCCTCCAGAAAAATTGAATAGATTGAGTGCCTGTATGTGGCACTCCCAAAAATTGTTTAAAACAGAGGACCGGGTAGGTGGCCCTCCAGAAAAATTAAATGCATAAAGTACTATAGCTAGAGCCAGTGGGCCCTGTCAAAAAATAGCCAGTTTCCTCTGCTTTACTGTACAAAGAGGAGGAGAAGGAGGAAAATGAGGAGGAGGAGGAGTGGATAAATTATTCAGGTTGAGCTTCCTTCACCTGGTGGAGATTGGAAATTATGAGAAATCCAGGCTTTATTCATCTTAATAAGCGTCAGCCTGTCAGCGCTGTCAGTCGACAGGCGTCTACGCTTATCGGTGATGATGCCACCAGCTGCACTGAAAACCCGCTCGGACAAGACGCTAGCGGCAGGGCAGGCAAGAACCTCCAAAGCGTACAGCGCCAGTTCGTGCCACATGTCCAGCTTTGAAACCCAGTAGTTGTAGGGAGCTGTGTGATCATTTAGGACGATGGTATGGTCAGCTACGTACTCCCTCACCATCTTTCTGTAAAGATCAGCCCTACTCTGCCGAGACTGGGGACAGGTGACAGTGTCTTGCTGGGGTGACATAAAGCTGGCAAAAGCCTTGTAAAGCGTACCCTTGCCAGTGCTGGACAAGCTGCCTGCTCGCCTACTCTCCCTCGCTACTTGTCCCGCAGAACTACGCACTCTGCCGCTAGCGCTGTCAGAAGGGAAATACTGTTTCAGCTTGTGAACCAGGGCCTGCTGGTATTCATGCATTCTCACACTCCTTTCCTCTCCAGGGATGAGAGTGGAAAGATTTTGCTTGTACCGTGGGTCCAGGAGAGTGAACACCCAGTAATCGGTGCTGGAATAAATTCTTTGAACGCGAGGGTCACGGGATAGGCAGCCTAGCATGAAATCTGCCATATGCGCCAGAGTACCAACGCGTAAGAATTCACTCCCCTCACTGGCCTGACTGTCCATTTCCTCCTCCTCCAACTTCTCCAACTCCTCTTCTTCTGCCCATACACGCTGAACAGTGAAGGACTCAACAATGGTCCCCTCTTGTGTCTCGCCAACATTCTCCTCCTCTTCCTCCTCATCCTCCTCCACCTCCACCTCCTCCGAGAAACAGACCTAAGGGTGCTTTGGCTATCAACAAGGGAATCTTCTTCCCCCGTCTCTTGTGACGAGCGCAAAGCTTCCGACTTCATGCTCATCAGAGAGTTTTTCAACAGGCCAAGCAGCGGGATGGTGAGGCTGATGATGGCGGCATCGCCACTGACCATCTGTGTTGACTCCTCAAAGTTACTCAGCACCTGACAGATATCAGACATCCACGTCCACTCCTCATTGTAGACTTGAGGAAGCTGACTGACCTGACTACCAGTTCTGGTGGAAGTTGACATCTGGCAGTCTACAATCGCTCGGCGCTGCTGGTAAACTCTGGATAACATGGTCAGTGTTGAATTCCACCTCGTGGGCACGTCGCACAACAGTCGGTGAGCGGGCAGTTGGAGGCGGCGCTGCGCTGCCCTGAGAGTGGCAGCATCTGTGCTGGACTTCCTGAAATGCGCACAGATGCGGCGCACCTTCGTGAGCAAATCAGACAGATTGGGGTATGTCTTGAGGAAACGCTGAACTATCAGATTTAACACATGGGCCAGGCATGGCACATGTGTCAGTCTGCTGAGTTGCAGAGCCGCCACCAGGTTACGGCCGTTGTCACACACAACCATGCCTGGCTTCAGGTTCAGCGGTGCCAGCCACAGATCAGTCTGCGCCGTGATGCCCTGTAATAGCTCTTGGGCGGTGTGCCTTTTATCGCCTAGGCTCAGCAGTTTGAGCACCGCCTGCTGTCGCTTAGCGACGGCACTGCTGCTGTGCCTAGAGCTACCGACTGATGGCGCCATGCCCACGGATGGTAATTCGGAGGAGGAGGAGGTGGAGGAGGGGTGGGAGGAGGAGGAGGCATAGTAGGCCTGAAACACCTGGACCGAGGTAGGCCCCGCAATCCTCGGCGTCGGCAGTATATGACCAGCCGCAGGGTCAGACTCGGTCCCAGCCTCCACCAAGTTAACCCAATGTGCCGTCAGCGATATATAGTGGCCCTACCCGGCAGCACTCGTCCACGTGTCCGTGGTCAGGTGGACCTTGTCAGAAACGGCGTTGGTCAGGGCACGGATGATGTTGTCTGACACGTGCTGGTGCAGGGCTGGGACGGCACATCGGGAAAAGTAGTGGCGGCTGGGGACCGAATACCGAGGGGCGGCCGCCGCCATGAGGTTGCGAAAGGCCTCGGTCTCTACTAGCCTATAGGGCAGCATCTCCAGGCTAAGCAATCTGGAGATGTGGACATTAAGGGCTTGGGCGTGCGGGTGGGTTGCACTATATTTGCGTTTCCGCTCCAGCGTCTGGGGTATGGAGAGCTGAACGCTGGTGGATGCTGTGGAGGATCGTGGAGGCGACGATGGGGTTTTTGTGGCAGGGTCCTGGGCAGGGGGCTGACTATCAGCTGACACAGGGGAAGGAGCAGTGGTGTGCACGGCCGGAGGTGAACGGGCTTGTTGCCACTGAGTGGGGTGTTTAGCATTCATATGCCTGCGCATACTGGTGGTAGTTAAGCTAGTAGTGGTGGAACCCCTGCTGATCCTGGTTTGGCAAATGTTGCACACCACAGTCCGTCGGTCATCCGGTGTTTCCTTAAAGAACCTCCAGACTTCTGAAAATCTAGCCCTCGCCGCAGGAGCCCTCGCCACGGGAGCTTCACTAGTTGACACATTTGGCGCTAATGCACCAGCTCTGGCCCTGCCTCTCCGTCTGGCCCCACCACTGCCTCTTCCAACCTGTTCTGGTCGAGGACTCTCCTCTGTCTCAGAAGCACTGTGTTCACCCGGCCTATCAACCCAGCTTGGGTCTGTCACCTCATCATCCTCCGATCCCTCAGTCTGCTCCCCCCTCGGACTTCCTGCCCTGACAACAACTTCCCCACTGTCTGACAACCGTGTCTCCTCATCGTCGGACACCTCTTTAGACACTTCTTCCACTACGTCAAGAAGGTCATCATCACCCACAGACTGCGACTGGTGGAAAACCTGGGCATCGGAAAATTGCTCAGTAGCAACCGGACAAGTGGTTTGTGACTGTGGGAAGGGTCCAGAAAACAGTTCCTCAGAGTATGCCGGTTCAAATGCCAAATTTTCCTGGGAGGGGGCAGACTGGGGGGGAGGAGGCTGAGGTGCAGGAGCTGGAGGAGTGCCGATTTCGGTGACATGGGTGGACTGCGTGGAAGACTGACTGGTGGACAAATTGCTCGAAGCATTGTCGGCAATCCACGACATCACCTGCTCGCACTGTTCTGGCCTCAACAGTGCTCTACCACGAGTCCCAGTAACTTCAGACATGAACCTAGGGAGTGTAGCTCTGCGGCGTTCCCCTGCTCCCTCATAAGCAGGTGGTGTCTCACCCCGCCCAGGACCACGGCCTCTGACCCCTGCAGTAGTTGGACGCCCACGTCCCCGCCCTCGTCCTCTACCCCTAGCCCTCGGGTTAAACATTTTTAAAATGAGAGTTATAACTTTAATTTTTTTTTTACTTTTTTTTGTGTTTTTTTGTTTTTTTTTTGTGTTTTTTAGTTTTTAAAACCAAACGATGCTATCCTATTGCTATGGCTATTTTCTAGCCAAGTATGAAAGCACACTACTATGCCAGATGAGATGACGCTGAGTTATTAAAAAAATAAACGTAAAATAAAAAAGGAAATGGCAGACTGTGCCTAATTGAAATCCAACCCCTAATAAATTTTCCCACTTCGGTCTTTGCAATGGATATGTGCGTCACTAAGCGCAAAACACAGCGGTCGCAAGTCTCACTACAAATTGCTCACAATTTGCTAGTAGATGCACTGCAGCAAGTACAGCCACCAGCAGATCAACCAGAAATCAAATATATATAACGCTACTGTAGGCGTAAGTAAGCCGTTTGGATTCTCCTATGGCTATTTTCTAGCCAAGTATGAAAGCACACTACTATGCCAGATGAGATGACGCTGAGTTATTAAACAAAATAAACGTAAAATAAAAAAGGAAATGGCAGACTGTGCCTAATTGAAATCCAACCCCTAATAAATTTTCCCACTTCGGTCTTTGCAATGGATATGTGCGTCACTAAGCGCAAAACACAGCGGTCACAAGTCTCACTACAAATTGCTCACAATTTGCTAGTAGATGCACTGCAGCAAGTACAGCCACCAGCAGATCAACCAGAAATCAAATATATATAACGCTACTGTAGGCGTAAGTAAGCCGTTTGGATTCTCCTATGGCTATTTTCTAGCCAAGTATGAAAGCACACTACTATGCCAGATGAGATGACGCTGAGTTATTAAACAAAATAAACGTAAAATAAAAAAGGAAATGGCAGACTGTGCCTAATTGAAATCCAACCCCTAATAAATTTTCCCACTTCGGTCTTTGCAATGGATATGTGCGTCACTAAGCGCAAAACACAGCGGTCGCAAGTCTCACTACAAATTGCTCACAATTTGCTAGTAGATGCACTGCAGCAAGTACAGCCACCAGCAGATCAACCAGAAATCAAATATATATAACGCTACTGTAGGCGTAAGTAAGCCGTTTGGATTCTCCTATGGCTATTTTCTAGCCAAGTATGAAAGCACACTACTATGCAAGATGAGATGACACTGAGTTATTAAAAAAATAAACGTAAAATAAAAAGTAAATGGCAGACTGTGCCTAATTGAAATCAAACCCCTAATAAATTTTCCCACTTTGGTGTTTGAGGTGGATATGTGTGTCACTAAGAGCTAAACACAACGGTAGCAAGTCCCCCTGCAAATTCCTCACAATATGGTACTAGCTGCAAATAAAAAAAAAAAAGTATAACGTTATTGTAGCCCTAAAAAGGGCTGTTGGGTTCTTGGAGAATCACTCCTGCCTAACAGTAAGCTAATAGAACACCCTAACGCTTTCCCTGACCAGCAGCAGCTCTCTCCCTAGCGGCATCCAGACACAGAATGATCCGAGCAGCGTGGGCAGCGGCTAGTCTATCCCAGGGTCACCTGATCTGGCCAGCCAACCACTGCTATCGACGTGTAAGGGTACCACGTCATGCTGTGTGGAGTGCAGAGTCTCCTGGCTTGTGATTGGCTCTGTTTCTGGCCGCCAAAAAGCAAAACGGCGGGAGCTGCCATTTTCTCGAGCGGGCGAAGTATTCGTCCGAGCAACGAGCAGTTTCGAGTACGCTAATGCTCGACCGAGCATCAAGCTCGGACGAGCATGTTCGCTCATCTCTAATAACCTGTCATTTATCTACATTAAATCTCATCTCTCATTTGTCAGCCCAGTCCTCCAGTTTCCACAAATCCTTCTCTAATGTTATACTATACTCCTATGTATTAATTACTTTACAGAGCTTACTATCATCTGCAAATATAGAAATTCTGCTTTGTAAGAGGTCTTTGTAAGAGGTCATTAATAAAAATATTAAAAATTAGTGATCCAAATACTGACCCCTGTGGCATTCAACTGGTAACATGAACCCAAATTGACAATGTGCCATTAGTGGCGACCAGTTGTTTTCTATCACTAGGCCATTTTCTTACCTAAATACACAGGTTTTCATCCAGTCCCAGCATTTTCCTTTTATGTACTAACCTTTTATGCAGTACTGTATCAAATGCCTTGGAAAAGTCCAGCTACTTAACATCCACAGCCTCCCCCAGGTCCAGTCTAAAACTTACCTCCTTGTAGAAGCTAATCAGTCTGACAGGAACAATCCTTCACATGGGTTTGATGTTTGGTTATAAGGTTACTTACAGTGAGATACTCCAGGAAAGCATCTCTTAGAAACCCCTCATATGTTTTCCTAACAACCAATGTTAGACTCACAGGTCTGTAGTTTCACAGGATCACTTTTTGACCCTTTTTTAATATTGGCACCATATTTGCTATGCCCCAGTTCTGTGGAATAGAACCTGTCATTAAAGGGGTTTTCCCATGAAAGAAAATCCTCACATGTCTATCGCCTAGTGATGTTAACACAATAAAGATACTTTTAACCCCTTACTTAACAATTTTACTCAGTTTTATTGCTGTTTTAGCTCCTATCTCTCTCTCGGCTGTTCAGTGAAAAATCTGAGGGTGTGGGCTGGGCCTCCCTTACCAGACACATTATTATCCATCTAGTTTTGTGAGGTGACAATGTGGTTAGATGATCAGGGTACAAGTTGTAAATACACTTTCATCTGGCTTCTGACATTATACTAACACACTGACACTAGAGAGAGAGAGATGAGACAGATCAGAGATGCATGAGATTACACAGAAGCTGACAGACTTTTACACTATTACACTGTGACCTCTGCTACATCTCACAGATATGTGCCTGCCTGCCCCTTCCCCCGGATCCCTTATCTCCTTCAAGCTTGTAGTTTGCAGCCTGTGTCTCTGCTCATGATCTCCTGGCAGGATGTGATCAGTGAGTGTCTTTGAGCTCCGTGCAGGGGGCATGGCTACAGCCACAAAACAGAGACAGACAGAAATCTCATTTGCACAATCTCACACAGAAATCCAAGATGGCGGTCACCCGACCCTAAGCCAGAAGTTACAGGGTCGTGTCTAGGGGCAACTGAAATTGTGTACAGCAGGACTGATAAAGAGTGTTTTTTTAAATATCCTGAGTACATATAAGAAACTCGTCTTCACGGAAATACCCCTTTGATGTATCTTCAAATATTACAAATCATTGTCTGTCTATCAGCGTAGATAACTCATGTAGCACCCAAGGGTGTTTGCCATTAGGGCCTGGGGATTTGTCTATTTTATTGGTGTTCAGGCGGAGCTGTGCCTGTTCCTATGTTAAGCAGCTGACATTCAATGGAGGATTTACATTACAGGCGGTCCCCTACTTAAGGACACCCGACTTACAGACAACCCATAGTTACAGACAGACCCCTCTGCCCATTGTGACCTCTGGTGAAGCTCTCTGGATGCTTTAATATAGTCCCAGACTGCAATAATCAGCTTAAAATTGTCTGCAATGAAGCTTTATTGATAATTCTTGGTCCTATTACAGCAAAAAAATTTGAAACTCCAATTGTCACTGGGGCAAAAAAAAAAATTGTCGGGACCTACAATGATAAAATATACAGTTTCGACTTACATACAAATTCAACTTAAGAACAAACCTACAGTCCCTATCTTGTATGTAACCCGGGGACTGCCTGTATTCCTCATCATGTCATTTCCCATGGGACTTTCCTCATCCCCCTGCACCATGACCTCCAAGTTATTCCTCAGAGGGCTCCCACTCTCCGTTTTTAGTTTCTTACTATTTATATTTTTGTAAAATAATTTGGGATTATTTTTAATTTCCAGTGCAATATTTCACAGGATTTATTTTTCTCCTTATAATCCCATAATGTCTCATTGCAGCTTTTGTGTTTTAGTAACTTAAATGCCTTATTTTTCTTGTTTATTGCTCTCCTTAAAGTAGTAGTTAACCACATTTTCTTTTTCCTGTTTCTATTATGCTTATTCCTACATGGTATATGTCTTTCACTGAATATTTCAGTTTTTCTCATTTAATAATTTATCACAAATATCTACAATTCAGTTAATATAAGCCTTTAAGGACCTTGTCCTTTTTTGTTTTTTCATTTTTATTTTTCACTTCCCACAATCAAAAATCTATATATATTTTTTTACACGTAAAATAGCAAATTGTACTTCATAGTGATGGTATTTACTTTTCCATGCCATGTACTGGGAAGCAGGAACAAAATTCAAAATGCAGTGAAATTGGTGAAAAAACGCATTTGCCGCGTTTTCTTGTGGGGTCGGAATTTACGGCTTTTACTGTGCGCCCCAAATGACATGTCTACTTTATTCTTTGGTTTGGTGCGATCACGGGGATACCAAATTTGTATAGTTTTTATCTTGTTTTCTACATTTACAAAAAATAAAAACTTGTGAAGAATTTTTTTTTTACATTTTGCCATCTTCTGGTGCTAATAACTTTTTTAATGTTTCAGTATACAGAGCTGTGGGTCTTATCAGTTTTTGAGACTTGTGATGAAGTTATCAATGCTACCATTCTTAGGACTGTGCGACCTTTAGATCACTTTTTGTAGATTTTTTCATATTTTTCAAAATGGCAAAAAAGTGCCCTTTTTGACTTTAGGTGCGACTTTCCGTTATGGGGTTAAATGCTGTGAAAAATGGTTATTATATTTTGATATAACAAGGATTTTCTGATGCGGCGATACCTAATGTGTTTGCGATTTTTACTGTTTATTTATATTTAAATAAGTTCTAGGGAAAGGGGGGTGATTTAAATTTTTAGGGTTTTTTATTATGAATTTTTTTTAACTTTTTAATTTTTACTTTTACTATTTTTCAGATTCCCTAGGGTACTTTAACCCTAGGTTGTCTGATTGATCTTACCATATACTTCCATACTACTGTATGGCAGTATATGGGGATTTTCCTCCTTATTCATTACAATGTGCTGATAGCACATTGTATCGAAAGGGTTAAAATGAGACAGAACTCGTTTCAGAACTCGAGTCAGAACTTTGGAATATCCGAGGCTGTCATGGCGATGGATCACCGCTCCCCGATGACATCATCATTCCCGATGACATCACGGGGAGCAACGATCCTCGGCAAGATGGCAGCGCCCATGCGTCGCCATCTTTTTGAAACCACTGGCTGCTTTGCTGGCGGCAATGTGCGGGTTAACACATGCGATCGGTGCTAGCAGGTCTTTACTGCGATATACAGCAAAGACTTACAGGCTATGGAGAGGGCCTGCTATTACGTCACGAGTCGTGAAAGGGTTAAAAAATAACTTTTTGTGATCTTACCAATTGGCCGCAGTGAAACAAAGATTGAACAACTTAAAGGAGTCTGAATACTTTCCATGCCCACTGTAAACACACTCATGAAGAGAACTAATCTGCCTCCAAATCCTCAGTCATATATTGAAAAAAAACATACATCCCGAATCAAAAAGAACCAGTCCTGGGTGCCCCTAACTGAATAAGTTAGCTCATACAATGAGAGATTGGCATTTACCAGTGCAATCCAATGTGATAGCGTGGGAGTCTTAGGTGGTTTCCAATTAAGCAAAATCACCTTCCTGTCATAGAACATCAGTGTCTGGAGAAGAATATTTAGGTGGGAGGATATCATTTACCATGCCAAGGAGAGAAACCTGAGGGGAACAAGTTCCAGGGAGAATGAATTCCACATTAACGGAAACTTAATTGCTAATCCTTTGGTCTTGGGGATGACCTCACTTTTATTATTTCAGATTATTGTAAAAAAAAACTTTATAAAAATATTCAAATAAAACTGGACTAGTGCCCATGATCACTGTTAAAACAACAGTGCTAAAACCTTCGCTAAGATTTTGGTATTTAAGATAATCAACTTAATAGGTTGGCAAAAGCTAAAAAGTGTATGTAGCTTACCATATTTATTTATTACAACTATGGTGGCATCATAGAAAGTAGGGGATTATAAGTTAGCAGTTTTGTAGTAATCACCTCAACTTGGGATTTGTAGCATTCCTCAGAGAACCCATTTGAGCCACGGGCTTTATTTGAGGGGGGAAAAGATGTTATAGCATGAGTGATTTTCTCAACTTTCAGGGGGCCACTCAAAAGGTTTCCATTTCTACTGCCAGTCTCGGGAGTTGAAGCCCAGAAATAAAAAACAAATTCTTCCGAGAGGCGTATATAGTGCAGAGTAATATGATACAATCTGACTATAAATGCCAGTTGGATCAGTACCTACATACCCATACCCATCAAGGATACAATCAGCCACTAGAGACAGTAGGTCTGTCTCTAGCTTGGGTCATGTGATTTGCAGCTGTTTCCAATAGCCTGCAATTGCCCCAGGCAAGGCTCTTCGGTCGGTGCTCAGGCAAGGCTCTTCGGTCGGTCGGTGCTTGCACCAATCGCGGCTATTAACACCTTCTTTGCCGCCGGCAAAGTCTCCGGCGGCGTTTAAAAGACAGCGGCGCGCGGGCGCCGCCATCTTTTTTTCGATCGCCACGCCCCCGAACGTCATCGGGGGACGGCGATCGGTTGCCATGGTAGCCTCGTGTCTTCTCTTGACACGAGGCTACATGGCAGCTGCAGATTCGTTACAATGAGCCAGTGGCTCAATGTAATGAATGTGCTGCAAAAATGCCATATATTGCAATACAGAAGTATTGCAGTATATGGTAGCAGCGATCTGACCATCTAGGGTTAATGTACCCTAGATGGTCTAAAAGATAGTGAAAAAAAAAAGAAAAAAAAAAGTTTAAAAAATAAAAAAAATTTATAAAATATTAAAAATTCAAATCACCCCCCTTTCCCTAGAACTGATATAAAACATAATAAACAGTAAAAATCACAAACATATTAGGTATCGCCGCGTCCCAAAATGTCCGATCTATCAAAATATAAAAACGGTTATGGGCGGCGGTGACCTCCGAGGCGGGAAATGGCGCCCAAATGTCCGAAATGCGACTTTTACACCTTTTTACATAACATAAAAAATTAAATAAAAAATGATCAAAATGTCGCGCAGACCTCAAAATGGTAGCAATGAAAACGTCGCTTCATTTCGCAAAAAAATTCTTTTTTGTACACATTCGTTTTATTTTTGAAAATGTATTAAAACACAATAAAACCTGTATAAATTTGGTATCACCGCGATCGCACCGAACCAAAGAATAAAGTAGGTGTGTTATTTGAAGCGAAGAGTGAAAGTCGTAAAAACTGAGCCCACAAGAAAATGACGCACGTGCGTTTTCTTTTCAATTTTTCCACGTTTGGAATTTTTTTTCAGCTTCGCAGTACACGGCATGTTAAAATAAATAACATCGGCGCATTTAAAAGACAGCGGCGCGCGGGCGCCGCCATCTTTTTTTCGATCGCCACGCCCCCGAACGTCATCGGGGGACGGCGATCGGTTGCCATGGTAGCCTCGTGTCTTCTCTTGACACGAGGCTACATGGCAGCTGCAGATTCGTTACAATGAGCCAGTGGCTCAATGTAATGAATGTGCTGCAAAAATGCCATATATTGCAATACAGAAGTATTGCAGTATATGGTAGCAGCGATCTGACCATCTAGGGTTAATGTACCCTAGATGGTCTAAAAGATAGTGAAAAAAAAAAGAAAAAAAAAAGTTTAAAAAATAAAAAAAATTTATAAAATATTAAAAATTCAAATCACCCCCCTTTCCCTAGAACTGATATAAAACATAATAAACAGTAAAAATCACAAACATATTAGGTATCGCCGCGTCCCAAAATGTCCGATCTATCAAAATATAAAAACGGTTATGGGCGGCGGTGACCTCCGAGGCGGGAAATGGCGCCCAAATGTCCGAAATGCGACTTTTACACCTTTTTACATAACATAAAAAATTAAATAAAAAATGATCAAAATGTCGCGCAGACCTCAAAATGGTAGCAATGAAAACGTCGCTTCATTTCGCAAAAAAATTCTTTTTTGTACACATTCGTTTTATTTTTGAAAATGTATTAAAACACAATAAAACCTGTATAAATTTGGTATCACCGCGATCGCACCGAACCAAAGAATAAAGTAGGTGTGTTATTTGAAGCGAAGAGTGAAAGTCGTAAAAACTGAGCCCACAAGAAAATGACGCACGTGCGTTTTCTTTTCAATTTTTCCACGTTTGGAATTTTTTTTCAGCTTCGCAGTACACGGCATGTTAAAATAAATAACATTACAGGAAAGTAAAATTTGTTACGCACAAAATAAGCCCTCACACAGGTCTGTACACGGACAAATGAAAAAGTTATGGATTTTTGAAGTTGGAGAGCGAGAAATGAGGCGAAAAACCCTCCGTCCTTAAGGGGTTAAACCTGCCATTTTAGGGTCAAGCAGGGAACACATAAAGTGTGTAGAGACATAAGATGGCGACAAGTGCCATACATAGGAGGGCAAAGCACACTACAACTGCAGCACACAGTTTGTCACCAGGAGTAGGGGGCCTCAGTGTGGGGCTCACCTGGGGTTAAATATTAAAGTTTAGCAGGCTGCAGAGGAATCCTATTGTCTGGAGCCCAATTGTCAGGGCACTTCAAAGATGGCAGACCACCACTACTTCCCACACTGAATCCTAGGTGAAGGAAGATGCTTGGGCTCACAAAACAGTTCCCAGTGCAGAGGCATGAGGATGGATCCCAGACTAGTAAGAGGCACCACAGCAGCACATGGTAGGCAACAAAGGAAGCAAGAGCAAAAAGATATGAGCACCGAAAACAGAGCAAAGCAAAGGATGGAGAACACCACCGAGAGGCAGCAGGACCCCATGAAACTGTCCACCACTAGAATCTTTAAGTGAAATACTGAATTTCAGTTTCAGGTGCTCCCTTTCCATGTGTTCTTCTTCATCAAACCGTTGGCCACATCCTCTTCTCAACATACCTTTACTCATTCCCAGATGAGTGGCATGAGTTTGGCCTCTACCTGCACTTGACATCTGAAGTGCAGCACAGGCACAACAATTATGTGAAATTACTGCACTCTCTTCACCGGGAAGCTGAATACAAAGTATTCCTTACTGAAGGATGTTGAAATGGATTTTCTTCAAGAGAAAACAAATGGAGAATTAAGGGGTGTTTCGCTTGCTGCCATTGTTATTTAACTTCTATTAATAAGTATTAGTTACACAATATAATTGCAAATACTTCAAATGCAGCTTATTTTTTTTAATTTAAAACTAATTTTAATATGCATTTTTTGATCCTGTCACCTTATAGTGAATGCACATTTTACAAAGACCAAGTTGTTTAATGAGCTGGAAAGCATAGATACAATAAAACTAGACACCCAGGCATATTTGCTGTGTTTGTATTTTCTTGCTTTTCCCTGTATAAGGTTGATGTGACTGCACAGCCTGGTTAGGATGATATTATATTAAATTTCTTTACTTTAGAAATAAAATTCACTGTGGAATGTGTGAGAAATGCTGAAAGAATACATGTGATTTTGTACAGTAAATTAGGATAAAAACAAAGCAAATAATATTAAAACACTTATTTCCCACGACTTTTTGAGTACATTCCCAGGATTTATGCAAGGAATTGCTATTTTATGTTACATATTATTTTATGATGCGAACACAGGACTCAACAAAGTAATGATATTTGTTATTTCCTATATACAAACAACCACAGGACAACAAGAAAGCAATATAAAAACACTTAAAAATATACCTGTAAGGGTATATGTAGCTGCCCAAGGGCATGTAAGCCCTACAATCCCTCTCAACAATCTGATTGTGAACCAAATGACAATAATAAGCGTTTAAAAAGATGAAAAAAACAAGTGTAAGAAGACTAGATCCATTAAATATATGTGCAAGTGCATATCCAGTACAAAAAACCTGCTGCTAGATAATACAATACCCAAATGTGAAAGATCAATAATCCAAATATAGGTAAAACACAAGTACCTTACAGGTATATTTTTAAGTGTTTTTATATTGCTTTCTTGTTGTCCTGTGGTTATTTGTTTGTATATAGGAAAAATAAATATAATTACTTTGTTCAGTCCTGTGTTCACATCCCATCTTTCCTTTCTTGTCTTTCTCACTGTGATATATAGGGATGCTTGGACGTGTTATTCATTAATTAGTACAGTAGTGCCCGCTTTCTCTTGTGTATTTTGATATTATTTTATGATCACATATCTAACAAAAGTGTTTTTCCCAGGATAATGATATTGACAATCTATACACAGGACTAGTTACAAAGTATGAAGTGAGAAGTCCAGCTCCATTTCCTGTATAGTGACAGGTGCCAAGAACTGCAGTTCAGATTCTTTTAAAGTGAATAAAAGCTGCGGTTCCTAGGACTGGCCACTTCACAAAGAATGACGCAGGACTTCTGGTCTTGTATTCTGGTATTATTCTTGCTGGGAAACTACCTGTAGCAACAGATTGATGATGGTGCAGAGAGTCCAACCCCTACATCTTATCTGACATTAATCATCAATCTTGCGGATAAACAATCAATTTCGTTATCAGGAGAAAGCCTTTAACCCCTTAACGACTTGGCCTTTTTTAGTTTTTTCACTTCCATTTTTCACTCACCAACTTCAAAAATCTAGAACTTTTTTATTTTTCCACATAAAGAGCTTAGTTGTGGCTTATTTTCTGCGTAACAAATTGCACTTCATAGTGACAGTATTTAACATTCTATGGCGTGTAGTGGGAAGCGGGAAAAAAATTCCAAATGCAGTGAAAATGGTGAAAAACCACATTTGTGACGTTTTCTTGTGGGCTTGGATTTTACAGCTTTCACTCTGCGTCCCAAATGACATGTCTACTTTATTCTTTGGGTCGGTACGATCATGTGGATACCAAATTTGTATAGGTTTTATAATGTTTTCATACATTTAAAAAAATTAAAACCTCCTGTACAAAATATATATTTTTTTATTTTGCCATCTTCTGGGGCCAATAACTTTTTCATACTTTGGTGTACGGAGCTGTGGATAGTGTCATTTTTTGCAAATTTTGATGGCGTTTTCATTACTATCATTTTTGGGACTGTGCGACCTTTTGATCACTTTTTATTAATTTTTTTATATTTTTCAAAATGGCAAAAAAATGCCATTTTCGACTTTGGACGCTATTTTCCGTAATGGGGTTAAATGTAGTGAAAAAAAATTATCATATTTTGATAGATCGGGCATTTTCGGACGCGGCGATACCTAATGTGTTTATGATTTTTACTGTTTATTTATTTTTATATCAGTTCTAGGGAAAGGGGGTGATTTGAATTTTTAGGTTTTTTTATTATAATTTTTTTTTTAAAACTTTTTTTTATTTTTACTTTTACTATTTTTCAGACTCCCTAGGGTACTCTAACCCTAGGTAGTCTGATTGATCCTATCATATACTGCCATACTACAGTATGGCAGTATATGTGGATTTTACTCCCCATGCATTACAATGGGTTAAAACGAAGTAGCCTCGGGTATTCGGAACACCCGAGGTTACCATGGCGACGGATCGCCGCTCCCCGTGACGTCATCGGGGAGCAGCGATCCACGACAAGATGGCGGCGCCCATGCGGCGCCATCTCTTTGAAGCCGCCGGCAGCATTGCCGGCGGCGATCGAGTTGAAAACACCCGTGATCGGTGCTAGCACCGATCACGGGTGTTACCGGTAAGCCTTTGCTGCAATATGCAGCAAAGACTTACCGGCTATGGAGAGGGCTCGGCCCGCTATGGAGAGGGCTCGGGACCCGGCGCGCGCTGTACTAGTACGGCGCGCGTCGGGAAGGGGTTAAGGGCTTTTTTATATGAGATTGTATTATATTTTATATATATATAAAAATGTTGTCCAAAAATTGTAAAAAAAAACATGTCTCATAAATTAAACATATTGGACTAAGCATTTCGCAGGAGAGAGGCAGAGATTAATAAAGTAGCCTGAAATATCTTCTTATAATATTATAAACTTGAAAACACTTTGCAGAGCAATGAAAAAAAACAATTCCAAATATTAAAAATTGAATTGTAACTCTTAAAAGAGGAAGCAAACTGTTGTGTAATTTTAGTTCTTTAATGCCTAGACATAAAATTTTATGCATTAGGTGATAGAGAAAGTACAATCTTTTGTAAAACTGATTGTTTTAAACGTAGGGAAAAAAAAATTCTTTAATCTGCAACAAATTTCCAATTGTCTTGCTAAATGCTGTGCCTAGGCTTATTTGTATACACACCACCCTAAAAATATTAAAAAAGAAAGGAAAGGAAGGAAGGAAGGAAAGAAAGGAAAGAAAGGAAAGGAAGGAAGGAAGAAAAGAAAGGAAAGGAAGGAAGGAAAGAAAGGAAAGAAAGGAAAGAAAGAAAGGAAAGGAAGGAAGGAAAGAAAGGAAAGGAAGGAAGGAAAGAAAGGAAAGAAAGGAAAGCCTTTACAGTTCTCCAGACTTTCAACTTCATTCTTTCTTTTGATGTGTTTGTGTTAATATCCTTGCTCACTAGGGAAGCCAGACTTGCCCATCATACCAGTTTCTGTCACACTTCTGTCACCTTTTGACAACCCATAGCCATTTATGTCAATTAAATAAGGTCACTGAATTGCCCATAGCTCATGCCCCCTATAGATGTTGTAAATGTTCCATAACTATGTCCATTCAGAGATGAATTGGTGGAGGGGTTGTAAATAGTAATCTATGAACTAAATGTCTTTGCTGCTACGTGGCAGGAAGCCAGAATGCTGACTTAATGGGCGGCCCCTTGGCACAGGCCGGACAGCTGAATTATACTTTCTTGATTATTCTGCTTCCCATCCACTCCTGGCTGGTCCCTCTACCTCCCCTGGCTGCTGCTAAAGAATTTATTTATCTGTATGTATGCTGTATATACTGAATGTGTGTATATATGCTATATATCTGTGTGTATGTTGAATATACTGGACACTTCTGTATATATGGTGTATATCTGTGTGCCTGCTGTATATAGTGGATGCTTGTGTATATATGCTGTATATCTGTGTGTATGCTGTATACACTGGATGCTTGTGTATATATGCTTTGTATCTGTGTGTATGTTGTATATACTGGATGCTTGTTTATATTAGCTGTATAGCTGTGTGTATGTTGTATATACTGGACTTGTGTGTGTGCATATATGCTGTATATGTGTGTATACTTTATATATTGGATGTGTGTATATATACAGTGTATCTGTATGTATGCTTTATATACTGGATGTGTGTATATATAATATATATATATATATGCTGTATACCTGTGCATATGTGTCACGGATACAACCGCGATCCTCGGTAGGGATTGAGGGTGCATGCGTGCCTGCTGCCGTGGTCCTGCGTGCCTTTCCGTGTTCCTGCCTGCCTTCCCGTGGTCCTGCCTGCCTTCCCGTGGTCCTGCCTTCCCGTGGACCCCGTGTCCCTACCTTGGCTGCCACCGCGGGCCTGGTCGCACCTGCGGAGCGACCTGGTGACTCCCTGCCGCAGCAAGACCATCCCGCTCTGGAGAAGACCAGGAGTTCACTTAGATTCCGCTCCCGGGTTTCGGCTAGTGTTGTTATCCCCCGCGGTGGTCCAGGGAGTCCACTTACTTAGTCCTAAGGGACTAATCCCCAGAGACTGTGACAGTAAGATACGACCATGGACTCCGCCAAGGTCCTGTATCCTGCAAAAGCCATGGACTGTGTCAAGGATCCGTACCTGCTACTGGATGACCTCCCTAGTACCATCGCCCAGCAGTCCCAAGAGATTGCTGCCTAAAAGAAACTCTTGGACAAACTTGCTGCCACTCTTCGAATGATTGCCTCCCAGCAGTAGGCTCCCATGACTGTTGCTTCAGTCACCCCGCAATGTTTTTTGGCAGTAGAGACCCGAAAATATTTTGCCGGACAAATTTGATGGCCACCCCAAATTGTGCCGGAGATTTATTTCCCAGTGCTCGCAGCACCTTGAACTGTTATCCTCCTAGTACCCCAACGAACGCTCTAAGGTGGCGTTCATCTATCTGCTCTATGGAGAGGCCCTGGCCTGGGCTACCCCTCTATTGGATAGTGGTGACCCGGACATGGTTTCCCATACCAAGTTCCTGGCAAAAATCTGGTCCAGGTTTGAGCCACCTCAAGTTCGGCTACCTCGCCTGTCCAGCTTGGTCCCGGTGTCTACAGTGTTTCCGCAGCTTCCCAGAGCTGCTCCATCAGTACCCAAGCCTCTGCAACTCCCCACAGCTGTTCCAGTGGCTCCGCAGCTCCCCACAGCTGCTCCAGTGGCTCTGCAGCTCCCCACAGCTGCTCCAGTGGCTCCGCAGCTCCCAGCAGCTGCACCAGTGGCTCTGCAGCTCCCCACAGCTGCTCCAGTGGCTCCGCAGCTCCCCGCAGCTGCTACAGTGGCTTCGCAGCTTGCCAGTGCTGCTCCAGCGGCGCCCCAGCCTCCGCAGCTTTCCAGTGCTGCTCCAGTGGTGCCCCAGACTTCGCAGCTTCCCACGGCTGTTCCAGTGGCGCTCCAGACACTCTGCAGCTTCCCACGGCTGTTCCAGTGGCGCCCCCGACTCTGCAGCTTCCCATGGCTGTTCCACTTGCGCCCCAGGCTCTGCAGCTTGCCACGGCTGCTCCAGCAGTGCCCCAGGCTCCGCAGCTTGCCAGTGCTGCTCCAGAGACTCCGCAGCTTCCCAGTGCTGATCCAGTGGCGCCACAGCCTCCTCAGCTCCCCAGTGCTGCTCCAGTGGCGCCCCAGACTCCGCAGCTTGTCCAGTGATGCCCAAGCCTCCGCAGCTTTCCAGTGCTGCTCCAGCGGCGCCCCAGCCTCCGCAGCATCCCACGGCTGTTCCAGTGGCGCCTCAGACTCTGCAGCTTCCCACGGCTTTTCTACTTGCGCCCCAGGCTCCGCAGCTTCCCACGGCTGTTCCAGTGGCGCCCCAGACTCTGCAGCTTCCCACGGCTGTTCCACTTGCGCCCCAGGCTCCGCAGCTTCACACGGCTGCTCCGGCCTCCCTTGAAGCTGCTCCAGAGTCTCCACCGGCCTCCCCTGAGGCCGTTCCAGAGTCTCCACCGGCCTCCCCTGCGGCCGCTCCAGAGTCTCCACCGGCCTCCCCTGAGGCCGCTCCAGAGTCTCCACCGGCCTCCCCTGAGGCCGCTCCAGAGTCTCCACCGGCCTCCCCTGAGGCCGCTCCAGAGTCTCCACCGGCCTCCCCTGAGGCCGCTCCAGAGTCTCCACTGGCCTCCTCTGAGGCCGCTCCAGAGTCTCCACCGGCCTCCCCTGAGGCCGCTCCAGAGTCTCCACTGGCCTCCCCTGAGGCCGCTCCAGAGTCTCCACCGGCCTCCCCTGAGGCCGCTCCAGAGTCTCCACCGGCCTCCCCTGAGGCCGCTCCAGAGTCTCCACTGGCCTCCCCTGAGGCCTCTCCAGAGTCTCCACCAGCCTCCCCTGAGGCCGCTCCCCTGAGGCCGCTCCAGAGTCTCCACTGGCCTCCCCTGAGGCCACTCCGGTGTGCCTAGAGCCGACCCAGCCTGCGCCTTCCCAAGTCTTCCCGGTGCCTTCTCTCCTCCTAAAGTGTCTCATCAACAAGAAAAATTGGAGGAGGCGAAGAAAGAACAGCGGGCTGAAGAAGAAGAGAAGAGGGGCCCTAAGGGGGGGGGGGGGCACACACGCGATCCTCGGTACGGACTGAGGGTGCACCCGTGCCTACTGCCGTGGTCCCCACTCCCCCAGCCCTCACTAACCCCTCCTGGCTCTGGCCTTTACTCTGGCTCCAAGCGTGTAGGCTGCATGCTTCTTCCCTGCAGTCGTGCGCTCCCGCCACCAGGGGGGCGCGCACGGACTTCTCTCAGCCTTAAAGGGCCAGCGTCCTCCTTATTGGCTCTGGCATACCTGGCTCTGCTATATAGCCTGGCTACTCCCAGCATCCTGGTGTCCTGTGGCAGTCCTGCCTGCCATCCGAGGTCCTGCCTTCCATCCTGAGGTCCTGCCTGCCATCCCGAGGTCCTGCCTGCCATCCCGAGGTCCTGCCTGCCTTCCCATGGTCCTGCCTGCCTTCCCATGGTCCTGCCTCCCTTCCCATGGTCCTGCCTGCCTTCCCGTGGTCCTGCTTGCCTTCCCGCCTTCCCATGGTCCTGCCTGCCTTCCCGTGGTCCTGCCTTCCCGTGGTCTCCATGTCCCTACCTTGGAGCGACCTAGTGACTCCCCACCGCAGCAAGCCCATCCCGCTTTGCGACTGGCTCTGGCGAAGACCAGGAGTTCACTTAGACTCCGCTCCCAGGTTTCGGCTAGTGTTGTTATCCCCCGCGGTGGTCCAGGGAGTCCACTTACTTAGTCCTAAGGTATTAATCCCCAGAGACTGTGACAGTATGTGTTAAGTGTTGTACATACTGGATGAGTATGTATATATGCTGTATATCTGTGTGCATATTGTATATAATGGATGCTTGTTTATATATGTTGTATATCTGTGTGTATGTGTTGTATATACGGGATGCTTGTGTATATATGCTGTATATCTTTGTGTATGCTGTATATACTGGATACGTGTGTATATATGCTGTATATCTGTGTGTATGTGTTGTATATACTGGATGTGTGTGTATATATGCTGTATATATGTGTGTATGTGTTGTATATACCAGATGTGTGTGTATATATTCTGTTTTTCTGTGTGCATGTTGTATATACTAGATGTGTAAATATGCTGTATACTGTATACAGTATGTGTCTCTACGCTGTATATACTGGATGTGTGTGTGTATGCTGTATTTCGATGCGTATGTTGTATATATTGTAAATTTTATGTGTATTATACTGTATTTCTGTATATGATGTGTATAATTTTATGTGTGTATAAATGTATGAATGTGTAGACACATGTATGAGTGTAAAAATGGTTGTGATTCAATGGTCTGCTATGGGGCCCTATGGGGTGTTGTCATGTGTCTTGGAAGAGGTTGGAAAACCCTTTAAGGCCATTGACCCACAGTCCATAATCCCATGGATTGGTTGCAACAAACTGGTCTGTGCCTAATCCAGTTTACTGTCACAGCAAAGTGAACATATGCTGCTTTGGTTCTCGGTTTCCGTATTGTGTTGTGCATCCCCAGAAGGCTTTATGTTTTCAACATTGTCTGCGGGGTTTCCTGGTAAACCCTTTTGATAATTTGTCTTATTTGTACTATGAAAGCACTAGGATTCACATACTGCAAGATCTTACTTAAACATATAGAATGACAACAGAACAGATTTTTGTAATTCCATCACGTTATTTGCAGTGGTACTGAAGACAATATGAAAGCCCATTGATAATAACATTCATAAATATGTAGAATACCCACAATTTATTTTTTAATTAGCCCCTAAGGCTGCATTTTATTCACTCAACCTGCAGTAATAGGTCAGTGTTTTTTAAAGACAGAGATAAAGTAAGGTAGTTCTTCATGATTTTTTAATGAATACAAAAATGTTGAAGGGTATGTGAGGTGAGTTGCACTGAGTAAGTCCACTAAAATGTCTTTATTTCTTCACAGAAAATGACTATTTGAAGCTAGACATTACAAATCTCGTTGCTGCCTCCTGAGCACTGAGTACCTTCATACTTAGCAGCAGAATTATTATTAGACAAAGTCAAGTGTTCACTTTCTTCCTGCAAGGTTCATTTATGTTTTCTTTCATTTTTAACCCTTGATAATAATAAACTTGAAATTTGCAATAAATGGCATTATGTCATTATGGAATAATCCACCAGGGGGTAGGTTTTGTTAAAAATAAATAAATTCTCATTAAATTTCTGTAGGTAAATATTGCAGTCCAGATAATAAAAGCTGCTAATTAGAATTTGTCTCTATAAAATTATACTTATCACAAATAACATATGTTTTGTGGCTACCTTCCAGTTTTTCACTTTTTTTCCTTTTATTTGTACCTGCTTCTGTTCCGATTAAACTTGCCAAATACTTTACATTTTATTTTCCTAACAAGCTCATCCAATTTTTTGGAGCATGTGCCATTACAAGCATATCATTTCTATTGATTCCTGCTAAAACACCCATTGATAGTGCAAGTCCAGATGGATACTTTCGATACATTTTCTCTGAAATACATAGCTATCAGCAGGTATTTTATCTACAAAGACCTTTAAAACCAAAGAGAGGTTGTGTTCATTAAGAGAAGAGATCACACCTGTTCTAGAATAATTATCTTGAGTATTCAAATACTTGAGCCAGACTGTATATTTATTCAATAATCATCTGAAATATTCCAAAAACAATTAAAAAAGTAAAAAAATAAACCCTACAGTAAGTGTGAAAATAAGGAAATGAATATGCAAATAAGCGTTGTTGGGTGTGAAAAGAAACACTATGCCTGTGCTATCTTAATCCTATTGTGACAAAGTTTTGCATGTCATTAATAATGTAGCTTTGTATTTTTCATGACATGTAAGACCTTAAAGAGAACCCGTCATGCAAAATAACCCCCCTAAACTAAATATATTTTCATAAACTGCCATTAGAAAGCATTTCCTCTATCCCTTCATTGTCCCTCTACATGCCTGTAAACCTAAGCAATGAGGTCCTAAAGCTGTATGCAAATGACCTGTGAAATGTCCAATGAAGCATTAGCATATTCAAGCTGTCCACTCTATTCATGAGTGGGAGGCACAGCCACACCCCCAGTGCATGACTGACAGCCTGTATAATGATGTGAGGCTGTTTAATGATGTGCTCCCTGATGCTGGCGCCCCCTGCAGCCTGTGTGTGCATGTGTGTGTGTATAGGAGAGATACAGCAGCTCCAGCAGCCATGTTACAGCAGAACATGTCAGATTCATGTGCAGCTGATGTCTGTGTCTCTCACCTGTATATTAGGAGGATGCAGCATGTCAGCAGATACAGCACACACTAGCCATGCTTTACTATACATTACACACAGAAATGAGCAGGGGGAGGAGAGGGGAGGGGTAACAGGGGTGACATCACTGCCTCTGACCATGTGACCAGCCTCATTTACATGATAAAGAATAGATGATATTACAATGATTAATGTATGAAATAACTAGATAAAGGCTGGGATGGGATCCTTGTGAGCTGCTCCAACAGGTAGTAGTGACAGGACAAGTGACACAGACCTGATGACAGGTGTCCTTTAACTTGAAAAAAGTCTTTTTTTCCTAAGATTTTTTTAAAAAGCGGTAAAAATAAACCTTTACCAAAATATGTTAAGAATATGCAATCCATCACTAGTAATGAGTGAACCTGTGAAAATTCCAATTAAAAAAATCTGCTCAGATCCAAGTTCAGACCTGAATTCCCACTGGTAACAGCGGCATCGATGACATTTAATTCGCTGTGACATGACGTCATCCTGAAGTGATCCTTCCCAAAATGGTAGCACCCTAAGCCGGCAGCACACACTCCATTGAATTTAAAGCTGACAGTGGCTTTTACATTCAAAAAGTTAGCTTCCCAGTGATTGGTGCTAGGGGGAAGAGGGTTGGTTTAACCGAATCGGACAGCAACTCAAACTCGAACCCAAATCCAAACTTCAGATGAAGTTCGGGAGATCAGAACCTACAATGTTTGGTATGAACTTGAACTTTGCAGTTCAGGTCCATTAAAAGGGGGTTTCCACAGGATAGGTCCTAACTTGCTGATTGGTTGCCATCTCAATGATGAGACCCACACAGATCACAAAAACAATGGGGTTCGATGGGGTCCCACGTACCTCTGTCCGAACCCTCATTGCAGTACTCATGAGAGTAATAGAATAGACGGGCGCGCATGACCGTTCTGCTCCATTCATCTCTATGGAGCTGATGGAGATTGCCGAGCATGGCGCTCAGCAATTCTCGTCAGCTCCATTGAAATATATGGAGCAGAATGCGCTGCTGACAGAGTGCCGTCTACCTGCTTTCCTCCTTGTATTCAGGGACCGTCTGTAATATTCAACTACAGACATATAAAGCTCTATGTAGAGATGGGAAATATTGTGTACATTTTTTACACAGTGTCTTGTGTTACATTCATGACATGTGACCAGTGACATCATTGCAGGTCCTTCAGACTTTGAAGAATACCAAACTGTACCCCATGTATGTGATTTCATGAAATCACAGCAGCTTCCATGGGGGATGGAGAGGAGAAGAAGTCTATGGAGGCTGATGTGACTTCATGGTTTGATACATGCATAGGGTAAAGTTTGCTATTTTGTGTACTATTTGTATGTTTAGTTTGCTATTTTTAAGAGGCTGAAATACCTGAGATGATGTCACTCTGGTCACATGACATGAACTGTGACCAGTAAGCAGGCATAAGGCATGGGAAAGATTAGAGGGAGGGGCTGGCTGAGCAAGAAACACCCCCCTCTGATTCCAGGCAATATAAGATAAAAGGTGATTTATGTGGATGTACGCAAAACAATTTTTAGCTAAAAGAAGGGGGTCAGTCAGTGAATAGAGCTCTATCGGAACCTGTCACTGCCTGTATATGTGCAAATGTGGTGACTTGTTTCTTTTAAGCTTTATTGTTTATCCTCTGTGACAGCCCAAAATATTAAATATCCTATTGTCACAAAAAATATTTCCAGGAGTTACGCTTACAGACTTACATACAAAGTCAACTGAAGAATACATCTAAAAGCCTTTCTTGTATGTAACCCGGGGACTGCCTGTATGCTTTAATGCTAGATCAGTGTTATCTTCTATAAAAGAACCATGAAGAGTTGCACAGTTAGGGCTCTTTCACATTGGGGTTCATGCTCAGCTTCAGTTGCGCATCTGTTGCATTTTGTCTCCATTGTGCCACAAAGCCAATATGAAAGAGTCCTTACAGAACTGGAGTAGGTTCCATCCTTAGCTCTAATTTCTTTTTATTAATCTTTAATTTATTGAAACTTTTTATCTAGAAATGAAACCTTTTATTTACTATATAAAATTAATATCTGCTGAATAAAATCTAAGGTAATGAAATTACTCACAGTTTACTAAAAGCTTTTACACAGTCTGATAACTTCTATAAAATCAATTGTACCTTAATGTTAATGGATTATTTAGTCTCCGGGATGATCTGTATTACAAATAAATTAAGGAACACTGATTCAGTGATAATTGTTGGTCAAATAAGTTGAAAACTTTTAAAAATGATTAATTATTTAGCACATGTAGCCCTATGTGTCACAGTTCAAGTACTTGATGGGTAAAAAATGTAATGAAGTGTACTTGTTCAAAGGATAATTGTGTTTCACATCCTCAAAGCAGAACATAATTAAGTTACTCTGTCATATAAAGTGATTGAGGCTTAAATATGTAACAGCTGGTTACCGCAATGTCTGTGGAACTGCCGGGCAGCCTATGGCAAATCAAGTCAGAGAAACATAACCAATGTATTATGCTAATCACTTCAATGCAATGAGCAAAGAAAAATAATAACAAAACATCTAATACTTAATTCTACATACAAAATGCCAATTTTGCTATAGTGTTTGACTACATTATAGAAACCCCAGACCTAACCGGAACATTGCATTAATTTAACCAAAAACCCTTCTAATGATTAAAAATGCTTTTTTTCCCCTGTGTTGACTAATAGTATAAAATGTAAAATGAGCTTAATTAGTCCAGGAGGGATATGATTTGTTATTCATCATAATTTTGAGTTTCTTAAATGAAATTATTCAATGTGCCCCTGAGTATTTGACATTTGCTGCTGTTATATAACTTACAATTATTTATTCTAACATAAAACACTTTCTTGTCATGAGTGCTTTGTCAAATGAAAAATGAAAACGTTCAATAAAACAGAAGCATAGGTAGTGTAGCCATGGTAATGGATAAAATGTTTGAATAAGATTCTTAACAATAAATCATTTAGCTGCCTCATAAATATACAGTGAATGAGCAATTTATTATGTGCACCCTCTACTTCAACAACATGATTTCAGTATTTTATGCCTGGGTCCTGCACTACGAATCAGAGACCCTGGCATTATATCAGTCTTTCCTTTATTCTGCTTAGAAATTGGCACCGCTTATAAGCATCTTTTGATTTTTGTTGTCAGAGGTGCAGGTAAATGCTGGTATGGACAAAGATGAACCTCATCACATTTTCACACACATTTACAAAAGTATTAAAGTGGTTTAGAGACAGATATAATCACTGAAGATTGGCAAGGGTTTTTTAGGTTACCTAAATATTGAGTACCGATACATCCAATACTTTGTTTTTGTAAACTTGTGCCATAAGCAAGTGTGTTAAAAGGATTACCCGGTGGTCTCACAAAGGCCAATATGTATCAAACTACTTGGGAGCCTACCATTACACCATGCTTTACAATCATTTGCAATCATTTGTTGTTAATTTAAGTACCAAATACAATTTTGAGGTTAGTGAACAGCAACATTTATACTAGTAAGGTAATAAGTAAAAGCTTTCGGCCCCATAGAAAAATTTCGGATGGAGCCACACATTGGCTTACTTGTTCTCATCCACCTGTGGAGTAGACCACTGTAATAAGGTAACGTTTACCCTGCATCTTCTATCAGTCTCTGACCCCATTCAGGATCAAGAAACCAGCCATCTGAAGGCTGATCTGTCAATGGCTTTACTATAAGCTCTGCCTGAGCATTTGTAGGAGGTACCAACAGTACCACCCTATCATATGCTTTTGCCCTGTACTAAACAACTTAAGCTGTTAATATTATTATTATCATCCTTAAAGGTTTTCCAGACAAATACAATTGCAAACAATCAGATAGACTATCCATCCAATCAATATAAGATTGTTGGGAATAAGACATTAGGCACCTCTAACAATTAGTTGTTTATAGAGCCCCCAGAAGCACTCACAACTGAGTAGATGGAAGTAGACTGCAGTAAACCTGACTACTGCAGGAGCTGAACTCATCTGGCACTACCAGCTGTGCTATCCCCACAGATTTCATATTGATAGGCTTTATATATGTATACCTTAGGACACCCCTTCAACAAGCCTCCTTCAAAATGCTTTTTAACACTTCAGTTTTTTTACAGTTTTTTTATCAGCAGATATTGGGTCTGCTACACTGAAAGGATATTGACATGAATCAACATATTTCCATATTTCAGTCAATCACTTCTATGCTTATTAGTGTAGATAAAGTAACTTCACTCAAAATTAGTTGTTACTGTCAAAAGTCTGTTTTCCAGTATTGCAAGTGGTTGGTAGGAATTCAGCTACTGGTTGTACTACCAATTACAGAATGTAAATGGGAGCTGGGTGCACTGTAACTGTAGCGTTAGTGGTTGTACAGTGGTGACAAATATCCCTGCACCCCTCATTAACCCACTCTGGTACCTGTGCAATGTAAAACCTGTTTGTAAAGCTTAGTTTTCTGTTATTTGACATAGTGATGGTTGCAGTATTGTGTATTAATACAATTTGGTTCCCCACTATGTACCAGAATTGTCAATGGTAATGAAATTTTAAAATAATTACAGTTACTATTTGTACTATAACTTAGAAGTGGCCGATTCTACCCTCAGGTCTTATAATCTCATTTCTTTTTGTAGATAATACCACTACATGCTGACATTCTCCATTCATGATAATACAAATAGAATGTGTCTTTGCTTTTATCTTGTAATAACGATTTTCAGCAGATTACATAAAATACAAGATATTAATAACATACTTTGTAATCTAGCTTTGCAAATGATAGTGACATAAAATGACTTTGTTAATAGGAAATGGGAACAATCAAGGCAATGGTCAGTTATGGAAGTTCCAAGGTAAGTTTGGAGGAAGTATTATTGGGCTCATTGGCGGATGTATTTTTAGGCAGGCAGGGTGCCCCAGTTTGTAAACTGTCTTAGAAGTCTTATCCCAAGGTATGAGCTGCAATGATCCTTAGACACTGGTCCCAATAAATAAAACTCTTCTTACTTTTTGTAAGTTTTGTCGATTGGGAACAGTTCACATGCAATAGCTGACCGCAAATCTAATGGCACTCAATTGAGGCAACAGTGCGCAAGGGACATCCCATTAAGCAGCAACATTATGGATGCAAAAAAAAAATTGTGAATACCAGATACTATAGTTAACTATATATAAAGGCCAATTGTTGGGGACAACAGCTGGTGCGTTTTCTTCATTATTGGCCCAATTATAGACTAGGAAAAATTTGACCATTTGCTCAAATTTGTAGTAGTTTTACATACATTGGGTATTAGGACATTGCTTCTCCAGATGACCTCATGACAGTGTCCATCAGATACTGCATAAACAGAAGATCTGCTAATCATCACTTTTCTTATTGCAACAGTGCTACGGTACGGCGGGCACATGTTAGTGTGAATGCAGCCGTGGCCACATTTTTAATATTTCTGAATATATATTGTTCAAGTAAGACTAGCCGGGTGATTTTCGTGTTTTCATCCCCTATTTTGTATATATTGCCCCCTGACCTGTGTCATTCTATAGTATTGCAGCTTGAAAAGGGTACAATGTTAGGAAGTAACATTTTTAAAAATAAAGTCTTCAGTCTTTTTGCAGACATAAAAAAAAACTTAACAATGGAAGCATCACAGACATAATGCAGACAAAAAACAGAAGCAAAGCGTTTTAATCTGCCCTGATTTTGAAAAGTTCAGAAAACTTGAAATACTTATGCACATCACAAAAATAGTAAGCGTGTATCATACATATCTGTGCATTATGTGCAGCTCCTTGTATCCAATTCTGGTAGTCTGGGAGAATTGTTCTGGCAGTCTGGGAGGCCAGGACATTTTTCCTAGGGTAGAGGATCTCCCTTAATGTGGCTGACCCCATTTACTAAATTTAAGCAGGGTAAGTACAAAACCCCAATAGTGTCAGCCATATTATACTTACCCTGTTAAAGTTTGCCCAGAGCTGAAGTATATGTGAGCCCCAGACAGCAGAACTTGGAACTTGGGATTTCCTGTAAGATGCTTTATCATGGTGGGTTGTGGGAGATCGAGGGAGAAATGCACTCCTACATCAGTTGCTGGAGGAAAATGCAAACAACATTCACACAATCACTGATGTGAGTAATTACTGCATGTCCCCTCCATCCGCCGGAAAAAAGCAGGTCAGGGGACATCACAGGAAGTCCTGCTACCCAGGGGTCATATGACCTGCAAATCCGAAACTTTAACAGGGTAATTCTAATGTTGGTGACCCTATTAGGGTTTTATACTTACCTTGTTAAAGTTTAGTATAAACTTTAACAATATGAATTTTCCAGTATATATGAAATCAAAAATTGTAAAGCTTATCACCATAAAGGTTAAGATCCATAAAAACTATCCCTTGAGCAATAAAACTTGTGGAAGTACTGGTGGCACCTCTGGTGGGTGGTTAGACAGAACCATAACTAAACTGAACTTGACTGACATTTTAATGATTAAAGTAAGGAAGACTTTCCAATGAACAATTCAAATCTTTTGTCTCAGATTATGAAAGCTACACATTTTTATTTATTTCATTTGTTCTGGCTAAAGCTTTACCACTAGAGATGAGCGAACATGCTCGTCCGAGCTTGATGCTCGGTCGAGCATTAGGGTACTCGAAACTGCTCGTTGCTCGGACGAATACTTCGCCCGCTCGAGAAAATGGCAGCTCCCGCCGTTTTGCTTTTTGGCGGCCAGAAACAGAGCCAATCACAAGCCAGGAGACTCTGCACTCCACCCAGCATGACGTGGTACCCTTACACGTCGATAGCAGTGGTTGGCTGGCCAGATCAGGTGACCCTGGGATAGACTAGCCGCTGCCCGCGCTGCTCGGATCATTCTGTGTCTGGATGCCGCTAGGGAGAGAGCTGCTGCTGGTCAGGGAAAGCGTTAGGGTGTTCTATTAGCTTACTGTTAGGCAGGAGTGATTCTCAAAGAACCCAACAGCCCTTCTTAGGGCTACAATAACGTTCTACTTTTTTTATTTTAATTTGCATCTAGTACCATTTTGTGAGGAATTAGCAGGGGGACTTGCTACCGTTGTGTTTAGCTCTTAGTGGCACACATATCCATAGCAAAGACCGAAGTGGGAAAATTTAGTAGGGGTTGGATTTCAATTAGGCACTAACTCAGTGTCATCTCATCTGGCATAGTAGTGTGCTTTGATACTTGGCTAGAAAATAGCCAAAGGAGAATACAAAGAGCTTACTTACGCCTACAGTAACGTTCTATATATTTGATTTCTGGTTGATCTGCTGGTGGCTGTACTTTCTGCAGTGCATGTACTAGCCAATTCTGAGCAATTTGTAGTGAGACTTGCGACCGCTGTGTTCTGCGCTTAGTGACGCACATATCCATAGCAAAGACCGAAGTGGAAAAATTTAGTAGGGGTTGGATTTCAATTAGGCACTAACTCAGTGTCATCTCATCTGGCATAGTAGTGTGCTTTGATACTTGGCTAGAAAATAGCCATAGGAGAATACAAAGAGCTTACTTACGCCTACAGTAGCGTTCTATATATTTGATTTCTGGTTGATCTGCTGGTGGCTGTACTTTCTGCAGTGCATGTACTAGCCAATTCTGAGCAATTTGTAGTGAGACTTGCGACCGCTGTGTTCTGCGCTTAGTGACGCACATATCCATAGCAAAGACCGAAGTGGGAAAATTTAGTAGGGGTTGGATTTCAATTAGGCACTAACTCAGTGTCATCTCATCTGGCATAGTAGTGTGCTTTGATACTTGGCTAGAAAATAGCCATAGCAATAGGATAGCATTGTTTGGTTTTAAAAACTCAAAAAAAAACAAAAAACACAAAAAAAAACAAAAAACACAAAAAAAATAAAAAAAAGTTAAAAAAAAAATAAAGTTATAACTCTCATTTTAAAAATGTTTAACCCGAGGGCTAGGGGTAGAGGACGAGGGCGGGGACGTGGGCGTCCAACTACTGCAGGGGTCAGAGGCCGTGGTCCTGGGCGGGGTGAGACACCACCTGCTGATGAGGGAGCAGGGGAACGCCGCAGAGCTACACTCCCTAGGTTCATGTCTGAAGTTACTGGGACTCGTGGTAGAGCACTGTTGAGGCCAGAACAGTGCGAACAGGTGATGTCGTGGATTGCTGACAATGCTTCGAGCAATTTGTCCACCACCAGTCAGTCTTCCACGCAGTCCACCCATGTCACCGAAATCGCCACTCCTCCAGCTCCTGCACCTCAGCCTCCTCCCCCCCAGTCTGCCCCCTCCCAGGAAAATTTGGCATTTGAACCGGCATACTCTGAGGAACTGTTTTCTGGACCCTTCCCACAGTCACAAACCACTTGTCTGGTTGCTGCTGAGCAATTTTCCGATGCCCAGGTTTTCCACCAGTCACAGTCTGTGGGTGATGATGACCTTCTTTTTTTTTTTTTTTGAGTAATAATATTTATTATCATATGCAAAGTGTACATCAATACAAAAAACGTGATACAAAAAACGTGATAATAATTGTCAGCAATTCTTACTTCCCTTCTTATATTCCAACAAATATATACCAAGTTTACAATTTCCATATTAATTACCCATATATTCCCACCCCTGCCCACCCTTAATGATTTATTTACAAAAACGGGAGAGAGACATTCACCATTGTCTATACAAATCAGTTTCATATAGGTACGTATCATCACCCGTATATACATCTATAATTCGAATTAAAGTTAATCATCCCCTCCCCTCCCCGTCCCTCCCACCTACTGACAGGAAAAGAAGAAAAAAAAAAAAAAAAAAAAAAAAAAAAAACAACACAGGGGGAAATACTTGTTACGTTCACTATTACTCCCTCTTCCCTTTTCCTTTTTTTTTTTTTTCCCTTCTCTTTTTCTCCTTCCCTCTTCCCTTCCTTTCCCCTTCCCTTATTTCCACTTCATCCATATCTCTGCCCATTTCCCACTTTTCCCGATTTTGTTAGCATAAATTTGCTCATATCTTTTGATTTTTTGAGAAAGGTTAAACCATTGATCTATATTTGGCGATGTGTGGCTTCCCCAAGTTCGAGTTATGAGGACTTTAGCAATCATCATTAATTTAGTTATTAATACACCTTCCTTGACGCTAATGTTATGGCTGGATCCGTAAATTCCTATAACTGCGACATTAATTGATGGGATCAGGGATTTCCCCAGCACTTCATTTATCCTCAGGAATATTTTGTCCCAAAATGTTTTTATATTCGGGCATATCCAAATTAGATGAAGGAAGTCAGCCTCCTCCCTTTCACATCTATAGCATTTGGAGGATTCCCTTAGTTTCATCTTGCACAGAGCGGCCGGTGTGTAGTACAGCATATATAAGATTTTTGTCTGTATGGCTCTGTGGTTTTCGCTAATTGATCCAATTTTTACATTCCTGTATATTTCCCCCCATCCCTCCCTCGAAATCATTCCTATCTTATCTTCCCAGAATTCCTGTGACTTGTGTTTAAACCCTAAATTATTCCCTTTGATCAGGAATCTATAAATCCCTGATATCAAACCTTTTTTCCTCCCAGTGTGCTTAATAAACTCTATACATTGATGTGTTTCAAATTTTATACTTCTGTGGGTTTTTATTGCATTAATTGCATGTGTCAACTGTAAATATCTCAAAAAATCACCATCATTCAAATTTGCTTTATCTTTAAGTGCTGAGAAACTCATGACTTTCCCCTCTTCCAAAACCTGTGAAAACAAACGCACCCCTCTGTTTTCCCAAAATATGGGGTCAGGAAGGTCTCGTAACTCTGGAAAGTTAACGTTTGACCACAGAGGAGTATCCTCCATAATGCCATTGATAAGATTAATCTTTTTTAAAGCTTTCCATCCTTTATGAATGGCTTCCTTTATCAGGTTCTTATGTTGTTTGTTTTGTTCTATCCCGCTCTCTAAGGCTTCAAAAACTGTGTAGGTTTTCCCATCTTCCATAAGTAATGTTTTTAACGGTTCCTTTCTGTCCTTCCACCCCACTATACGGGACATCTGAGCTGCGAGGAAGTATCCATACAAGAAAGGGATTCCCAGTCCTCCTTCTCCCATAGGAGCGTATAGATAACTAAGTTTGATTCGGGTTCTTTTCCGACCCCAAATAAGTTCATTGAACAGTGCTTCCAATGCTTTAAAAAAAGAGCTGTCTATCCAGATTGGACATGGGATTAGAAAGAATAAAATCTGCGGCAGAAGGACCATCTTTATTAATGCAATCCTATCTGCGAAGGAGAGAGGTAGTTTATCCCAGATATGAATCCTGCATCTAACAGAACTTATTAGGGGTTTCAAATTCAGGAGGTCATAATCTTGTACCTGTGCTGATATCGTAGTACCTAAGTATTTCAACGAGTCTTGGCAGCGCATGATGTTACCGGCTTTAAGGGCTTCCGTCCTATTCCCATCAAGGGGCATCAGACCTGATTTACTCCAATTAATCTCCAGGCCGGAGAACTGGCCGAACTCTGTAATTACTCTAACCGCATTAGGGATGGATGTTGGGGAGTCGCGAAGGCACAGCAGAATGTCATCTGCATACATAATCAGTTTATCCTGGGGTCCACCGCTCCCCCCTCCTCCTATGCCATCAGAAGCCCTGATTTTAATGGCCAGAGGTTCAATAAAAATAGCGAAAAGGAGAGGGGAGAGGGGACATCCCTGTCTTGTGCCGCGAGAAAGGGGGAAAGACTCAGATTCTCTGTTATTAATATAAACTCTAGCTTTGGGGGAGTCATATAAACACTTAACCCACTTCGTAAATACTTCTCCAAATCCGAATCTATTCATAGCTTCCCATAGAAATCCCCACTCGACCCTGTCGAAGGCTTTTGTCGCATCCAAGGACAGGATCGAGCGGAGGTCCCCCCTACCCCTCTCTATAGATACAAACAATCTATCTAAACAGTCGCTCACATTCCTACCTGGGATAAACCCCCTCTGGTCCCCGTGAATGATACTGGTAATTACCCTCTTAAGCCGTATGGCGAGGACTTTTGCAATAATTTTTGCATCTGTGTTAATAAGAGATATTGGTCTAAATGAGCCCGGTTCTAGAGGGTCCTTATCCTTCTTAGGGATGAGTATAATACTGGCTTCCGACATTGAGTCCGATACCCTTCCATTACTTTGGATTACTTGTAATGTCGACCACAGCATAGGGGCCAGTACCTCCCTATATCTCCTATACAGACTAAAGGGGATGCCATCTGGGCCTGGGGTTGAGTCCGTGTTACAGGAGTCAATTGTTTGCTTCAGCTCATCTAGCGTAATAGGAGCGTCCAGCATTTCTACCTGGCTCTTAGTTAGATGAGGGAGAGTGATGTCATGGAAGAAATTTTCTATATTCCTTGGGTCTATGTCTCCTGATGTTTCATATAACCGTTGAAAAAAAATTCTAAATTCTTGTTGGATCTCATCCTGTTCCCTACAGATTTGGCCTTTATATCCCCTTATGGCGCGAATGTTACCATTCCCTTTTGTATTATTTTTAATCATATTGGCTAGGAGTTTTCCTGGTTTACCCTTTTCTGTAAAGTATCGCTGTCCCTCGAAGAACACCTTATGTTGAGCTTTGTCTAGCAAAAAATCATTATATTTTTCCCTGGCTACATTGTACGCCTGTGTGTGTCTTCTTTCTCCTGGCTTGTCTAGGTTCTTAGCTGTCTGTTCAACCTGTTTTCTTAAGTCGTCTTCTTTCCTTCTAAAATTCTTTTTTGATACATTAATGGCATGAGACAAGGTATTTTTAATAGATAATTTTAGAGTATCCCATACTACCCGTGTATCTGCAGTGTTGATATTCAAGTCCCAAAATTCTTCAATAACTGATTTTAGATCCAGAGTGGGTTCGAGAATAGTTAACCAGTAGGGGTTGAGTCTGAACCTTCTCCTACTAAGTACGGGTTCCCCAAGTGATATCATCATTGGGGCATGATCTGATATCACAATTGGCTCATAAACCATTCTGGAAATATTCCCTATTAGTTGCGAATTTGCCAGGACATGGTCTATTCTGGACAAGCTTTGATTTGATTTACTGTGGCAGGAGAAAGCCTTCTTCCTGCCGTATTTAGCTCGCCATACGTCCTCTAGCCCCATGTCCTGGCAAAAGCCATTCAATTTTCTCCCTTCACAGGTTTTTATTCTCCCTTCCCCCTGGAGATTAAGGCGATCGAGGGTCGAATCGAATACCATATTCAGATCTCCCATTATCAAAATCCTACTGCAGTTTTTATCCTTAATAAAATCAGTGAACTCCATCAACACCTTCATTGAGGAGGGGGGAGGGATATACAGAAATGCCAACAGATATTCATAGCCATTCAATAAACATTGTATAAATATAAATCTCCCCTCACTGTCAATTCTCTTATTCATTAGTTTGAAATCGACACTAGTATGGACAAGGACTGAAACCCCCTTAGAGTAATTATCTCCATAGGAATGTAATTCCCATGCCACCCATCGTCTCTTTACTCTCTGTCTAAACTCTGGTGTTAAATGTGTCTCCAGTAGTACTACCACTGCTGGTAGATGTTTTTTTATTACATCAAATATTGCGCATCTTTTTTTCCTGTCGCTTAGACCCCTAATATTCCAACACAAAATCCTTGTTACCTTCTCCATTTAACAACAAAAAAAAAAAAAAAAAAAAAAAAAAAAGAAAAAAAAGAAAAAGACCCTCCTGTCAGTAGGTCCCACCCCCCACAATCTTGATCCACCTTTACCAACATAAGGTAGATCCCCATTTCTCCCATCGCCCTCCCAACTCCCGTTAGTCTTCATTACTCATATTTTACTTAGCGTTCATTTTTCTTCTTTGCTAATTCTTTCCCACTTTGGTCACTTCACATTTTATCTTAAATCCCCTGTCTCTCCAGCCACTCCGAGGCTTCTTCAGACGAATCAAAAAACCACGTTTTGTTTTTGTGAATAATTCTCAGTTTGGCTGGAAATAACAGGGAAAATTGAATATTTCCCTCATGCAACCTCTTTTTCACCATTTTGTAACTTGCTCTTTGCTTTTGAGTTTCCCTCGCGTAATCGGGGAAGATAGCAACTTTGTTACCTTCTACCATCAGCTCCTGTTCTTTTTTTCTAGAGTTTCTAATGATATATTCCCTATCTTGGGAATTCAGGCATTTGCCCAAAATTGTTCTGGGGACCGCCCCAGCAATTGGTTTCTGGAATGGGATTCTGTGGGCTCTTTCTATTGCAAATCCTGAAGAGAGTCCCTCACTTCCAAATACCTCCAATAGCCATTTCTGAATTTGATTTGCCAAATTCCCTTCCTCCGATTGCTCTGGGAACCCTACTATTCTTATGTTGGATCTCCTGGACCGGTTCTCCAGGTCCACCAATTTCTCTTTCAGGGTTACGTTTTCTGCCCTCAGATCCTTCATACTTTTCTGGATTAATTTAATATCCTCCTCCTTTTTCTTAGCGTTTCTTTCTATTTCTTTAAATTTATCCCTTAATGAATTCAGCTCTTCTCTCATGGTTGAGATATCTGATCGGACACTCCCAACATCTGACTTTAATTCTGCTATTGATATTTTGGTTTCTTGGACCGTAGCTAGTATTTGAGCCAAGACCCCCTCACTCCCTATGCTTGTGTCTTCACTATCTGGACTAGTTCTACTTGGGTCTGGATTGGCTGATGTGGGTTGGGGATCCTCCCTATTAACTTGTCTCGTTTTTGTGGGTGAGGTTTTCCACATTTTCTCTAGACCCCCAGATTTCCTGTCTGGTTTTTTTGGAGGCATTGTTAAACTTGGGGGGGAGATGGTATTCCAAAAGGGAGGGGGGGAACAGCGTCCTAAGGATCGCCTAACGTCACAACTGATTGACCGGCGGTTCTACGTTCCGATTTTTGGAGCCCGTACTGCCGGGTTGCCCGTATCAGTGTCAACTTCCCCTGCAGACCGTTAACCAATTACATATATAAAAAAAAAAAAAAAAAAAAAAAATTGACATAGTAGTGTCCAATTAGTGTCCAGGCTGATATTAAGTTGATTTTACACCTCCTTGCTCCAGACAATTTTACCAAAGAAGGGGGAGAAATACGTAATCAATTGTTAATAATTAATAGTTACCAGTTAACCATTTCATATTTAGTACTGTTAGTACCATAAACACAGCAAGCCATCTCTCGTTCATCTCCCATTAAGCATAAGCATTGCAGATCATGGAATGAGGGGGGATGATACATAGTTAACACCGAAAGTCAAGAGAGAGTAGTAGTTGTGTTCCAATAAGAGTTACTTGTCACAGAAGCATAGAGTTAGTCGTTCTTAAAGATTACTTGTTAGTAGAGTTATTAGAAGGACTCTCTGATTTCTCATATTAGAAGGAATAGGGAAGATAGCAAAACAGTTATTAGCTGTTAGTGATCTTTAGTTCGTCACGGCTATTAGTGAGGTCACAGGAAAGGCAAGGGGACGCAAAGTAGGTAAGCGTTTTCCTTAAGAGAACACCATAAAGAAGTAACTTGTACAACCTGAATCGTTGAGCATGGGGGGTTCTCAGAAAGGTCGTCGCAGCATGTTGAGCACTAGATTACTGGCATCGCCACAGACCATCGGAGAGACGTTCTCTGCAGTTCCTGGTGAGAGTTTGGGCCAGTGTACACCTCTCGTTGGGCCGATTTCAGAGCTGATGCCCGGCGTGTGCAAGGCACCAGCGCTTGGCGGTTCCTCTGATGAGTGAAACACGTGGCTTCTGCACTGTTGTCCGGAACCCTCCTTCCGATCTCTCCAGCGGTTCTGGTCTCCCTTGGTCTCGGCAACCGCAGCCCTCGTCCGTGTCAGTGTGATGTTCTTCACCCCCACGGCTTCATAGAAGATAGTGGGGGATCAGCAGTAGGGGACCAGCGGGGACTCACGTTACCGGGTCCCGCCGATTCCCGATCCGAGGTACAGCGTGCTGCCGGTCCCGGTAATACGCAGCCTTCAATCCCGCCTCGCTGCGGTGGAGAACGCTAAGGTGCCGGAGCATTCACATCTGCGTGCGGGGGTTGGGAGGCGGAGCGGCGTGCGATCACGTCATTCCGTCACGCGATCCTTCGTGATGATGACCTTCTTGACGTAGTGGAAGTGTGTAAAGAGGTGTCCGACGATGAGGAGACACGGTTGTCAGACAGTGGGGAAGTTGTTGTCAGGGCAGGAAGTCCGAGGGGGGAGCAGACTGAGGGATCGGAGGATGATGAGGTGACAGACCCAAGCTGGGTTGAGAGGCCGGGTGAACACAGTGCTTCTGAGACGGAGGAGAGTCCTCGACCAGAACAGGTTGGAAGAGGCAGTGGTGGGGCCAGACGGAGAGGCAGGGCCAGAGCTGGTGCATCAGCGCCAAATGTGTCAACTAGTGAAGCTCCCGTGGCGAGGGCTCTTGCGGCGAGGGCTAGATCTTCAGAAGTCTGGAGGTTCTTTAAGGAAACACCGGATGACCGACGGACTGTGGTGTGCAACATTTGCCAAACCAGGCTCAGCAGGGGTTCCACCACTACTAGCTTAACTACCACCAGTATGCGCAGGCATATGAATGCTAAACACCCCACTCAGTGGCAACAAGCCCGTTCACCTCCGGCCGTGCACACCACTGCTCCTTCCCCTGTGTCAGCTGCTAGTCAGCCCCCTGCCCAGGACCCTGCCACAAAAACCACCATCGTCGCCTCCACGATCCTCCACAGCATCCACCAGCGTTCAGCTCTCCATACCCCAGACGCTGGAGCGGAAACGCAAATATAGTGCAACCCACCCGCACGCCCAAGCCCTTAATGTGCACATCTCCAGATTGCTTAGCCTGGAGATGCTGCCCTATAGGCTAGTAGAGACCGAGGCCTTTCGCAACCTCATGGCGGCGGCCGCCCCTCGGTATTCGGTCCCCAGCCGCCACTACTTTTCCCGATGTGCCGTCCCAGCCCTGCACCAGCACGTGTCAGACAACATCATCCGTGCCCTGACCAACGCCGTTTCTGACAAGGTCCACCTGACCACGGACACGTGGACGAGTGCTGCCGGGCAGGGCCACTATATATCGCTGACGGCACATTGGGTTAACTTGGTGGAGGCTGGGACCGAGTCTGACCCTGGGGCTGCTCATATACTGCCGACGCCGAGGATTGCGGGGCCTACCTCGGTCCAGGTGTTTCAGGCCTACTATGCCTCCTCCTCCTCCCACCCCTCCTCCACCTCCTCCTCCGAACTACCATCCGTGGGCACGGCGCCATCAGTCGGTAGCTCTAGGCACAGCAGCAGTGCCGTCGCTAAGCGACAGCAGGCGGTGCTCAAACTGCTGAGCCTAGGCGACAAAAGGCACACCGCCCAAGAGCTATTACAGGGCATCACGGCGCAGACTGATCTGTGGCTGGCACCGCTGAACCTCAAGCCGGGAATGGTTGTGTGTGACAACGGCCGTAACCTGGTGGCGGCTCTGCAACTCGGCAGACTGACACATGTGCCATGCCTGGCCCATGTGTTAAATCTGATAGTTCAGCGTTTCCTCAAGACATACCCCAATCTGTCTGATTTGCTCACGAAGGTGCGCCGCATCTGTGCGCATTTCAGGAAGTCCAGCCCAGATGCTGCCACTCTCAGGGCAGCGCAGCGCCGCCTCCAACTGCCCGCTCACCGACTGTTGTGCGACGTGCCCACGAGGTGGAATTCAACACTGACCATGTTATCCAGAGTTTACCAGCAGCGCAGAGCGATTGTAGACTGCCAGATGTCAACTTCCACCAGAACTGGTAGTCAGGTCAGTCAGCTTCCTCAAGTCTACAATGAGGAGTGGACGTGGATGTCTGATATCTGTCAGGTGCTGAGTAACTTTGAGGAGTCAACACAGATGGTCAGTGGCGATGCCGCCATCATCAGCCTCACCATCCCGCTGCTTGGCCTGTTGAAAAACTCTCTGGTCAGCATGAAGTCGGAAGCTTTGCGCTCGTCACAAGAGACAGGGGAAGAATATTCCCTTGTTGATAGCCAAAGCACCCTCAGGTCTGTTTCTCAGCGCATATCGGAGGAGGTGGAGGTGGAGGAGGATGAGGAGGAAGAGGAGGAGAATGTTGGCGAGACACAAGAGGGGACCATTGTTGAGTCCTTCACTGTTCAGCGTGTATGGGCAGAAGAAGAGGAGTTGGAGGAGTTGGAGGAGGAGGAAATGGACAGTCAGGCCAGTGAGGGGAGTGAATTCTTACGCGTTGGTACTCTGGCGCATATGGCAGATTTCATGCTAGGCTGCCTATCCCGTGACCCTCGCGTTCAAAGAATTTATTCCAGCACCGATTACTGGGTGTTCACTCTCCTGGACCCACGGTACAAGCAAAATCTTCCCACTCTCATCCCTGCAGAGGAAAGGAGTGTGAGAATGCATGAATACCAGCAGGCCCTGGTGCACAAGCTGAAACAGTATTTCCCTTCTGACAGCGCTAGCGGCAGAGTGCGTAGTTCTGCGGGACAAGTAGCGAGGGAGAGTAGGCGAGCAGGCAGCTTGTCCAGCACTGGCAAGGGTACGCTTTACAAGGCTTTTGCCAGCTTTATGTCACCCCAGCAAGACACTGTCACCTGTCCCCAGTCTCGGCAGAGTAGGGCTGATCTTTACAGAAAGATGGTGAGGGAGTACGTAGCTGACCATACCATCGTCCTAAATGATCACACAGCTCCCTACAACTACTGGGTTTCAAAGCTGGACATGTGGCACGAACTGGCGCTGTACGCCTTGGAGGTTCTTGCCTGCCCTGCCGCTAGCGTCTTGTCCGAGCGGGTTTTCAGTGCAGCTGGTGGCATCATCACCGATAAGCGTACACGCCTGTCGACTGACAGCGCTGACAGGCTGACGCTTATTAAAATGAATAAAGGCTGGATTTCTCAGAATTTCCAATCTCCACCAGGTGAAGGAAGCTCAACCTGAATAATTGATCCACTCCTCCTCCTCCTCATTTTCCTCATTCTCCTCCTCTTTGTACAGTAAAGCAGAGGAAAATGGCTATTTTTTGACAGGGCCCACTGGCTCTTGCTATAGTACTTCATGCATTTAATTTTTCTGGAGGGCCACCTACCCGGTCCTCTGTTTGAAACAATTTTTGTGAGTGCCACATACAGGCACTCAATCTATTCCATTTTACTGCAGGGCCACCTACCTGCTCCTCTGGTTTGAAACATTTTTGGGACTGCCACATACAGGCACTCAATCTATTCCATTTTACTGGAAGGCCACCTACCTGCTCCTCTGGTTTGAAAAAATTTTGGGACTGCCACATACAGGCACTCAATCTATTCCATTTTACTGCAGGGCCACCTACCTGCTCCTCTGGTTTGAAACATTTTTGGGACTGCCACATACAGGCACTCAATCTATTCCATTTTACTGGAGGGCCACCTACCTGCTCCTCTGGTTTGAAAAATTTTTGGGACTGCCACATACAGGCACTCAATCTATTCCATTTTACTGGAGGGCCACCTACCTGCTCCTCTGGTTTGAAAAATGTTTGGGACTGCCACATACAGGCACTATCCAAATTAAATTGTCTCCATAGCAGCCTCCACACGTTGTCTCCATTGCTACCTCCAAAAGTCGTCCATATAGCTGCCTCCATACATCGTCCCTTTATCAAACGAGGTGTGTCAGGCAGAAATTTGGGTTGTTTTCATGGATTCCACATCAAAGTTGTTAACTTTGTCGCCACCCTGCTGTGTTATCCACAAAATATACTGGCAAACTTTTACCATTTAGGGATATTATTTCAGCGCTTCTTGCGCATCTGTTTACATTCCCCTCACCCGGCATATCCTAAACTTATAAGAACGCTACTACACTTGATCTTATACAAAAGGTTCTTAGAACAGTTTTCAGCCTTTATTAAGAAACTGGAGAAACGCTTGATACCCATACAAGCTGAAGTAAAAGAAAAGAAAAAAGACAAGTTCATAAGAGACAAAAATGATTTCGACAATGGAAATGTATTTGATTGGGGGAGCCAAAAGCAGTTGAGGATGCGCAGGAGACATTTAAATAAAAAGAAAAATAACGATTACTGGACCACCGATTCGGACTCTAGCGTATCAGACGATAACCCAAATAACCAACCCCAACAGTCAGAACCTGGGACCTCTCAAACCACCGAAAAGAACATCCCTTTAGGAAAAGGACGAGGAGGGGGCGCAGAAAAAGGCCAAGGAAGAAAGCGGAAACAAGTATCTTGGAGACAATAACAGAAGAGAACATAAATGAAGCAGAAAAAGACAGCAACGACCTCCTAGTTGTTAATCTGACCGACACTGAATTAAGTCCTGAATGTACATCGCTGCTGACTAAAGGGTTAGGCTTCTGCCTATCTGATAACTTTAATTTCGTAGATTTTGAAATTGATCTCTTTAAAGGGGTTCGTAATATCAATCTGAAAAGATTTTTTTCAATAAATGCATCCAAAAATGTTAATAATACCGTCCAGCCTCCAAAAAAAGAGGGCGAAACACCGATCCACATAGGGCCCCTGGGTTTTATGGTGCACGACCCCCCAGAACCGCAGGATCAAGAATGCCTAATGGCTTTAATGGATCTGGACGATTTACAGATCCATCAGGCTGAACCCGAAATAGGGGTAGGTTTTAGAGGAGGGAACAGGTCCACGTTCAACCCCCCATTAGCTCCGGGAGGTGCCCTCTTCCAGTTTCAAAAAAGGGTCTTACAGAGTCTAAAAGCCTTAATTTATGAGAGAGACCCCGATAATATTAAAGAAGAGGAGAGAGCGGCCTTGAATTGGCTCAAAGATAATAAGACTCTCGTAGTTAAAAGAGCAGATAAGGGGGGCAACGCGGTAGTGATGACTCGAGAGTATTACAAAAAAGAAGCCTACAGGCAACTGGATAATCCAGATGTTTATACTAAGCTTACCTCCGACCCCACGCCAAAAATTAAAAACAAGCTCTGCTCCTTTCTCAGAACAGGAGTTGAAAAGGATATTTTGAACAAATCCATGGCTGAAAAATTACTACCCCCCTTCCCTCAAAAACCGACATGGTATTTTTTACCAAAAATTCATAAAACACTACAATCCCCCCCAGGACGCCCCATAGTGGCCGGAGTAGGCTCTGTCACCGAGCCCCTCTCCAGGTATGTGGATTGGATCCTACAACCCATTTTGCGGGAGATCCCCACATACCTGAAGGATACCAACGACTTTTTACGTAATTTAAAAGATGCCCCCTGGCAAGACGGGTTTATACTAGCTACCATAGACGTGGAAAGCTTGTATACGAGAATTCCCCATCACTTAGGTATAGATGCCGTTCGTAAAGTCTTGATTAATTCCGGCAGAGATATAAATTTTATAAACTTTATTTGTGATGCAATACAGTTCATTCTCACCAATAATACTTTTCAGTTTGAAGATACCTGGTATAGGCAGAGAGACGGGACTGCCATGGGCACGCCCATGGCCTGCACTTATGCCAATATATTTTTGGCCGTCCTTGAAGACAAATACGTTTTTTCAAAAGAAAACACCTATGCTAAGTACATACACTCATTTCTGAGATATGTGGATGACATTTTCGTTATATGGTCAGGAACAGAGGCGCAATTTCAGGAATTTATTACCTACATTAATAACAATAATATGAATATGTTTTTTACATTTAAAACCTCCAACACAGAATGCGAATTCCTTGATGTCCTAGTCCAGGTACGAAACTCTGCATTGACCACCACAGTATTCAGGAAGAGCACCTCGACTAACAGTCTTCTACATCATGACAGTTATCACCCTCAACACGTCAAAACAGCAGTCCCGTACGGACAGTTTGTACGCCTTAGACGGGTTAACAGTGAGGACGATGCTTTTTTGTCCCAAGCAGAGGACTTGAAAATAAGGCTATTTAAAAGAGGCTACCCCCCTCACACAATTAATGAAGCCTTTCAGAAAGCAGCTGCTCTTAAGCGCGAAAATCTCTTGCACCCCAAACACATTAGATACAGACATAAGAACCGCTTCACCTTTACCTTTAACTTTAGTCCCATGGCCCAAAGAATCAAAAATGCTATCCACAAAAATTGGTATATGCTGACCGAAGACCCAGTGCTCAAGGACTTAATTACCGCACCCCCCCTGATCTCTTTTAGGAGAACCAGAAGTATTAAAGATCATCTAGTACGCAGTCGATTACCCCCCATACAAAAGAACTGGCTTGATAGAACAGTTCCAAGCGGTAATTACTGTTGCGGTCACTGCAAGTTCTGTCCTCAAAACGTTAAAAAACGCGAGCTGAGCATCGGAGGGGTCAGAATAGTTCCACGTCAATTTATGTCTTGTAGATCACAATATGTAGTATATGTGGTTTTCTGCCCCTGCGGTCATTTTTATATTGGTAAAACCATCCGCTCCCTGAATATCAGGTTTAGCGAACATTGTCAGTCAGTAAAAAGTGGCAGGGGTGCTCCCAGACTCATTGAACATGTCAATAGGGCACATGGGGGGAATACTGGCATTCTCCGCTTCGGTGGCATTGAATATGTTCCAGTACCGCCTAACGGCGGGGACCGCCATAGGCAACTCCTAAGGAAGGAGGCAAGGTGGATCCTGAGAACCAATGCCATGGGCCCCCTAGGATTAAATGATAAGAACGATATGGGGGTGTTTTTGTAAGCTTACCTCCCATCCTGAGTAGTCATACCTTTGCGGTTGCGCATATTAGCGCGTATGCCCTGACTCTTCTCTCTGCTTATGCCAGGTTCTTCTCTTGTTCTATCATCTTTCGTTTCTCTGCATATGATTCAATAGAAATAGGCTTATTAGCAGAAATACGTTTACCATTCAAGTTAATCCTGTTATATGTTTTTTAATCCTGTATATGCTGCCTTGTCTGTACAGCGCTCTATGCATAGCTCGGCTCACTTCCGGCCGCTATGCCTCGCAGCGTTCCGGTTGCCGAGCAACGGGGGGGGTGTGACGCCTCGCCGGCTGTATTAAGAACCAGGTGAGGACGCCACACTCCATAGGCTGGAAAAAGCGCCGGACGGCGCGAAACGGCTGTCGCCTTTCCTTGACCCCCTGCTCCTATTCCTGCCCCGCTCTGGCTGTATCATGTCATAACGTTCTTATGTGAAGACTACAATAAAGAAGAAATTTTAACGGGTGAGTGCCGCAGATGTCTCCTTTTCTTTGTTCTTAGAAGTGCTGTTTGGGGAGTAGCCTAGAGACAGGGGCTTGGATTGGCGAAAGCTCGCCTGGCAGCGGAGCGCCAGCTCCATGCGCATCATGCGCTTCTTGCGCATCTGTTTACATTCCCCTCACCCGCCATATCCCAAACTTATAAGAACGCTACTACACTTAACTTGGTGCAGACTGGGACCGAGTCTGACCCTGGGGCTGGTCATATACTGCCGACGCAGAGAATTGCGGGGCCTACCTCGGTCCAGGTCTCAAAGGCCTACTATACCTCCTCCCACCCCTCCTCCACCTCCTCCTCCTCCGAATTACCATCCGTGGGCATGGCGCCATCAGTCGGTAGCTCTAGGCACAGCAGCAGTGCCGTTGCTAAGCGACAGCAGGCGGTGCTGAAACTGCTGAGCCTAGGCGATAAAAGGCACACCGCCCAAGAGCTATTACAGGGCATTCCACATCAAAGTTGTTAACTTTGTCGCCACCCTGCTGTGTAATCCACAAAATATACTTGCAAACTTTTACCATTTAGGGATATTATTTCAGCGCTTCTTGCGCATCTGTTTACATTCCCCTCACCCGCCATATCCTAAACTTATAAGAACGCTACTACACTTGATCTTATACAAAAGGTTCTTAGAAGTGCTGTTTGGGGAGTAGCCTAGAGACAGGGGCTTGGATTGGCGAAAGCTCGCCTGGCTGCAGAGCGCCAGCTCCATCCCAAGATCCAACTAACATAGTTGCAGCACCTTTAATCTACTACTAGTTCACTGCCTCCATAATAATAATAATAATCTTTATTTATATAGCGTCATCATATTCTGTAGCGCTTTACAAATCATAGGAAACAAATACAAATGTAATGTAACAGAGCACAACATTTGTATGGAACAACAGGAGTGAGGTCCCTGCTCGCCAGAGCTTACGGTTTATGAAGATGATGGGGTAACACGAGGTAAAAGAATATTTAATGGTCAAGCCATTCTTCTTAGGGAATAGAAAAAAATATAATAAATGGAATTGCTGTCGCTTGAACCACTCAGCCGTCATCTTATATACCAGGTCCAGGGTGAATGGGACTGCAGAGAAGTCTGGTGCCTGTTGGTTGCTGGATAACAGATGGGAGGACGACACAGGACGGGTTAGTAGAAGAGTTAAAACTTCATGCAGTTAATGAGTGTTATAGGCTTGCCTAAAGAAATGGGTTTTAAGAGCACGTTTGAAACTTTGGAGGTTAGGTATTAGTCTGATAGTCCGGGGCAGAGCATTCCATAGAATTGGTGCAGCTCTAGAGAAGTCTTGGAGACGCGAGTGGGAGGTCCGCACTAGGGTAGAGGTTAATCTAAGATCACTGGCGGATCTAAGAGCACGGGTTGGGCGATAGACTGAGATAAGAGAGGAGAGGTAGGGGGGTGCAGCATTATACAGAGCTTTATGGATGAGGGTTATTATTATTTTAAACTGTATTCGAAAGGAGACTGGCAGCCAGTGCAGCGACTGGCATGAACTGTAAGCATACATGGTCCCCTTATCAAACGAGCTGTGTCAGGCAGAATTTTGGGTTGTTTTCATGGCTTCCATGTTAACTTTGTCGCCACCCTGCTGTGTAATCCACAAAATATACTGGCAAACTTTTATCATGTACCGATATTATTTGAGCGCTTCTTGCTCACCTCCTTTGGTTCCTCTCTGACACCCATTGGTTTGAAGCCTGAGTCCAATTAGGGTATGTCGCCATGCCACTCTCTAGCCTGCTGCCGCTGCCTCTGCATGCCATCCCCTATAGTGTCAGGGTCAATTATTGGATGTTTTAGATGCTATCTAGCTTCATTCTGTCACTCTGTCATGGCCATGCTGTTGCCCATAATTTTGGCATAATGGTGCGATTAGGCAGCCTCAGAGGCATCCATGCATGCTGCCCCTGCTGTTTCCTGTCCATTTCCGTGGTGTTTCCATCCTTTTCTGAGGTTCCCAGGTGTTTGGCCAAGCTTCCCTGTGCAGAGCCTTGGTCCCCTTGAAAAATGCTCGAGTCTCCCATTGACTTCAATGGGGTTCGTTATTCGAGACGAGCACTCGAGCATCGGGAAAAGTTCGTCTCGAATAACGAGTACCCGAGCATTTTAGTGTTCGCTCATCTCTATTTACCACCTATAGATCATTTATATACATTTTGTAATTTTGTAACTTGAGGTGTTTTGTGTTAATTTGCCCTGCACTTATATTATTTTATACATTTCCTTTCAGCTCCTCTTAATGAAACTTAAACTTGCAAATCACTCCGCAATATGTTTTATTCTTTGCCTGTTACTTTACCTTGACTTGTCAAGGTAAAGTTGGGTAATCTCAACTACTTTTGAGTTGCCCTGACTTTCAATCAGCAAATTTTCCGGTCAATTCAAATAGCATCTACTGTGAAAGTAGCAATAGGCAGCTAATATCTGATCAATACTATGCTAAATGGGCAATGCAATTTTCTGATCTCATGACAGATCTAAAATTCCAAATATATATATATATATATATATATATATATATATATATATACAGTATATTTATATATATATATATATATATATATATATATATATAACAGTGTTATGTGGCTCATACAATACATTGATTCACCATTTTAGTAATACAAGTTGACATTTTGTAAAATTAAAAAATAACCACTTATTCAATTACTACTTCTTTTAGAGATCTTGAATGTATTTTATATTGTAAGATAGATATGCTGAATTGCCTGTGAAACTTTAAGTGTTGTTCAGTTGAAATGACAAGTACAAAAAAATCTGATCTAAAGACTGACGAGCACAAAAGTATAGAGATATACATCGCTGCTTCCTAACCTGACAGGATGGATCTGGCTTACTCTCTTAAAAACTGTCAGTCTTAGCACAACGTGAACACAAACTGCTGTAAAAATAGGTCATGACATTGACTTTGATGTACAGTATTATACTAGCTGGAGATTTGCCCAAGTGCTGCCTTTGCAAACTATTCTTTAAATACTAATTGAGCAAAAGTCCTGTCATTATTATTGTGTGACAAAAAGGTACAAAATATTTTAACATCAGAAATAACTAGACCCTCCTTATAGATAGACATTTTAACATGGCATCCATTTTATTTTATTTGCAAAGTTGGGGAATGTCACTGGGTGCTATCGAAACTCCCATTGAGGTTGCAATTCTAATCATCCGTGACAAAGTTTAACTATAAAGTTTAATGGGTTGTTTATTGAGTACTGTAGAATTTAATACCATACTGCAGGGTTATTGGACATATATCGGGATATGTGCACCAATTTTTTAGCATAAAAGTCCTGAAATAATCACAATTACTTGCGAAACCTTTGCCAGTGCACTCGCTGCACTGTGAAACTTCATGAGTGATCCATTGCCATTGTACACCAGGCAGGGTCTGACATAGAACTGTATGCCGATGCAGCTGCCACCTCAAGTGCATCAGGAGGCCAGAACCTCCTGATGTATCCAGTCCCGCCAGGGCAGGTGAGAGGTTATCAGACCACGGCATGCGAGTGCCGGAATATGATAGATGTTGCCCATTTTTTCTACGTTTTATGCTTGATCTTCGTAACCCCTTTGTAGTTGGCTGAACTATTACACGTTCATTAAGATTATAGGAAGTGTTTTACATCATAATGATTTTTTAGACCATAGCTAACCAGACTACTCCTCTAATGATCTGAATTAGAGATGACTGTGATCCCAGCTGCATAATATCTAATTATAAATACCATTTGTAGCTACCTTTGCTTTATATTCATTAATTCTACCCTTGGAAGAAATCATGTGAGAGGGGGGCGACCATCAAATCATATACGTGCTGTAACTGAGAGGCTCAAAATATTACATAAAAAGTACATAAAATCCAGAACTTTCTTATTTCATTTGCATGCAGTACCATGTCAATATAATATAAATTATAGAAGTAAAAATCTGAACATGTTTGTAATTAGGATATTGAAATGCTAAAAATCCTCCAGTGAAAAACCAAGTATAAAATTTAAGTAAAAAAAGCCAATCTCTGAAATGCAAAATAAACTGCCAGCCTCTACTAGTCATTGACCTTGTTAATTAAGCATTTTTTCAGCAAATTCTAAAGCTGCCTGGCATCTTTTTTACATGTTTAGACAGTGATAAAAGCCTGCTGAGCCCAATGAAAGATTTGACATGCATTGATTGCCTATAAATGTTTCAGTCGGTGTTAATTTTGGCTCTGCTATGTGAAGCAATGCAAATGCTTTATACAGACAGTAAATGTGGACTAATTAAACACTCATTAAAAATACATATCATACAGTTAATATCACCTTTAAATTAAAATGGACAGTAATATACAAAATAGGCTGGAAATAGGTGAAATGCTTTTGGCTTCTTTTGACTATTTCAGACATTAAATTTTGACATTTTGGTAGAAAGAGTCTAGAGATAAACAACTGCTGGAATGTAAGTCATGTAGTTGTAATTTAGTACTTTAACTAGCCTGTTTTGGGCTAAATGGATTTCTTTTTATTACGAGGGACATTTATAAGGACTATTATGCCAGTTTTCTATTGAACTGCCAGGCATTATGATTATTTGCCCATTTATGCCACCACTACTATTCTACATGTAAGAGGAGGGACATCCATCGCATGAAATACTTTTTTTTTGCTTTTTGAGCTGTGACTCTGGCATGCCCTAATAAGTGTATACCATATCAGACATGGGGATGTTGTTTTAGATTCCATTTGTAATGGTAGCCCTCCAGTGCTAAACTTTCATATAACAGAGAATAGGTTAATTGGAGATCTATGTTGTCAGGTGGTCAGGGTCATGCTTTTCTTTGTTAATTCAGGCTTTTTTCTGTATGTCACAGAGACATCCCTACATCTCATTGACTTTTTGCACTGTTTTCTGGCATTACAACAATCTTTTAGTAAGTCATGCAGATAAATACCTAACCCCCAAACACCAATATATACTTCTTGCAAATCTAATGTGCTTTGGAATCTTGGTCATTTAATTGACTATGGTTGCCTATGGCATTTTCACTATACAGTATTTGGTGGCATGTGCACTGATTAGCAATCAAGTCACAATCATTTAATAAGATAATAATAAAAAATTATAATGATTATAAATCCCAGCAAAATGTTACCATCATCTAGGCTTACAAATTAATATATAAAGACAAATATAACATCCTTGGCACCACAACATAAATTGAATATTTCACTTTACAATAATGAAGACACTCAAAACCACTCAAATTAAAGATTGTATGGTATGTAAATGAAGTTTAACAGCTTATGTAATTTTTAAATTCTAATTACTATATAGCTCAGAATACAGCAACTGTGTTCTTTTGTTTATTTTACCAATTCCAAGTAGAAACAGAGAAGACTCCTTTGTAAAGACTTTTTACTGCAAATCTGTGGAATAGCCTGTCTCTGGAGTTGGTCACAGCAGAAACAACAGAGAGCTTCAAAAAGGACAAAGTTGCATTAATTGTTATGTTTTAGTACAGAATTGTGATCTCATACATCCCTTCCCCTAGCATATTCCCTTGCTCTTCTTGCTTTCTAGATATATATGTTTATGTAACTGAAATAAGCGTTGTGCTATAAACAACCTTTGCATAAACCAATTCTACAGGTAAATATAACACTCTACATGATTTATCATTCCAAATATCATTCCTCTTTTTCCACTTTTTAGCTTCCGGTCTCTTGCACCCTAAACTGATTATAACTGTTTAATTCATATTCAAAGACAAAATTGACTTTGACCCCTGTTAAGGATCAGGTAACATGTTGTTCCTGTTACTTGTTTACTATCGTGGTGTTGTATTGTAGGTTGTGCAACCTGGCCGCCCGATACATCAGCTGCGGTGAAGGGACAGAGTTTCTCATGGCAATGCACAAAGTGCTGGCGTATGATAAATCACTGATAAAGACCACACAATACAAACATATAAGAGTAGTCAACAAAATACTGGACCAAGGGGAAATTTCAATACAGGATCAATAGGAAAAATGATAGTCATAAAACAGGCAAAGGGTCAGGGAATCCAGATTACAGAAGTCAAGATAATCGCCATCTAGCTCCACATTAGCCTTATGGCAAGCATGCAAGAAATAGAATGCAAGCCTTTTATGAAGTATCAGTGTCCGGGTAAAAAAGATTTCGGTATCCTGCCTTGTCAGGAACAACTCCATTTCTTTATTTAGGCAAGTTATAAAATTCCATAGCAAGTAATCTTTCCCAACGCCTTTTGAACGGACTAGCCGTTCGCAGCCATGACTAAGAATGGCTAGTCCATTCAAAATCCGTTGGCAAAGATTACTTGCTATGGAATTTTATAACTTGCCTAAATAAAGAAATGGAGTTGTTCCTGACAAGGCTGGATATCAAAATCTTTTTTATTGTTTATACTGCCCAAGCAGAAGGGCAATCCGCACCATACTAGGACACTCTATATCGTTGGAAGGTGAGCTGGTCTTCATCTTATTTTCTCATCTGTGTCCTGGTCCAGAATATATTTAGATCAGTTCTCTGTCATCCAGACAGGGCAGACTAACAGAGAGAAAGGTGAGTGAAGAAAGACTCTGTCCATCTCGGTTAACTTAACTGATGGGTGAAATAGAAATCAGTGTTGAGACTAGTAAAGACAGAATTAAACAAAATATCCCTTATCCCTGCATTCTCAACTGTACTTTACAGACAGAGGATAGTGCTGAAGCCTGAAGGGGCACAGATGTTACACAAACTTTCCATCTCTTCCTTGGTGCTGCTTCCCTTTCTGTAAGACTTAGTTTAGAAGAGTAGGATCTACTCTTCTTTTTTTGCAGTTTATCAGAATAATTATAGCAGGTCATATTTACCCTTGAGCTAAGGGAGAGCTTATAATTAGAGAGAGATCCTGCAGTAAATGTTCTGAAAAGTCATCTGGATCAACCGGTAAGGCTTTGGGGGATATTTATCATACAACAACGTATGATAACCCCACTTTTTCTCTTTTGCAGACCGATACATCAAGAGGATCCGACTGGGTCCTGCTCAGGGTTTATTTCTACGCCAGGCTCTGACTGGTGTAGAAATAAACGCAGCCGACGAATTTTAACAATTTGAAAATTCCCTGGCTGCAGGGAGTGTGCAGGCGTTGGGGTAGTAACACCCCATGCCGGTCAACTCTCGACCAGCCGCCCCCTCCACATGGCCGGCTGGGCTCCCCCTTCATGCCCCCTGGCGTGAAGGTGGTAGATTGGGATAGATAATAACAAGTACTAGCAATAAGCTAGCATTTGTGATTATTTCAGGGATTCTATGCCACTGACATGGCACAAAGGCCCTAATAAATATCCCCCTTTAAATCTATTTGGTAAGTAGATCTTTTTGATCCTAAAATGTTCAGTTTCAACAGTTCTAAATTTAATGTTTCATTCCTGACCTTTCATAAGCCCTGTTTATTTATATACAGTAAGGATTGATCATAGTAGATAGTGGAATATCTATTTGACCTTAAGGTTTAGTTTCATGCTATGTATGACCTAAAGGTTGATGTTTCAAATTGACTTTTAGAGTGTATATTATAAAGAAAAGGGCAAATGAAAGTCTTCATTGTATTTTATTTTTTTGTCTTACTCATCTTTTTCATTTTTTTCTATTAAACTTTTCAACTATGTACATTTTCTAAGAAACTAAATATAAAAAAATGGAATAGCCAAAAAATCTATTGATCCATAATTAGTTATTTTTAAGAAAGAAAAAAAGATCTTTATGATTTGAATTTTAGTCTATAATGCATTTAAATTGCCTGCAGAAAGAACTACCGGCCGCCACATGACCATCCCACTTTGTGGAGGGCTCTGGCGAAGACCAGGAGTTCACTTAGATTCCGCTCCCAGGTTGTGGCTAGTATTGTTATCTCCTGCAGTCTCCCCTGAGACTGTGACAGAAAGATCCGGCCATGGACGCCGCCAAGGTCATGATCTCTGCAAAAGTCATGGACAGTGTCAAGGATCCGTACCAGCTTCTGGGTTACCTCCCCAGCACTATTGCCCAGCAGTCCCAAGAGATTGCTGCACAAAAAGAACTCTTGGACAAACTCTCTGCCACCCTGCGGTTTATTGCCTCTCAGTAGCCTCCTGTTGCTTCTGTCTCCCAGCCATGTTTTTTGTCAGCAGACTCTGGACCAGATTTTTTGCGGCTGATCCAGAGTCTTCACCGGCCTCACCTGAGGCCGCTCCAGAGTCTCCACCGGCCTCCCCTGAGGCCGCTCCAGAGTCACCACCGGTCTCCCCTGAGGTCGCTCCGGTGTGCCAAGAGCTGACCCAGCCTGCGGCTTCCCAGGTATTCTCGGTGCCTGCTCTCCTCCTAAGGTGTCTTATCACCAAGAAGAACTGTAGGAGGCGAAGAAGGAAGAACTGCGGGCTGAAGAAGAACAGAAGAGGGGCCCTAAGGGGGATACTGTCATGGGTGACCCCACGTTCCATTTCTCGGATCGCGGGGGCACCCGTGTCCCAGTCTGCCGCGTGGTCCCCGGTCCATTCCTGTCACGGGTGTCCCCGCAATCCATGTTGCAGATTGCGGGTCACCCGCTCCCCCCGGGTCAGTGTTTACCTGTCCTGGCTCCTGATGGCTCCATTGCGGTCCCGTCCAGGCTGCAAGTCTGTCTCCTGTGTAGGCATATAGTCTAGTATAAGTTTTCTCAGGTATTTGTGGTATAATTCGGTGCCTCAGGTTGGCTGGAGTGAAGAGGCCAAAGACAAGGGGACATTTTAGGTTGACGGCTATAAAAAAGGATATTAACATGTCCTTTATTATGTAGCCCACTTATTATAAAGACAGACAACAGAAAAAAGGAGCACTGTCAGAGGTTAGCTACAGAAAAGGGAGAGGGTAACGAAAAAAGTGGCACTTTAAAGGGGGACTACAGAAAAGGGGGACTGCATGCAAACTACATTTGGCAGTTGATATTGTTGTAGAAAGTACACTTCAATCATTTACCCCTTTCCAACATGTGATGTATAAGTAGATCACACATCAGCTGCGGTGTATGGAGAGAGCTCATGGGCATGTGATAACTCTCTGATCTCTACCAGTAGCTAAAAAGCTGACACCCACGGCCATCTTGGCTTAGATTGTCCTTCTCCATGACCCCATCTCTGTATAGTTTCTGATCATGTGTTACAATGTGCCCGTGGCACGTTATAATAGATGATAAGTGAAATCCCCATAATCCCCACTGTAGTATAGCAATATATGGTAGTATTAATCAGACAACCTAGGGCGAAAGTACACTAGGGGGTCTGGAAAATAGTAAAAAAAAATAATAATAAAAAACCACTAAAACTTTAATTCACCCTCCTTTCCCTACACATCTTAGAAACCACTGTGTCCGAAAATGTCTAATCTTTCAAAATATAGTAACAGTTATTGAACCCTGTGAAAAATAGCGTCCAAAAGTCCTAAACTGCAATTTTTTCACCATTTTGCAGCACATAAACATTTTTATAAAAAATGAGCAAAAGGTGTACAGTACTCAAAATAAAAGCAATGAAAATGTTATCTCATCTTACAAAAAATGACATGTCATACAGCTCAGAACACTGAAGGTTAGCAAACTTTTTTCATGTATGGAGACACCATTAAACCTATATAAGTTTAGTATGCACGCGATTATACCGACCCAAATAGTAATCCAATGAAGAAAGGATTTCCAGCGCAAACTCTTCTCTGGTTAAAAACTTGCTTTATTGGTGCAACAGTACATCGGGTATGTTCACAGTGAAGACAAAACGATCAACGCGTTTCGGCTATGCAGCCTTAGTCATGATCTAGTTTAACAGGTAAAATTTAACCCTTTATATAAAACTGACAAAGACGGTCACATGACCGAATTTGTGAAACAGGGAGGGAGGGGAAAACAGGTTTAACCCTTCACAAAAGAAGAGACATACTGCAAATGCCTAGCCTGATAAATCACATAAAGGCAAAAAGTACAAATGAGGAAGAAAGTAGATGACAGAATACATATTAAAACTACACGTTTTCTTTCAGTAACTGGTTATCAGATCGTGCCTATGGTTCATCCCTTTTGGTTGTCTAGTTTCTAGGACGAAAATCCAATAGGATTCTCTATTCAAAAGCTTTTTTTGCAAATCTCCGCCTCTAGCGGGTTTGGAGACTTTTTCAATACCTGTCCATTTAAAACTAGAGATGTCTCCTTTATGAACATCTCTAAAGTGCTTAGTGAGGGAAGAGACATTGAATGAGTTGTTTGTTACATCTGACATGTGTCGTCTTATACGAACTTTGGCCGGACAAGTTGTGCATCCTACGTATTGTATTCTACAAGTGATGCAAAATGCCAGGTAGATGATGTTGGAAGTGTTGCAGTTGATATATGATTTTATAGGGTGCGTGTACAAGGTTCTGTATGAAGTAAAGGAATCCCCTCTCATAATAAATTCACATGCTTTGCAGCGTTTATGTCCACATTTGTGGCATCCTGGATAATCTAGCCAAGTTCTTCTATCTTCCTCCATTTTTTCGCTGGTAAATAGGCTGGGGGACAGAATGGAGCCTATAGTCTTTCCCTTTTTAGCTACAAATCTAACTCCCCGGCTAATGGTGTCATGATGGTCCTTGTCACAAAGAAGTACAGGTAAGTATTTTTTAATAATTTGTTTGATCTTATGAAATTGATTGCTGTATTGTGTGGAAAAAGTGACTTGTTGTAATTTGGTATTGGGTTATCATACTTTTTGTGCAAAAGTTGTAGTCTAGATTTTTTCTTTACCCTATTGAGAGATGTTGTAATAAGGTGATTGCTGTACCCTCTCTCCCTTAATCTCTCTGCAACAAGGGCAGCTTCCCTTGTAAAAATGTCTTCGTTGGAACAGTTTCTTTTGAGTCTGATAAACTCACCATATGGGATGTTATTGGTAACGTGTTTAGGGTGACAGGATGAGGATAGTGTTCTGTCTTCACATACGTCACAGCTGTGTATACTCTGACATACAGCATAAACCTTCCTGTCTTCCAATAAGCTAGACTGTTGTGGTTATGTAGTCAAACTTTATTGCTCCAAAAGGTTGACAACTGAACAGTGAGGATTTGGATATTCAGATGTCTGTTTAATGGTAAAACTGAAACAAGCACATATAGGTAATCAGAATAAAGTACAGATCTATAATCCTGCAAGAACAGTAGGAATACATTTACATGTATATAACATAATGTATGTTAGCCAGTCTACTTACAAAGCATTACAGTTCATTAACAGTAACTGAGTTCATAGACTATAACATTATTTTACACCTCTTACCAGCTATGCTGTTCACAAGGAATGAAAAGGAGAAAATATATGGCGGGTAGAATGACTAAGATGGAGAGTGTCTGATCTCCCCAAAGTACAGTCTCAAAATGGTGTAAGCTCCCACAATGCATTTCACCTACCAATAAGATTGCATTAAGTCATAGGTCACATGACAATGACATAAGCATTAGACAATTACATGGTTTACAACTAATAACAATAACAGCTGACAGCCACTAGGCGGCGTACTAACCAAAAATTAAACATAATGATCATAATGTGGTCAACAATGCTTTCCACCTTATGCCCTCATTGAAGGGCAGAACAGATAGTAGGATCGAGTTACCCGCTGTGGGTTTTCTGAATGGTGAAAACCCACAGCGGGTAACTCGATCCTACTATCCTCATCCTGTCACCCTAAACACGTTACCAATAACATCCCATATGGTGAGTTTATCAGACTCAAAAGAAACTGTTCCAACAAAGACATTTTTACAAGGGAAGCTGCCCTTGTTGCAGAGAGATTAAGGGAGAGAGGGTACAGCAATCACCTTATTACAACATCTCTCAATAGGGTAAAGAAAAAATCTAGACTACAACTTTTGCACAAAAAGTATGATAACCCTATACCCAATACCAAATTACAACAAGTCACTTTTTCCACACAATACAGCAATCAATTTCATAAGATCAAACAAATTATTAAAAAATACTTACCTGTACTTCTTTGTGACAAGGACCATCATGACACCATTAGCCGGGGAGTTAGATTTGTAGCTAAAAAGGGAAAGACTATAGGCTCCATTCTGTCCCCCAGCCTATTTACCAGCAAAAAAATGGAGGAAGATAGAAGAACTTGGCTAGATTATCCAGGATGCCACAAATGTGGACATAAACGCTGCAAAGCATGTGAATTTATTATGAGAGGGGATTCCTTTACTTCGTACAGAACCTTGTACACGCACCCTATAAAATCATATATCAACTGCAACACTTCCAACATCATCTACCTGGCATTTTGCATCACTTGTAGAATACAATACGTAGGATGCACAACTTGTCCAGCCAAAGTTCGTGTAAGACGACACATGTCAGATGTAACAAACAACTCATTCAATGTCTCTTCCCTCACTAAGCACTTTAGAGATGTTCATAAAGGAGACATCTCTAGTTTTAAATGGACAGGTATTGAAAAAGTCTCCAAACCCGCTAGAGGCGGAGATTTGCAAAAAAAGCTTTTGAATAGAGAATCCTATTGGATTTTCATCCTAGAAACTAGACAACCAAAAGGGATGAACCATAGGCACGATCTGATAACCAGTTACTGAAAGAAAACGTGTAGTTTTAATATGTATTCTGTCATCTACTTTCTTCCTCATTTGTACTTTTTGCCTTTATGTGATTTATCAGGCTAGGCATTTGCAGTATGTCTCTTCTTTTGTGAAGGGTTAAACCTGTTTTCCCCTCCCTCCCTGTTTCACAAATTCGGTCATGTGACCGTCTTTGTCAGTTTTATATAAAGGGTTAAATTTTACCTGTTAAACTAGATCATGACTAAGGCTGCATAGCCGAAACGCGTTGATCGTTTTGTCTTCACTGTGAACATACCCGATGTACTGTTGCACCAATAAAGCAAGTTTTTAACCGGAGAAGAGTTTGCGCTGGAAATCCTTTCTTCATTGGACTGCTCTTTGCCCTTGCCTTGGGCGTTTCCGTGCCTGCAACTCACCGGTTTGTGTAAAGGGAGTGAGTAGAGCTGATTTGGACTCTTTATACGACCCAAATAGTAAATTAGACATGACATTTGGGGTGCACAGTGAAAGTCATAAAAACCAAGCCCACGAGAAAATGGTGCAAATTTTTTCACCAATATCACTGCATTTGGAAATTTTTCCAGCTTTCCACTACATGGCATGGAATATTAAATACCATTACTACAAAGAAAACAAGCCCACTTTACATGAAAAAATAAAAAAGTTAGATTCTTCAAGCTGAGGAGTAAAAAATATGAATTTGCTTATATTCCTATTTATTTATAAACATGACCTTCATTTAGGTATTATTATGAGTGTGTAAACAATTTTTCACAAATACAGCTGGTGGAAGGTTTACAAAAAGCCCTGTTAACTAACTGAAACCCTTCTTTTAGCTAAAAATTGTTTCCCTCATATCCCTATATTGTCATCTTTAAATAGGGCTAGGGATATCTTTAGAGAGTTAAGAGAAGTGTGGCCTCCTCAGGCTGAAAACAGCAATTCATCTCCATGCTTTCTCAGGATGCTGTAGTAATGTCATGTGACCAGGGTGACATCATCTACGGTCCTTTAGCTTTCTAACATGAGCAAACTCTTCACCATGCATATATCTGATCACATGAAATTGTAGCATCCTGCATGGAGCCAGAGAGGCGAAGAAGTCCATGCAGGCATTCTGTGATTTAATGTGATCAGATATATGCATGCGGCATGGATTGCTAATGTTAGGGGGCTAAAGGACCTGAGTTGATGTGAGCATGCTGAAAAAGCATGAGGAGGAGATAATGGATGCAGCTTGAAGAGGCCACCATCCCCTTGATTCACAATAGATAGCCCTGTATACCTGGTAAAATTATAAAGACAATTTAAGGGAATCTGAGGGAAACAACTGTCTTTTTTTAGCTAAAAGACGGTTTCCACTGCTTTGTGGGAACCTGCCACTATATGTATTTGTGAAAAATGTGGTGACAGATTGTCATTAAGACATTAGGGCACATTTACTAAGGGTCCTCGGACAGCAATTCCATCGGGTTTTCCCGAATATTTCCATTTTGCTCTGTTTTGTGCTGAATTGTCCTGGGTATTTGCCGTACGTGATCGGATTGTGGTGCATCAGCGCCGGCTTGAATGCAACAGAAATCGTGGGCGTGGTCGTCGGACAACCCAACGGATTCGGAAAAACCAAGAAATGTAAAAAACGAAATGTGTCGCAAGATCAGCACTCACATGCACCAAGAAGAAGAATGTGAACTTCGGCGGACCTCGCCGCAGCAGCGGCCTATGCAGGAACTCAGACGCATGATCTTAGTGAATTGCGTCGGACCCGCATCCTCGCCGGACATCGCACAGCGGAATTGCGACAGGACCGGGTAAGTAAATGTGCCCCATTGTTTTTCTAAAACATCAGAACCATAAACATCTGCCAAACTTATCAGAAGATAGCATAGATTTCTAAACAGTCAAACGGGCAGATGGAGCGGTACCCCTGGTTCAAGACACGGCATGTGCCTTATCATAATTTAGGCTAATAGCTTCGGTAACCAAGCAGTTATCAAGTCTAGCATACAAAAAGGCTGGTCTTGACAAATGTCCCCGGATGAATGGAAATAATTATTGTGATTTCTAGTATTAACATTTATATTCAATTTGGCACAGACAAAGCAGATCAGATAAAGCTGCATTGTAATTCTTCTTCCTCACATCCCCTATTCCTGCTCAAATCGCTGATAATTATTTACAGCAGTCATGTTGCACTATTCAACTTGGCTGCCTTGATTTTGACTCAAAGTCTCATGTTGTAGCATAGGATTCTTTCTAAACGGAATCTGTCTTTTATACCATTAAACTAACAGACCTCTCAGGAAGGCTACGAAGTATCCTTTTCTAACATTCCTGCTTATGTTTCAAATAAAAAAGCTGTAAAAAATTGCCTCCGAAGACATTAGCAAATAAGCTCAGAAGAATCATTTTTATGGCTGAGAGGAGTCATGCTGAGGTGCTGGAGAGAGTATCAATTCAAACATAGCCATTTTGGGCTCTTTGGTATCACTTCTAGAACTATAGCTCATTTTAAAAACCGATAATAATGTTTTAAAATGTTTCTCTATCTGTCGGCATATAGAATTGAGATACAGGCAGTTAAAAACATGGTTTGGAATTGGGTTAAACTGCTTTATCTCTGGATCCATAGGTCGCACAACCACAATCTTAATGCATTTAGAAAGATGTAAACTTTATATTTAAATCAGAACCATGATTTAGGTACTATAGATCCTTCATTATTTGCTAATGAATTAGTAGGAATTTTTTTTTATCAGTGAATAGGAAAGCAGGTGAATAGTGCCCTTTAAGCCACTTATTCAATTGGAGCGTCCTTTTAAAGGAAACCTACCACTTGTAGTGGCAGGTTTCCGATGGCAATACCGAGCACCAGCTCAGGGTGAGCTGGTGCCGGAGCTTATTTTAGTTAGTGTTTTAAACCGCGGTATCGCGGTTTAAAACACTTTTTAAACGCTATAGCCGGCGCAGGCAGGTACGCGCTCGGCGCTTACCGTGCGCGCGGCTACATAGGAAGTGAATGAGAGCCGCGTGCACGGTAAGCGCCGAGCGCGTACCTGCCTGCGCCGGCTATAGCGTTTAAAAAGTGTTTTAAACCGCGATACCGCGGTTTAAAACACTAACTAAAATAAGCTACAAGTGGTAGGTTTCCTTTAAGGAAGATCCACAAACTGCAACACATTAGTCAGAAGTGTTTGATTAAAATATTAGAAATATACTATATTAATTGTGAAATACTCCTAATTTATTATATACAGATGTATCTTCTATTATCCTTCTTCCTAACTGGATATGTCAAAATCTATGTCACAAGTAATATTTTTCTTTTCAAGAAAGTGATTCAAATGGATGTACTGCATGGGTGACTACCCACATGTATTGTGAATTGTGGCCTGTTAAGTATAGCTGCACAAGATGTAAATCTTCATGTGGGGAAACCGCATAAAGGTTGGCATCAAAAGCAACCTGTAAAATATGAACTAGTAAGCATGGATATCCGGTGCAAACAACTTGCAGATTTTCATGTGATGTTATAATTGACTTAAAGGAAATAAATCATTTAAAAAAAACAAGAAAGCATACAAGGATACTCACCTCGGCTCCTCTTCATTCCAAAGCTTAACACACTAGGATCATATACAAAAGAAAGTTAAAAAAGCAGCACAGTGTGCGGGGACAAGATTACCGGCTCTCCGGGTTGCTAATATTGCACGCTGGGAGCATGGGAGTGGGAGCGGACGTTACCTGAGAGGCTTGAATTCTCTCCTCTCGTGGAAGAGGGATGTGGCGAGGACATGCATAATCAGCAGCCAGGAGCACCGGACATCTTGTTCCTGTGCTCCATGCTGCTTTTTATAATTTACTCTTCTAAGTGATCCCAGTATGTAAAACTTAAGGGAGGACAACGCTGGGATCAGAATAAATAGTAATGTAGATGAGTATCCTTAGATGGTTTCTTGTTTTTTAAAATGGTTGACTTGCTGTCAGTAGGTGGGGGGAAAGACAACCAGACAGTGAGCCCTGAGGCTGAACCCCCTCCCACTGTCCCTACCTACTTGCCTCAAGACAGCTCTAGCAACTGCGGACAACCTCGGTGGCGGTCCCTATACTATGTAAGTGACACACGTAACTGGACAAGACAGACAACACAATAAGGGGTAGTCGACAAGCCAGAATCAAAACCAGAAGAATCGCAGTACAAATTCAGTAGGCAAAAACGGTAGTCAAAGTCAGGCAAAGGTTCGGCAACGATAACAGAAGGTACAAAGAGGTCACAGGGAAATATGGGGAGCTGGGATATCCAGGTAAGAACTTAGACAATAGCCAGCACGCAATTGAGCCACTGGCAGCCTTATAAGTAAAGCTGGAGAGACAGACAAGAAGCTGATAGGACTAGTGCTGATTAGAGCTGAAATCAGCTGCATCAGTCCAGCAAAGACCAGGTAACTCATTAACTGCTGGACCATAGTCATCGGGTGTGTCCAGACTCCAGAGGCACAATTCACACTGAACGGTTCTGACAGTACCCCCCCTCTTATGAGGGGCCTCAGGACCCTTAATCATTGGACCAGGCTTAGAAGGATTATGTAAATGGTACCGCCGGACCAGACGGGGCGCATGCATGTCTTTAGCAGAGATCCACGTGCGCTCCTCCGGTCCGAAACCCTTCCAGTGGACCAGATACTGTAAGGAGTCCTGTACCCAGCGGGAATTCAGAATTTTCTCCACCTCATACTCCAATTCCCCCTGGACGATGAGTGGAGCCGGAGGAGGTGAAGGCAACACCGATGGCACATATCTTTTAAGAAGAGACTTATGAAACACAGGATGGATACGAAGAGCATTGGGTAGTTTCAACCTAAAGGTTACCGGATTAATGATTTCCACAATGGTATAAGGTCCAATATATTTGGGTGCCAGTTTCCCTGACTGCACCCTAAGTTTCAGATTTTTAGCTGAAAGCCAGACCTTCTCACCTAGTACATATTGCTGACCAGATATACGTCTTTTATTAGCATGTCTTTGATAAGCCTCTTGGGCTTTTACCAAGTTCTGATGAGCTTGGGCCCAAACTGTGCACAGTTTAGAGAAAATGGCCTCGGCTGAGGGATTAATAGATTCTGCAGAATGAACAGACGAGTACCTGGGGTTAAAACCATAATTACAGAAGAAAGGTGACATCTTAATAGAACGTTGTTCATGATTGTTTATAGCAAACTCTGCTAGAGAAATGAAGTCTTTCCACTTATTCTGAGTATCAGCCACAAAACATCTTAGAAATTGCTCTAACGATTGATTGGTCCTCTCTGTCTGTCCATTGGTCTGAGGATGGAATGCAGACGAGAAGGACAGAGAGATACCTAATTTGCCACAGAACTCCCTCCAAAACCTAGCCACAAACTGGACACCCCTGTCGGAAACAACATTCTCAGGCACCCCATGAAGACGTAGAATATGATTAATAAAAAGTGTGGCGAGTGTGCGAGCGTTAGGCAGTTTGCGTAGTGGGATGAGATGACACATCTTAGAAAATCTATCCACCACTACCCAAATGACTGTCTTACCCTTAGATAGTGGCAAGTCGGTAATAAAATCCATAGAAAGATGCGTCCAAGGTCTCATAGGAACCGGTAGAGGATGTAACAGACCCTCGGGTGGTCTACGAGGGACCTTGGACCTAGCACAAACCTCACAAGCTTCGACAAAAGCCTTGACATCTCGAGCCCAAGATGGCCACCAGTAATGGCGAGAGAGCAGATACTTAGTACCTGCCACACCTGGATGACCAGACAAAACTGAACTATGAATCTCTTCAAGAACTCGGAGTCGAAGGTTAGGCGGTACATACAACAAAGAGTCTGGAGTGTTATGAGGTGCTTGACCCTGAGATTCTGCAATCAGGGTCACCAAGTCAGGTTGCAAAATAGACACTACTACCCCGGGTCTTAAAACAGTATCAGATTGAGTCCTGGGGGAACTTTCTATATCAAAGCTACGAGACAAGGCGTCAGCCTTGATATTACGGGAACCAGGTCGGTAAGTGACTTCAAAATCGAATCTGGTAAAAAACAAAGCCCATCGGGCTTGACGTGGCGAGAGACGTTTAGCATTGTCTAGGTAAACCAGATTCTTATGATCAGTGAGTACCACCACCTTATGTTTGGCACCTTCAAGGAAATGCCTCCATTCATCAAATGCCAACTTGATGGCCAATAGTTCTCTATTACCGATATCATAGTTACATTCAGCTTGAGAGAACTTCTTTGAGAAGAACGCAATAGGTCGCAGGTTAGTAAGAGTGTCCGATCCTTGGGACAACACCGCTCCTACCCCTACCTCTGATGCGTCCACCTCCACAATAAATGGACGTTCAAAATTAGGTTGAGTCAATACTGGGGCCTCTGAAAAACACTTACGGAGCTTGTCAAAAGCTCGGATAGCCTCATGAGACCAGTTGACAAGATCTGCCCCCTTCCTGGTGAGATCAGTAAGTGGTTTGGCTATAACAGAAAACCCCTTAATAAATTTCCTATAATAATTAGCGAACCCCAGAAATCTTTGTAAGGCCTTCAAATTATTGGGACGTTCCCACTTTTCGATGGCCACCACCTTAAGGGGATCCATACGGAAGGAATTAGGGGTGATGTAGTAACCTAAAAAAGAGACCTCCTGGATACCAAACTGACATTTAGACAACTTAGCAAACAGACTGTTTTGTCTAAGCAGTTCCATCACTACACGAACATGTTTTATGTGTGAAGCCCAGTCGGGAGAAAAAATCAAAATGTCATCTAAGTAGACCACAAGAAAACGACCTAGATGCTGACGAAATATATCATTCACAAAATGTTGAAAGACCGCCGGGGCATTACATAGACCGAAAGGCATCACTAGATATTCAAAATGACCCTCTGGTGTATTGAAAGCGGTCTTCCATTCATCACCCTCTCTGATTCTAATCAAATTGTAAGCCCCTCGCAAGTCTATCTTGGAGAACCATTTGGCCCCCACAATTTGGTTAAATAAGTCAGGAATCAGGGGTAGAGGGTGTTGATTCTTAACAGTGATTCTGTTAAGTTGTCGATAATCTATACAGGGTCGTAATCCCCCATCCTTCTTTCCCACAAAAAAGAACCCTGCTCCCAATGGGGATGAAGATGGGCGAATGTGACCCTTCTGGAGACTTTCCTTAATATACTCCCGCATAGCCTCCCTTTCCGGACAAGACAAGTTAAAAATACGACCTCGAGGAAACTTGGCGCCGGGAATTAATTCAATGGCACAGTCGTATGATCTGTGTGGCGGCAATCCGTCCACAGTTTTTTCATCAAATACATCCGCATAATCGGACAAAAAACTCGGAATATCCTCTTCCATGGAAGAGCACTCAGCAAAAGAAACCACCTCACAATGGGAGTCACATTCAGTCCCCCATTTCACCAGTTCCCGGTTTGCCCAATTAAAAACAGGATTGTGCTTCTCCAACCAAGGCAAACCTAAGATCACATCAGACGACAGGTTATGCAGACACAAAAACTTCATACGTTCCACATGAACTGCCCCCACCTTAACCTCAAGGCAGGGAGTGATGTAACGTATATCCCCCTGAGCAAAGGGGGCTGAGTCTGCTCCTGTGACATTAACAGGAGATTGGAGCAGAAGGGGACACACCTCTAGACCGGAAAAGAACATAGGGTTAACAAAATTAGCAGAAGACCCCGAGTCAATCTGAGCATAACCAGAGATGTTTCTCCCTCCCAAAGACAATGAAATAGGCAATAATAACTTATTCTTATTGGTGAAGGTTACCTGTTCGCCTGAGTGACCCCCTCGATAGTCACTCAGGCGTAGAAGTTTTCCGGCGGTGGTCCAGGAAGGGATGGACATTGCCGGACTCGATGTCCTGCTTTCCCACAGTAGAAACATAAGTTGTTCAACACACGATATGCACGTCTGGTCTTGGCATCAGTAGAATCCACTTGCATAGGTTCCTCTGATGGGGGTATAGCAGGAGGGGAAGGACTAGGGTTGGTAACACGAATAGGTGAAGGTCTAAAAGCGTCTGATGTACCTCTCTCCTTTAGCCTGTCTCTCAAGCGTCTGTCAACTCGGATAGCTAATGTCATGCTATCCTCAAGTGAACTAGGAGTGGGATAAGCTACCAACAGATCCTTCAACCGATCATTCAGTCCGACACGAAACTGAAATCGGAGTGCCGAGTCATTCCAAGTGGAGGGGCCACTCCACTGCCTAAACTCCGAGCAATATTCCTCCACAGGACGCCTACCCTGCCTCAGACCTGTCAAGTGACGTTCAGCATTAGCTGCACTATCCGGGTCATCATACAGTAGCCCTAGGGCCTGAAAAAACCCATCCACCGTCTGCAACTCAGGAGAACTAGGAGGTAACGAAAAAGCCCATTCCTGTGGTGACCCCTGGAGTAGAGACATAACTATGCCCACCTTCTGGACCTCATCCCCAGAAGAGCGGGGGCGCAATCTAAAAAACAATTTACACCCTTCCCGAAAGGCACAGAATCTCTTTCTATCCCCACTGAACTTATCTGGGAGTTGTACAGGTGGCTCAGGTGGTGCTGGGGAAGCCATGGTAAACTGACGTGGGGCCGTCTCCTGCTCATGAAGCCGAACAGCTAGTTCCTGCACCATGGTGTTGATTTGCTGCATCTGTTCCACAATATTTGTCAACGTAGTTCTGCTGTCCATGACAGCGACAGTATATTTTGGGCTGGCTATTCTGTCAGTAGGTGGGGGGAAAGACAACCAGACAGTGAGCCCTGAGGCTGAACCCCCTCCCACTGTCCCTACCTACTTGCCTCAAGACAGCTCTAGCAACTGCGGACAACCTCGGTGGCGGTCCCTATACTATGTAAGTGACACACGTAACTGGACAAGACAGACAACACAATAAGGGGTAGTCGACAAGCCAGAATCAAAACCAGAAGAATCGCAGTACAAATTCAGTAGGCAAAAACGGTAGTCAAAGTCAGGCAAAGGTTCGGCAACGATAACAGAAGGTACAAAGAGGTCACAGGGAAATATGGGGAGCTGGGATATCCAGGTAAGAACTTAGACAATAGCCAGCACGCAATTGAGCCACTGGCAGCCTTATAAGTAAAGCTGGAGAGACAGACAAGAAGCTGATAGGACTAGTGCTGATTAGAGCTGAAATCAGCTGCATCAGTCCAGCAAAGACCAGGTAACTCATTAACTGCTGGACCATAGTCATCGGGTGTGTCCAGACTCCAGAGGCACAATTCACACTGAACGGTTCTGACACTTGCTTTAAATAAAATCCAGATCAAATCTGTAGTAGAAAATCAATATCCACCAGATTTATCATGGCATTCCAGCCTCCTGATAAATTTTGGCGGGTGGGTACACTGCTCTTCGCACCAACCAACTCACTTGCTGGGCGTACCTCCGTGCATACCCCTCCACACCCAATTGGGTTGGAGGTGGTGTAAGAGTGGAAATAGGCAGAATTCCTTGCTGTGTTCCACCATATGTGCCTATTTTAGGGCATGTACACCAGATTTCAGGAATACAAGCCCTGATGAATCTCTCCCTTGCCTAGTTTCTTGCACTACTTTTTGCCTTCATTGAGACAAAACATTCTCAACTGAGACAAAAAAGTATCCAAAAGAAGTACAGGAAACCAGACAATGTGCTGATTAATCTCCCCCATTGTGTGTGGCTTTTCAAAGGGTTTTGTTAGCATATCGGGATATTGGGTTACAGTATTTTTCGGACTATAAGGTGCACCATCAATAAATGCCTGATAAAATGTCTAGGTTCATATATAAGGCGCAATGGACTATAAGGCGCACCTGATTATAAGGATGAATGACCAGCAGGTGGCAGACCTGTGCACAGTTCAAGGCAGCTGTTGTCTGTAAGTAAGGTTCATATATAAGGCGCACTGGACTATAAGGCGCACCTTTGATTTCTGAGAAAATCAAAGGATTTGTTGTGTGCCTTATTGTATGAAAAATATGGTAAATTGGTATAATGAAAACTTAATTTCCTTAACCTAATTACAGCTCAGTTTAAGGATACATCTGTTTTTGCATTAATTATATATGTTATTTTATTTTCAAAACATAGTAAATAGAGATTTAATTAAAATATGAGACCTATTGCATAACAGTAAGTACAATATTAGCACAGAGTTTTCTAACAAGGGCTCATTCTGCTAGCAATAGATTTTCTCTTGGTCTGTATTAAGTAGGTTGTTTTTTTCTAGCAACTAAAAAATATGAATTACAAATTGGTTGAACTGTTTGCTGTGCACATTGGATTGCCAACATGTAAAACACTGAGAATACTTATTAATAAAATACACTTCATTTATTTATTGTGTCTTAAATTGCTTATAATCAAAGCAAATACCAATGGGGTATTCCCATCTAGACTTCCAAGTTTATTTTAATTCATTTGATTCATTTGTTTCTTTGTTCAATCACTTTAGCACTGTTGGTCGTATCCAAGGACCACCATATCATTTCTAAGGGTTAATATGACTACATTTATGGAAGAAATTTATTGAAGAAATCTATATATATGGAGAATAAATTAAATTAAATGTCAAGGCCCAAATGAGAATATTCTTTTAAGTTAGTATGGCCCATTTTCACTGATATTACTTAGCTATTAATTACAAGACTGACCTTAAACAAATAAATATGCTGTAGGTTTAATGGCTAAGATGAGTAATCAAACAAAGAATTTTAGATTCAAGTAGTTGAATGGAATGATATACACTTATAAATAATTAACTAAAATGTTTACCCTTATACATAACAGGAGACGTTAGGGTAACACTTATGCATTGCCCCTGATGGTACTGAAACCTGCAATGAGCGTTTTACAATTTGCCTTAAAAGGAAACGAACTATGCAAGTGTATTAAATATCGTGGACCAACCATCATGGAATAGAACTTTTAATGTTGAAAAATAGTTTTATGGTGGTAAAGTATAAGGTGGTATTGGTACTTACCCTTTCTGCTGATTGTGCAGTTCCAAAAAATATTGGAATAAAAGCTAGCCAAATGATGCAGGTTGTGTACATTGTAAATCCGATGGGTTTGGCTTCATTAAAGGTTTCTGGCACTCCTCTAGTTTTGATGGCATAAACAGTACATGTAACCATTAGTAGAATACTGTAACCAAGGGAACAGATTAAAGAAAGTTCTGAAATGTCACACTTAAGAACACCTCGGGCATTCTCTGGGTCCGGTGTTCTTTGCTCTCCATAGTCTACTATGATATGTGGAGGATCTACTAAAAACCATATGAAAACTCCAAGCAGCTGGACAGATATAAGGCTGAAAGTAATAACTAGCTGAGAAGCTGGGCTTATACACTTTGGGGCAGTCACAGATTTCTTTCCTTGTTCAAATATTCGATGAATCCTGTTGGTTTTTGTAAGCAGGGCAGCATAACTGAAGCACATCCCGAGCCCCAAGAATATGCGTCTGAGGGAGCAAACTACCATATCTGGAGTTCCAATCATTAAAAATGTGATTGAATAACACAAAAAAATGCCAGTCAGTAACACATAGCTCAGCTCACGCCCAGATGCTCTCACAATGGGTGTATCATTGTATCGTACAAACGTGACTATTACAAATGTTGTTGCCACTATTCCCAAAATGGCTATAAAAACAGGAACAACAGCCCAAGGAGAGTGCCATTCAAGCTTGATAATAGGGATTAGTGTGCAACCAGTGCGGTTTGTATTTGGTTTTTGATCTAAAGGACATAGTTCACAGGTCAACTCGTCAGCCTGGTAATGATAGCCTTCACATCTCTCACAATTCCAGCAGCAAGGGACTCCTTTTACTGTTTTCTTTCTTTCTCCAGGTTTGCACGGCAGGCTACAGACGGATGCTGGCTGTGTATGTTCTCTGCTTGTCCACTGCATATCTTCTACCTGTAAAAATCAAACATTTAGAACTAATTCAGGTGGGAAAATGCAACAATTAAATGTAATGCTTATTATTTATCATAATAAAACATTTTTATATTTTTAAATAGTATGTTACTAATATATTAAAGGGAATCTACCATCAAAATCAAGCATAAAAAGAAACCATAAAAATAAAGACAAAACAGAGACAAAACGCAGCGAATGTGCAACTAGAGCTGAGCACAAACTCCAATATGAAAGAGCCCTGACTTCTATTAAACTAACTGGAGCCTCAAACATGAAAACATGAATACAATCACATTACTGTGACTATCAAACCAAGCCCTAGTAACACACTCAAAACATCAGTCCTCTGAATTGTTCTAAAAGTATTCCGTAAGGCATAACTGTAAAGTTATTGAAAAAACAGGTTTAGCACAGCTGGAGAGAGCCTTCTGGTATCATGCTTCGGGTTCTTCCTATCCTGAGATATAGGGCTAATAGATATATGAGGCTATCTATAAAACACTTTCAGCTTTTCCTGAAGTGGTCGGGACTTCCTAATTGAGACATCAGCTATGGGCAATAATGCATAATGCAATGGGCATTCACATGCACAAACAGCTCAGCCAATCAGCATACAGAATCAGTGTTACTGTTTGTACAGAGATCTAGTGCAGAGCAAGGCAGGGGAGACACAGAGCATTGGAGTTCTGCATCATACGAGAATCTACTGCATCAAAAAGACGAAAAATATATTAAGGGTGCGTTCACATGTGACATTAATGCCTGCATTTTCAAATGCATCACAGCAGCTGAGAAGAGGAGATTTGCCTGATTACATAGATGTTAGCATTTGCATTTCCAAAACACAATGGGGTAGATTTACTTACCCGGTCCATTCGCGATTCAGCGGCGCGTTCTGTACGCTGGATTCGTGTCCGGCCAGGATTTATTAAGGCAGTTCCTCCGCGGTCCACTAGGTGGCGCTGCTGCGCTGAAAAGCATCGGAACGCACTGGAGTTCACCGAGCCGGGCTGAGTGAAGGTAAGTGCAAGCTCCGCGACAGATTTATTTTTTTTAAATGCGCCGTTTTTTTCAAATCCGTCAGGTTTTCGTTTGTCCAAGCCCCCCGATTTCTGTCGCGTGCATGCCAGCCATGATGCGCCACTATCCGATCGTTCGCACCAAAATCCCGGGGCAATTCAGGGGAAATCGGCGCAATATTCAGGTAACACGTCGGGAAAACGCGAATCGGGCCCTTAGTAAATGACCCCCAATATTAACACATGTGTTAACATAGTGCTAAAATAACATTAACATATGTGTTAACACAATTTTAACAGAAATGTAATCAGGCAAATCTTATTTTCTTAGCTGTTCTGATGCATTTGAAAACACTGAATCCTCTTGATGTATCGTGCTGGGAAAATGTAGCAGGGTGGCTATCATACAATGGCACACGAGTGTTGGCGTATGATAAATATCCCCCAATGAGTGTAAATTAGAGAACTGATTAATTTGGTTTAGTGCAGAGCTAGGCAAAAGTTTTCATAGTAACGAAAGATCACAGCACATTTTCTCCTCTTCTATACCATAAAAGTATTGGACATGGCAATCATGATCAATACAAATATATGGTAGATTTTCCCTTTTGTCCTAATTTCTGCATAAATATTGCCAAAGTCATGTAGCAGGGATCACACATGATCATAATCATGGCTGATAAAGGGTGGTTTTTCCACCTGAAACACATTGGGGCAGATTTACTTACCCGTCACGATCCCGCGGTGGGTTGTCCGGCAAGGATTCGGGTCCGGCGCGATTCACTAAGATTGTGCATCCAAGTTCCTTCCTGTGTTGGTGGTGCTTCCTGTGTTCACCTGCTTCTTCCCGGTGCATGTGAGTGCTTGATTTTGCAAAACAGAACCTTTTTTAAATTCCATGGTTTGTCCGAATCCATCGGGCTGTTTGACGGCCACGATCCCCGATTTCTGTTGCCTGCAAGCGGATCACGTGTGCCAAAATCCCTGGGCAATTCGGCGCGAAAATATTAGGCGGAAATATTCGGGAAACCTGACGAAAGTGTGTCTGACGGACCCTTAGTAAATGAGCCCACACTTGTACTGTGGATATGCATGTTTTGAAACAATCACACTTAGCTTTAACACATGCATTTTCAAACTCATGACAACAGCTGTGAAGAAGAGATTTGGCTAGATTTGCCATGATTTGTCTAGTTACATTACTGTCAACATTGGGGGTCATTTACTAAGGGCCCGATTCGCGTTTTCCCGACGTGTTACCCGAATATTTCCGATTTGCGCCGCTTGTACATGAATTGCCCCGGGTTTTTGGCGCACGCGATCGGATTGTGGCGCATCGGGGCCGGCATGCGCGCGACAGAAATCGGGGGGGCGTGGCCGAACGAAAACCCGACGTATTCGGAAAAACCGCCGCATTTAAAAACCGAAAATGTGTCGCTTGGGGAGCGCTCACCTTCACCTTCTATGGGATGGTGCATTCCGGGGCGTTAAGATTATTTTCGGCGCTGCAGCGCCACCTGGTGGACGGCGGAGGAACTACCATCTTAAATCCCAGCCGGACCCGAATCCTGTGCAGAGAACGCGCCGCTGGATCGCGAATGGGCCGGGTAAGTAAATGTGCCCCATTGTGTTTACAGAATGCATGTGTTAGCATCCAGTTAAGATGTGCATTTTGTAAACACAATGTTGACAGCAATTTAACTAGGCAAATCTCCTCTCTTCAGCTCTTTGAAAACGCATGTGTTAACGCCACATGTGAACGCACGCTCAAGGTCACAGTGTCTTCACAAGCTGTGCACTATTTTTTTCATTGCACTTACAGCTTCCGAAGAGCTGATCCGTGCAGCTATGGAGATGTGAGGTGGGTGAGCTGCTTTTCTTTAACCCCTTAAGGACACAGCCTGTTTGTACGTTAAGGCTCGGTACTTTTTTTTTTAGAAATTTGACCAGTGTCTCTTCCTGTGGTAATAACTTTTCAACACTTTAAGATATCTCTGTGATTTTGAGATTGTTTTCTCGTGATATATTGTAGTTTATGTTAGTAGTGTCATTTCGGTGATCCGTTCCTTTTTTGGGGGGTAAAAATGCAAAAATTTAGGAAAAATTTGAAAAAAATTACTATTTTCAAAGTTTCAAATGTTATACTTTTTAGACAAAAAGTGATACCACAATTTTTTTTTTATAGAAACCTTTTGCCATTGGTCTTCTTTTTATATCCATTATTTGTTTTAAGTTTCCATTTTTTTTTATGGATATGAGAAGGTTTGAAGTTTTAGTAGCAACTTCTCAGATTTTCTTGAAATTTGAAAAATGCGAACTTTTTGGTGATCAATTCAGTTTGGATGTGCCCTATAAAGGCTTATGTACTATATACCCCCACAAGTAACACCATTTTATGAAACTAACATCTCAACCTATTCAAATCAGCATTTAAGAAGTCTGTTAACCCTTTAATTATTTTTCCGGAAGCATACGAAAATGGATTGGAAATTTAGAAATTTCAATTTTTGATTACAATCTTTCTAATTTAGCCCTAAAATGGATACATTCAGAAAGAATTTGAGGTAAATATACATCCCTAATTTTTTGCCCTGCTTCTTCCGAGTACGGCAATACCAGACATGTGGATGTCAGCTGCTGTTTCCCCGCACAGCGATGTCCAGAACAGAGTTAGCGATACTGGGAATTTGGAAGGCCAATTTGGCTGCAAATATTTTGTGGTGCCACAGTGTAATTGAAGAGCCCCTGAAGTAAAAGTACAATAGAAAACCCCCAAAAATGTCACCATTTCAGAAACTAGATCCCTCAAAGAATTTATCGGTGGTTGTGGTGAGCATTTTATCCCCCAACACACTGGTCAAAATTGAATGCAAAGTAAATGGTGCAGAGTAAAAATTGCGTTTTTATCTCAAAAATGTCATTTTAGTGCCTCATATACTGTGCCCAACCCATGCCAATTTAGAAAAACACCCCAAAAATCATTCTGTGGGTTGTCCTGAGTACGGCAATACCACACATGTGCCAATAATTTACAGACTGGGCACACAGCAGGGCTGAGAACGGAAGGAGTGAAATTTTGATTTTCCAGCTCCGTTTTCACACGTTTGGATTTGGAGTACCATGTCATGTTGGCAGGGCCTGTGAGGTGCCAGTGCAATAGAAACCCCCAATAAATGATACCATTTCGGAAACTAGACCCCTCAAAGAATTTATCGGTGGTTGTGGTGAGCATTTTAACCCCCAACACGCTGGTCAAAATTGAATGCAAAGTAAATGGTGCAGAGTAAAAATTGCGTTTTTATCTCAAAAATGTCATTTTAGTGCCTCATATACTGCGCCCAACCCATGACAATTTAGACAAAAACCCCAGAAATTATTCTGCGGGTTTTCTCGAGTACGGCAATACCACACATGTGCCAATAATTTACAGGCTGGGCACACAGCAGGGCTGAGAACGGAAGGAGTGAAATTTTGATTTTCCAGCTCCGTTTTCACACGTTTGGATTTGGAGTGCCATGTCATGTTGGCAGGGCCCGTGAGGTGCCAGTGCAATAGAAACCCCCAATAAATGATACCATTACAGAAACTAGACCCCTCAAAGAATTTATCGGTCATTGTGGTGAGCATTTTAACCCCCAACACGCTGGTCAAAATTGAATGCAAAATAAATGGTGCAGAGTAAAAATTGCGTTTTTATCTCAAAAAAGTAATTTTAGTGCCTCATTTACTGTGTCCAACCCATGCCACTTTAGACCAACACCCTAAAAATCATTCTGCGGGTTGTCCAGAGTATGGCAATACCACATACCAGCTGCTGCCACGGGAGACAAACACCCCAAAAATCATGATGCATGTTTTCCCGGGTAAAGCAATACCCCATACGGGGCAGTAATCTACAGGCAGGGCACATGGCGGGGCTTAGAAGGGAAGGTGCGGCATGCGGCATGATGTATAAGCTGTGCATCAGGGTGACAACAGGGTACTCTAAAAATCCAGGGATGCATGATAAATTCGGAAGCAATCTTTCATACATAACCCTGTTTTTTCTGGGCATGTCTCACAGTGATGAATGGTGTCCTTCCGCAGTATTTCTGGAAGCAAGGCACTTGAACAGGGTAGTGCTGGTGTAGAAATTGTCCAGGTAGAGGTGGTAGCCGTGGTCCAGCAGTGGGTGCACCAAATCCTGCACTATCTTCCCTGTAACACCCAGGAAGGGGGGGAATTCTGGGGGCACTAAAGTGGAGTCCGTCCCTTCATATACCCTGAACTTGTAGGAATACCCTGATGAACTTTCGAACAGCTTATACATCTTCACACCATACCTTGCCCTCTTATTGGGCAGGTACTGTCGGAATTGAAGTCTCCCTTTGAATTGTACCAGGGACTCGTCTATGCTCACATGTTTGGCGGGGGTATATGCCTGGGCAAACTTGGCGCTAAAATGATCTAATATGGGCCTGACCTTAAATAAACAATCATAACTGGGGTCACCTCTGGGTGGGCACTGTGTGTTGTCAGTGTAGTGCAAAAACTTATGGATGGCTTCAAAGCTCATCCTGCTCATTGCCATGTGGAACATCGGGGTGTGGTACAGTATGTCTGTGCTCCAGTAGTCCCTGATTGAAGACTTCTTTACTATCCCCATAAGGAGTATTATGCACCAATACTTGAGCATCTCTGCTGCAGTGACAGGGGTCCACCTGTAGGGTTGGGCAAAAAATGAAGTTGGGTTTTGGGCAATATGCTGTGCAGCGTAGAGATTTGTCTGAAATATAATAACATTCAGCAGCTCCTCATCAAAAAAAAACTTTAAAAAGTCCACAGCTCTGAGCCCTGCCGTGTCAAAATTAATTCCAGGATGGCCCAAAAAGTCAGGGACCTGAGGGGTATAATTATCTGGGGCTCCCCTTGTGGGGTTAGTGGAAACCCCAGACGCTTCTGCTGCAGAAGTCCCAGACACTTCTCCTGCAGAAGTCCCAGGCACTTCTCCTGCAGAAGTCCCAGGCACTTCAATCGCAGAAGTCCCTGGAACCCTACGGCGCCTTCTTGGGGGTCCTTCAGGTCACTGGAAGATGAGCAGGAGGATGATGATAGGTAAAAGGGGCCATCATCCCCACTAGCTGACTCGGTGTCAGAGGCAAGCATGTTATATGCCTCCAACACGGTGTACGTCTTCTGAGACAATGCACACAAAAAAATAAGAATGTGCACAAGAAAAAAAATAGAGAATGTACACTAGAAAACCTAGATAAACCGTCTAGCAGGCACACAAAAAAAAATGATATAATGCGCACCAAACTACACGGACAAGCCGCACAGATGGCACACACAAAAAAAAAAAGATAATGCACACCAAACTACACGGACAAGCCGCACAGATGGCACACACAAAAAATAATGTGCACCAAACTACACGGACAAGCCGCACAGATGGCACACACAAAAAATAATGCACACCAAACTACACAGACAAGCCGCACAGATGGCACACAAAAAAAAAAAAAGATAATGCACACCAAACCACACGGACAAGCCGCACAGATGGCACACACAAAAAATAGATAAGTGCACCCAACTACTGGTACACCTATGGCGCTCTGGAAAAAAATATTACCAGGCACCGAAAAAAACCTATGTGCACCGCGCAAAAAGGCGCTACAAATGCACCTAGCTTGCCCTAAGACAAACTAACTACCGCTAAAGATACTGTGCAGCGCTATTCACATGGCGCACTGAAAAGTGCGTCCAGTGCAGAACAACGCTAACACAGCACACTGAAAAGTGTGTTTTGGTTTAGAAGGGACAGACAGGGAAAAACGGAAGACACATGGGATCACACAAGGCGATCACACAGGGAACACACAGGACACAGGAAGAAACAGATAGGGATAGGGATTTGTAGGGAACAATAGGGATCAGATGGGGATCAGAACAGTAATAATAGTGTAAAAATGTATTTTGGTGCACACAGTAATGCTCTTTCCTCTCTCCAGCGGTACCAAAATGGTGCCGCTGGAGGAAGAGGAAGGAGCTAAAAGCACGTTTTTTAGCCCAAAATCGCTGCAATTGGGATGTCAGGTATAACTGGCCAATCGCAGCGATCGGCGGGCGGGCCCGATTTGAATGGTCGGGTGACGGAGACAGGAACTCCTCCTGCCTCCGTCACCCAAGTCCCATCCCGATATCATTTAACATTTTTAAACTCCTATGTGCTGAGGGGTTAATAAGATCATACATTTTTACATTTATTGCCATCTCACAGTACAGAGGACTAGTTTCAGAAACAGTTAGCCAGTCAATCAGAAGCACATTAAATGGGATCATCACAAGGCATATAAATTACTTGCTATTGAGGGATATATATCTTTATTTTGACTCTTTTTTTTCCTTTTTCACATTTTAAGATTTTTTTAATTTGAGAGTATTGGCACATCTTTTTACGCCTACGCCAAGGTCTTACGAAATTTGCCGATTTGTGTGATTGTTGTAGTGCTCCTAATGTATCTTTGCAAGACAGATGTTCCTTTGTTTTGCCCCTACTTCATACCATACCATTTTTAAGAAACAAGAGACTCTTTGGGACCAAATTGAAGTACAGCAGACCCATACTTACACGTTTTGAAATGCCCCCAAAAACAAAATAGAAAAGTGTGTAAACACACACCACCAAAAAAACACACATGTTGCTATGTATCTCAGTGTGAGATACATAAGAACACAAAGTATGGCGACAGCAGACAACCTGTAATGCTAAAGAAGATAGAAACCCGCACAGCAAGAATATGTTCGACAAAATGCCTTAATAGGCCACCACACTCTAATTACAAGTACATGACCAAGGAAGAGACAAAAGGGAGTGTGTATAGGCCAACAACGTCTATATACAAATCTTTATTTATTTATAATTATACATATAACAAAATATGCATGTTCTTAAAAACACCTAAAACGTACAAAAAGTACATACAATTTGACCCATGTATATGACCGCAATAGGTCTATACATAACACATGACCCTATATAGACAAAAAATGCCAATCAGTTGCCAGTTTTTTGCCCTGTGAAAACAATATCTGCAAAAGGGGAGCTGGTATGGCACAATACAGTGTCAAAATACACTATTGATGGTTCCCTCAAGTATAATGCACATGTTAGTACACAAACAAGAGCAAGTACCGAAAGCACACTCAAGATAAATACAGATAAGTTGCTGATATAAAATTACCCATCCATCTGTTAAGCCTGGAGTGGACGAGTGTGCAAAGGGTGATGTGGGCAAGCAAGTCCCCACGCGTTTCGTCGCTACATGCGACTTCCTCAGGGGTCCATAATGTAGTAGCGGACAATGGTCCGGCATAAATACACCTGTGCCCCTCCCCAGGGTGAAAAATAGCCACTCACATACCTCCCATTGATCATGCAGCTGTGATCTCTCAGCGTTCGCGGCAACGCGACCGCCGTCCGCTAGTCATGTGACCCATTTCCAGTCTCGCGGTAGTTGGAAAGTCATGTGACAAGTCACGCGGGACTTGTGAGTCGGCGACATAGCGCATGCGTGCCCCTAGCTATTACATTGTGTTGCCGGCAACAGATTAGTAGTATGCGCATGCGCCGATGCACTGTCCAATGGTTATAAGGTAAATTGGTCCACAGTGGAGTACTCAATTGAGTACAGACATTACGTGCCTGAATGATGTGCGTAAAAGATAATAATAATTAAGGTAATATAAGTACCCATTCAGGAAATGATAACATCCGCACCTGGAAAAAATATATTTAGAAAAGTGAGTTTTGGCTAACACCTTGGGGAGGGAAATTAAAAACAAATGCGTGTCATGCAAAATAAAGGTAAGTTGTGTAGTCAATATTACCAATAGAGAAAATGGGTATAAAGAGTAAATTCATTATGTAGCATCCATGTTGATGTCAGAACGTCGGCAGTCATTTCAATGAGAGGAGCTCCAAGGGGAAAAAAAAAACAGCAGACAACCTCGAAAAGAGGCAGCAGAAATAAAATGATACATGTGCATGATAATAAATATTCGGCATACTGTGTGGAAAAAAAAATGCAGAATTTAACTTATTAGTTTTTTGCCTGGTCAAAGATGAAACATTTTACAATGATTTTAACACCGTGAGTAAGAGTTGGCTATTGTTTATTTTGCCTTCTATTAGACCACATAGGTGCGGTATATCTAAGAAAGATTGAATTGTGCTGCCATTTGACTTTATCCTTGGCTATTTAAAGATCTGCACTGTACCATATATAAAAGCCTGGCACGATGTGTTCTTTACACTAGAATTAAGCTTTTAATTTTAGAGTGTGCCATTATATAGAAGGAACTTAATGCAGCCCTTGTGCTCCATGATGGGGTACTATGCCAGATGTATTTTTAAGGAAACATTAGATGTGGTGAGTGCCGTGTTTCTTTTCCTGCTATGTTTATTCGCTGTGCTCGTATCATTCCACTTTTTCTCATCCATTACAAAAGCATAGCTCACTGCCAAATCAATAGCTTCATTCTTTCACTGCACTTTTAAAAACTGTAGGTTTAAAGGAAATCTGCCATAAATATCCATCATGATAAACCAGGGACACTTACTCATAGATCCAGGCACAGTGACCTTTCCTTCTAAAATCAACTTTTAAAATCATGCTGATAAACCTGAATGACTATGGGTGAAGCCCACCTTGCACTGTTTTCACAAGCTATTGTTACACTTCTACAGTGGGTCTCATCCTCCCTCTGTACTCCCTGTTATTTTAGCACCAGTGAGAACACAGTGGGGAGAGGAAGTGCTATGGAAACATTCACCAGAGACTCATTAGCTTACCTGGACCCAAATCCCAGTAGCAGCTACAATCTTTGTCAACTCTTTAAATTTCACTGGCATAGTTGCCAGTGGCATTTAAAACAATGGTGTACAAGTGCATCAGCATTAACATGGTGGGGGCACAGTGGGAAGGGTGAGGCTCCCCATGATATCATTGGGGAGCAAGGATCTTCTCCAAAATGGCAGAGCCATGTGCCATCGGCATGCTAGTCCTATGCTCCAGAATAACGTTAGGTAAAAACATAAATAAACATATTTATTTCATTCAATTTTAGATACTCAAAGAAAAAATCTTTTCCAACGAGGTATTACAAAACACAAAATTGTCAACCCTACAATACAACCAAGGTAACACCCAATGTATAAACTAGTTCTCAGGAAGCTTTATTACCTGTACTATAATTTCCAGAACTATTAATATTTATATATGTCACTCCAAATGTCAAAAGGCAGCTGAGCATTTCATCTCAGAAATGTGTGATCTGAAATTGGTTGATGAAATTCGAGACTACAAGATGGGCATTCAATAGATGACTGAAAGGATGATCAACATCATTATTCATTATCAATTTCTTTAAAGAGGACCTTTCACCACCTCACACATGTAGAGATTATAATACCATCCTGTAGGGGCGGCTACACAGATTCAGGGGCATTTTGAATTTTCCTTCTAGCCCCCCACGGTTGCAGAGATAACATTCCCAGTGTTTGACAATTGTAATCAGTGTTTGGTCAGAGAGGAGGAGCTGGGACTGGAGGTGTGTGTTATGCTAATTTTCTCTCATACTGTCCAATCAGTGGCAGGCAATGTCAAAGAAGCTATTATGAATATTGAGCTGTGAGTTTTTCCTATGTTCATCTAATATTCTCCTGACATTGTGTTAACATAATCACAATGGTTGGTCAGTTTTGCTTGCGGTTGCATTTACGCAGCATTTGCGTTGTGCTTACACTGCGTTTGTGCCACGGTTACGCTTATGCGGCAGTTGCGACATTTACTTTTACGTGGCGTTTGAATTACGTATACTTTTACACGTTTGGGTAACATTTACGCTTACACAGAGTTTGCGTCACGTTTACGTGCCGTTTGCATCATGTTTACGAGGCGTTTGCGTCACATTTACGCTTATACGCTGCTTGCATCACGTTTGCGCCTGTGCAGCGTTTGCGTCATGTTTGCGCTTATGTGGCGTTTGCGTCATTGATACGCTTATCACAAAAAAGGCCTAAAGGTGGCCTTACGGTTACACGGCGCTTGCGGCACGTTTTGTGCTTATGCTGCGTTTAGGTCACGTTTGCACTTATGTGGCATTTGCATCATGGATACGCTTACACAGTGTTTGCGTCACGTTTACGCAGCATTTGCATCCCGTTTACGCGCTGTTTGCATCACCTTTATGAGGCGTTTGCATCACATTTACGCTTACAAGGCGCTTGCGTCACGTTTGTGCTTATGGGGCGTTTGCGTCACGTTTGCGTTTATGTGGCGTTTGCGTTATGGATACACTTATGTGCCGTTTGCGTCACGGTTACAATTACGCAGCATTTGCATCAAGGTTATGCTTACGCAGCGTTTGTGTCATGGTTATGCTTATGCAGCGCTTGTGGCATGGTTACGCAGCCCTTGCGGCATGGTTACGTGCCGTTTGTATCACGGTTACTTACGCGGCGTTTATGGCACGTCTACACTTATACCGCATTTGCATCACATTTGCACTTACGCCACGCTTGCATCACGTTTACACTTACTCACCATTTGTGTCACGTTTACTCTTATGTGGCATTTACTTTTACACTTTGTGTCATGTTTACGCTTACGCAGCGTTTGCGTAACGTTTAGGCTTACGCAGCATTTGCATCACGTTTACGCTTTGCAGCGTTTGCATCACATTTATGAGGCCTTTAGATACACATAGAGAAATTACATCTCACCACTGACAGTATGAGAGAAGATTAGCGTAACCCCCAGCTCCAGCCCCAGCTCCTCCTCTCTGACCAAACACTGATTATAATGGTCACATCTCAGGACTAATAATTCTGCAACCGTGGGGGCTAGAAGGATAATTCAAAGTGCCCGTGAATCTGTGTAGCAGTCCCTACAGAATGGTATGATAATCTCCATATAAGTGAAGTAGCGAAAGGTCCTCTTTAAGTGAACATGTTGAAAATTAAAATGTATCAATCCATGTTTAACTTTTATTCCAGACACAAACTACACATTTAATATATTCAACATTTGACTCATGCAGCACATATTGGGGCAGATTTGCTTACCTGGTCCTGTCGCGATCTCACGGTGCATTCTCCGACGAGGATTCGGGTCACTAAGATCGTGCGCCTGAGTTCCTGCATCCGTCGCTTCCCCGCTAAGGTCTGCCGGAGTTCACCTGCTTCTTCCTGGTGCATGTAAGTGCTTGATCTTGCGACACAATTGCGTTTTTAAATTCCACGGTTTGTCTGAATCCGTCGGGCTGTCTGACGGCCCGCTCCCCGATTTCTATCACGTGCAAGCTGGCGCCGATGCACCAAAATCCGATCGCATGTGCCAAAATCCTGAAGCAATTCGGCTCAAAACGGAAATCGTCGGGAAACCCGGCACAAAAAGCGTCTGACGGACCCTTAGTAAATGAGCCCCATTGTGGCTGAATGCTGTGTGCTATATTCAGGTTTTTATATGGTTTATGTGCTTCTGTAATTTTAGTGTCTCAAAATTACTTATGTCCATAAATCACCAGGAGGGGAAAACACCAGAGGGCATAGCGTCGCCGGTATCTCACCATTTTTTTTTAATCCTGGAGTGTTACAATTGTCCAGAAAAAACTTATTCAAGTTCAATTTGTGAATACTCTTGCATAAATCAATTTCAAACTGAACAGTATCAAAGGTATCAAAGGATCATGGCAAAATTAAGACCTTTTGCTAATAGAGATAAACAGTCCTTGGAAAGTGTGACTGCAGGAAGATTGATCAAGTTACTCTCCTCCATGCCACTAACATCCTTCTGACATCTAGGAGAGCAATTATTAATCAATACATTAGGATAGCCCACAGTAGAAAAGTTCAGATTGGAAAATAAGGCACAGTTAGTCATCGCATCAGTGCATGGTGCGGTGTGATCGTTAGAAGGGGGATCATATGTGAGGGGATGAGACTGATTAGTTTGGTTAGTTTGGTCAGTCAGACAATCTATAATAGTTGCAAGGTCACCTGTGTGTCTCAACGCCATGAGACCTGCTTCCTCTTGCAGTTCTTGTGCGAACCTTTTCTTCCTCCGTCTTCCTCTTCGGGTGCTCTTCCTAAAGAGACTGCAGGTGTAGACACTTCCATATTACTCTCCGCGGTCATTGCCATTTACACGGCAGATAATATTATGTCCTCTCTCTTGTCACATTAGCCTTATGTTTGCTTCATTGGTGTTCATATTTTCACCACTGGTTGTGTTTTCGCTTCTGTGACTCTGGCTTTCCTTATGTGTTTTGTGTAAGCCATTTACATCTTTTATATTATTACCACTTTGTTATTTACTTTTGCTGTATACTGTGGTTCTATTATTACAGTGTTGGGCCACATTATACTTATATGTGCCCTCACAATTTTGTACCATTTCCTTATATTCTGTTTTAATTGGACCTATCACCTGCTTCATGTATCCTTTTCTGAGATGCATTAGTTTTTATACACATTTTATTGTTCTTATTAATAAAGATTAGTGCTTGTCGTATCTTTGTTGAAGCCTTGGTTTTCATTTCCTCTTTTTCTTCTTTTTGGTATTTTCAAGATGTTTTCTTTTGGCTTTTCGGGTACACATTACTGTCACTGGACTTATTCATGTATAATTGTATGGACGTTTTTGTTTGGTGCATGTACTCTTTCTCAGAAGGCTGGTACCCTTGTCACAAGCTAGGAGCCCAGGGTCTACGGCAGAGTTTCCCCGTTCTTTTTCTGGTTGCTCAGGTAGACTGACAGTCTTTTCCTCTAAGTGCTTTTACCTAACTGCAAGGACTGGGTCTATTCTTCTTGTACATTTTTTATAGGGGAGGAGTGCTTACATTTTAGCACAAAAACAAAAAAAAATTATAAGGCATTCTCTCATAGACTTACATTTAGTCCCCCAGGGACTGCCTGTACATGAAGAAGGTTCACAGGCTGAGTCCTCTTTATACACGCCAGGGGGGTGTATGAAGAATTTGCAATTACAAAAGCAACTATGCTGCCTCCATGACATGTGGGCTTGAAGGGGTGCAGGTTGGGTGCGGGGCTTGCCTGAATTATTTTGAAAAACCTTCAAACTTTTGTTTGCTGTTTTTACACAAAACTACATCAGGATGGACCTGGTATGGTTTTGCCGGGTGGCTGCTTTTTCCAGCAGATACATCAAGAGGCCTCAGGGCGCTGTCACATGTTAGGGTTTTGATTCCGATTTGTAACCAATTGCATATTTGTTGTATAGAAACAGATGAGATCGGCAATCAGCGCCGTTGTCTTGTATTGTGTAAATGCAAGACACCGGGAGCGGATTGTTGATCGCATGTGTTTTCATACAAACGGATAATGTATGCAATTGGTTGCGGCACAACACACTGCATTTTGAATGAGTTACAAAACACAATTAAAATGCTAACATGTGACAACATGAGACCCTAAGTCTCTCCAGGTATCTGGCAGGACATGGGGGCATGGCCGATGAATATCCCCCTAAATGGATTACTGGTATCAATCACAGGTATTAACCTACAAAATGCCACTGTGAGCATTAAAAGAGCATTAACACCTGTGGAGGAGCCTGGAGCCCCTCAGGCTCATTTGCATACAGGCTTTCATCCTGGTCGCCACATATTGCGATGCAGCTATATTGCTGTAATTGGTAGGAACGAGAAGCCCTTACGATCTGCAAATACAGTAAAAAAAGGTCGGTCGGACCCCTCGTTTTTACAATCTGCACTGAGACCCCACTGATCAGTAAGTCAGGCCCTATCCCATGGATAGGGCATAACTAGTCTTTGTGGGGAAACCCCTTTAAGACATTTTTTTTGTAACAAAGGTTCATTTTTTAATATAAAAACTTTATAAAAGCTTTATGAATTTGGTGTTCTCGTGATCACACTTACCCAAGGAATTAAGAGGATGTATGATTTGGAGCATACAGTGAAAGCCATACATACGTAGCCCACAAAAAAATGTCATAAGTATGTTTTTTTTGTCAATTTTACCACATTGGGATTTTTTCCCGCTTTCCAGTACACGGCATAGAATATTTAATACCATCACTAGGAAGGACAATTTGCTATGCAGAAAACAAGCCTCATACAGCTCTGTACATGGAAATAACACAGTTATGGTTTTTTAAAAAGACAGAGGTAAAAATGGAAAATCAAAGATGAAAATGGTCTGGCCTTTAACCCTTTAAGGGTTAATATTCCGTGGAACCTGGAGAAAAATTCCAAATGTAGTATAAATGACAAAAAAAGTTGCATTTATTTTATTACAGGCTGGTTTTACATCTTTCACACACCTCTTACTTTTTTAAACTTTAATGTACGGAACTGGAGAAGCTGACGTTTTCAGTGATATCAGTTTGTGAAGTGAAGAAGTTTTTTCATCACTTTTTATTCAAATGTTTGTGCATTGAAATGGTGATGAATCTGCAATTTGGACATCATGAGGTGTGTGGGGGGCGTTCGTTGGTAATACTGAGGCTGCAGTCACAGGTAACACATTGATTCCTCCAGCCCTTGCATTTGGACAATACAAGACACCGGGTGTGGGTTACCGATCGAAGCCCCCCCCCCCCCGTGCGCTTTGATTCCAATTGTAAACAGAGTCTGTGCGTTACGTGTGACATCCTTATTCTACATCAATACTTAATACATTCAATCACAGTACTACAACTTTCATCATCTCATTCAACTGCTGGGAGTTGTAATTCTTGAGTCCACTATTATTCTATATGTATGTACACATTGCAGGGATGTAATGAGGTGCACTGTGTGTGTGTAAATGTGATGCACTTTTATTTTGTACCTTTTTCTTGTGCTGGAAGCCGTCATAGGGGGAGCAGCAGCTCCTCATCCATCCTGAGCTCCGCACACATGAGAGCAGCCTGTGCTGTGCCAGGGGGAGGACACTCCAGCCGCAGCTCCTCATCCATCCTGAGCTCCGCACACATGAGAGCAGCCTGTGCTGTGCCAGGGGGAGGACACTCCAGCCGCAGCTCCTCATCCATCCTGAGCTCCGCACACATGAGAGCAGCCTGTGCTGTGCCAGGGGGAGGACACTCCGGCCGCAGCTCCTCATCCATCCTGAGCTCCGCACACATGAGTGCAGCCTGTGCTGTGCCAGGGGGAGGACACTCCAGCAATGCCCAGGAGGAAGGGGGCCCACTGTGACAACTAGGGGGCCCACGTCCTCTGGTCTGTAATTAGTGACAGCTCACTGTCTGCTCCTCCAGTGAATCAGGGGCCATGTTCTCCTGCAGTGACGCAGGGGCTGAGGTGCTCAGTGCAGGGAGGAGCAAATGTCTTACTCACTGCCCCAGCGCTACTGTGGGAAGAGCAGAGAACCTGTCTCTCCCTCCTGCAGGATGTCATAGTCCCCCCTGCTGCCCCCCTCCTCCAGCCTCAGCTGAATGTGCCTGCACAGACACAGATAAGAGATGGTGACTTATGATAAGGGCCCACTGGGGTTTTGACAGGTATCCTGGCAGGCCAGTCCGAGCCTGCATACAGTGTACACACGAATTGCAGTATGAACATTTTCACATAAAACAATGACTATTTATGCAGGATAAGGGTGAAGAATAAATGGAAACATTTTTAGTTTCAGTAGTAGCTGGAAGTCAGGGATGAGATAATGAGGTAAGTGTTTATCTATGCACTGTCTCTATGTACAGCTACATTAGACAATAAAATATAATTATTACTGAACCAGCAGTGAACACCTTAAAATATTTTTTAAAAAACACAAAAAAAATATAATATTTACACATCCAATCTCATAAAAACAGGATAAAAAGTGATCACAAAGTAACATTTATCTCAACATTATACCAATAAATAGTACAGCTTGCCGGCAAAATACAAGCCCTAAAATAGTTTGGTATAAAGAAAATAAATATGTTATGCCTCTTAGATCATGGCGATGTAAAAGAAATCAAAGAAAGGTAAATTCCCTAAGCCAGAATTAATGATTTTCTTATCCCCACTGAGAAACAGTTAATAAAATCTCATCAATTAGTTATTGAACCCCCCTAAATATTGTACCTGAAAATTGGATCTCATCCCTGAAAAAAATAAACCACCATATGTCCACATTGCAAAAAATGTGGACTGTAGCCTGGAAAATGTGCAAATCTGCTCTGAATGGCGCTTCTTCTCTTCTATGCCTGGCCATGCACCCATACAGCAGTGTAGCATGACATAAAAGGTATGAACATATTCGGGAGAGGTTGGGTATCAAACTTTGTGGAGCTTTTCGGCATTTAATCTATTGTGAATGTTTAATTTTTAGTCCAAGATTAATATATTGTCCAAAATAAGTACAAATTGTAAATTCTGCCTCCGTTTTGGTTTGACTCATGTGAAACACCTAAAAGGTTAAGCTTCTTAAAGTTGGCTTCTCATAATAACATCCTAGAAAAATGAAAGGATATATAACAAACCATGTTAACATAAAGCAGACATACAGGAAATGTTAATGCTAACGTTATTTGGTATGAACATCTGCATGAAAAGCAAAGAATTTAAAACTTTTCTAAATCTTTGCCAAATTTCCATTTTTTCAAAATTAAATGCAAAACATATCATCCAAATTTTTCCACTAATTTGAAGTACAATGTGGGATGACTATTTCAAAATTACCTGGAAATGTTAAAGGACACCTTTCATCTGTAACTAATTCTGTCACCACTACCTGTTAGAGCAGCTCACAAGGATTCCAACCCAACCTTGTTAATTCATACATCATTGTAAAATCATATGTTTCACTATGCAGATGAGCCTCGGCTCAAAGAGAGAGAAAGTTATGTCACCACTGTTACCCCTCCACTCCCCTTGATCATGCCTGTGTCTAATGTATAGTATAGTAGTATTTGTACTTTATCTGCATCCTGTGAGAGACCCAGACATCAGCCACACAAGTACCTGACATGCTTTCTCCTTCTTTATACATGTGAGAGACACAGACATCAGCTACACAAGTACCTGACATGTTTGCCTATACACACGTGATAGACACTGACATCAACTACACAAGTATCTGACATGCTCTGTTCTCCTATACACATATGATAGAAACAGACATCAGCTACACAAGTACCTTACATGTTCTCCTATACACATGTGTGAGACACAGAAATCAGCTACACAAGTACCTGACATGCTCTGTTCTGCTATACACATGTGAGAGACACAAACATCAGCTACACAAGTACCTGATATGCTATCTCCTCCTATACACATGTGACAGACACAGACTGTCAGTCATGTGTATGGGAGTATTTCATACACACAAAGGCTGCCAGGGGCACCAGCACCAGGAAACACATAGAGGCAGCCAGCCCCAGAAGTGTCACATCATTATACAGGTTGTCATTCATGTATATTCATATATATATATATATATATATATATATATATATATATATATATATATATAGGAGTATCTCATACTCACACAGTATGCAAGGGGCGTGGCCGCTAGCACCAGGAAGTATAGAGAGGCATCAAGCACCAGCACCCTTATATAGGCTGTCATTCATGCGAAAAAGAGTATCTCATACACACGCAGGCTACAGGGGTTGTGCCCACCAGCACCAGAAAGGACATAGAGGAGCCAGCACCAGGAGTGTCAGATCATTATAAAGGCTGTCAGTCGTGTATATAGGAGTATTTGAAAAAGAGTTTTATTCTTAGCTTTTAAAAGAAAATATTGATGGATCAAAGATCATTCAACTATGAGTGAATTATTAAAACTAACAGACAGTGATGCACAGCGAGTTGGACATTAGGGATCCAGGGCATATAGGTGTAGAAAGTAATGGACCCTATAGGGTGTAGGTCTATGTCGTTCGGACCATATATTCGTCTCCCAGCTGATTAACCTCACTCCAATATAGCCCCTTAAGTCTCCTATCTGTAAGCTATAACACAGCTGGGAGATGAATATATGGTCCGAACGACATAGACCTACACCCTATAGGGTCCATTACTTTCTACACCTATATGCCCTGGATCCCTAATGTCCAACTCGCTGTGCATCATTGTCTGTTAGTTTTAATAATTCACTCATAGTTGAATGATCTTTGATCCATCGATATTTTCTTTTAAAAGTTAAGAATAAAAGTTCAATTTTATGTGACCAATGGGTGACAATGTTTTCATAGGACAAACTCTTTTTCCGATATTTAATATTATATATGCACCCAGGCACACAGGTTACAATAGATAACTTTATTTTCTCTATAGGAGTATTTCACACACACAGGCTACAGGGGGTGTGCCCGCCAGCACCAGGAAGCACATAGAGGCAGCCAGCACCAGAAGTGTCACATCATTATACAGGCTGTCAGTCGTGTGTATAGGAGTATCTCTTACACACACAGGGGGCGTGGCCTCCAGCACCAGGAAGGACAAAGATGGGCCGACACCAGGAGTGTCACATCATTATACAGGCGGTCAGTCATGTGTATAGGAGTATCTCATACACACACAGGCTGCAGGGGGCATAGCCGCCAGCACCAGGAAGCACATTGAGGAGCCTTTAAACCATCATACAGGCTGTCAGTCATGTGTATAGAAGTATCTCATACACAGGCTGCACGGGGCATGGATGCCACCACTAGGAATCACATAGAGGAGCCAGCACCAGTATGTCAACTTGGGTGGTGTGGCAGCCAACATCAGGAGGGTCACATCAATATACAGCCTGTCAGTGAAGCAGTGGGGGTGTGGCTGGGCCTCCCACTCATGGATAAGATGGCCTGCTGAATATGATAATGTTTCATTGGACCTATCTCAGGTCATTTGCATACAGATAATGTAGCGATAGGGGAAATGCTTTCTAATAGCAGTTAATGAAAATTTGTTTAGATTTAAGGCGTTAATTTGCCTGACAGGTTCTCTTAAAAGCGTTCAAGGTTATAACCACTTATAGTGACATAAGGCAGATTTTAAGATCGAGCTTGATCCAAAAGCCCTAGAGTGGCTTGTTTTATGTTAAAGTGGAAAAGCTGATAGCACAAAGTACTGCATATTTGATAGGAATTTTACAAAACTTCTGTTTGCAAAAAAAGCCTATTTGATTTGGTACCAATTTGGATAATCAGGCTTCAAATGCCATGCTTGTAAGAAGCTGAATTCATATCTATAATTAGTCAATTAAATGACTTGATTATTTTATCCATGGAATTAATATCACCATCATTTATAGGGTCAGGAAGAATCTTTTACCCTCCATGAGGTTAAATTGGTTATAATTTATGGGCTATGCTTAAGCCTTCCTGTGCTGTGACAAATATGACATTTAGAAAACATTGAGTTAGATGTGAATGCACATTTTTTAATCTTTTTAAAGTATCTTACTATATAATGTCACACATTCTGTTTAGGATGTTTTGCATGTCCATTTTACAGCACAGAGCTTCATGCTTGGTCCATGCATAATTGATTTACTATAGGAGCTGTGGACTATGTACTTGACCTTCTATACAGTATCTATACATTCAAATAAACATTCTAATATGCTTTGCCTCAGTATATTTAACCCCTGCTATTGTTTTTTGTTAAAAAGTTTCTGATCAATGCATTAGTATGGTCACACATGGATGATTTGTTGTAATTTTTGTGTTATCCCTTCCATCTATATGGAACTTGGAGAAAACATTGGGGCAGATTTATCAAGCTGTCTGAAAGTCAGAATATTTCTAGTTGTAGATGGCAACCAATCACAGCTCACCTTTAAAATATTAATGAGCACTGGTAAAATGATAGCTGAGCTATGATTGGTTGCCATGGGCAACTAGAAATATTCCGACTTTCAGACAGCTTGATAAATCTTCCCCATTATGTACATGCTGCAGCTGGTCACAGTAACATACTAATCTTTATGTTGTATATGGCGCAACAATATTCCACGCCTTTTACAAATCATGGAATACATATATTGTATATTTGGTCGCCTTTACATTGAAATGCCACCAAATAATAATAATATAATACATGTTGCTACCAGAAGTAACAATTTATTTCTCAGAGTGATGCTGGTTCTTCAAAGCTATGAACAGTGTCCAATACAATGACCACACATACGTTTTAGCAAAATAGATTATTTTTACTTCAAAACTTCAGCTTATACATTCTTTGTTCAAAGCATTTATCTGTCCCAAGATCAGTAGTTACATGATAATTTGTACTTATCCTATTCAGCTTGCATAAGTATTAGTACCTTGGATCGTAGGAGTCTATTTTCGTTCTAATGCATTATTTACAATTTTTTTCTTCCAACGGGATATAATCATAGCATAATTAATGAACTAGGACTCACGCTTTACTTGATCCTTAGGGCAGAGACACAAACTCCATAGACGTCGAGCCACGATCTAGTGAGCGCCATGTTTGCTGTGACGTTTCCAGGGACACGCCCTCTTCCTCAGACAGAGGGTGTGGAAGAGGACATGGGGAGGGGCTGGCCCGGGGGAGGTGGAGTAGGGGGGAGTGCTGGGAGCTCAGAGCAAACTCTCAGCCTCCTGGCTACTGCACCTGGTCATGTAGGATGAAACTTAACTCTGAGGCAGCCGCGTATCAGTGAAAATGGCTACGCGTGTCAGCAGTGACACGCGTGTCATAGGTTAGCCATCACTGTTCTATATGATAGAATATACAAACTAAGGGCTACACCTATGATATGTTTTGCATTCATTTTATCTTAATGTATAGTCCACAATTGCATTTTTTATGTTTGTAAAACGGATGTCCTGGAGTTGGATAAGAAACAAGATTCAAAGAAAAAAAGATGAAACAAGATTCAAAGAATTTCATTTATTTTTACTATTGAGAAGAGATGAACTAAGTAGGGAGGTGATTATCTAAATGACCAGTACGAAAAAATATTGTGAAACTTTGTCTTGTGTTAAACCAACTGAAAAGAAAAGGGGTCACTGTCTCCATCTGGAGAAAATAAAAATTAGTCTCCTAGGGACACAAGGCTTCTTTAGTGTACTATACTTGTGAATCTGTATAATAGCCTGTCTCAGGAGCTGGTCACAGTAGGGACAGCAGAGAATTTGTTATGTAACTGTGTGGAAATAAGTTCCCTTACATCCTGTTCTCTTCCCCCTGTACCTTGCCTTATGCCTTATACCCAACCTCTGACCAATTTGCCCAGTATAATTCCCCTATTGTGTTTTATTTTTGAGGATTAATTTGTGATTCAAAAGCCAATTATCTAATACCCTGTTTCCCCGAAAATAAGACAGTGTCTTATATTAATATTTTGCTCCTAAAGAGGCACTAGGTCTTATTTTCAGGGGATGTCTTATCTTTTCATGAACAAGAATTTACATTTATTGGTAAACAAAAAATCAACTTCTCAAACATCCTTATGACTCTCCAAACTCTGAACTATTGGAATATTTGACCCCAATCTCTCATGTTTAGAAATTTCACTTTCCTTAAATGACCACTTCATGTCCATGTAGCTGCTTGTAGCGCATTTGTCCTGCAACAGTCAGATTTTATTCCGATTTTATACAGATTTTATTCTGCAAATTCTTCACCTATGTCACAACCTATTCTAAAAAAAATCTACTAGTACTAATGTACGGCTTGGGGGGAGATGTAGCAATGTCTGCCACTCGGTCCTATTTTCAGGGGAGGCCTTGTATTTCTAAGATTGAACAAAATTGTCTTATTTTTGGGGGATGTCTTATTTTAGGGGAAACAGGGTACAGCTGGATATCTAAACAGTAAAATAGAAGTATCTTAATTGGAAGTTTACATGGAAAACTAAGCATAACAGTTTGCATAAATGTCACTTTTAAGTGTATGAACCCTGTGTGGGCACATATTGTTACCCGATTATCACATCAGGAATTTACAGAAAATGTTTTTGTATATAAAGCACATGAATTTAGACAAGAACATGCTCATTTGCAGTTATGACTGTATACACAGACTTCAAATGATGTTGGTTATTTTATCTTCCCAGTCAGCGGACATTGGCTCATCTTACTTCCTTAAATTTTATTAAAGATATGTAAAATATGTAATGTGCTTGTCAAATATTTATACAGTTAGTATTTAAGTTGATTAAAATGAAATAACATTCATTTAATTGTTATTAAGAATTAATATTAAGGTATTAAGCCCCTTAAAATTATATTTTATATAGTTTTATATTTTATAGTTCAATTTTGTTTGAGTACTGTTTTCTCATTCTGAACAAAACATATTCGTAGAAAATGGCATGTACAAAAAAAAATTAGCAAAGATTAATTTGATTAATTTCCACGTCCCCCCTTTCCCCCTTCCCCCCCCCCCCCTCCTTTCCCTCACCTCTTTCCATGTACCCTTCGGGTTAATACTTTATTACAGCAAATAATATTTGTTTCCATTCCCATTTGTTTTCCATCCTTAGGTCACATATATGGAGCCCTGACATCCTCTTTCCCCATTTTTGGGCTCATTTCAGTAGTATTCACCATCTTCATGTTCTTCCATCTCTCAGCTTTCTCATCCAACCCGCTTTGGCACATACAAGGGAAAAGAATCAAGAATTTGTACTACTCAATGAATATTACTAATAGAAGTAGTTGTCTGGTTACCCTCCTATTGTATATATATGTACGGTCTGTGGTATACGTGGTACGGGTGTCTGAGCATGGGCCCATGCGGGTGAGTGTTGGGTATGAATGGGTCAACCTTTAATCATTTTTGATTTATTGGTTCTATGTCCAGTCACATTATTGCACTGTCACTTTATTTATATGTATATTTATTCTTATTTTTATACTAATGATGAATTGTTAATGCCCACATATATCTTATTTATTCTATGTGCCGGTTTTACTGCTCATTTATTTCATTAACTTTATTTCTCCTATGTATTTGTGTACTAAAGTGCTACATGTTTACTAGAATTGTATGTAAAATACATTACTCCAGTCTAAGGAGACCTATTCGGGTCTCTCTTAGTCTAATTTTGGGCACGGACACTTACTTTATGGACTGGCAGCAATTCTCACATTCTCTCTGCCCGTATACATGCGCGTATACATGTCACCGGAAGTGACGTCACTAGACCATGTGACTCGCCCACGGCGTGTTCCGGCATGGGCGCCGCCATGACACCAGTACCACACACCGGCAGCTCTTCTCATCTTATCACAAGTAGGTACTTATACACCAGACATCACATCATTTGGGCACCCCTGAGGAAGCTGCACCTTGTGGCGATACGCGTGGGCCTGGACTCCCTTTGGACCTTTCTCCACTTGGTAATTTTGTGACCTCCAGCTTTGCATGCAGCAGCTTGCATCACACGTTCCACCTGGATCCCCAGTGGGACCTTTTTCATTCATTCATTCATTCATTCATTTTTTCATTTCCATGTTTTACATTCAAGGGGACTACCATTTATATCAGTGGCCCTAGGTGGCAACTTTTGTCATATTAGACACATTAGCATGTTTCATATTTTTTCTTACATCTTTTTGCATTTCTGCTGCTACTGGAGCACACCAGTGACTTATGTATTGTAGTGATGTGTCCTAGGGGTCCTGTTACAGGTTGATAGTCACTATTACATGACTTCACCTGTTATGTTCTGTCACGAAAGCAGTTGATCTGCTTGTTCGTGTTTTAATTGGTTTTATTTTGTTTGTCCATTTGATTTTCCTATTGTGTATGTAAATAAAGCATTTATCATTGATCTTCAGCTACTTGACACATGTTGTTTGTTTCGTCTTCATATGCTGCTTTGCATGTGTGTAGCACCATTTGATATGGTTTCCTCACAAGGATATGATTCCGTTCTGGATAGATTGTAATTTGACATTTGACTTATTTCAATAGTAAGGATTGCGTTAAATGTCAAGTTGTATGTTTATGTTGCTAAATAAAGTTTTATCTAGAAAAGGAACAGAGATACAAACAATAAAAATGGAAGTGTAGTCACATACAGTGTATATAAATTAAAAAGAACATAAAGAAGACAAAACTACAGGTAAAACTGGGTTAATTGTTCCACACTTCAAAAATTATCTTGTTAACAACCAGAAATAAATCTAGTTAGCAAAAACTTGTGGAACCTTGAGATTTCCAGAAAAAAATGTAGGGCGTTCATTAATCTCACATACTCTCTATGAGCCCATACACCACTGTCCAAGGAAAGTTTAGTATAAATTTTTCAGAAAGAGATTGTTACAGTTGTAAACTCTATTGATGCTATAAAATAAAAAAGGTCCTCAATGAACAATATTTTAGCATCTTTGCAATTCTTCAAAAGAGCACCACAGCTTATGAAAACATTTAATTGACACCCGACTAACTGGCTGCAGCGTAACCAACTGGTATCCATATTTCATTACAAAGGTGCTGAGTGCTGAATAATGAAGTGTTATTCTTTTATATATAGACTATACAAAAAAGGTTTGTTCAGCTCACCTCTTCCAAACGATTCACTCCAGCGCACGGAGCAGCAAACAACCCCACGGACTTCGGGCAAGACGACTCCAAACGAGAAAAAGGCACCAGCGCTTCAGGAGATTTGGAATATAAAATACTTTTTAATTCAATCTGGATAAAAACTTCCACATGGCATGGTACATAGGTGAGTGGACCAGCAGGTTATAACCGACGCGTTTCGCTCCTTACGAGCTTAGTCTTGGTTTAACAAACCTCTTGTTATAAGAGAGCTATTTAAAGATCGCGCCTCAAGTGGGCGTGTGACGTCACCGGCACTTGATGTAGATCACATGACCGGGCTTGAACGCTTCCTTAAACATATTAACTGTCTCTCTTGGGACGCAATAAAATTAAAACATTAATCGATAAATTTAAGAACAATATATCTCACAAGGTAAGATGATTATGATGGTTAACATGTGAATACATGGTTTCAAATGGAAAAAGCAATCTTATACATAGTTACAAATGGAAGTGGCAATCCAATGCATTATGCACATATGGCAAAAGCGATTACAATGCAGAAAAGAATATAATGAAATGCTGGATAACTGATAGTGGGAATAGTAATATATTGATAGTACAATATTAGTCACAGAATAAGAAAAAACTAACTAAATTATTCATAGCATAAAATTAAATCTTGGCGCAGGTTCAACCCCATGGGTTGTGTTGATTTGAGGATAAACATCCAGTAGGTTTCCCTGCTCATTAGTTTTTTCCTGTGGTCTCCTCCTCTATCTGGTCGTTTAACCTTTTCTATACCTTGCCACATAAAATATCTGGTGTCACCATTGTGCACATCTCGAAAATGTCTCGAGGCCGCGGACAAATTAGTTAAATTGCTATTTTTAACGTCAGATATGTGTTTTCTTATGCGGACTTTAAGAGCATTAGTGGTGCATCCCACATATTGTTTGTTGCAAAAAGTACATTTAATACTGTATATGGCAAATGATGTATTGCAGTTTAAATAAGTGGTGATTTTATAATTCTTTTGGGTGGTACATGAGGAAAAGGAGTCAGAAACACACAAATATCTACATGCTATGCATTTTAGATGTCCACATTTATGGCTACCCAGATGTTGCAACCAGGTGTATTTCGTGGGATTCGTGGTGACACTCTTAAAAAGGCTAGGGGACAACATAGAGCCAAGGGTAGGGGCTTTTTTGGAAATGTACCTGATTCCTTTAGCGAGACACAATTTCACATCTTCATTCTGTTCCAAAATAGGTAGATGTTTTTTAATAATTCTTTTCACATGAAAAAACTGGTTACTATAGGTAGTGGTAAATGTAATAGGTTTGTCGACTAATATTTGGTCTCTTTTATTAAGGGAATCAGATAAGAGTGTCTCTCTATTGACATTAGCAATTCTTTTTTTGGCCTTAGTTAAAACCTGTGATTTGTATTTACGCTCCCTAAACCTCTTTTCCCAGTCAGATGTTTGTTCATTAAAAGTGGAGTTTAAGGAACTATTTCGACGAAGCCGAAGCAATTCGCCGTAGGGGATATTGTCCACTACATGTCTAGGGTGACACGATGTGGACAATAAAATTGTATTACCCGCGATTGGTTTGCGGTATGGCAGTATATGTATATTGTCATTTATTCCCCTCAAGGTGACATCCAAATAATTTATTTCTGTTCCTCCAAAAAAGTGTGTGAACTTCAAGTTCATGTCATTGTAGTTTAAATAGGAAACAAAACTCTCGAATTCCTGATTTGATCCTTCCCACACCCACAACAGGTCGTCAATGAAGCGACCAAACCACTTCACAGACGACCTGTGCGGATTGTGTTCTGAAAAAATATATCTTTTTTCCCACTGTATCATAAATATATTTGCAAGGGAGGGGGAAAATTTGGCTCCCATAGAGAGTTTTGTTTCCTATTTAAACTACAATGACATGAACTTGAAGTTCACACACTTTTTTGGAGGAACAGAAATAAATTATTTGGATGTCACCTTGAGGGGAATAAATGACAATATACATATACTGCCATACCGCAAACCAATCGCGGGTAATACAATTTTATTGTCCACATCGTGTCACCCTAGACATGTAGTGGACAATATCCCCTACGGCGAATTGCTTCGGCTTCGTCGGAATAGTTCCTTAAACTCCACTTTTAATGAACAAACATCTGACTGGGAAAAGAGGTTTAGGGAGCGTAAATACAAATCACAGGTTTTAACTAAGGCCAAAAAAAGAATTGCTAATGTCAATAGAGAGACACTCTTATCTGATTCCCTTAATAAAAGAGACCAAATATTAGTCGACAAACCTATTACATTTACCACTACCTATAGTAACCAGTTTTTTCATGTGAAAAGAATTATTAAAAAACATCTACCTATTTTGGAACAGAATGAAGATGTGAAATTGTGTCTCGCTAAAGGAATCAGGTACATTTCCAAAAAAGCCCCTACCCTTGGCTCTATGTTGTCCCCTAGCCTTTTTAAGAGTGTCACCACGAATCCCACGAAATACACCTGGTTGCAACATCTGGGTAGCCATAAATGTGGACATCTAAAATGCATAGCATGTAGATATTTGTGTGTTTCTGACTCCTTTTCCTCATGTACCACCCAAAAGAATTATAAAATCACCACTTATTTAAACTGCAACACATCATTTGCCATATACAGTATTAAATGTACTTTTTGCAACAAACAATATGTGGGATGCACCACTAATGCTCTTAAAGTCCGCATAAGAAAACACATATCTGACGTTAAAAATAGCAATTTAACTAATTTGTCCGCGGCCTCGAGACATTTTCGAGATGTGCACAATGGTGACACCAGATATTTTATGTGGCAAGGTATAGAAAAGGTTAAACGACCAGATAGAGGAGGAGACCACAGGAAAAAACTAATGAGCAGGGAAACCTACTGGATGTTTATCCTCAAATCAACACAACCCATGGGGTTGAACCTGCGCCAAGATTTAATTTTATGCTATGAATAATTTAGTTAGTTTTTTCTTATTCTGTGACTAATATTGTACTATCAATATATTACTATTCCCACTATCAGTTATCCAGCATTTCATTATATTCTTTTCTGCATTGTAATCGCTTTTGCCATATGTGCATAATGCATTGGATTGCCACTTCCATTTGTAACTATGTATAAGATTGCTTTTTCCATTTGAAACCATGTATTCACATGTTAACCATCATAATCATCTTACCTTGTGAGATATATTGTTCTTAAATTTATCGATTAATGTTTTAATTTTATTGCGTCCCAAGAGAAACAGTTAATATGTTTAAGGAAGCGTTCAAGCCCGGTCATGTGATCTACATCACGTGCCGGTGACGTCACACGCCCACTTGAGGCGCGATCTTTAAATAGCTCTCTTATAACAAGAGGTTTGTTAAACCAAGACTAAGCTCGTAAGGAGCGAAACGCGTCGGTTATAACCTGCTGGTCCACTCACCTATGTACCATGCCATGTGGAAGTTTTTATCCAGATTGAATTAAAAAGTATTTTATATTCCAAATCTCCTGAAGCGCTGGTGCCTTTTTCTCGTTTGGAGTATTCTTTTATATAGTTTTGGTCCAAATAGACATTAATGTTTGAAAATTGCTTCATGCCAACCAAAATATGTATTATGTTTAGCCCATATGAAGGACATGCAGAATTGTCCATTTACCCAGTGGAGACCAACAGAGTGTCCTTTTGTATACCACAAGAATGGGTAAGTATGTCACAATAATGTACTGCGTGATGGCTCTTCTGGCACTAGAGTGCAGTGGTGGCAAAAGCCATCTGGTGCCCCAGCTATTAGTGTGGTTGATCATCTAGCATGAGGTCATCACAAAGTTGTCTACTCAAGAAATTTTATAAAATATACACTAAGAACACTAATTTCAGATATATAAATGTGGCATAGTGGAAACTGATCATTGTGTTATGTGTAGTTGGGTCGCCAGGTTAATTTTCATTTTAAATCGGAATTTATGGTAGTCTGACGCATCTACATTAAGAAAAGTGAGGCATGGGATTTATAGCACACCCTTAAGATTTTCTCAATCTAGTAAAAGTCAAAGTATGGGTACTATATATGTATAAATATATATATATATATATATATATATATATATATATATATATATATATATATAGTTATCAATTAAATACTGTATTCTACATCCTGGATACAGGAAATGTCAAAGCTCAGGGTCATAGGGTCATTACATGGATATTTTATAGTGAGAGGTTATTAACACCCATTGTATACAATCCTCAGGCTGGGTTATTAAGAATTCAATAAATCTTCCATGTTACTCACAGGTGATGTTGACATCTTTGGGGGCAAATGCCATTTCCTAATGTAACGTATACACATGCCCTTAGCACTTAATAGTTTGAGTTCACAAAATAAAAATATACTATATATATTGTATCTTCATTAAATTCATTCTTCCATTACTCATTCTATGAGCTCCTTTCCCATTCCCAGTATCTTACATACTACAATGTTTGTTATTAATGCAATGTAGCATATGTAATGATTGGAGTCATACTAGCTTCCTTTCGACAAACCTTAAAGGCATGTTGATTGTAAGCTCTTGTGAGCAAGGTCCTCACTGCTACTTTACTACTTTGTAATGTCTAATGTTGTCTGTATATGTGCTCCATGATTTTTAAAGCACTGTGATATATGACGGTGTTATATACATTTCTAGCTTTATTATATACAAATGGGTAAGGATAAACTGTAGTAGATCAACTCTTAAATAATTACACTTAGATAATACACTTTTTACTTAGCCTATCAGTATTGCAAATTATGACCATATAATGAACATATTTTTTACGGCAAACAATGCATTCACAGGCTAAGGATCAAAACCTTTATTGATATGGCAACAAATACTTAGCATAATCTCATGAAGATACTCCAGAAAAAAAAAAAGAAAAAAAAACTGCGGAGCAACAGTAGCTAATAGTTCTAATCATTAGCGTAACCGTAAGTATTCAAAAAAACTGTTTGTGTCCTTGTTCAGGTACCAACTCAAATCCCAACCAGTAACACCTGCTCACACCAATTATGGGTTGAAAGTGCACCCCCTGGAACTAAGATGGTGAGGATCCTCAAGAGCGCTGTCATGGGTGCTCCCGCGACCCATGTTTTGAGTTGTCGGCTCACCCGTGGCCCCAGCACCCTGTGGTGTCTGCTTACCTATCCTCGCTCCTATCTCCACTCCATCGGCCCTGCGTGCTTGTCCCCGACTCCTAGTGCTGGCCATTTCCCAGAATGCCATTTAAGCCTGCCTCTCCCTGCACACCCTGCTGGATCTTTGTGCTATATGCCTTTGTAAAAGCTGGTTTTGCTTCCCTGTGTCTGTTTATTAATTTTCCATTGTGACCTTCTGCTCTGCCTCGGACCTCCTGCCTGTCCCCGACCACAAACCTGCCTTCCGTTTTTGTATCTCGCCTTGGTTGCCACCATGGACAAGTCGCACCTGTGGAACAACCCGGTGGTACCAAGCCGCAACCAGTCCACGCCATAACAGGTCCATCCCAGGAGCCTGACAGCGGCCAGCGAACATTAAAACAGTTAACAACTCTGATAAGTGCCAAACCCAGATAGGGACTTATAATGAACTTTCCGGTTCGGGTTTACTATATGTTGAAAGCACTAGACTGTTTTTATTTTGTGTAAGTTGCATGTCATTAAAGGGAATCTGTCAGCAATTGTGTTGTTGTTAAATGCATTTATACCCCAGGATTGTAGCTGGACTCAGGATACTGTGGTAATCTGGAGATCTCATGGCACAGCCCCCTCCTCTCTGCTATGAGTAACTGCTGTAGCAGGTTTCCATGAAATATTACTTCAACAATCACTCAAGGGGAAGGGCTGTTCAGCAATATATTGCACATCAGTGTACAAGAGAGCTCCAATGACAGCTCCAATCCTTGAATATAAATGTATTTTTCATAATCATACTTAAAATACACACAAAAATTTCTGTATTTCCAGGTATTACTGTAGCAAATTGAGAAATATTTCTAGAACATGCCAAAACATTAAGAATAATTGGATACCCTGATATTACAGTTATTTTTTAATATCTTTAAAAGAGTTTACTTTAAAATATTATTTTATATTTAAAATATAGAAAAATATAATTTCTATAAAGATAAGGACCAATTAAATGAATGTTCAATTTCTGTACAATATTGTTACACAATGTCATACCTACTTAAATGTCATATAAAATACCTAAATGAAAATGGAACAGGTTCAAGAAAACATAGGGGTATATAGACAAGAAGTATGTAGAAACACATATGAGAAGCAAAAAAATCAGTTATAGAAGGTGCAACATTTATATAAAGTTTGCATATAATATATATAATGTTTGCATGAAAGAGCCCTTTTATTGAATTGGTGAATTGCTAAATTATGGAGATTTCTTAAGCGTAATGCATCTGTGCTGATCTCACCTGATCTTAATGTGCTGCGCTCATTAAGAGGTATATAAAAAAATTGGGAAATTTTGACAAATTTCTCCCAAAGTTACACACAAATTGCACCATAGCCCTCAAATCATGTAGATGTCTTTCTTCAGATTTCTAGTGTTTTAGATAGTGTTTTAAGTGTTGCCCCAAAGAGGTTGTGGCTTTATGATTATGGACACAGTTTATGAAAAGGTTAAAGATGTGACAATGTTCATCAAAGTGCACTTAAATTTTGATCTACAATTCTTGTGCAAGATAAGCTATCTAATAGGTGATGTAATCTTAAAGGGTTTGGCCACTTTACTTCAGTTTCTTTTGTTATTGTCTAAAAATGTGTTAGGTAATTTACCAATATACATCTATTAAAAGTTCTGCTCTGATTTCTTGAAAAGGTGAAGCCACTGATTTAGAAATTTGTTATACCTCACCAGCCATTGCTGTCAATAAAATGGCCAGAGACGGAGGGTTGTGTGATCCCTAACTGTCTAAAGACCTATCTGCCTTCCAGGACCTTAATATTGTATTTATGGATACAATAATAAGGTCCTGGAGGTCAGATTGGTCATGTGCAGTTAAAGATTACATGACCCTCCACCACTGGCCATTTTATAGGTAGGAATGGCTGATGTAGGGGGCTTTCCTTTACATTTCAAGAAAGTGGTACAGAACATGTAGTAGATGTATACTGGTAAATTACCTAATATCATGCCCCCCCATGCTTACGTGAAAATTACGAAAAACATGAGGTAAAGTGGCCAATCTAAAGCGGTACTAGATTTATCATCAAGCAAATTTAGACATGTTAATAACCTCTATAACTGCATTGTTATAAGTAAATATTAGGTAGGTCTGCTACAATATAAAAGGAGCTATAGGGTAGAATACTTACTTTTATGAAGTATTGAATAGTACCTTGAGCATAGTATAAAATGCACATTTACATAACATCTAGATAACATCTACATGTTCATACATGACATAGAAGCATGCATTCTGCTGAATAAATTTGTATTTGGGATTTGTATTTCTGCAGAAATCATTTTATGAGGACATGCCGAGCACCTTCCATTCCCATGGCAGGCATTGGACATGTGCATTTAAATGAATAGCTATAGTAAACATACATTTATACGCCATCCCCGCAGCAGTAAAGTGGAGAATGCGATAGCACTATCATGAATTGCTTTAAATTACAAATGAAATGTCTTTAAATATTAAATAGTTGAGTGCTGTATATTAAGGTAAGAAATCCTTCTGTGCAGATGGTAATGACGGGAGAACTATTTTGCACAATACATTGAATTTTCAATGTGACAATTTCTTTTTTCATCTACAGAGAATATAAATACCTTCTATTTCACTGTCATTCTAAAACAAACAGGATTTGAAACCTACTTTTACCATTATCCATTCACCGTACAGGTTTATTGAACTGAAAAATAATGTGCTTTATGCAGTGTATTCCCACTGCACTTGTGTTCAATTGCCTTATAAAATGCACTATTTTAAACATGGGGTAATTGTGGAAACATATTATCTTAGAAGATAAAAAAAATTAAATAAAAACACCTATGTTCATGTTTAATTTAACCTTTACTTAATCTCCTATTCCCGACCTGTGCAATGCACATTTTTCAATCTTACAAATTGTTTTAATGTATAAGGTACAGAATGATTTGGCATATTCTAAACTCAAGCCATCTGTATTTCTGGAGAAATTCTTCCCCCGATGAATATTGATCCCATTCTTACAGACATTCCCCAGTAGCAATGAGAAAAATAATATGAATAACACTCATCTGGCTGTCCTTTTGAACACCTGAGCCTTTCCCAAAAGAGACCAAAGCTTCCTCTGAGTTCTGAGCTATCCTTCAGCAGATGCAGACAATAGAATTTTTCACAGTGCTTCACTTCATTCTTTATTTATTTACAAAATGATTATGAATTTAGTTCACGGTTATTTTCCATGTGTTGTTTATGTACAGTCTAGACAAATATGTAAAAATACAGGTAACATAGCATTAAATTAAAGTATATTGAACTATGTAAATAGATACATGGATGAAAAGAGCTGATTTCACAGGCAAAATATTCCAGTTGAATGGATCAATTTCTCTTTTACATGTAGAATCCAACTGAACAAGGTAAATATTTTTTGTATTTTTCTAATGGACACAAAATAAGAATAATTCAATAATTCTGGCAAAGTATTCTTATTAAGGGATATATAACTATGTCATAGCAGTTTTCTACTGTAAAAAGTTGTATATATAAAATAAAATATTTGGCCCCCCCCCTATTTATAAGTCCCAGTACCCAGAATCCACCCAGAGGCAAAATTGTAATATAGTCCAAATAAGAAAATCCAATTCAGTGGTTTAAAATATTTGGAAATAAAGCTTAAATGTTTATTTTAATTGAGCAGTCCAATTAGTCCTTGATCAAAATCATCTACTTGGAATAAAAAAGAAAAAAATTCAATTTGCTGAAAAAAGTTGTGACAAAATCTGGGACAATTTCTGAAAATAGAGGGCGAGGCAAGAATATGGTGTGTGGTTGAGGTAACAGGCCTCTCATCTTATCACTCATCATTTATTACCACTTATCATCACCTAAAATCCAATCACTTATACCAGTATTTGGATGTATGACTAAAATCTACAGAGGTTTTTAACCGAAATCTTGATAAACCCACCTTTATATTGGATGGGATTATATAAATACAAGAAGGTCCCCATTTCCCTTTTTTGTTGGTTGGACATATAATTATATATAAGAGATGATAAGATTTTTATGATATGTAATATTTATCCACAAAGTAGATTATGTGTCTTTGATCAACCCTATATCAAACATAGTTGCTTGTTTTGTCAGCATGGCTGTTCAAATACAATTGTGTACCACAAAAAGGCGCGTGGAGAGGAAATAAAACAATGTTTTAACAAGAGGACCCACGAGGATGAATAGGAAGGGAAGAATAAAAGGAAAAGAAGGAAGTGAAAACCCACAGGGAAGCGCCTAGCCTAAAACTGTACTAAAGTCTGGAGAGTTCTGGAAAGATAGCCAGGGTTGCCAAGGGGTTTGGTAACTTTCAATCAAACCTTAAGCATCATGCACATGACCATATTTGGGGGCATTGAGCTACTCACACAAATCGTAACTAGCTTATGGCCCCCATTGAGGTCTATTGTGCAAAGTCACAGTGAAGTTATCCCAATGTGTCTTATCGCACTGTGACCAAGCCAGGCAGCCACTCAGCATCTATGGAGAAAGTGCTAACCCTCACCCTCACAGTTAAAACTGTTGTGCGCATGAAACCTTAGCATGTCTTTTTGTATGTTGAATTTGTTTGTAACAAAATTAGATATTTTGTGAACCAAAACCAGGAGTAGTTGCCACATAGAACTTTCCATTATATTTAACCTTTCTGTTTCCCCACATTTGCTTTTGGCTTCAAAAAACTAATATAAAATAGCTGAAATGTAAAAGGAAAACTGAAACAGGTCATAGTTTTGAATACAGCATATTACAGCAATGGGTTACCCTAGAATTATTTAAGCAAACATGTCAAAAATATACTATGGCTACTATTTGCGGCGGACATCACATATACCCATTATGGTAAATCAAGCTTCACACATTTATGAATGTGTGCATATACATTGCATTGCACACATCTTTTTATGTAGCCTGTATAAGACCTTTATTGCATTATTTGAGGTTCCGTGAGACTGAGTTTCGAGCAAATGTAAAAAAAGGAAAGTTACAACTAGTAGGATCAGGACCTCATGATACCTAACACAGTTTAAAATTTTGCAGCAACCACTGCCACCCCATAACTATATCCTAACTTATAAAACCATGTATACTGTGTACTTGAATATTTGCATTGTGTTTCATCATCTCTAAAAGAAAAGCACCATAAAAACAGTGTCAGGAAATAAATACAACAATGTAAATAACTGTATGGGATCATCCTATTTCTATATCAAACATTTTGATTTAGTTTGACTGATTAAACAAATATACAGAACCAATTGGAACAACTTTATAATGCTTTAGTGTAACACATTGAAGCGACATGTTTTTCCTCATGGATCTGTATGTAAACTGACAGAAAAAGGCAGATTTTATATGACTTACATTGAGATGTAATTGGTTTGTCCAGTGTCCGATGACCTTGTATTCCGCAGTATTATTTACTATTTGATACTGGTAAATATCATAGCGTCCAGGGGCATCTCCATTTTCATTGTATGTGACTGGCGTGCCGGCACTGCCTAGAAGATAAAATAGATGGATTCTGATATTAGGAGAAATCAACAAATCAAAACTGTGCCTGTAAACACAGAGATATTTCTGTGCAAACATAAAAAAGAGAAAAATGGGAAATGCGTTGAGGACACTAAATATTTCCCTTATCATATATAGGATCACAACCAAAGAATTCTGAGTTAATGCATCAAGATTAAACAAGATCAACTATTATTTACTAGTGCAAGATTACATTTTTACCTCAAATCCTTAACATTTCTTTTGTTATATAGATTTTCTTATGTGGTATTGCATTGTAGTGTTGCTGCTACTCGGCTATAAATTAAGTTTACTCAACAAAGGGTTTGCCTCCTGTATTACCTAACACTACATGCAGCAAAAATTGGGGGGCGTGCTGTCGGACGATCTGACTGATCAGGACTCAGCGCGGGATTTCACTTTCAATTTGTGTCGCAAGCCCAAGCACTTACATGCACCAGGAAGAAGACAGTGAAATCCGTAGGACCTGAACCGGGGAAGCAACACATGCAAGATATCGGGCACATGATCTTAGTGAATCACGGCACAGTGCATGATCGTTGGACAATACACTTTCAGGGAACACGTCAGGATGGGTAAGCAAATGTGCCCCAATGTGCTCACCACATTGTGCATGGCGCCTATCGCCCTCTACTGGGACGTACATTCGTCCGACAACTTGCGGCTGTATATACATCCACTTACTACTATCTGATGCCATAAGTCCTTGTTTTCCTACTTGACTCCTCCTTCTCTAACTCCTCCATTCATAGAAAGGAAATTCAAACTTCAATAAACTGTGTTCATTGAAGGTAGATATAGGCATTGCACAAAGCAGTTTAAACATGGAAGAGTGCTTCGTTTTGGTATTCTTTGAGTGTGAAATTCCAGGTATGTTATTAATACATAATGGATAATGGGACCTTGTAGTCACAATTTAACTCTCAGTGGGTTTGTAGCACATATTTCTAAATAGGTTATTATTTTCTATGTGTACTGTGAGGTCCAGAAAGTTAACTGAACTGTGTTTTAAGTTGTTAAACATTGTAAATCATTTTATTTAGAGTTTCAATAAAATGAAGGAGTGATTTTAATGCAGAAACATTAGAGTATTCTTTTTCAAGATTAAACCTTATGGAGCACTATATGTTTCCCTTATATCAAACCAGTTCCCTAACAAAACTGTCATTTTTGGTATATTGGTCTAAATATTAGTCTCAGCATCCTTAAATCACATGGCATAGTTTATAAGTTGGATTTGATCTCCCTAAGGAAAGGATTATGCCTGGAGATTCTCTATTTCTGTATTTTTGAAAGGAATAAGCACCTACAAGTCCCTGATGAAGAAAGCTGAGAATTCTGAAATATATTGGACACTGCAGTGTACTTTGCAGCTTTCTGTAGTCTAAGGGACGTTAGTAATGGTAGGCCGACAAATGCCTTTACAAATTTTTCAAGGTATATATATATATATATCTATATATAGAGCTATATTTATATATAATAAATCAAAAACATAAAATACCACCAGCACTATCACTTTACACTTCTATAACATTAATCAACAACATATTCTTGATTTACTGCTTGTTTACCTTCTTAAATGCAGTGTTCAAATCAGTTCATGGCACTTAAATGGCTGCAGTGTATGGCAACATGCATATCACTAAGGAGGTGCAGATTGGTTGCTATTATACTCGGGAGCCTCTATCACATCTGCTTGAGGCATCCTTATATAATATATAAATAATTATCCCATACACTAAATGCCATTGTGAAAAAATGTCCTAATTTCCGCACCATAGCTTTTCACTGATTGACTAATAAATGTATTAGTGTCCAATAATCCTGATGTATCTGAGCATAAAAAACAGTTACTATGAAGTGAAGGTTGTCTATGGTTGTGAAAGTTTCTAGTGTCATGATAAAACAAAATGACACTTAAAAATGACGCCAACATGACGCAAAGCTGAGATATGGTAAATGTTAGTTTGTTACTAAATTGGGTAGTAAGACAATTAGTTTGAAAAACAGAAGAGTTTGAAAATAGCAATTCATCAAATTCACCCTTTTTCATAAATACATTTAAAATATATCAGCCAAAATTTCCCTCTAACTTGAAGTACAAAATGTCACAGAAAAACCAACTCAAAAACAATTGGGTGAATTAAAGCCTTCTAAAGTGATAACCAGATAAAGTGACAGATGGTGGTTTTGAAAAATTGGCCATGGTCATCAAGGTGCAAATGAGCTTGGTCACTAAGGGGTTAACATAACAAAGCTCTATAATTCTAGTAGCTCTAAGGTTGCATTCACACAATGTACTATGGTAAGGCGGGCATACATCGGTGCCGGGGAGAGAAGGAGGGGATGAGTGCCGCTCACTCCCGCCCCTCTCCATAGCGATATCTATCTTTCTCCCGGCTATAGAACGGTATGTTGCCACAAGTGTGCGACACCGTACCACTCCCATGAGACCGTGAGACCAATGCCATGTATAGGGTAAATATATACGCTGTATACACAAGTACGTCAGCCGTATATATGTCCTCCATACATTGGTGTGAATATAGGCTAAGACTAAACAGAATGGGGCTCATTTACTTACCTGGTCCATTCGCGATCCCGCAGCGCGTTGTCCGACGTTGATTCGGAGCTTGCCGGGACTCATTAAGGTCGTGCGCCCGATATCCACTAGGTGTCGCTGCTGCGCTAAAGTCCGCCGGAGTTCACCTTCTTCATTCTGGTGTATGTGAGTGCTATTCTTGCAACACAATTTTTTTTTAAATTCCGAGTTTTTTCCTAATCCATCGGGTTTTCCAACGGCCACGCCTCAGATTTCTGTCGCATGAAAGCCAGCGCCGATGTGCCACAATCCGATCGTGTGCGCCAAAATCCTGGGGAAATTCTGCTTAAATCGGAAATATTCCGGAAACCCGGCGAAAATGCATGAATTGGACCCTTAGTAAATGAGCCCCAATATGTCACATTTGGAATTTTTCTCAAGCTTTCCTGTACATTGTACAGAATGTTAAATGTTTCCAATAAGAAATACAATTCGTAGTACAGATAGCAAGCCTTCATATAACTCTATAAACAAAATAATAAAAAAGTAATGGCTACTGGAAAGTGGTGAGTAAAAAACCAAAACCCAAAAATTGGAAAAGACTGTATTCAATTGACAAACATAAAATAAGAAAAAATGTACATACTTGTAACAATGTAAAATTAGCGGGATCACTTCTCTCAATAGCACTAAGGGGCTTATGTATCTTTAGTCAGGATATTTGTGTGTCCTTTTTTGTTCTTTTCTAGCTTTTGGACTCGTTTGATTTATCTTAGAGGTTGATAGAGGTGCCAGGCAGAGGTGCTAGGCAGCTGAGTCTGTGTAGTTTATGAGACTTTACATTAAAAAGTCGCACAAAAATCTTAAACTCTTCTAATGCTTCTTCTAAAATTATTCCACCATTTTTTTTGTGAAGGTTATAGTTAATCTGCTACCCTCCTTACTACACCCACTTTCTTTTAAACCTGAGAATGAGGTACAACTATTTAAAACATCCTAATTTTTATGGTGTGGAGCAGAAATTTAGATTTTGTGTATAGCTTGCATGGAGAAGGCGTGGTGTGAATGAACCTTCTAAGCTGTAATGTACTTTGCTCTGGTTAAAATGAAATACTGATACTATATAATGTCCTAGGGGTTCACTGATACTTGCCCTTTAACTTCTCTGTGGAGATCGGAACCTTTAGGTTATGGTCTCCAATGTAATCAAATATTGATAGCAGTAGTGTAGTTATAACTAAACATAGAGTGAAGGAAGGTATTTTTATCATAATACTAGTCATAGATTCAGGATATATTCAATAGGTGTAACCTCTAAAAACATTTTTATTGTGTTTTTAAGTTTGAGTCTCGATTTAGCATTGGAGAACTACAACAGAAGTCAGTAGAGGCTAACATTACAAGACAGTATGAGAGCACACCAAAGTTAGCATGCAGCTGATGTTTGTAATTTATCTTCTAGCTCTTATAAACACTGTTCTGACAGCAATATGTTCACTGTTTGCCTGAAAAGCTTTTTGTGTTATGAGCTAGGTTTGTAAAATCCCAAGCTTTCAAGACCCAAAGGTCAAAAAACAGGATTACTATACATATAAATAAGTCTGCAAAGCAACATGAGATGTGCAAGAACTATAGTCTAGTAATCTCTAATCCTTCTATAACAGAAATCTCTGTAACAGATATATATGAATTATTTCTATAAAGTTACAAAATATTGCTAATATTTATTTGATTTAATATATCTATCGTTTACACTAACAATTACAAAAAAACTGTACAGGTATTGGGCTTGATGTATTAGACGTTCCCTTTTTTTGTTTTAGCGATTTTTCAATTTGTTGCAACAACTTTGCACCTGTTTTGTACCTACACACCAAACTAGCCACGCATCTAAAATAACCATGATTTCCTCATTTATTCTATTAATCCAGATGTTTTGCTGTGCCTACTTATGATTCATCATTAGCGACTTTTTGACAATTTTGCCGCAAAAACACTCTAGCAGAAGGTGGCATAAACTAAGAAGCAAGACCCTGAGCTCTTCTGCAGAGCAGTGTACATCACAGCAGCAGAGCTCCATAAGTGTTTACACTACATGCAGCATCTGTTCATAGTTAATGAGCTTATATTTACAAATAATCTGCAAAAGTGGCAGCACAAAGCAGGATAGAAATGAAGTGTGTGGGGGAGAGACGGTACAGAAAAGTGTTCCCATTTAGTAGTGCCAGAGGTCCCCTCCAGGAGAAGATATAAGCCACTGCTGAGGAGGATCACTCGGTGCAGCTTGTCAGACACCTGGGCTCTGCTGTGAGGGTCATTTTCATGCTGGGGTGTGGGAGAGAAGCAGAATGGAGCTTGTATGAGGCTTATATGTGCCAAAATAAAAGATTGCAACTATATTATGCCTAATGTAAAATGCAGTTGCAAAATGATCCTGAAATTCACAAGTGATTACTAAGAGGAATGAACTCAACTCATCACAAATGATTCTAGCCTGTGAAAATTTATTTAGTTGGGCTAGTGTTAGAGTTAGTTTTGGCATGCAAGTTTTTGCCGTGAGACCACATCTCTTTTTCCATATGCCACACCCCTTTAGTAGGAATTTTATTTTCCAAAAAACAACTATAGACTTGATAAATGTGCAAGAGAAGGGAAGTTTTTTTTAGTCTTAAATAACAAGAGAATTCTTGTGCAAGAGGATTAATAAATTCTCCTCATTATGCTAAATTTCTTAAATCATGCATCACTACACATATTTCCCATAATCTGAAATAGATTAACAACAGTAATTGAACAAAAACACAAACAATGGGTCAGATGTAACACAGTTGTGGCGCACTAATTCTGTTTTTGCACCTAAATTAGCCATACTGTCCCATGTAGCATATACATCAGTTGGCACCAGCCATGCAGTCCCATGTAACATACACCTCAGCCTGCACCAGCCACACAGTCCCATGTAACATACACATTAGCCATGCAGTCCCATGTAACATGCACCTCAGCCTGCACCAGATACGCAATCCCATGAAACATACTCCTCAGCCTGCACCAGACATGTAGTCCCAAGTAACATACACCTCAGCCCCCCAGTCCCATGTAACATACAACTCAGCCTGCACCAGACACACAGTCCCATGTAATATATACCTCAGCCTGCACCATACACACAGTCCCATGTAACATACACCTCAGCCCCCCAGTCTCATGTAACATACAACTCAGCCTGCACCAGACATGCAGTCCCATGTAACATACACCTCAGCCACACCATCCATGCAGTCCCATGTAACATACACCTCAGCTCCCACCATCCACACAGTACCATGTAACATACACCTCAGCCACACCAGCCATGCAATCCCATGTAACATACATTTCAGCCTGCACCAGACATGCAGTCCCATGTAACATACACCCCAGCCACACCACCCATACAGCCACTTACCCTTCTCCATGTGTAGTTTGTTTTCACAGCACAGCTCCTCTACTTCCTGCACTGAGAATAGGCTTCAAGGGAGGCCCCGCCCCTTCTTGTGACATTATAGTTTACCCCATCTATAATCCAGCCCTGTATGTAGCTCTGGCTTTTAAGGGGTGCAAGATGTAGTACTGACTTATACACATCAGTTTGACTATATATATATATATATATATATATATATATATATATATATATATATCTGATCAGAGTTCCATAGATATGTGTGTGTGTGTTTTGAGTGGTAAATAATACAGTCCTTGTCAGATTACACATAAAATGTTTCACTCCCAGTCTGAAAACTGATTTGTACTTCTTATCGTTAAAGTCTTTAATATCCATACATAATTTTAAAAGGAATATTACTGAGTATGGATATAATATGGCTTGATGGAACACTGTAGCATGCAATTGGTTTATTTTTATAAGAATTTAAGAGCCCTGTGTAGATCAAAAGAAAAACTATGGATTGGACACACTTCTTCAGAATGTGTCCACATTAATCTTTCAATTGTAACAAAATAAAGAAATCTGTTTGAGCAATTTGGATTTGTTCTGCATCCTGAACCTTTAAATAAAATTGGTTTCTTCAACCTCAATGAAAAGATTTCCTTCAACAAAAAAGTAGACTTGTTATTGATGTTCAGTGATGCAAAGAAATGATATTTTTAGAAGAAAGCCATCGTACAGGACACCACATCTAGCCAGTACAGCATAACATACAAATAATCTATAGCAGTGGTGGCAAACCTATGGCACTGGTGCCAGAGATGGCATGCGGAGGCATCTCTGTGGGCACACGGGCTGTCTCCCAGGCACAGAGTATGCCAGACATGGCATCTTCCTGCAGTCTCAGGCAGTCCAAGTAGTGCCCTGCTATTTTAAAATGACCCATCCTGTGCTGCTTGGTCCTATCCGAAGAGTGAAAAAGTGTCAGATTGGAGCTTAAAGATTCTGGTAGCAATAAGTTTGTTACTGCCTAAATTGCTGTGTTGGCACTTTGGGAAAAGCTAATGGTTTTTGGGTCTCATTTTGGGCACTCGATTTCTAAAAGGTTCGCCATCACTGACCTATAGTATACCATTTAACTAATTAAATTGTGCAGCAGTGCAGATTATTTTCAATATGTAAATGTATTAAACTAATTGTGCCTAAATGATACTTTACGAGGTGCACATATATTGAATCACATAAAGATGTGTGCAAAATAGGATAACCTGTTTGCAGCCTGGTTTGGTCAGAGGACACAGGCGGGGCAGCACTCCTGCCTTTTTGATGTCCATAGGAAACAAGCCCAATCACAATAGAAGTCTATGAAGGCCGTGAGGTGACTGCTGCTTGTGCATTCAGCTCAAGGCCAAAAAAAACATTTGTGTCAATCCGTCTTCATTATATGTTTGCTTCACTTAGTTTTGGAAGGTATGTTTAAGTCTTATAGGGTTTACATGGATTAAGATGTACTAATGTGTGCCAACAAATTGTTCAACTCAGCAGATAAACAATGATTTTACCTGGTCTACTCATGATCAGTAAATCTGCATCATTGCTTCTTTGACCGTCTGACATTAAATCAAAACAAGCGCAACATCAAAAAATAAATTTCAGCAATAAAAAATAGATTCTTGTTTTTTTTTTGTTTTATTACCAAACATATTTCAATTTGATGTTGTTGGAAACTTTTCAATGTATTTCAGTAACTTTGCTGGATATTGAATATTTTTACTAAATACCGGATAATTATCCCCTACTTAAATATGTCTTTTTACAAAAATATTGTAAAAACCGAGGAAACATAATACATGCTTGTGATCTGCGGACATTTCAGGGTGAGAGGAACTACAATATTGCATGGATGTATGAAGGTATGTTCTGATTGAAGTACTGTCAATGCTTTGTATATACCAGTTTAGACCTACTTTAAAGTGGTCTAAACTCTGCACCACAATTTTTGGTGCACAGAACATGCAAATAGGCCACCACCGTTTTCGACCAAACCACGCCCATTTTCCGAAGGCCACGCCCCCTCAGTCGGACAAGTCGGAAAATGTCTAAAAACAGGTCTAAAAGCCTTGATACATGTGGCGCAGGCATTTTAGACAGTGTTTTAGGTGCAAAACCACCAGAATTGTGGCACAAGTGCGTTAATTTCCCCACTGTGGGACTAATAAAGGATTATCTTATCTTAATACATCCCCCCCATTACAATATTTGTACAGGTTTCCTGGTGCCTTATTTAGCAATGTACATAGTTTTGTGGAGTCATAATAGAAAGCAGCCCATTAATGAAAGAAGACACTTAAAAATGATATTCCTCCCCCTTAGACATAAGGAGAATACAATATTACTGCAGTGTAACAGAGCTGAATTTCACTATTATAATTAATGATGTACATAGATTGGATAGATTTAGAACAAAAAGTTCTTCACTAATGTTTTGTCTAAATGACCCTGGAATGCATCTCTTAGAAGTAACAGTTGAAGCAATGTCACAGAAAGATATTTAAGCTCTAAAATGCTGATATTATGATTAGAAAGAAGCAGATCTGAAGTAACATAGGATCGTCATTTCAGTGTATCAGAAGTAAGTGAAAGATGACTGGTTTATGATTAAGATGCCACGGCTAAGTATTATTTTATATTACTACTCCTTTATTCATTACCCTACTGAAATGGAATCATTTGCAACTTGTGCACGCTGTGATTTAATATGTTTCAATGGAAATTTAAGCCACTACACTAGAGCATAAAATCATGAAATAACCAAGTTTACATCACAACGTAATTTAATGTTTTTTGCATCCCACACAGAATATTGCATAAATATAAATCTCATTGTTGAATTAAAAATGTTGGGTGCCCACTTATTTGATTTAATGGCCCAATTACTGCTTGTTTGTCTATGTGCTTTCAGTGATTTGTGGGACTGGGAGGAGTGCATTCATCCCAAAAGACTGTATGCATGTCGGAGGAATTATTTCCAGTTCTTTTTGACACATGCTAATTAGTAAGTGGCTTTTTTTTCACTACACTCTATGCTGTAGGAATTTCATAGTAACTGCTCATGACAAGTTACATGTACTTTGATGAGAACTAGTTTATGTATTCTGACAAAAGACATAACTTTTTACATTTAAATGTAAGCTCCTCAAAATATGCAATTGCAAACATAAATTGTGATGCCAAATGTCAATGCTTATTGAGATATCTTCTAGTATCTATGATTGATTGTGAGCGAAGGTCTTGGTTTAAAATGAGTTCACAATTTAGTTTTAAATGAATTGCCTCTATATATCATCATGTCACAAGAATGTTTTACTTACAAACATGTGCCCAGAAGAAGAGGGTAACATAGTCCCCACTAGAGAGATCTAAGCAGCAGTGTTGGGTTTATTACTGTTACGGGTGTCCATGCCTCGGATCGCAGTCGCACCCATGGCTCTCTCCATGGCGGCGCTGCCCCATCCCCTGGCCCACACTCACCTCTCCATGCTCTTGCTCCCATCCCGGCTAGACAGCACGTGTCCCCACTCCCTAGGGCATTGGACACTGGAAGATTTAAATGGCTAGCGCACCGCTGATTGGCGGGTTTCCCATAAAGATCAGCAGCTTCCATCACCCCCTACCAGATCTTTGAGCTCATAGCCTAAAAGAAAGCTTCCTAGCGTTTGTTCCTTGCTCTTTGTTCCTGTTCCCGCTCTGCTTTGATCTTCAGTTGTGACCCCGGACTTGACCTCTACATCTCTGCTTGCCCTGACTGTCTGTCTTTGCCTGACCTCGAACATGGAATGTGATTCTGTACTTCGACCTTGGCTGCCACCGCAGGCTAGTCGCACCAGTGGAACGACCTGTTGGCACCGCACCACAGCAAGACCATCCCGCTTTGCGGCGGGCTCTGGTGAAGAATGGGTGCCACTTAGATTCCGCTCCCAGGAGTCGGCTAGTACCATCTCCCACTATGGTCCAGGAGGCACACTGACCCCGAGTGCTGACAATTACCTTGATGTACATGTACAGTGCAACAACAAAAATTTTTAAAAAGTGTGTTTGAAATCTTTCATTTAGAGATCACAAGGAAAACTATATATAGGAAGTTTGATTGCTAAAATCTTGTAGAGTTGATCACTATCAAGTTAATATATTAGTATTTTAAGCATTATTAAAAGTGAGTTGTTCAATTATTTGTGTGACTACTACATCAGATAAAACCCAGTTAGATCAATTTGCAGATGGGTTGACACCTATATTACCTGGGTTGTTGTGGTACTTAGATGTTAATCATATTGGGTTTTTTTATATTGATTTAAGAAGAATGTTTTGGATAAAAATAAAAGAAGTGCAACTTTAGAGGTTGCAAGCCTATCTATTTTCTGTAACAGATGTAAAAAAATTTGTTGTCAATCATCTGGTGCAGAAGGTTTAGCCTCATTACTGCTGTATATCGTTATAAGAGCTTTGACAGAAATCGTGGTTTGATCTACGTTCTCATAACTTCATATATTAGTACAGTATATCATGGATAACTAGAGGTGTTTTCATAAGAATACATATTTAGAGTTAAATGTGCAATATAGACTATAAACTACATGTAAAGTAAAACTAGAGCAATTTGGAATGAAAAAATAATATGTAGCTTTTATTGCTTCGTATAAAAGTAGAATTTGTTTTGTTTTTTATTTTTTAACACACCTTAATGTGCAGACATAATATACACAGTAAAAGTATTTTAATGAGCAATTCAGATGTGGGAAAGGATCTGTTTTCAGTAAAGAATATTTTCTAAAGCCAGAACACAATTACATATTTTTATCATACAGTACATATAGGAAGTATATAAGACACCCAAACATATGAAGAACATGCAAACTTTGTGCAGACTGTTCCCAATCATATCTTTAGATTTTTGTTTACGTTTTTGTATATAGTGTCTGTATGAAGGAGATACTACATTCTAATGCTTAACAATTCAGGTGAGGATCATTCTTCTTAGCTTCAGAGAAACATCCATTTAGAAAATAGGAACAAAGAAACAAAAAATACAGAGTTGAGAAGTGGACAGATGGCAATTGTAAACTACCAACGGCATAAAAAAAATAGCACATCCACATGCAAGTAAGTCTCTCTGCAGTCACTTTACAGAACATCTAACATTTATAACAGAGGAACTTAAAATACAATAGGTTGCAAAAACAATGGCAGACAGATGGTAAATGTCAAAATCCTGCAGTGTGGAGAAGTCTAACCATTGAAAGATACTGTAATTATTTGAGAACTCCAAAAATTCAGCATTGAGTGTGTACTCTTAAAAACCATTTTCAAGAAAATCTTTCAATTCTGGCAATAGTATGACTATTTTAATAATATATAATATAGGCAATTAATGCTTTAGAATTATTAAAATATACTCAATTTCCTTAAACAGTATAGCATTTAATATGGCCTTTCAAACAGAAAACTGTTTTCTTTTTTTAAAATGTTTTTATAGTCATTGACCCCATAGCGCAATAAGACGTACCTGTACATTTTATTGCGCATGGGGTAGTATGAAGAGGGTTCACGGGCTGAGCCCTCTTCATACACGCCGGGTGCTTGCTTCACAATGAAGCAAGCACCCATCGCTAACACCCGCGATCGGTGCTTGTACCCATCGCGGGTGTTAACCCTTTCATCGCCGCCGGCAAAGCTGCCGCCGGCATTAACGAGCCGGCGGAGCGTGGGCGCCGCCATCTTGGCTCCGATCGCCGCTCCCCGTGACGTCATCGGGGAGCGGCGATCCGTTGCCATGACAGCCTCGGGTCACACAAAGATCCAAGGCTATCATGTTTTAGGCCATCTATTACAATGTGCGATCTGCACAATGAAACAGATGGTGTGCAAAATCCCCATATACTGCCATACTGTAGTATGGCAGTATATGGTAGGATCAATCAGACAACCTAGGGTTAAAGTACCCTAGGGAGTCTGAAAAATAGCAAAAAAATTTTAATTAAAAAAAATAAAAAATAAAAATTTATATTAAAAAAACCTAAAAATTCAAATCACCCCCCCTTTCCCTAGAACTGATATAAATATAAATAAACAGTAAAAATCATAAACACATTAGGTATCGCCCCGTCCGAAAATGCCCGATCTATCAAAATATAAGAATGTTTTTTTACTGCGTTTAACCCCGTAACGGACAATAGTGCTCAAAGTCGCAAATGGCAATTTTTTGCCATTTTGAAAAATATAAACAATTCAATAAAAAGTGATCAAAAGGTCGTACAATTTTAAAAATAAAAGCATTGAAAACGTCATCAAAAGTCGCAAAAAATTACACCACCCAGAGCTCCATACACCAAAGTATGAAAAAGTTATTAGCGCAAGAAGACGGCAAAATGAAGAATTTTTTTTTTGTACAGGAGGTTTTAATTTTTGTAAATGTATGAAAACATTATAAAACCTATACAAATTTGGTATCCATGTGATCGTATTGACCCAATGAATAAATTAGACATGTCATTTGGAGCGCACAGTGAAAGACGTAAAATCCACGCCCACAAGTAAACGGCACAAATGCGTTTTTTCACCATTTTCCCTGCATTCAGAATTTTTTTCCCGCTTCCCAGTATATGGCATAGACAAATAAATGAAGTGCAGTATATGCCATCACTATGAAGTGCAATTTGTTACGCAGAAAACAAGCCATCACACAGCTCTCTACATGGAAAAATAAAAAAGTTATAGATTTTTGAAGGTGGGGTGTGAAAAATAAAGACGCAAGAACGAAAAAGGGCCTGGTCCTTAAGGGGTTAAGATTTCTGAGAAATTGACACTTACAATAGGAAACTTAGTTTTTCATTGGAGTTGGGATTTCCCTTCAGTCTCACATCCAATATGTAATAATAATCATAGAAATTGATTTCAGAAACCCAGTTAAATTGGTATATTTTAAAATTGCAGAAGATATGTCATCTTTAGAGCAGTACTATAAAGAATGTTTGTTTTAAAATGGTTCATATGAACATCTTTTACAACAAAAGGTATTTTTCTGCATTAGTTGTCAAACCAACACTTTAACCCCTTTGCGTTTTTATTTTTCACTCCCCACCTTCAAAAATCTATAACTTTTTTATTTGTCCATGTACAGAGCTGTGTGATGTCTTATTTTCTGCGTAACAAATTGCACTTCGTAGTGATGGTATTAAATATTCCATGCCGTGTACTGGGAAGCGGGAAAAAAAATCTAAATACAGTGAAAATGATGAAAAAATACATTTGTATTGTGGGCTTGGTTTTTACAGCTTTCACTGTGCGCCCCAAATGACAGATCTACTTCATTCATTGGGTCAATACGATCACAGGGATACCAAATTTGTATAGGTTTTATAATGTTTTCATACATTTACAAAAATTAAAACCTCCTGTACAGAAAAAAAATTCTTCATTTTACAGTGTTCTTGCGCTAATAACTTTTTTATACTTTAGTGTACAGAGCTGTGGGTGGTGTCATTTTTTGCGACTTCTGATGACGTTTTCAAAGCTTTTATTTTTAGGACTGTGCGACCTTTTGATCACTTTTTATAGAATTTCTTCTATTTTTCAAAATGGCTAAAAAATGCAATTTGCGACTTTGGGCGCTTTTTTCCGCTACGGGGTAAAGCACAATTAAAAACGGTTATTATATTTTGATATATCTGACGTTTTCGGGCATTTTCGGACGCGGCGATACCTAATGTGTTTAGGATTTTTACTGTTTATTTATATTTATATCAGTTCTAAGGAAAGGTGGGTCATTTGAATTTTTATGGTTTTTTAATATAATTTTTTTTTTTACTTTTTTTTATTTATTTTTTTGTACTATTTTTCAGACTCCCTAGGGTACTTTAACCCTAAGTTGTCTGATTGATCCTACCAGACACTGCCATACTACAGTATGGCAGTATATGGGGATTTTGCATACCATCTATTACAATGTGCAGATCGCACATTGTAATAGATAGCCTCCATCATGACAGCCTCGGATCTTTGTGAGATCCGAGGCTGTCATGACAACGGATCGCCGCTCCCCGTTGACGTCACGGGGAGTGACGATCGGAGCCAAGATGGCGGTGCCCACGCTCCGCCGGCTCTTTAATGCCGCCGGCAGCTTTGCAAGCACCGATCGCGGGTGTTAGCGACGGGCGTTTGCTTCATTATGAAGCAAATGCCCGGTGAGTATGAAGAGGGCTCAGCCCGTGAGCCCTCTTCATACTCCCCCATGCGCAGCAAGACGTAAGGGTTGCCCCGTGATTTTGGCGCACATGATTGGATTGTGGCGCATCGGTGCCGGCATGCACGCGACGGGGGTTGTGGCCGTAAGAAAACCCGACGGATTCAGAAAAACCGCCGCATTTTTTTTTAAAAAAAGGGTCGCATGACACACGCTTACCTGCACCCAGCGTAAAACGATGAACTTCAGTGCACTCCGACGGAATTCAGCACAGCAGCGACACCTGGTGGTCATCGGGCGCACTACCTTAGTGAATCGCCGAACAACCCGAATCCTCTGCAGAGAACGCGCCACTAGATCATGAATGCAGCAGGTAAGTAAATCTGCCCCACTGTGTTTGGAGGCCAAAAGGCTCTATATCATATAGACCCAAAAACACAATGCCAACAGTGGAGTTTGGGGTGCGAAAATCAATTGTATAGATTCATCACCAAGTTGTCTAGTTTCTTGTACTACTTTTTGATTCTTTTTTTGTCTTAGTTGAGACTTTTTTTTTTTGTTTCAGCTCTGCTCTTCAGCTCTGCATGTTGCATAGTGGCGTGTGAATAGACTAAAAGTATATGAAGTTTAAAACATAATTACTGGATACTGCAAATGCTGTTTATGTTGGGAAAAAACCTTACAGAATCCCTTTAAAGGGAACCTGTCACCAGGCACCTCATTTTCACTAAAGACAGGTTGCAGAAGCCCTTCACACCTGCAGTGCCAATCTGCCTTTCTGCCTATTCAAAGCACTTGCATTACAATATAATTGTGTGCTATAACTTACCTTGCTCCCTGACAAAATCCTGGGGCAGTCACAGGGGCTGGACTTTGGTTTGGATGCATTTCAAAAAACAACATGTGGCTTGTCTGTTACCCACTCCTCAGAGCTTGGCCCCCACCTTTGTGCTCCTGTATAGCTCCACCTCCTGCTCCTTCTCAGAGGTTACAGCCTGGTCAGCCTGACATCAGTGGGGGAGAGACAAGATGTACAGGAGCACAAACATGGAGGCAGCCTGCAGTTCAAACAGGTCATTTGTTGTTTTTTGAAATGCATGCAAACCAAAGTCCAGCCCCTGTGACTACCCCAGGATTTTGTCAGGATGCAAGAGTAAGTTATAACACACAATTATATTCTAATGCAAATGCTTAGAAAAGGCAGAAAGGCAGATTTGCACTGCAGGTGTCATGGGCTTTTACAATCTGTCTTTAGTGAAAAATGAGGTCCCTGGTGACAGGGACTTAAAAAGCTCCAATTATATAGTAACTAATGCAATATTTAGTTATTTTGTATATTGGTTACATAGACCTACCGTGTTTTTCTATTGAAAATTGCATTTTTTTTATCTAGGAGAGACAAAAGGGAATCTTTGAGGTGAAATTCTATGATCTTTCTGTCCTTATGACTGAGTCATATCTGTTGCAAACATGAAAGCCTTGAAAACTGAGAACACTGTATTCATTATAATGTAAACTAACACCTTACATAACTGCCTTAAATAATGTTATGTATTTAGCAACATGACTCCTATACATATCAGATGTTCACAAAGTACCTTGACTATAACAGTAAATTAGATCTGTAAAAGTATGCAACTCCATAAGAAAAATATCAACAATATAATAAGTCAGGCAAAGGTATTAAATAAGAAGGTTCAGCTTAGAAACACAGACCCCTGCTGGTGCCTACTGTACACCAATAAACACACTTATTCAATTAAATAAAACTGTTGAAATGTTCAAAAGAGTTCCAAAATAGATACTTCAGATGTGACTTGTTTATACTCCTGATACACAATTTGACATTGTTTTCCTATTTTAAGAAGCCAACATTTTCAAACTCACAAGATGATAGGAAGCATAAGAAAACCAAAAACACGGAGTTATAAGTCTAAGCAGTCCTTGGATAGCAAAAGGAGGCATTGTTTTCCAGTTTCCACCTTTGAAAACGTATTTGCATATTGCCCAGCCCTCAGATAAGCTGATGTAAAGTACAGTATTCATACAATATCTCTAGTTATTAATGGTGACCTAAAATGGACCTAAAGTAAGTAAAGGAATAAGCTCAATTTTCAATGCTTAAGAAAGATCCTCCTATTACAGTGTTTGTGTATAAATTTCAGAGCAGAAATATATATTTTTCCCTGAAAAGTGAGAAACTCACCCTTACATGTTGGTAATGGTTTTCTATCTTTAGCTCTTTATGTGTTTTTTCGGTGCCACTTTCCTATAGATTGCTGATGGTCTGTTCGTTGAAACATTCATTTTTTATTCTTACAGTATCAGAGGACTGTTGCTACTGTTAAGGAGAATTTTACATAATTCTCACCTTTAGGGAAGACGCTGACATTTTATGCCGAAACAACATCAGTTATAGTATAATTGTTATACTAAAAAGTAGAGTGAGAACTATTTATAACATGTTTGTATGTTGAGGGGCTAAAGGGAGTGGAGTAATATATTTATAGTAGGTTAGAGTGGAGGTGTGGGCTCAAACCAGTTCACCATATTCTGAAATACTGATGTATTGCAGTAAATTTTGGGGACATACGTGTTTCCAAACCAAACTTTTGTTCAAAGTTTGGCTGAAGGCAAAGAACTGGAATGGGTCTGCTCATCATTAATCTACTGGCCATCTTTTATATGTGATTGAGTATGAGGGGGACTAAAGGGAGAGGATTGAGAACTAACATGAACATAAGCAAAGTATTTTACTTTGGATTGTATTTTAGGAAGGATACAGGCACTCCATGTCTAGTGTTGATAAAAGTAGGTGAGCAATTTTTACATTCACTTTCATCCTTTGTGGTCAAAGAAAGTGAGGTTTCAATACAGGAGCGTATATTGGAGGGTTTTCACCATTAAACCTAATTACATGTTTTCACAGGAGTCTTCTCACTGTTATCCGTTCAAATTTTTACTATAAATTCCATATTTCATATCTTTATTAAATCAATTTCAAAATAACAGTAGACGGCACCTTGACTCACTGGGTCACAGGGGATGTTTATTCTCTTCTGTAATGTCTCCCTAAGTTGCCTCATTCCCTCAGGAATTTCTCTTCAATGAGTCACGGCCAACATTTCCCTCAACTCCTTCATTGGGAATGAGGGACCTGAGGTAGACATTGGAGAAGAAAAAACAAGACCCCTGTGACTTCATGAGTCTGCTAGCAAGGTATCAGCTATTAAGAGGAGAGGGTCTGGACCGATTCTATGAATCAGGAGTAGAAGGGAAAAGACCAGGGCGCATCGACTCAAGAGTAGGTTTGATTAAAAAATGTATTTAAAAAATGCTAATAAAAGCTGCTCACCTTGCAGCTATCTTTTAGCCTAGCATGTAGTCAAGTATGTGGAGTGCTGCCGGTGGAGCCACGAAGATTGAACGTCCAGAAGTGTGTGGAGATGCTTGTAGGTAAGCAAGACAGGAAAGATCCACAGTGTGGCGCAACGTCACTTTGGTGAGAATCTTTATTGCAAATGAACTACGCGTTTCGGCGCTTGGACCAGCGTCTTCGTCAGGTTCGGCAAACAAGATAAAAGGTAACATTCATGGCTATATTATATACACAGAGGCTGGGAGCCTCATTCTCAAAAAGGGGAGGTACGTCATAGGTAAGATGGTGGGATAGGAAGATGCTGCTGTCCATCAGTGGCAGCCCCGTGTTTTTTACAGGTTAAAACAATAAATATTTGAATAATAACACAATGAACCAATAATAACACAATAACACAATAATAACAGAGTAATAATCCCGCATACTTCATATAGATACAGATAGGTTGGTTAAAATAACGGGTTAAAAATAGCATGTTAATAAGAAAGAAAGAAAAAAAAAAATGTGAAAAAGAATAATAAGGGGTTTACCCTAGATCCAGTGGGAAGGTGTATTGTTGGGGCTTATGTTTGGTTGGGACCTGGGGGACTCAAGTGTGGATTCTCTACTCATCGCTGAGGGGGAGGGTGTACCTCTGTGGGCTACTTGTGGTCATGGTAACCGGACGCTTTAGTTAAAGTTCCTTGTGTTCGGACGCTTGAAGCAAGATTCTACGGAAGCCGGTCTGGGACAAAAAGGTTTCCGTTCGTTGTGTCAAAAAGGACCAAGTGAGGAGCATAGTGTTCACTATATTTTCAGTCGGTGTGGCCTCTTACATTATGATGACGGTAGTTGGGTCTGCTAGTTCTCTTGGAGTGTGGTGGCCGTATATCTCAATTTTCGAAGGTCTCTATAGCTTCATTTAAACCTTCAGGGGGTAATGTGTAGCCTGTAGATCCAATAAGATTCTTTTTTGTTACGTATAGTTGTTCTATCTGGGGTATCCTCCGGGATGTGTTCAATGGGAGTGATCGTAATACAGCTACAATCTTTGTTATGAATGGTGGTTAGATGTCTAGATAAACTTTGAAGTAAAAAGCCGGCTTTAGTCTTGCATCGGTCCCCATTCAGTCGCATCCTCAGGGATTGTGTGGTACGTCCCACATACTGTAGCCCACAGTTGCAGGTTATTAAATATATTATATAGTTAGAATCGCATGTCATTCTATGTTTGATTTTGAATTGTTCTCTGGTAATATTGGAATGAAAGAAAGTCTTTTTGTCTGTGATGGAAGAGCAGCACAGGCATTTTTTATGGTGGCATTTATATGCTCCTTTCGGCGGTGTTCTCCCTTGTGTCACTTCAGGTTTTTTTGAGTTCCTTAGTTTACGTGGGGCGATGATGTTCTTTAAGCTTCTAGCTTTTCTAAATTTAATCTTAGGAGTAATTGGCAAGTCTTTGGCCAAATGTGTATCATCTCTCAGGATCTTCCAGTTTTTTTGTAATAGGTTTCTGATAGCCTGGTTACCCTGGTCAAAGGTGGTGATAAAGTTATTTTTTGTAGTCTTAGAATTGTGAGAGCTTAGTTTTTCTGTTTTTTTTGGGAGAAGACATTCCTTTTGACTGGTGTGTAGATTTTTTGTATAAGCATTTTGTATGAGTGTTTTCGGATATCCTTTCGTGAGGAACCTCTTGAAGATCACTTTAGCCTGAATTTTGTAGTCAGTAAGGGTTGAACAATTTCTCCTTATTCTGCGGAATTGGCTGAAAGGGATATTTCTCAGCCATTTGTTGTAATGGGCACTGTTATAGTTGAGGTAACTGTTTCCATCAACTTTCTTGAAATGTGTTTTAGTGACAATTTGGTTGGTACTGTTCTTCCTGATTTCCAGGTCTAGGAAGATAATTCGATTGGAATCGAAGGTAGATGTGAATTTGAGGCCCCAATTGTTATTGTTGATATGGTTTACAAAGGCTTGGGCTTCGGTTTCATCCCCATTCCAAATTATAAACAGGTCATCTATATATCTTCTATACAATAGAATTTTGGACCAAAATGGTGATGCATATATATGTTGGCTTTCGAATCGCCCCATAAACAGGTTGGCGTAGCTAGGGGCAGCCCGAGTCCCCATGGCCATGCCGCAGATTTGTTTGAAGATTTGGCTCTGGAATTCGAAGATGTTATGTTCTAAGACGAATTTGATCCCCTCCGTAATGAATTTGATTTGTCTGCTATCCATTTTTGTTTGGTTGTGTAAGTACCACTCCATTGCTTGTACTCCCAGTTCATGTGAAATATTAGAATACAGGGCTGAAACATCCAATGTGAGAAAATGAAATTCTGATTCCAATTTGAGATTCTGTAGTTCCAATATGAGTGTACTGGAGTCTCTCAAATAGGAGGGTAGGTTTTTCACTAGGTCCTGTAGAAAGAGGTCCACATAGTGTGAAAGATGACTTGTTAAGGAACCTATCCCCGATATAATGGGGCGTCCCGGAGGATTAGTCTCATCCTTATGTATTTTAGGAAGATGGTAAAAGGTCGCAATGACCGGATTATTTACAGTGAGGAAACCTTTTTCTTGTTTATTAAGGATTCCTTCCTCGGAGGCTTTTTTTATAAGATTTTTGTATGAGGAAAGGTAGTCCTGGATTGGGTTTTTCTTTAATATCGTGTAGTATTTGGTGTCCGATAGTATATTGTATGCTTCTTTTAGGTAGCAGTCTCTGTCCTGAATGACAATGCCACCACCTTTATCCACTTCCCGGATTACTATATTTTGGTTCTTCTTGATCTTGGATAGAGCTGTTAGTTCGTCCTTTGTGAGGTTGTTAGCCACTTTTTGTTTAGTTTTTATTGAACTGAGATCTTTTGTCATTGTGGCATAGAATGTTTCAATAAACGCTCCTTTATATGCCACAGGGTTGAAGGTAGATTTCTTTTTTACCGGTTGGTGTAGAAATGAATCTGGTACAGTTGTAGTTACTGTTTGGTTGTCAGCTGGTTTTTGTCCTTGTTTTATTAAAAAATACCTTTGGAGGGTCAGTTAACGGACAAATCTGTTTAGATCAATAAAGAGATTGAATTCGTCCGTGGTCGTTGAAGGGCAAAAATTAAGACCTTTAGATAAAAGGGAATTTTCTTGGTTGGATAACTTATATGTGGATAAGTTGAAAATTTTTATTTGTTGGTCGTGCTTTGGGATCCTGATTTTTGCATCTCTGCACGTTTTTATCCCCATATCACTGTTGTCTATTTTGTTTATATATGTATCCAAATGGCTTTTCTATCCTTCTTTGGTGGTCCTTCTTTTTGATCCTCCTCTGTTTCCTCTGTGGGTTTTTTTCTTTTTGTGGCTTTTGGGGTGAATAGAGGAAAAAAGTATGTTAACATTTTCTGGGGAGGGACCGGTGTCATTCCGCTCGGATCCGGGATTTTCGACATAGGTGTTGAAGGTCTTGTGGGTCCCAGTTCTAAAAAAGAGACATTGGAGGTCATACTGGTTGGTGAGGCCGGGCTGGAAGGTTGAATGGGTAGGTGATCTGTTGTAATATTGTCTGTATTAGTGTATCCCCTGTTTGGTTGGGGGGGGGGGGGGTCTTTGGAAATAACCGTATTGAAGCTGGTACAAAAGGAAATCCTTTCCTACAAGCATCAGCTATTAAGAGCTATTGAATTTCTATAGTAAAAACTGAATGTTAAACAGTGAGCAGACTTCTGTGGGAACCTGTCTTTAATTTTAATGGTTAAAACCTTATGACAGGTTCCCTTTAAAGCCTTAAAAATAATTTTAAAAATGGCAACAGAACTGAGAAATTCAGCATGAGTAGTGTTGTGGGGTGATGTAATGTGAAGTGATGGCAGTGACACAAAGAAATATGAGGTAAGAGAAAAATCTATTCAATTCCTAACAGAGCAGGCCATTTTTTAGAGAGTATAATCGTAGAAATTACTGGGAGCAGAGTATGAGAGGGAGCAGCTGGAACTGAGAACTAGGAAATACCAATTTTCCTATTTAAAATCATAGTATCATAGTATCATAGTATATAAGGCTGGAAGGAGACGCAAGTCCATCAAGTCCAACCTTTAAGAATTAAATAAATGTTTTATCCCCGTAACCCGTGATATTTTTTCTCTCCAGAAAGGTATCCAGGCCTCTCTTGAACATGTACATAGAGTCCGCCATAACAACCTCCTGCGGCAGAGAGTTCCACAGTCTCACTGCTCTTACAGTAAAGAACCTTTGTCTATGTTGATGGTAAAATCGCCTCTCCTCTAAGCGTAGAGGATGCCCCCTTGTCCTGGTCACAGGCCGGGGTATAAAAAGATCTTTGGAGAGATCCTTGTACTGTCCGTTCAGGTATTTGTACATTGTAATGAGGTCTCCCCTCAGTCGTCTTTTTCGTAACTGAATAATCCCAAATTTTTTAATCTGTCAGTGTATTCTAGTTCCCCCATTCCCCTAATAATCCTGGTTGCTCTCCTCTGCACCCGTTCCAGCTCTACTATATCCTTTTTATACACTGGTGCCCAAAACTGTACACAATATTCCATGTGTGGTCTGACCAGGGATTTGTATAAGGGCAAAACTATGTCTTTATCATGAGAATCTATTCCTCTCTTGATACATCCCATTATTTTATTTGCTTTAGCAGCAGCCGCCTGGCTCTGGTCACTAAAATTAAGTTTACCATCCACCAATACCCCCAATTCCTTTTCAGCTTCAGTTTTACTAAGTAATTGACCGTTTAGAACATAATTATACTTTTTGTTTCCATGGCCCAAGTGCATAACTTTACATTTATCTACATTAAACCTCATCAACCATTTCTCTGCCCATCCCTCAAGCTTCCACAAATCCCTCTGTAATGCTAAATTATCGACCTCAGAATTTATTACTTTACACAGCTTAGTATCATCTGCAAATATTGAAACTTGACTGTGTAAACCCACTACAAGGTCATTAATAAAAATATTAAAAAGAAGTGGCCCCAATACTGACCCCTGTGGCACTCCACTGGTAACATCAACCCAATCTGAGAATGTGCCATTAATGACCACCCTCTGTTTTCTATCACTAAGCCAATTACTTACCCAAATACACAGATTTTCTCCTATTCCCAGCAGTCTCATTTGATATACCAACCTTTTATGTGGCACGGTGTCAAATGCCTTTGAAAAGTCCAGATATACAACATCCACAGCGTCCCCCAGATCCAGTCTTGAACTTACCTCCTCGTAGAAACCAATCAGATTAGTCTGACAGGAGCGATCTCTCATAAACCCATGCTGACGCTGGGTTATAAGGTTGTGCACAGTGAAATACTCCAGGATAGCATCTCTAATAAACCCCTCAAATATTTTCCCCACCACAGCAGTTAGACTCACGGGTCTGTAGTTTACAGGATCGCTATTTGATCCTTTTTTGTATATTGGTACCACATTTGCTATGCGTCAGTCCTGTGGAACATAACCAGTCCTCAGTGAATCTTCAAATATAACGGTTTGTCTATCACCGTACATAATTCATGCAGAACCCGGGGGTGTATGCCATCTGGCCCAGGTGATTTATCTATCTTAGTGGTTGCGAGGCGGCGCCGTACCTCTTCCTGGGTTAACCTGTTGACATTATAAAAAGAATTAACATTATTCCTCATTGTGTCTTCCACCAGGGGATTTTCCTGGGTAAAGACAGTTGAGAAGGCGACATTCAGTAGATTGGCCCTTTCCTCATCTCCTTCCACCATGACCCCCATGTTATTTCTAAGGGGACCCACACTCTCTGTTTTTAGTTTCTTATCATTTATATACTTGAAAAATAATTTGGGATTATTTTTGCTCTCCCTTGCAATATTTCTCTCAGTCTCTATTTTTGCGGCCTTTATCTGCTTTTTACAGGATTTATTTTTCTCTCTATAATCCTGTAATGCCTCATCGCTACCTTCACGTTTTAGCACCTTAAACGCTTTATCTTTCTCGCTTATTGCTTTCCTTACAAGACTAGTTAGCCACATAGGGTTTTTCTTGTTCCTTTTATGCTTTTTCCCATAAGTTATGTGTTTCTCACAGGACTTTTTCAGAATATATAAGAAAAAGTCCCATTTTTGGGGTGTACTTTTGTCTTTGAGAACATTATCCCAGTCTATGCCTTTAAGGTTTTCCCTTAGTTGCTGAAAATTTGCCCTCCTGAAGTTTAGAGTGTTGGTTGCCCCTTCACTAACGCTCTTAGTAAAGCATAATACAAAATCAATAATATTATGATCACTATTCCCCAGGTTCCCCCCAACCTGCAGTTTTGATATCCTATCAGGTCTGTTGGTTAGGATAAGGTCCAGCAGTGCCCCCCCTCTTGTTGGCTCCAGGACTAGTTGCGACAGGTAATTGTCTTTTGTTGTTGAGAAGAACCTGCTGCCTTTGAAGGACCTGCATGTTTCTGCCCCCCAGTCAATATCTGGGTAATTGAAGTCCCCCATGATAAGTACTTCACCATGCTTTGAAGCCGCATCCATTTCACTTATCAGCATTTCCTCTGCTGCCTCCATTATATTTGGAGCCTTATAACAAACCCCTAGTAATATTTTATTATTCTTTTTCCCTCCCCTTATCTCCACCCATAGGGATTCCACATTTGCGTTACTGATGTCATCTCGCAGGACGGGCTTGAGGCGAGAATTCACATATAAACAAACCCCTCCCCCTTTTTTATTTATACGATCCTTTCTAAAAAGACTATAACCATCTATAGCAACAGCCCAGTCATAGCTACTGTCCAGCCATGTCTCGCTGATACCCACTATATCATATTTCCGCTCCAACATCAAGAGTTCCAGTTCCTCCATTTTGTTTGTGAGGCTTCTGGCATTTGTGTACATGCACTTTATATGGTTTTCCCTGTCCGTATTCCTTTTGTCCTTATTCCCCAATCTCATTCCAGCCCCCCTTCCTCCCCCATGGACTATGGCTCTTCCCAGCTCTCTATGTACACTGTCTATTTGCCCTGCACAAGTGTAGTTGCCCTCCCCCCAGGTCTCTAGTTTAAACACTCCTCCAACCTTCTAGCCATTTTTTCCCCTAAAACAGCGGCCCCCTCCCCATTGAGGTGCAGCCCATTCCTTCTGTAGAGCCTGTAGCCGACAGAAAAGTCAGTCCAGTTCTCCATGAACCCAAAACCCTCCTTCCTACACCAACTTTTGAGCCACTTATTTACCTCCTTGATCTCCCGCTGCCTTTCTGGTGTGGCACGTGGTACAGGCAGTATTTCGGAGAAAATTACCTTTGAGGTCCTTGCCCTGAGCTTATGACCTAAATCTCTGAAATCATTTTTAAGGACCTTCCACCTACCTGTTACTTTGTCATTTGTGCCAATGTGGACCATGACCGCTGGTTCCTCACCAGCCCCTCCCAGTAATCCGTCAACCCGATCCGCAACATGCCGAACCCGAGCACCCGGCAAACAACAAACTGTTCGGTATGCACGGTCTTTGTGACAGATTGCCCTGTGTGTTCCCCTTATAATCGAATCTCCCACTACCAGCACCTGTCTGACCTTGCCTGTGCTTCCATTACCCTTCTTACTGGAGCAGACATTCCCCTGGTTGCTAGCGGCCACGTCTTTCTGCAGCATTGCTACCCCAGAGCTGATATCCCCCTCATCCGCCAGCCTGGCAAACTTATTGGGGTGCACCAGATCAGGACTAGACTCCCTACAACTCTTCCCTCTACCCCGCCTTCTACATGTTACCCAACTAGCTGCCCCATCACTCTGCACCTCCATACTTCCCTCCCCACACCCATCTTCCCCAGAGAGTTTGTGCTCCAGGAGCAGCAAACTTCGTTCCATATTATCAATTGCCCGCAGCCTTGAAACTTGCTCATTTAGATCCAGAATCTGGGCTTCCAGATGAGCAATTTTCACACACCCCACACAGCAGTATTCCCCCTCGAACGGCTGTTCAAGGAAAGCATACATGGCACAGAATGTACACCGTGTAGCAATGCCACTTATGGAGTCCATTATTCTAATGGGGATTACAATAGAAATATGCACAGAAAGAAGAATCTACAGTCAAAGTAACACAAAACACAGCAGTTACCTGTTAAAGCCCCTCAAACTTAAGTCCCTTAAACCTAAGTCACACTTAAGACACTGCACACACTTGGGATCAATGCACACTCGCCGCCAAGCTCACACACTCGCTTTTGTGATGCTTCTTTTAAAGGTTATCTGCCACAAAAAATCTGCAGAGCTCACTGCAACAAGATCTGGCTGCAAACCACCAAACAAACTGACCACAGAAGTATATAAAGGCTGCTAATTAGATAGCCACACCCCACTATAAATTAGGCAGCACCTGTGACTATACTGTCTAGATAAGCAAGGTGAATGCCTCCCTATACCCCCCACACAATATACAGATTATGCAAGTAAAATACCTTCAGATCTACTTGGTTGCAATAAAAATCACACAATGAATATCAGGAAATAAAAATGTATATGCACTTATCTATTTGTTGCTGGATCCAAAAAGTACTCCTTCCCTTAAACCTAAGTCACACTTAAGACACTGCACACACTTCAGATCAATGCACACTCGCCGCCAAGCTCACACACTCGCTTTTGTGATGCTTCTTTTAAAGGTTATCTGCCACAAAAATCTGCAGAGCTCACTGCAACCGGATCTGGCAGCAAAACCAGTGAAAAACCAGTGAAAAATACTTTTCACTGTGTATTTTGGCAGGGATGTGACTACTAATATACAGGCCAGGCTGCTTCAAGTAATATACTACAGTACAATTGAATGAAATGTCCCTATTTTAATATAATTTAGGTTATAGAAAAATCTAATAGCAGTAAAGTCAAATCAATAAAAATTGCCAAAACCTTAAATAAATGCTTACACTTGCACATTCCATTGAGAGTGACCAATGCTTCTTCTGGTTTGCTTTCTCGAGGGCCCTTTATTGATATTTTCTTCATGCTTAACTACTAATAGTATAATAAACAGAGATGCTATTGTGCACCATAGGGTGCAATTAAATTAGTGTGAAATGGCTCATAGCAGATACAAGTTACAGTTTCATCCTAGAGCACTATAATTGCATTCAACAGCTCTGAACCAATGAACAGGTACTGGCTAATTCTGTAATTTTCTTAACTACAATAACACTAAAGCAGATGCTGGTTTTGAAATATTGGTCATAACATTGTACAGGGGTTCTTAATATACTCTAAATGATCTAATCCATTATTGCCTTCTGATCTGAGAGATGTTGTAATAATACTATATCGTGGTAGTCAGGAGTGAACAAATTGTCTTCTATATTTTCTTTTTTAGTTTGTATTTCAGATTGGAACCCTCTTGCTTTAAGTTAAACAGGGTTGTTCTTTTTACCTGGACAGATGGTACACAAAAATAAAACCTAGGTAAGCTAATTTTGGAATCAGTGGGAAGTACAGCTGTATATTTAACTCCACACAGGATCTGCAAAGGTGAGCATGGACATTACTCCAGAGAATGGCATAATCATGGAGTGAGATAAATCGAAATCTAGTGTGCGCACTACTGACTGAATATAATGGAAATTGGCTTGGATCCCAGCATTAAAACCATATATAAGCCGCTGAATAAGGGTTTACTTTCCTCTTTGCTGCTTCTGCACATTACAAAGCAAATATATACCAATGTTATCATCTGTGTCTCTGCTCTACACATATTACTTGATATTTTTATCATTATACCTTGTGTTGTTTGCCATTTGAGCTTTTGTAGACTATTTATAATAAATAATGTAAGTATGAAGTCATGGGGGGATATTTATCAGGACCTCTGCGCACCGCCAGTGGCGCAGAGGCCCTAAAATAATCGCAAATGCTAGCTTTTTGCTATCTTTTGCGATTATTTGCCCCTATCCGCCACCTTCACAGCAGTGGGGCGTGAAGGGGGGGGGGGCGCGGCCAGCCGAGAGGAGGGCGCGGCCGGACAGGAGTGGGTCGGCATGGGGCATTACTGCTGCCGGCGACTTTTCATATGTGAAAAGTCGCCGGCTGCATCCTTTTCTATGCCCTGCCTGGCGTAGGATAAACTCTGCGCTGCAATCATCCTCGATACATCAAGAGGCAGAAGCCTCTTGATGTATCGGGCTGCGAATTCGCAGCGGCGGGGCTATCATATGCTGGCGTACGAGCGCCACTGAGTGACTATAAAAATTCAGAAAATTAGATAAAACTTAACGTTTAATACATTTGATTAAAAGTGTAAGTATCAAATCACATTTAGACAAACACTCAGAAGGTACATCTAGGTACCAACATAAAAACTTGGATGCCAATGTTCCAAATCCATCCATGTGATTCACGCCTTAGGCTGTTTGGTTTTCATTAACGGAGTCCCAAATGGCCTATACAAGAGTAGAAATTCTTAGGCTGAAATGATGCGGTTGCAGACCACCCCTGTCTTATAAAATTGTATAAGTTATGACAGACAAGGTGACCTTTACTATTTTATTTCAATGCCACGGTTTTCTGTGTAATTCAGACACTATGGTTAGGGACACTACTGGTCTGAAATGTTATCTCTCTTCTTTGCAATCTATTCAAGGCAGATACATAGGGTCGCATTTACTAAGAACACTACAAACTGCACTATGTGTTTGCCTGTGTATTGTGCAGAGGGCACCAGATTCCGGATTTCTGGCCACATTCTTGATGAATCCGGCACCTCCTCATTGCTACGATAGAGTGCACCACTTCTCTTTGGTGCACCTTTAACATGGGCCATGCAACACACTTCTGTCTGACTTTGCTTGTTAAATCTGGCATGCGGTCCGACTGAAATTTGTGTCGCATGCACCCACGACACAAATGTGGCAGGACACTTCTTAAATACTTCTTAAATACCTATGCAAGCAGTTTGCACTAGAAAGAATGTGCAAAGTCTGACAGAAAACTGTTGCCACTTTAGTAAATGTACACCATTGTTCTGTATAGTGTCATTGGTGTCTGTTTTGTACAGACCTTCTAGATATGGCACCATGCAGTCTCATCAGACATTAATTTACTGTAAGTAGTGCAAGTTTAAACACCTATTCATTCCCTGGTGATTGTGAAGGTGCATTGATATGTAGCTACATTGAACCTCAAACTTGGCCAATACTGTCCACTGAACCTCAAATTAGAAACATAACACAGAAGCATAAACGATTCGACCCTAAGCAGAGTTTCATCTCACCAGAAGACTCTTCACGGGTCTAAAAATTTGGCTGAGCTGTCTAGATTATGGCATTGTTGCATGCTTTATTTTCTAAACTGACAAGTAATCTTTCCATGTGTTACATGCAGTGACACTAGGCGTGCCAACCGCTGATCCTCCCTATAGTTTTTGTAGGCTCAGACTCCCGTAACTCCTAATGTGTCTCCTCTACTGAACCAATGATTAGCTGCCGCATCATAGATGACAACAAAGAGGCTTGTCTGTTCAGGGGCTCGGACACATTCTATTGAATGTATCCAGATGCTCACAGGATACTCCCACTTCCAATATGTGTTTAGCGTCTGCCCTCCACATGCTGATGACACATTTGCAACACAGAAGATCCCTGTCGCAGCACCAAAAAAAAGTTCAAGAAACATTGTTAGTGTAACAATATATAAACACATAAAAATATGGATGCATGCAGACATTTTAGAAACATACTTAAAATTTTTCCTTTATATGCAAATGAGAAATTAATTTATAATCTATATTTTAACATTTCCAGAATTTTGTCTTAAAATGCTATAACAAATGTTAAAATACAGCATTAAATAAATAAATATGAAATTGTTTTATTACTATCAAAGGCAATTTCTCTTAATTTGTACATATATTAACATCTTTATTTTATTTTTTGTATTCTGAAAAGGCACCTCAGTTGGCCAGCTTATTGGTGGCTAGTTTTTTGCCTAAATCTGTCTAAAAAATATAGATTTTTAGCACAGCCTATTACACAGCAAGTTTGGCAAAAAGAAAAGTTGGAAAAAATGTTGCAAATTCACAATTTATCAAAAATAATAAGGGGTAATTTTTCTTTATCTGTCTTCCTGGGTTTTCTGTCTTTTTGAAATGTGCACCGAAGTCTGCAGCGCTTTATTTTATCATCAGTAAGATGCATTTATCTTCTATTCCAGATGTGCTAATGTTGCTAAATGACATTTATCTTTTCAAATTCTCTAATAACTAAATAGACAAATTTAACACAAGCTAAAAGACTAAATAATAAATGAGAGGGTATTCAGAGGTGAAAAAGACAGGCAAAAAACTAGCAACACAACACACAGAAAAGATAAATGACCTCCAATGACTTTTCTTGTACTAAGGAAAAAAGAGAAAGCAGCATTTAATACGCTATTGTATGTATAAAATATTGATATTATCCTTAAGATCAAATAATGGGCCATGCCCAAATCCTTAGTGGCAGTCCCTCCAAAAAATGCATCAATTGCTAATGTACATGTGAAATGGTGAAGCTCTCTGGATGTTTTACTATAGTCCCAGAGTGCAATAATTAGCTGTAAAGTATATGTAATGAAGCTTTATTGACAATCAGTGGTCTAATTACAGCAAAAAAATTTGAAACTCCAATTGTCACTGGGGCAAAAAAAAAATCGTCTAGAACAACAATTATAAAATATACAGTTTCGATTTGCATACAAATTCAACTTAAGAACAAATCTATGGACCCTATCTAGTACGTAACCAGGGGACTGCCTGTATAGAGATATCTGCTTTATTATTCCCTCTCTTGCTCATTCACTCTTGCTCATTCTTACTCACTCAGAAGATGCATGAAAGACAACAAACAGCTGTAACAGTATTTTGGAGACAAAAATAGATTTAGCAGGGATTTCTTAATGGTATTGGAGAGAACCTGACACATTAAGAAAAAAGCTTTTTTACTAATAAAGAAAAGTAAAAAAAAGTTTGTGTCACGATAAGTGGTTATAAATTCGGAACATTTCAAGATATCCAGGTGAATTTAAAATTTGTTTTCTCGTGACACTTTGTACTTCATGTTAGTTGTGAAATTTAAGTGATAAGTTTTGTGTTTCATTCCGAAAAAAATTTGCCAAAAGTTCAGAAAAATTCTACTTAAAAAGCTTGATAACTAACATTTCCGGAATGTCTGCTTCATGATGACATTGGGCCACATTTATGCGACAGTTTTCTGTCTGACTTTGCACTAGAAAGAACATGCAAAATGCTTGCGCATGTATTTATAAAGTGTTTGCACCAGTTGTGTTGCAGCTGCACTATGACAAAACAGAAAAAATGTGCACCTAAAGAGGTGTGGTAGTGCATCATAGTATATAAGGCTGGAAAAAGACACAAGTCCATCAAGTCTAACCTTTAAGAATTAAATAAATCTTTTTTCCCTATAATCCATTTTTTTTCTCTCCAGAAAGTTATCCAGGCTCCTCTTGAACATGTACATAGAGTCCGCCATAACAACCTCCTGCGGCAGAGAGTTCCACAGTCTCACTGCTCGTACAGTAAAGAACCTTTGTCTACGTCGATGGTAGAATCACCTCTACTCTAGGTGTAGAGGTGCCCCCTTGTGCTGGTCTCAGGGCTAGGTATAAAAAGATCTTTGGAGAGATCCTTGTACTGTCCGTTCAGGTATTTGTACATTGTAAAGAGGTCTCCCCTCAGCCGTCTTTTTTCTAAACTGAATAATCCCAAATTTTGTAATCTGTCATTGTATTCCAGTGCCCTCATTCCCCTTATAATCTAGGTTGCTCTCCTCTGCACCTCTTTTTTAGTTTTACTATGTCCTTTTTATACACTGATGCCCAAAACTGTACTTAATATTACATGTGTGGCCTGACCAGTGATTTGCATAAGGGCAAAACTATGTCTTTATCATGAGAATCTATTCCTCTCTTGATACATCCCATGATTTTATTTGCTTTAGCAGCGGCCGCCTGGCTCTGGTCACTAAAATTAAGTTTACCATCCACCAATATGCCCAAGTCTTTTTCAGCTCCAGTTTTACCAAGTAATTGACTGTTTAGAACATAATTATACTTTTTGTTTCCATGGCCAAAGTGCATAACTTTACATTTATCTACATTAAACCTCATCAACCATTTCCCTGCCCACTCCTCAAGCTTCCACAAATCACTCTGTAATGTTAAATTATTGACCTCAGTATTAATTACTTTACACAGCTTAGTATCATCTACAAATACTGAAACTTGACTGTGTAAACCCACTACAAGGTCATTAATAAAAAATATTAAAAAGAAGTGGCCCAATACTGACCTATGTGGCACTCCACCTATAACATAAAGCCAATCTGAGAATGACAACCCTCTGTTTTCTATCACTAGGCCATTTACTAACCCAAATGCACAGATTTTTCCCTATTCCTAGTAGTCTCATTTTATGCACCAACCTTTTATGCGGCACTGTGTCAAATGCCTTTGAAAAGTCCAGATACACAACATCCACAGCGTCCCCCAGATCCAGTCTGGGACTTACTTCCTCATAGAAGCCAATCAGATTAGTCTGCCAGGACTGACGCTGGTTTATAAGGTTATGTACAGTGAGATACTCCAGGATAGTATCTCTAACAAACCCCTCAAACATTTTCCCCACAACAGAAGTTAGACTATAAGCTCTTCAGTTTCCAGGAACGCTTTTTGATTCTGAGTTTAGTCAGACCATGCCCCACAATTCTGTCCGACGTTTCCCACAATTGTGTCTGCACCAAAATTCTGCAGAATGAGTGTGCAAAAAATGGTGAACACTTCCCGAGCAGTGCAGGGGGAGCCAGATTCATAAAGAATGTGCACCACAATTTATGAATCTGGCGCACCCTGCGTTGTTTTTTTGTGCATCCTCTCATTTTTCTAGGATTTTATGAGGCTTAAAACTATAGGTGTCATTTTTCTCATTTTCATGAAAATCGATAAGATTCACGTTTTGAGGGCCAACTCAGCTTTAAAGTGACTTTTAAAGGCCTAAATAATAGTAAAACCCCATAAATGGCTCCACTATAGAAACTACACATCTAAACATATGCTAAACCATGTCTATTAAGTCTATTGACCGTTTAAGTGTTTCACAGGAGTTTAAAACTAAATTGAACTGTGATTTAGAAATTTTAGAATTTTTTCTGAAAATACATTGATTTAGGCCAAAAATTATTTTGTGGGATGAGATACAATTAGAGATGAGCGAACACTAAAATGCTCGGGTACTCGTTATTCGAGACGAACTTTTCCCGATGCTCGAGTGCTCGTCTCGAATAACGAACCCCATTGAAGTCAATGGGAGACTCGAGCATTTTTCAAGGGGACCAAGGCTCTGCACAGGGAAGCTTGGCCAAACACCTGGGAACCTCAGAAAAGGATGGAAACACCACGGAAATGGACAGGAAACAGCAGGGGCAGCATGCATGGATGCCTCTGAGGCTGCCTAATCGCACCATTATGCCAAAATTATGGGCAACAGCATGGCCATGACAGAGTGACAGAATGAAGCTAGATAGCATCTAAAACATCCAATAATTGACCCTGACACTATAGGGGACGGCATGCAGAGGCAGCGGCAGCAGGCTAGAGAGTGTCATGGCGACATACCCTAAATGGACTCAGGCTTCAAACCAATGGGTGGCAGAGAGGAACCAAAGGAGGTGAGCAAGAAGCGCTCAAATAATATCGGTACATGATAAAAGTTTGCCAGTATATTTTGTGGATTACACAGCAGGGTGGCGACAAAGTTAACATGGAAGCCATGAAAACAACCCAAAATTCTGCCTGACACAGCTCGTTTGATAAGGGGACCATGTATGGAGGCAGTGAACTAGTAGTAGATTAAAGGTGCTGCAGTTAAAACTATGTTAGTTGGATCTTGGCATGGAGCTGGCGCTCCGCTGCCAGGCGAGCTTTCGCCAATCCAAGCCCCTGTCTATAGGCTACTCCCCAAACAGCACTTCTAAGAACCTTTTGTATAAGATCAAGTGTAGTAGCGTTCTTATAAGTTTAGGATATGGCGGGTGAGGGGAATGTAAACAGATGCGCAAGAAGCGCTGAAATAATATCCCTAAATGGTAAAAGTTTGCAAGTATATTTTGTGGATTACACAGCAGGGTGGCGACAAAGTTAACAACTTTGATGTGGAATGCCCTGTAATAGCTCTTGGGCGGTGTGCCTTTTATCGCCTAGGCTCAGCAGTTTCAGCACCGCCTGCTGTCGCTTAGCGACGGCACTGCTGCTGTGCCTAGAGCTACCGACTGATGGCGCCATGCCCACGGATGGTAATTCGGAGGAGGAGGAGGTGGAGGAGGGGTGGGAGGAGGTATAGTAGGCCTTTGAGACCTGGACCGAGGTAGGCCCCGCAATTCTCTGCGTCGGCAGTATATGACCAGCCCCAGGGTCAGACTCGGTCCCAGCCTGCACCAAGTTAAGTGTAGTAGCGTTCTTATAAGTTTGGGATATGGCGGGTGAGGGGAATGTAAACAGATGCGCAAGAAGCGCATGATGCGCATGGAGCTGGCGTTCCGCTGCCAGGCGAGCTTTCGCCAATCCAAGCCCCTGTCTCTAGGCTACTCCCCAAACAGCACTTCTAAGAACCTTTTGTATAAGATCAAGTGTAGTAGCGTTCTTATAAGTTTAGGATATGCCGGGTGAGGGGAATGTAAACAGATGCGCAAGAAGCGCTGAAATAATATCCCTAAATGGTAAAAGTTTGCCAGTATATTTTGTGGATAACACAGCAGGGTGGCGACAAAGTTAACAACTTTGATGTGGAATCCATGAAAACAACCCAAATTTCTGCCTGACACACCTCGTTTGATAAAGGGACGATGTATGGAGGCAGCTATATGGACGACTTTTGGAGGTAGCAATGGAGACAACGTGTGGAGGCTGCTATGGAGACAATTTAATTTGGATAGTGCCTGTATGTGGCAGTCCCAAACATTTTTCAAACCAGAGGAGCAGGTAGGTGGCCCTCCAGTAAAATGGGATAGATTGAGTGCCTGTATGTGGCAGTCCCAAAAATGTTTCAAACCAGAGGAGCAGGTAGGTGGCCCTCCAGTAAAATGGAATAGATTGAGTGCCTGTATGTGGCAGTCCCAAAAATTCTTCAAACCAGAGGAGCAGGTAGGTGGCCCTCCAGTAAAATGGAATAGATTGAGTGCCTGTATGTGGCAGTCCCAAAAATTGTTCAAACCAGAGGAGCAGGTAGGTGGCCCTGCAGTAAAATGGAATAGATTGAGTGCCTGTATGTGGCAGTCCCAAAAATTGTTCAAACCAGAGGAGCAGGTAGGTGGCCCTGCAGTAAAATGGAATAGATTGAGTGCCTGTATGTGGCAGTCCCAAAAATGTTTCAAACCAGAGGAGCAGGTAGGTGGCCCTCCAGTAAAATGGAATAGATTGAGTGCCTGTATGTGGCAGTCCCAAAAATTGTTCAAACCAGAGGAGCAGGTAGGTGGCCCTGCAGTAAAATGGAATAGATTGAGTGCCTGTATGTGGCAGTCCCAAAAATGTTTCAAACCAGAGGAGCAGGTAGGTGGCCCTCCAGTAAAATGGAATAGATTGAGTGCCTGTATGTGGCAGTCCCAAAAATTGTTCAAACCAGAGGAGCAGGTAGGTGGCCCTGCAGTAAAATGGAATAGATTGAGTGCCTGTATGTGGCAGTCCCAAAAATGTTTCAAACCAGAGGAGCAGGTAGGTGGCCCTCCAGTAAAATGGAATAGATTGAGTGCCTGTATGTGGCAGTCCCAAAAATTTTTTAAAACAGAGGACCGGGTAGGTGGCCCTCCAGAAAAATGGAATAGATTGAGTGCCTGTATGTGGCACTCACAAAAATTGTTTCAAACAGAGGACCGGGTAGGTGGCCCTCCAGAAAAATTAAATGCATGAAGTACTATAGCAAGAGCCAGTGGGCCCTGTCAAAAAATAGCCATTTTCCTCTGCTTTACTGTACAAAGAGGAGGAGAAGGAGGAAAATGAGGAGGAGGAGGAGGAGTGGATCAATTATTCAGGTTGAGCTTCCTTCACCTGGTGGAGATTGGAAATTCTGAGAAATCCAGCCTTTATTCATTTTAATAAGCGTCAGCCTGTCAGCGCTGTCAGTCGACAGGCGTGTACGCTTATCGGTGATGATGCCACCAGCTGCACTGAAAACCCGCTCGGACAAGACGCTAGCGGCAGGGCAGGCAAGAACCTCCAAGGCGTACAGCGCCAGTTCGTGCCACATGTCCAGCTTTGAAACCCAGTAGTTGTAGGGAGCTGTGTGATCATTTAGGACGATGGTATGGTCAGCTACGTACTCCCTCACCATCTTTCTGTAAAGATCAGCCCTACTCTGCCGAGACTGGGGACAGGTGACAGTGTCTTGCTGGGGTGACATAAAGCTGGCAAAAGCCTTGTAAAGCGTACCCTTGCCAGTGCTGGACAAGCTGCCTGCTCGCCTACTCTCCCTCGCTACTTGTCCCGCAGAACTACGCACTCTGCCGCTAGCGCTGTCAGAAGGGAAATACTGTTTCAGCTTGTGCACCAGGGCCTGCTGGTATTCATGCATTCTCACACTCCTTTCCTCTCCAGGGATGAGAGTGGGAAGATTTTGCTTGTACCGTGGGTCCAGGAGAGTGAACACCCAGTAATCGGTGCTGGAATAAATTCTTTGAACGCGAGGGTCACGGGATAGGCAGCCTAGCATGAAATCTGCCATATGCGCCAGAGTACCAACGCGTAAGAATTCACTCCCCTCACTGGCCTGACTGTCCATTTCCTCCTCCTCCAACTCCTCCAACTCCTCTTCTTCTGCCCATACACGCTGAACAGTGAAGGACTCAACAAGGGAATATTCTTCCCCCGTCTCTTGTGACGAGCGCAAAGCTTCCGACTTCATGCTGACCAGAGAGTTTTTCAACAGGCCAAGCAGCGGGATGGTGAGGCTGATGATGGCGGCATCGCCACTGACCATCTGTGTTGACTCCTCAAAGTTACTCAGCACCTGACAGATATCAGACATCCACGTCCACTCCTCATTGTAGACTTGAGGAAGCTGACTGACCTGACTACCAGTTCTGGTGGAAGTTGACATCTGGCAGTCTACAATCGCTCTGCGCTGCTGGTAAACTCTGGATAACATGGTCAGTGTTGAATTCCACCTCGTGGGCACGTCGCACAACAGTCGGTGAGCGGGCAGTTGGAGGCGGCGCTGCGCTGCCCTGAGAGTGGCAGCATCTGGGCTGGACTTCCTGAAATGCGCACAGATGCGGCGCACCTTCGTGAGCAAATCAGACAGATTGGGGTATGTCTTGAGGAAACGCTGCACTATCAGATTTAACACATGGGCCAGGCATGGCACATGTGTCAGTCTGCCGAGTTGCAGAGCCGCCACCAGGTTACGGCCGTTGTCACACACAACCATTCCCGGCTTGAGGTTCAGCGGTGCCAGCCACAGATCAGTCTGCGCCGTGATGCCCTGTAATAGCTCTTGGGCGGTGTGCCTTTTGTCGCCTAGTCTCAGCAGTTTGAGCACCGCCTGCTGTCGCTTAGCGACGGCACTGCTGCTGTGCCTAGAGCTACCGACTGATGGCGCCGTGCCCACGGATGGTAGTTCGGAGGAGGAGGTGGAGGAGGGGTGGGAGGAGGAGGAGGCATAGTAGGCCTGAAACACCTGGACCGAGGTAGGCCCTGCAATCCTCGGCGTCGGCAGTATATGAGCAGCCCCAGGGTCAGACTCGGTCCCAGCCTCCACCAAGTTAACCCAATGTGCCGTCAGCGATATATAGTGGCCCTGCCCGGCAGCACTCGTCCACGTGTCCGTGGTCAGGTGGACCTTGTCAGAAACGGCGTTGGTCAGGGCACGGATGATGTTGTCTGACACGTGCTGGTGCAGGGCTGGGACGGCACATCGGGAAAAGTAGTGGCGGCTGGGGACCGAATACCGAGGGGCGGCCGCCGCCATGAGGTTGCGAAAGGCCTCGGTCTCTACTAGCCTATAGGGCAGCATCTCCAGGCTAAGCAATCTGGAGATGTGCACATTAAGGGCTTGGGCGTGCGGGTGGGTTGCACTATATTTGCGTTTCCGCTCCAGCGTCTGGGGTATGGAGAGCTGAACGCTGGTGGATGCTGTGGAGGATCGTGGAGGCGACGATGGGGTTTTTGTGCCAGGGTCCTGGGCAGGGGGCTGACTAGCAGCTGACACAGGGGAAGGAGCAGTGGTGTGCACGGCCGGAGGTGAACGGGCTTGTTGCCACTGAGTGGGGTGCTTAGCATTCATATGCCTGCGCATACTGGTGGTAGTTAAGCTAGTAGTGGTGGAACCCCTGCTGAGCCTGGTTTGGCAAATGTTGCACACCACAGTCCGTCGGTCATCCGGTGTTTCCTTAAAGAACCTCCACACTTCTGAAGATCTAGCCCTCGCCGCAAGAGCCCTCACCACGGGAGCTTCACTAGTTGACAGTGGCGCTGATGCACCAGCTCTGGCCCTGCCTCTCCGTCTGGCCCCACCACTGCCTCTTCCAACCTGTTCAGGTCGAGGACTCTCCTCCGTCTCAGAAGCACTGTGTTCACCCGGCCTCTCAACCCAGCTTGGGTCTGTCACCTCATCATCCTCCGATCCCTCAGTCTGCTCCCCCCTCGGACTTCCTGCCCTGACAACAACTTCCCCACTGTCTGACAACCGTGTCTCCTCATCGTCGGACACCTCTTTACACACTTCCACTACGTCAAGAAGGTCATCATCACCCACAGACTGTGACTGGTGGAAAACCTGGGCATCGGAAAATTGCTCAGCAGCAACCGGACAAGTGGTTTGTGACTGTGGGAAGGGTCCAGAAAACAGTTCCTCAGAGTATGCCGGTTCAAATGCCAAATTTTCCTGGGAGGGGGCAGACTGGGGGGGAGGAGGCTGAGGTGCAGGAGCTGGAGGAGTGGGGATTTCGGTGACATGGGTGGACTGCGTGGAAGACTGACTGGTGGTGGACAAATTGCTCGAAGCATTGTCAGCAATCCACGACATCACCTGTTCGCACTGTTCTGGCCTCAACAGTGCTCTACCACGAGTCCCAGTAACTTCAGACATGAACCTAGGGAGTGTAGCTCTGCGGCGTTCCCCTGCTCCCTCATCAGCAGGTGGTGTCTCACCCCGCCCAGGACCACGGCCTCTGACCCCTGCAGTAGTTGGACGCCCACGTCCCCGCCCTCGTCCTCTACCCCTAGCCCTCGGGTTAAACATTTTTAAAATGAGAGTTATAACTTTATTTTTTTTTTTACTTCTTTTTGTTTTTTTTTGTGTTTTTTTGTGTTTTTTTTTTTTTTTTGTGTTTTTTGTTTTTTTTTGAGTTTTTAAAACCAAACAATCCTATCCTATTGCTATGGCTATTTTCTAGCCAAGTATCAAAGGAAGCACACTACTATGCCAGATGAGATGACACTGAGTTAGTGCCTAATAGAAATCCAACCCCTACTGAATTTTGCCACTTCGGCCTTTGCTATGGATATGTGCGCCACTAAGCGCAGAACACAGCGGTCGCAAGTCTCACTACAAATTGCTCAGAATTGGCAAGTACATGCACTGCAGAAACTACAGCCACCAGCAGATCAACCAGAAATCAAATATATAGAACGCTACTGTAGGCTTCAAGAAGCTGTTTGTATTCTCCTATGGCTATTTTCTAGCCAAGTATCAAAGGAAGCACACTACTATGCCAGATGAGATGACACTGAGTTATTGCCTAATAGAAATCCAACCCCTACTGAATTTTGCCACTTCGGCCTTTGCTATGGATATGTGCGCCACTAAGCGCAGAACACAGCGGTCGCAAGTCTCACTACAAATTGCTCAGAATTGGCAAGTACATGCACTGCAGAAACTACAGCCACCAGCAGATCAACCAGAAATCAAATATATAGAACGCTACTGTAGGCTTCAAGAAGCTGTTTGTATTCTCCTATGGCTATTTTCTAGCCAAGTATCAAAGGAAGCACACTACTATGCCAGATGAGATGACACTGAGTTATTGCCTAATAGAAATCCAACCCCTACTGAATTTTGCCACTTCGGCCTTTGCTATGGATATGTGCGCCACTAAGCGCAGAACACAGCGGTCGCAAGTCTCACTACAAATTGCTCAGAATTGGCAAGTACATGCACTGCAGAAACTACAGCCACCAGCAGATCAACCAGAAATCAAATATATAGAACGCTGCTGTAGGCTTCAAGAAGCTGTTTGTATTCTCCTATGGCTATTTTCTAGCCAAGTATCAAAGGAAGCACACTACTATGCCAGATGAGATGACACTGAGTTATTGCCTAATAGAAATCCAACCCCTACTGAATTTTGCCACTTCGGCCTTTGCTATGGATATGTGCGCCACTAAGCGCAGAACACAGCGGTCGCAAGTCTCACTACAAATTGCTCAGAATTGGCAAGTACATGCACTGCAGAAACTACAGCCACCAGCAGATCAACCAGAAATCAAATATATAGAACGCTACTGTAGGCTTCAAGAAGCTGTTTGTATTCTCCTATGGCTATTTTCTAGCCAAGTATCAAAGGAAGCACACTACTATGCCAGATGAGATGACACTGAGTTATTGCCTAATAGAAATCCAACCCCTACTGAATTTTGCCACTTCGGCCTTTGCTATGGATATGTGCGCCACTAAGCGCAGAACACAGCGGTCGCAAGTCTCACTACAAATTGCTCAGAATTGGCAAGTACATGCACTGCAGAAACTACAGCCACCAGCAGATCAACCAGAAATCAAATATATAGAACGCTACTGTAGGCTTCAAGAAGCTGTTTGTATTCTCCTATGGCTATTTTCTAGCCAAGTATCAAAGGAAGCACACTACTATGCCAGATGAGATGACACTGAGTTATTGCCTAATAGAAATCCAACCCCTACTGAATTTTGCCACTTCGGCCTTTGCTATGGATATGTGCGCCACTAAGCGCAGAACACAGCGGTCGCAAGTCTCACTACAAATTGCTCAGAATTGGCAAGTACATGCACTGCAGAAACTACAGCCACCAGCAGATCAACCAGAAATCAAATATATAGAACGCTACTGTAGGCTTCAAGAAGCTGTTTGTATTCTCCTATGGCTATTTTCTAGCCAAGTATCAAAGGAAGCACACTACTATGCCAGATGAGATGACACTGAGTTATTGCCTAATAGAAATCCAACCCCTACTGAATTTTGCCAGTTCGGCCTTTGCTATGGATATGTGCGCCACTAAGCGCAGAACACAGCGGTCGCAAGTCTCACTACAAATTGCTCAGAATTGGCAAGTACATGCACTGCAGAAACTACAGCCACCAGCAGATCAACCAGAAATCAAATATATAGAACGCTACTGTAGGCTTCAAGAAGCTGTTTGTATTCTCCTATGGCTATTTTCTAGCCAAGTATCAAAGGAAGCACACTACTATGCCAGATGAGATGACACTGAGTTATTGCCTAATTGAAATCCAACCCCTACTAAATTTTCCCACTTCGGTCTTTGCTATGGATATGTGTGCCACTAAGAGCTAAACACAACGGTAGCAAGTCCCCCTGCTAATTCCTCACAAAATGGTAAAAGATGCAAATTAAAATAAAAAAAGTAGAACGTTATTGTAGCCCTAAGAAGGGCTGTTGGGTTCTTTGAGAATCACTCCTGCCTAACAGTAAGCTAATAGAACACCCTAACGCTTTCCCTGACCAGCAGCAGCTCTCTCCCTAGCGGCATCCAGAGACAGAATGATCCGAGCAGCGCGGCCAGCGGCTAGTCTATCCCAGGGTCACCTGATCTGGCCAGCCAACCACTGCTATCGACGTGTAAGGGTACCACGTCATGCTGGGTGGAGTGCAGAGTCTCCTGGCTTGTGATTGGCTCTGTTTCTGGCCGCCAAAAAGCAAAACGGCGGGAGCTGCCATTTTCTCGAGCGGGCGAAGTATTCGTCCGAGTAACGAGCAGTTTCGAGTACCCTAATGCTCGACCGAGCATCAAGCTCGGACGAGCATGTTCGCTCATCTCTAGATACAATCTATACATAATTCATTATGGGGGTCTATAGTTTATTCACGAGATTTTATTAATTACTTCAAGGGAGAATTTGTGAATTTGTGCCTGCTCATCGAAATGTAAAAATAATATTTTATCTTTATTATGGTGATTCCTCCTTTATATAGTTTTTTAGTTCTAATCAATATTGAAGAAAATCACATTTTTTTTAGTACGCACAACTTTTCTGTAGTTTTCAGATCTGACAAATCTGATTGAGGGCTTATTTTTTATGAAATAGTTGTTCTTCTCAATCGTATTTTAGTGTTTTTTTTTACACTGTTCACTCACTTTAGATGAATTGTACAGATTAAGGCTATATTCACACGAACGTATGGGGGACGTATATACGGCCGCCGTATATACGGCCGATATACGTCCCCCATACACTTCTATTGGCGCATGGCACCCTACGGGAGCGGTACGGTGCCGCATAGGTTGCTATGGAGAGGGGTGGGGGTGAGCTGCGCTCACCTCCTCCTCCTCTCCCCGTACACTGCCGTTGCCCGCTACGGTACGGTACGGGCGGGCAACGGCAGTGTGAATATAGCCTAATACAGACACATTTATACAGATACAGACACAAATATGTACTTTTTTGTGTTTTTAATACTTTATTTGCTTTTTATATGTCACTGTGGTGATTAGAGGACTTTTATTTATTCATTATTATAAAATTATTTTTACTTTTTAAATTCTTTTTTCAATATTTTTCATACTTGGGCTTGAGCAAGTGTTTGTTCAAGCCCTTTCACTGCAATACACTTGTATTGCAGTGTAATGCAGTTCAGAACATATGTAACTATATATCCATCACATATATCAGAATATTCAATTAGATTCCTGAGGGGACACAGCTATATTTACTTCATAAAAAAAAACAATACATCTAATACCTTTTTGAATATGGAAGTACATGTGATATAACCTTCACTTCCTACATGATCAATACGTAAGGATTAGATTAAGTGTTTTATTCAATCCAAATGGCTGTGGACTTTCATCAATGAGTAATCGACTTTCTTTTCATTCAGCAACTCCTCTTATGGGTTGTGTCACTCTTTCAATACCCTTCCAAAAAAAAAGGCTGTCAAAAAACTGACAAAAGCGAATAATAAATGTCCCCCACTGTGTCTGAATTAATAGTTGCCGATTGCTGCCAGACTGCACCTGAACTAACGTTTTGTAAGTGCAACCAAACAATTGGCAGAAATCTGCATTTAGAAATCTTGCCTCTGGCACACCATGCATAGGCACCCCATGAACTGTCTGTTAGGCTGTTTCTCAATAATAAATATTCTTTTTCAGCTTATTAGAAAAAACTGAAAAGTGACAAGAGTAAAAGGCTACTATTACAGCACATTTTTAGAAAGCAAGAAAAGCAGTGCAACAAAGAAATAACAGAAAATAACCTTGGTAAAGTCTAAGTTAGAAAACTCAATTGCTTTTAAAAAGTTAGATACATAGATAGATTTAATTTAATTCTATGCAAAAATGCCCAATATTTTGGAAGGAATTTATTAACATTGGCGTATTGCCAATTCTTAATTTTACCCTGCATTGGAGGACAGATTTACTCAGAGGGGGATATTTATCATACGCTGGCGTGAAGGTGGCGGATTGGGGAAAATAATCGCAAAAGCTAACAATAAGCTAGCATTTGCGATTATCTCAGGGCCTCTACTCCACTGGCGTTGCGCAGAGGTCCTGATAAATATCCCCCAGAGGCTCCAACCTCTTAGTAGATGCATAAATACTCTATACTGTTCTCCACCAGGATAGAACAAGGTCAGACCTGGTGGAGATTTCAGCCACAGGGGATTAGTTATCTTTGGTTTTGTCAAGTTTTTTTGTTGTAAAAATGTTTAAAAAAATTCTCATTAAGGTTTTTTTTTGCCACTTTTCACTGCTTAAAAGTTGCACTGGAATATTTCCGCCACTTTACTATTCTGTTGTAAACATAAACCTACTGCTAGTGGATCCCTTGCAAAGCCAGATTCACGACTTAAAAAGTACCATAAAAAGTTGCAGTCCCCTGTGTATGTAATGAGAGTTTTTTTATGCATTTTACAACTGTTGGGTTTCTGATGGATACTATAGTAAATGCAGCACCACAATAGTTGGAATATAATATAATATAAGGGCAATACATTTACAGTTTTATTTTATCTTTTTTTCCACCAAGAAGATAAAATAAGTGGTGATTTGCAAATATTTTTGCAGCATTCCTTATTTGCAATGCAACTCGTTGTACATGAATCTGAGCAGTACACTCAATTTATCTTACAATTCCAGATATTTAGTTGCATTTGTTTTCTGTATTTACTATCTGCTACTTTTTATAAAGGTGCCAAAAAATTGCAAATGCTTACCCAGTCTCAGATGGCAAATCTGAGACTGGAACAGACCTTTCACACTACATCTTTTTTTGTGCAAAATCAATGTTTTTTGAGTAAAGACACTTCATGTGTGCATCCATTGCATTCTCTGTTGTGGTTCAGTTTTTCTTCCATTTTGTATGTGTGATGCATCCATTTTTATTTGTGTCCGCAAAAAAAAACCTGAAGGTTTAACATTGCTTTGAAAACATCACACTGATGCCTAATCAGTGGAGGAAAATGGTTTTATTAGTTTTTTTGTGATCCATAGGCTTGTATGGACAACGGATAGAATCAATAGAAATCAATGGCTTTGTGATGCATCCGTGGAAATCACTGAACCACGTACGTGAAAAACAACATTCATGTGAAAGAGCCCTAAAAGACAGGCATGTTACACTAACTAGCACTAGTCACTTTTAACCCAAAGTAAAAACACCTAAGACAAGATCATAGTAACAAGCCAAAAAAGAAGCTCAACTGATTGGAAAACTAGACAGAGAAGAAGATAAATCCCCCCCTGTAATTGCTTTGCAGTTCAGGCCAACTTACCACTATTAATTACCTTTCATGTATCAATTGGGAATAATGTTTGATAATTCTGTAATACATCTGGTCATAAGAATCAATTATGTAGTGATTATAGTGGAAAATAATTGGTGAGTAGAGATGAGCGAGCACCAAAATGCTCGAGTGCTCATTATTCGAGTCAAACTTTTTCTGATGCTCGAGTGCTTGTTTCAAATAATGAACCCCATTGAAGTCAATGGGAGGCTCAAGCATTTTTCAAGGGGACCAAGGCTCTGCACAGGGAAGCTTGGCCAAAAACCTGGAAACCTCAGAAAATGATGGAAACACCATGGAAATGGACAGGAAACAGCAGGGGCAGCATGCATGGATGCCTCTGAGGCTGCCTAGTCGCACCATTATGCCAAAATTATGGGCAACAGCATGGCGATGACAGAGTGACCGAGTGAGGCGAGATAGCATCTAAAACACCCAATAATTGGCCCTGACACTATAGGGGACGGCATGCGGAGGTAGCGGCAGGGTAGAGAGTGGCATGGCGACATACCCCAAAAGGACTCAGGCTTCAAACCAATTTGAAACTATGTGAACAAAAGGTTGATGGTATATTTAGTCGATAACACAGCATGGCGGCGACAGATTGACCAAGTTCCATAACGTATCTGGTGAAACACCCGAAAAATGAGCCTGACACAGCTTGTTTGCTAAGGGGACGACATGTGGAGGCAGCTATCCAGACGACGTGTGATGGCAGCTATCGAGACGATGTGTGGAGGCTGCTATGTAGACGATGTGTAGAGGCAGTGGGGATGGTTTTGGCACCCGAGGTAAACGTAAGCGGGTGAGAAAAGAGGAGTGAAAAGATAGATTTTTGAGGTAAAAGGTTATAGTAGTAGATTAAAGTTGCTGCAGTTAAAACAATGTTAGTTGGATCTTGGGATGGAGCTGGCGGCCCAAGCCCCTGTCTCTTGGCTCCTCCCCACCCAAAATGGACCCGGGGGCCCGAAGCGTTTACTTAAAAAAAATTATCATTTTCAAAGCAGGCAGGGTCGTTTGAATACTTCATCTACAAATAAAGGAATAGCATTGTGGTTCTATTTTTTTTTTTTCTTGGAAATGGTTCCATGATTAAGAGCGACGGTATGGGGCATCCATATTGCGACGCTATGATAGAAACTTCAGGTCTCCAGCATGGCGGCGATAGATGGGCCGAGTTCTATTACGTACCTGGTGAAAAACCTGAAAATTCTGCCTGACACAGCATGTTTTCTAAGGGGACAATGTATGGAGGCAGCTATGTGGATGACGTGTGGAGGCAGCGGCCGCAGCCTCAGGCTGGCGATTGTCCAGAGTGTACTCATTCTACAAAGAGCATTTCTAAAAACCTTTTGTGTAAGATCAAATGTAGCACTGTTCTTATAAGTATTTGGCCTGGTTATGGTGAGGGAGGGGAACGTAAAGAGATGCGCAAGTAGCACTGAAATAATATCCTTCATAGATAAAAGTTTGGCGGTATATTTTGTGGATAACACAGCAGGGTGGCGACAAAGTTAACAAGTTTGATGTGGAAGCCGTTAAAACAACCCTGAATTTTGCCTGACACAGCTTGTTTGCTAAGGGGACAACGTGTGGAGGCAGCTATGGAGATGACTTTTTGAGGCAGCTATGGAGACGACGTGTGGAGGTAGCAATGGAGACAAGGTGTGGAGGCAGCAATGGGGACACCGTGTGGAGGCAGCTATAAAGACGACGTGTGGAGGCTGCTATGGAGACAATTAAATTTGGATAGTACATGTATGTGGCAGTCCAAAAAAATTTTCAAAACAGAGGAGCGGGTAGGTGGCCCTCCAGAAAAATGACAACATCTGACAACATGCTAGAGGCAGGGCAGGCAAGAACCTCCAAGGCGTACAGCGCCAGTTCGGGCAAGATGTCCAGCTTTGAAACCCAGTAGTTGTAGGGAGCTGTGTGATCATTTAGGACGATGGTATGATCAGCTACGTATTCCTTCACCATCTTTATGTAAAGATCACCCCTACTCTTGTGACAGTGTCTTGCTGGGGTGACATAAAACTGGCAAAGGCCTTGTAAAGCGTACCCCTGCCAGTGCTGGACAAGCTGCCTGCTCGCCTACTCTCCCTCGCTACTTGTCCAGCAGAAGTACGTCCTCTGCCGCTAGCGGTGTCAGATGGGAAAGACTGTTTCAGCTTGTGCAGGGCCTGCTGGTATTCATGCACTATCACACTCCTTTCCTCTACAGGGATGAGAGTGGAAAGATTTTTCTTGTCCCGTGGGTCCAGGAGAGTGAATACCCAGTAATCGGTGCTGGGTCACGGGATCGGCGAGGGTCACAGGATAGGCAGCCTAGCATGAAATCTGCCATATGCGCCAGAGTCCCAACGTGCAACAATTCACTCCCCTCACTGGCCTGACTCTCCATTTCCTCCTCCTACTCCAACTCCTCTTCTGCTGCCCATACACACTGAACAGTTAAAGGGGTATTCTCGTCTGGACATTCACATTCAGTTTGATCAATCTGCCATACATATACATTTCTTCAATTGGATGTTATTAAAAAAAATGTTCCCGTGTGAAGATGATTTCTCATAAATGTAGTCATTTTATCCCTTAGAAACGAGATAGCTTCCTCGGATACGGCCACCACTGCCTGAGAGATTGCACAAATAAACAAAAAGGTTTTGGTATATGAAATGTCCAGGAATTACTGCAGGTCCCACAGCCGTCCTGTGGTAATGATTGCTGAATCCAGGACTCTATAGCGCATGTCTGGCCACTGCTGCCAGAGTGTGACGTGGTCGTAACCGAGGAAGCTATCTTGTTTCTAAGGGACAACATGACTACATTTATAGGAAATTATCTTCACACAGGAACATTTTTTTTAATAACATCCAATTGAAGAAATGTTTATATATGGAAGATTAGTGAAACTGAATGTGAATGCCCAGGTGAGAATACCCCTTTAATAAGGACTGAGCAGAGGTCCCCTCTTCTGTCTCGCCGATATTCTCCTCCTCTTCCTCCTCATCCTCCTCCTCATCCACCTTCACCTCCTCCGATACGCGCTGAGAAACAGACTAGAGGGTGCTCTGGCTATCAACAAGGGAATCTTCTACCGACTGATGGCGCCATGCCCACGGATGGTAATTTGGAGGAGGAGGAGGGGTGGGAGGAGGATGAGGCATAGTAGGCCTGAGAGACCGTGACCGAGGTAGGCCCCGCAATCCTCTGTGTCGGTAGTATATGAGAGGCCCCAGGGTCAGACTCTGTCCCGGCCTCCACCAAGTTAACCCAATGTGCTGTCAGCAATATATAGTGGCCCAGCCGGCAGCACTCGTCCACATGTCCGTGGTTAGGTGGACCTTTTCACAAACGGTGTTGGTCATGGCACATGCTGGTACAGGGCTGTGACGGCAGAACGGGAAAAGTAGTGGCTGCTGAGGACCGAATATCGAGGGACGGCTGCCGCCATGAGGTTGCGAAAGGCCTCGGTCTCTACCAGCCTATAGGGCAGCATCTCCAGGCTCAGTAAATTGGAGATGTGGACGTTGAGGGCTTGGGCGTGTGGGTGCATGGAACTGTGATTCCTCTACCCTTAGCACTCAGATTCAACATTTTCCAAATTAATGTCTTTTTTACAGACAAAAGAGAAATATAAAGTGTAAATTTTTTTTGGTAATTTTTTTTAGGTTTGTTTTTTTTAGGAGTTATAGAAGAACAAAACATGCAAAAGAAATCAGACAGCAACCTCAGAAGATGATTGCTATGGCTTGTTTCTAACCAACACAGACAATTTTCGGGATTTCTGGATACTAACTTGCTAAACAGTAGCAGGCAGACAAAGCTAGATGAAATTGGATTTGCACCGCTGACAGCACACAAAAGTATTTTGTCCTGTGACTTTCACTTTTGAAAAAAAAAAATCGGCAGACTGTGCCTAATCCAATCAAACCCCCATATTGTCCCACTTAGCTGTTTGAAATGGATATGTGTGTCACTAAGAGCCAAAAATAACGATCGCAAGTCTCCCTGCAAAATCGTCAAAAGATGGTAGTAGCTGCAAAGTTGGGTTAGCTTATTTAACTGACAGCAGCTGTAGGGGGTAGTGGGGGATAAATGATTAAAACTTAACTTTTATTAGGATGATCAAACAACTATCACCATATGTAAACAAGGGCAACAAAAAAACACAATAAACTCAGTGGAGTGTACTGCTCAGCGGAAGTAGGTAATTATGTATCACACATATTGACATCTGGTGGGACAACATGCCATCAATACACGTATGGTCATCTCCTACCGTGATTCAGATGTCACATAAGAAAGCAGGATTTGCAGGGGTATCCGGAACTGTGCTGTCCCTCTCAGAAAAAAACCCTTAACTCCTGCCCTGACAAGGGCAGTCCACAGCTGTCCCTGTCCGAAAACAAAAGCATGCCCCCTGTTAGCGCCACCTTCCCTGACGCGTTTCGTCACCTTGACTCTTCAGAGGGAACCAGTGTGAGTCAAAAACACCATACTTGCTAGGCGTAATTGAACAAAAAGCTTGGCATGCAGAAGATGTAGTTGTTGCGCTGTGGGTAACAACGTCGTAATATAGTGTCCTGCAAGTCTCCAGTCCTGGTGGTGGACTAGGAGACACGGTGTGCAGGCATGGCTGGCAGCTTTTGTTCAATTACGCCTAGCAAGTATGGTGTTTTTGACTCACACTGGTTCCCTCTGAAGAGTCAAGGTGACGAAACGCGTCAGGGAAGGTGGCGCTAACAGGGGGCATGCTTTTGTTTTCGGACAGGGACAGCTGTGGACTGCCCTTGTCAGGGCAGGAGTTAAGGGGTTTTTTCTGAGAGGGACAGCACAGTTCCGGATACCCCTGCAAATCCTGCTTTCTTATGTGACATCTGAATCACGGTAGGAGATGACCATACGTGTATTGATGGCATGTTGTCCCACCAGATGTCAATATGTGTGATACATAATTACCTACTTCCGCTGAGCAGTACACTCCACTGAGTTTATTGTGTTTTTTTGTTGCCCTTGTTTACATATGGTGATAGTTGTTTGATCATCCTAATAAAAGTTAAGTTTTAATCATTTATCCCCCACTACCCCCTACAGCTGCTGTCATTGAATATTTGCATGGGGTTTTTGTAACTTGATAAGTATTGCTGATTTTGTTAGCTTATTTAACTACCATGCAAGTCGTAGTTTTCCTTTAACATCAAAGTTGATTTTCTGGACCATGCCACCACCCTGGGCCATGAATAAACATGATCTGGAAAATGTTTATCTAGTAAATTTCTGATGATAGGTTCCCTATAAAGCTGAAAAGCATTCAGCCTAGCATTCACTAGCATTGTATTTCTACAGTATTTGCAAAACAACCTGAAACAAAGTAAGGTTATATCTCATGTGTTCTTAGCTTCTGCCTTTACATCTCACATCTCAAATGTTTTGGTTGCCTCAATAGCAGTAGGCATGAAAGATGCCCTTGGCAGGGAACAAGTTAAATGCTTTAATTAAAGTGTTTACATGTATTTAACTATTAAAGTACCCAGGACTACTTCTGTTGACAGTTTTTATTCCGAGTCTATTACTCTGTCAGAGTCTGCATGAAATAGAATTAAGGAAAAGAGTGTTTAGTATGAAATGGAGTGTTATTTGGCTATTTAGTGCAATAAAGAAGTCACAAGTGAAGAAGTAAATCAATTAATTTTGTATATTCATCAAATATTTCTAGTCTTCAAAATTGAGGTAGTATATGTCTTTAATATATATGCTGTACAGTACTTCAGCCTATAAAGGACTTCAGCCCAAATAGACTGAACACCTTAAAATATATCTGTCCTAGTATGTGTAAAAGTTCAGGCGATTTCTTTTCTAGCTTGGCGTGTACTAAAATAGAGACACAATGATACAAATATCTTCGCTTTCTTCTCACACAGCACTCCAAATGTCTTTTTATAACACGTTCTACCACAGCCAGTGAAAAATGTTAGGGTTTTTTTGTATAAATTTTGCTTTACCCCTTCATATTTAACTTTGATCCTATTAACCAACACAGCACATGCCCCCTCCCCCTGTAGATAGGAAGTCAGTGCACCGGTTGCTCCCCAGTAGATAGGTAGCCAGTGCAGCACATATAGTGATAGTGATCCCTAGCACTAAAACCCTGAAACTGTCCCTTCCTTCTTGACAAATAATGACCTAAACTGGTTGACAATCCCTACACTAAGTAAATTGAGGGAAAAGTAGTAAAAGAAGAAGCAGAAAGTTCAGTACCAGGGCCAAGATCCAAATCTCTAGTCAAAAGATCCAATTATTCACCATATTTCATAACAAAAAAGATACATTGAGGTCCAAATCAGAAGTGTAAAGAATAAACTCAATACTAATAATCAAGAAATAGTCAAATGGACCAAACAAAGATCAATCCCATAGTAAACAAACTCAGAAACAATGAAACTGAGTAATTAAATGGCACAACAGGCCTCAGATGGATAATATCTGGTCAGTAATCAGCTGAAGATAGCTGAAAGGCAGATCTCAAGGTTTTAACCCCTGTTTGCCACTCAGCCTCATACTGGCAGCACAAGACATAAGACAAATACCTAACTTTTCATTTTCAATGATATCACATTTTTTGCTGCTGACTTTTTTTTAGTCTTCTTACAGTCTTTAAAAACAGTCATTGATTTAGAGAAATTTAAAAAAAGTCTTTTAAAATATGTTCCACCTAAGAGAAAAACATATACTGTGTAGTCATTTAGAAACTACAAATGTCGATAGAACAAAACAAACTGCAAGGTAATGTAAATAATACATCAGCTAAAAAGGTTGCATTCACCCAAAATTTGAGCATCTGCAGTAGCATACATCCCAAAGTTTGAGAACCCAAAACACACAATAGATTGAACAAAATCAATTGCCTGTCCTGTTAACAAAGCCACCGGAGATACCTGTCTAGATTAATAACTGACAAGAGCAGCTAATAAAAATACAAAGTACCAAAGAGGTGGATAACAAATGGTCTGTGAAACTATTTGCAAGATGGGAGTAAGTTACTTCCACATCGTATGCTGTTCATAAAAATTAATAATGACTTTTCTTGAATCTTGAACATTTTTAATGATGGCTTATAAAACTTCAACTCCAAGCACCAATTACATTATATGATTCTAGCCCCATAATATAGGCAATGTTTATTAATTAAACATGACTTTCATAACAATAATTTCCACCCAAGAGAAATTATCTATCATTATGTTTTACATTTTGGAGACCTTTCAAACACATATATTAGTTTCAATTATTGAGGCTTATATAGTGCAAAGCATTTCCTTGTTATATGCCTTAGCCATCAGAAGAGTGAAGAAATCAGGCGATACCTTTTTGAAGTTTTAAAGTTATTGTAAGCTTTCGAGAATACTAGTTCTCTGCATCAGACATGATGTTACGCATGAACCAGAAATTTTACAGCAATTTTTACATACTTGGCAATGATCATCAAAGTAAATTTAAAAAAACTTTAAAAAAACAAGAAAGATATATAACCAAATAACTATTTTACAACAGCATTGTAATGGACTAAAATAAGTTAAGACTCTGGTTCTTATTTGCTTGTGGCCTTCAAGTCACAGACACTGGATCATGAAGCTGGCATGTTAGACCACTTTACAAGGTGTTCTCTGCATTAATTTATACTCCCATTCTTCCTTTTCCCACTGTTTCTTGAAATGTCTGTTTCAAATATACCACCTGGAGGAAAATTTCCGTTTGATTTTATGTACCTACTAAGATTGTGGGTGGTCAACATGGCTAACTGTGTGAATGTGCCAGAATGTTTTGCACCAGTTTTGGAGGGAGGGTGAGGTGCCCTTTCCTGATAAGGCTTTAGGGCACTCTGGGCAACAAGTTTTTTCAGGTTTGGTGGAAGAAAAGGAGAAAGGGGAATGGGAATATTTCTTTTACTCTCATATCATTGTGAAGAATCAGAGTTCCCTGGCAATACAACATAGGATCTCCAGTTGTGGGCTGTAGGCGAATACTTGTGGTAGCCTCCTGTTGTGTCTCTCTATGTGTCTCTGCTGCTGCTTTTCGTATTTGATTGTCAATCAATTTTGGTCAGTAGCCAAACAGGAGAAATTGAGACCTTATCTCTAGTAGGGTTTTTTTCAGGTCTGTCTTGTTTGAGCAGATACATTTGTAGCGTATAGCCTGGCTGTATATATTGGATTGTTTTGTGTTTTTGGGTAAAAGCTGTCATTTCTCAGGTAGGCATTTCTGTCTGTTGACTTGTGGTAAATTGTAATGGTTAAACAGATTTCTTTAAACCCTTCACCATACATGTACGGTGCAGAGGTACTACAGGTGAGCCCTTGTCATACAGAGGTGGTGTTTGCTGCATATTACAGCAAACACCCACTGCTAATACCCGTGTTTGGTGCAAGCACCAATCGCGAGTATTAACCCCTCTGATGCTACTGGCACCATTTAAAATATGGCGGCGCATGTTATAATCGTTGATCAACGTGACGTCATCGGGGAGCGGCAATCGTTTGCTATGATAGCCTTGGGTCTTAGTCAGACCCGAGGCTGCATAGCATCTACAGTTTCATTACAATGAGCCAGTAGCTCGTTGTAATGAATACTATGTTAAAAAGCCATATGCTGCAATACATTGCAGTATATGGTAGGAACAATCAGACCATCTAGATCTAAGAAATAGTGAAAAATAAACAGTTACAACATGTTAAGTATCGCCACAACTCAGAATGCCCGATCTATCAAAATATTAAACTGGTTATTCCCGGCCGCTGAACCCAATAACGGAACATAGCTCCCAAATGTCTGTTTTTTTCTGTACACATTTTCTGCACACATTTTTGACAATGTATTAAAACACATTAAAACCTATATAAATGTGGTATAATTGTGATTGTACCAAACCAAAGAGTAAATTAAAAACTGAGCCCACAAGAATGTGCCACAAATGTGTTTTTTTGCCAATTTCACCACATCTAAGTCCAGGACATAGAATAATAGTGGACTAGTCATTGAGAATTAAAATTTGTTACGCAGAAAATAAGCCCTCACACAGCTCTGTACACTGAAAAATGAAAAAGTTATAGATTTCGAAGGTGGGACGTGAAAAATGAACAAAAAAACACTGTGTCCTTAAGGGGTTAATGTGTATGGTGGTGTCCAAAAATGTATTATCTGAATAGCTTAATTTTGATTGATGGTGGGGTTAAACTTGTTGTAACCCTGATGGAATTGAGGCAGGACCTCCTCGCCTGCAGTCCAATTGATCAGAATATCATCAATGTAATGAAGGTCGATCATGGGTTTTGTGGTACAGGTAGAAAGGTATGCACCTTCCAATTCAGCTATGTAGAGAATACTGTGTCTACTGTGGTGCACACCTTGAAACCACTGATGTTCCCATATACTGTAGGTACAGTTCCTCTCCAAATGAGAAATATTTGTGGGTGAGCATCATTGTATACATTTTGTGACAAGTTCTGTTGGTAGATTATGTTTCTTCAAGTTTGCCTGACATGCTGCTATTCCATTTTCGTGGGGAATGTTAGTGTACACATATTCCACATCTATAGTGGCCAGAATTGCACCTGTAGGAAGTGAACTTACAGCCTTGGTTTTATTTAAAAGATCAGTGGTGTCCTGGATGTAGCTAGGAGTATTTTTGACCAGGATTTTGGGAGGTTTTCCCCCCAGCCTGAGATGTTTTGAGTGTCAATGCCAGAAATAGGCCTTCCTGGATTATCATCTTAGTGAATCTTAGGCAGCATATAGAAACAGCCTGGCTTGGGATGTCAGTTGAAAACTTCTTGGTCATGTCAATGAGTTATTCGTAGTAACAGTTCAAGTTCACTGTAATGGATGGGATTGGAAAGCTGTTAGTTTGCCTCCTTGATGTAGTGCAAAGTGTTTATTTGGACTTTTGCTCTTTGTCAGCAGGTTTTATAAAGATATCTGGGTTTACTTTCAATGATCTAATAGCCCTTTGATTCTGCAGGGTTAGGTTATGCACTTGTTTCTTTCTTTTCCCCAGGATGTAAGTTCATCCATGTAAATTCATCCATGTCATTGCTGAGTCTATTGTTGTCCAAAGATCTTGCAGAAGGACAGACTTCTGGAGAGACAAATGACGGTTTATTTTTATCAGGCTCATAGGAAAAAATGTTCACAATGCACCTCTCATGACCTTGCTGAGCACTTGTGTCTGTAGTGATGGCGACATTTTGTCTCAGTCTATGGAGCTTTCTCTATATTTTGTCATATTTCTCCACTGTGTCTTTTTCCAGTAGTGTCTTTAGGGTATGTTTTTTATCCTCCTGAATTATTCTCTTGTTGTTATAGAAAATCGTAACTGTAATGTTAATGCATAGTTTTTCAGATATCTGTATGCATAGCTGTTCTTCTAATCGACTGTTGTAACTATTCGTGGTTGGGTTATGTAGCATGAAGCCTTTTCCTACTTTTTGCATTTTGTTAGGAAAAATATGTGACTGTTGAGTTGTTCAAAATCTTAAACTGGGTTTTCTGTTCCATGTGTGGTACCTCCCATGTTGTTATCCATGGAAAGCAGAAGAAGAGTGAAAAAAACAGACATACCTTTTTGATGCTAACTGAGTATATTGGATGGTGAGCTAGACACTAGACATTGATCATCAGCGCTTGAGCTTGCAGAGATCCGAAATTAAAAACAAAATGACAGATCACCCAGTGGCTGCACATTTCTCCAGAGTGGACTACACTATAAAAGATTTGCCGAGTACTATTTTAATGGAACATTTCAAGACACAAAGGGAAAAGAAAGAATGGGAGTATAAATTAATCATAGATTATCACCTTGCAAAGTGGTCTTAAGATCCATGCCAGCTTCATGATCCCCTATCTCTGACCTGGAGGTCACAAGAAGATCAAGAGCCAGAGCTCTCTGGTCATGCCTCACAGGTTTTTCGTCTGTTTATTACCATCCTGCTGTAAAATAGATGTCTATTTATATATCTTTCTCTCATTTAATTTTTTAAAATTATCTTTTGATGATCACTGCCAAGTTTGTAAGAAATGGTGTGCATTTTTTTGTTTCATGTCATCATGTCTGCTGAAGAGAACTAGTATTCTCAAAAGCTCACCATCAAATATACTCAGTTATCCTCAAAAAGGTATCACCTGAGTTCTTCACTCTTTTTCAGCTGTCTATGGATAACACGGCAAAGTCTACACTTCTAGCACTTAAAAGGGTATTCCCTGGGTATTTACGTTTAATTTAATTCATTTGCCATATGTAAACATTTCTTCCATTGGATGTTATTAAAAAAGATGTTCATGTGTGAAGATAATTTCTCATAAATGTAACCAGGGTCCCTTAGAAACGAAATGGCATCCTTGGATGTGACCACCTCACATTTTGGCCAGACATGCACTATTGAGTCCTGACCACCTGGCTTCAGCATTCATTACCACAGGAAGGCTTTGGGACCTGCAGTGACTCCCGGACATTTCATATGCAAACACCCTTTGTGTCTTTGTGCAATCCGTGGCCGTAACCAAGGATACATTCTTGTTTCTACGGAACCATTAGATTATCTTTTTGAGAAATTATCTTCACACAGGTAAATTATTTTTAATAACATTTAATTGAAGAAATGTATATAAATTGAATGTGAATGGCCAAACAACATTACCCCTTTAAGCCATCACTCTTTGTTAGAACATTGTCTATGAACTGTTTATACACATATACGTACACAAAATCCTCATGGCTTCAAAGTCATTGATCAACAATTGAAAGGGTACACCATGCTATCGGAACAGTGTTTTACACAATTACCAAAGAATATCAAAATAATAAAATTGCTAATTGCACATTGTAATGTATGAGGATGAAAATCCCCATATACTGCCATACTGTAGTATGGCAGTATATGGTAGGATCAATCAGACAACCTAGGGTTAAAGTACCCTAGGGAGTCTGAAAAATAGTAAAAGTAAAAATAAAAAAACAAAAAAAATATATATATTATAAAAGAACCTAAAAATTCAAATAACCCCCCTTTCCCTAGAACTGATATAAATATAAATAAACAGTAAAAATCACAAACACATTAGGTATTGCCGCATCTGAAAATGCCCGATATCAAAATATAATAATGTTTTTTCAAAACATCATTAAAAGTCACAAAAAAAGATACCATGCACAGCTCTGTACACTGAAGTATAAAAAAGTTATAAGCCCCAGAAGATGACAAAATAAAAAAATACATTTTTGTAAATGTATGAAAACATTAAAAAAAAACCTATGCAAAGTTGGTATTCCCGTGATCGCACTGACCCAAAGAATAAAGTAGACAAGTCATTTGGGGCGCACATTGAAAGCTGTAAATTCCAAGCCCACAAGAAAACGACCTAAATGCATTTTTTCACCAATTTCACTGCATTTGGAATTTTTTTTTCCCATTTCCCAGTACACGGCCTTAAATATTCAATACCATCATTATGAAGTGCAATTACGCAGAAAACAAGTCATCACACAGCTCTTTACGTGTAAAAAAAAAGTTATAGATTTTTGATTGTGGGAAGTGAACAATGAAAATGAAAAAATAAAAAAGGGCGAGGTGCTTAAAGGGTTAATCCATATCTGCAATGCATTTACTGTATGAACACTGCTGCAATGACCTTCATATTTTGATACTTTTTAAGAAACAAGATTTCAAGCTCAAAACTGTACGTTTTGGTATTTAAAGTATTAAAACAAATGCTTTTTATTTCTAAACCCCAGAGAAACAATCCAGTTTAGATCTGGAATGGTACATGTAGCATCACAGAGCTATAAACTGATTGATGCAAATGGGGTGATCGTTACTATTATAACCATGTTGCCAAGGAAATAGAAAGGAGTATCAAATTGAAGTGGCACTTGAAGCTCCTGTTTTGAGTTGATTCCTAATGTTTTATTTTGGGATTATGTTTGCGACACTGCATTATAATAACAAATTTTGTTTACCTGTAAGCTGTTGCTATTCTCCTACATAGTCAAGTATATACAATTATAGCAATGGAGAAGGGTGCTTGCACCGCAAATTCACTTGAAAAGATATTTTCCATGGCCAAGAAGTCAGAGAGGCCGCTCATCGTAAACTGTTAACTGGCTGTTAGGTTCAGAGCTGCTCACGTACTCATTTCTCAGCATTAAGTGAAAACATCATTTCACAACAATTAGCCTTTCTGAATGCCTAAGGTTTTCTGAGATCATCTCTCTAATTTTAAACTCTGTCATTCCAGTTCATAGCACACAGCACTGCTGCAGCTTAGCTGACAAACAGTTTTGCAAGTTTACCAAATAAAATCCAATTAATCACCCAAAACACTTTGACATTGGTTGCAATGTGACGCTGAGCATGACCTTAAGCATTTTCTTGGACAAACAGAAAATAACCTGGAAATTTATCAGAATATAATATAGAGGTAGACAAATGAACTGAAAATAGTAAATGTGAAATATTAAAAAAATAAATATATTGTACATAGTTTCTTAAATAGATCACAAGTGAAGGGATAACTTTAGATCAGTGTTTTAGATGCTATTTTTAATTATGTCTATTGCCTTGTCTTTTTTAATGCTAGAGTTTAGTTGCCTTGCATCACATTTATCTTGTCTATATATTTATCTAGGCTAATGGTATAGACAACTAATTGCAGTTCCCAACAGATGTTTTATTGGAAAGCAATCCAACAAAATGTCAATAAATGACGTTCCAAATCTTATTGATGACCTGTCTTCACAGAACTGCCATTGGCTGCACACCTCTACAGCTCCTCTTCACTCACTCTCCAGCTTTTATTTGTCTAGCCTCTACTGTCCACCCACAATCAGTGTTATTCAGTTCAACAACAGATACTGATTAAATGTCAAACTACTGTGTTCTTTATCCAGGTAGGTACATAATAGCTACAACATTATGCATGCTAGTAATATATAAAGAAGTCCCAAAAGCCTAACATGTAGAATATATTTGTAGAATATACAATATATCTCCTTGCACTCCTCAGATAATAATATACAAGATGAGCTACCTGTGCCAATAAGATAACATACACATAAGTAATTACTGTTGTAGTGTTCTTGGCAGCCATAGAATCAATGGATCAAATAGGGTCAAAAGTAAATACTTTGCATACGGTAAGAGAAAAAAACATCTTTGGGAAGCATATGCCAGGATCATACAGGATGCAAAAAAACAAAGGCACATACACAAATGTATATGCATATTTACATTAAGAAAATGACTCACATTGTTGTCTTTAGACTAACATACTGTGCTTAAGACAACTCCCATCTGTGTCCTTCTTGGCATAAGACTGCTCTTATCTAAGGACAGTGTTTGGTATTGTAACTCATCTACACTTAAACGATAGGGGCTGGACTATAATCCTAGACACAGCCAATAAACAAAGTGGCACTACTCCTCAGATAAGCAGGTTTTTCTCTACTTTCGTACAAACAAACACCATACATCTTCAGCCATGATGGCATACCCAATCCTGATTGCAGTTCTCCTAAAATTATTATTTATTTTAACTTTTACTTCTGAAAAATGCTATTTTTGTTTGTAGATTTAGTAAACACCTGCCCACTAGCAGGTCTGAATGAAATTGGCACTAGAAAGATTACTCCGACATTCACAAGTGAAGCACCTTCCTGCATGCATGAGCAGAGATATGGGGAAACAACTATAATTATCTGAAACTACCAAGTCTGGAAATATAACATAAGGGAACAGAACAAACTATGAAAAGTCAAGCTAGAAAGAAACTTTCAGGTTGTGTGAAATAGCATCTTCCTGGAAATACTTTTTACATTTTGGGTTTCAGTAAATATCTGTATGTCTTGAGAAACATCTTATATCTTCATCAATATCCATTGTCTATAATTATTGTTAGTATTCTTATGAGTGGTTTCTATAATGTAAAGTACTCAGGATACACTCTAAAAATGTTTCTTTCTTTCTAAGTATGGTTATAAAATATTGCACTCTTTGGTACAGCACAGCTATAGATGTAGGAGAAATTGGCTTCTTTATTTCAAGTACCTGTAGGTCAAAGGGTCAATATAATTCTATATTTTTTTTAAAATACATAAAAATCATGCAGCTCTCCATATGTTACATTTCAGGAGCAGCTTTAGTAATATGTTAACAATAGGTCATGTTATCTGCTTGTTGCATTTCTTAGTATAATTCAGCAGATTCAATAGACTTATGTGTTGCATGTATTCTCTCACATGGATCATAGCCTTTAGTGAATTTATTTTTGCCTGTATTTTGTAAACTAATTGGTTTTGGTCTCATTTGTAGGAGGCCAATTGTTGCCATGCGGAATGTCCTTACAGTTCTGCACTTCAGGACACATAAGTTGCCAGCGAATGAAAATACCTGCCTCTCCATCATGCTGGATACAGCCTCCTTTGTTCTGGTGTACAATTTTACTCCAAGCCATGCTATAAAGGGCAATAAAGTGCAGATGAATTTTGGTACAAAACTACTCAAAACCTTTTTATTTATTTATTTAAATTCATAATATATTTCTTAATGAGAAACATAACATTGATGAGAAATATGTGTAAAATATTATAAAAAAGCAAAAAACTAATTTGTGTTACTAAAATTACAAAAACCAAGCACATCACCAAATATACATCATACAATATATAAACATGCATAATAAACATATAAGGTATGGACTATCTAGTGCGTTTTCTGCATAGAGTTCATGTATGTACACAGTGATGGTAATTATCTATGGCTGTTCACAGCCCAGTTAACTCTTTATATTTATATAAAGATAGCCAGTCATTGACTTGCAATTGATCAACAAACTTGAAGTCAAATGACACTATGGGGCACATTTACTAAGGGTCCGCAGCCGCGAATCCGTCGGGTTTTTCCCGAATATTTCCACTTTGCACTGTATTTCATGGGATTGCGGCGCACGTGATTGATTTTAGGCGCAATCGCGCCAAATTTCACGTGACAGAAATCGGGGGGCATGGCCACCGGACAACCCGAAGGATTCGGAAAAAACGCAGAATTTAAAAAGCCATTTGTGTCGCAAGATCAAGCACTCACATACACCAGAAAAAAGCAGGTGAACTCCAGCGCACCTGGTGAATACCGGCGCACGGACCTTAGTGAATCCCGGCAGATCCGAGTTAGCGTCGGAGAACCCGCCGCTGGATCGCGACTGGACCGGGTAAGTAAATGTGCCCCTATGTCTTGCTTTGTGAGGTATTTTCCAAAATATTCTACCAATTAGCAGAGGTGATAGAAAGAAGCTCTACAGCATGGGGGGTAATTTATCACTAGGCAGGCTCCTTGGGACAGTTTTATGTTTGTCTTTGGAGCTTCACTGCCCATCAGATTCTTTAAAGTGGCTTTGGCCCTTTTATGAATGTTCTAATGCTCTATTTGCTGTCTGGAATTATTTTTACCTAAAAGTCACAAAAAAGTCACAAAATGCATAAAAAAAGTCTCAGCACATATGCCAGAAGGAGACTGGAGCTACTATGAGACTTTCTAAGTCACAAATCTTGCTTTGCACTGTGTTGCATGGCATGGCAATAGCAATTGTTCTATGTTTATGCCAGATTAATGGAGTGCTTGAAATGTGCTGTGCAATTTTGTTTAGTTAAAGAAAAGAGTATTTGTAACTTGCACATTTTAGGCTACAGGACACAGTGCGAGGGGAGCAGGTTTGCAGAGGATTATCTACTGCTGACATAGGCAGGTCTTTAACATGTTAAAATTTTACTGACCCCACCATCATCTACTCCCAGCACATGTCACTCAGAGTTGGGGAGTTTTGGCATACCCACAGATTGCAGTAATTGAGCACCTAACCTGCTGTATCTTGCCATGTGTACTCAAGAATCAGAGTATGATACTTAACCCAGAAATAACACAAATCAATACCTGTAAACCTGACATACAACATGTGCAATATGTAAGGTAACATCTAGCAGCAGCATTTGTAACCTGCAAAGTCATAACACCAATGAAATCCCCTAGAAACTGATATGTGACAAATCTGCTTTTGCAGTCAACATGACAAACTGTACTGTACTGTTTTGTCCTGACAGAAAAAAAAATCTACATCTAAACATATCCTAATATATCCTATCATATATATTTAACATGCAACTTTCAAATATAAACCCTTAGGGCTGTGAAGATTTACCTTACCTCTCAGTAGGATCTATTGGCTGAATACGAGCACATTTATAGAATGTATTTTTTTCTCTGGACTGCATGACAGACTTGTGTGATACCTTTGGTTTATAACACAGCTCTGCGGGATTATTCTTCACTTGCTCCATAGGATTCAATAGAGAGTTTTATATATAACTGAAAATGTTATTCCTCGTCTGTAAGGTGGAGTTGCCCTTTATGTAGATTTCCACTAAACCTCTTGGTAGAACAATTTAAAATATTTTCTCATTCTCTATTTTTTAATAGAATTCATCATATTCATTTCATAGATTTTTGGTGATATATTATTAGTCATTCAATTTTGCTACATTTTACAAAATCAAACAAAATGCCGGTATAGACCGTAGATTACTAATTCATATCGGCTGAATGCCAAATAGCTACCTGGTGTATATCTATAGCAACCAAGCACTTTGGGTATTTCACCTGAAGCTAAAAACAGTTTCCACTTGGAAACTAAATTCAGAATGACCTTGTGCAGTCTCAAAAAGGCTGCCAGCTGCGGTCAGTGATGTGTATTGTGATAAACAGTGTTGCTGATATCTATTAGAAGGCAGTGCAAGTACATAGACTATGACGGCAGTTATTCTTACAGTAGAGACATTCAATCGAAATTCACATTTGTCCTATTTATACAAACCAACTTAAAAAGTTAGTTTGTATAAATAGTAGTAGTGATACTTCTAGTATCTCTGCTTAACATTTCAGTATTAACTCTGAAAACACGAAATATGCAGATATTATAATTCATTAAATCATTATTATTATAATAATAATTATAGAATTATATTACAAATATTTAATTATATCAGAAATGTCTTGAAATAATGATTATAGATTTTTCTTGACCCACCTGATTAAAAAAGGTCTACAAATAGATTGCAAAAAATGTAATTAATATGATGTCTTCTAGAGGAGCCAATGTTCCTCTGTTAACAAGAAAGATAAGGGGAATTTATCTCGATCTGTGAATTGTGATACTCCCTGATGCTTCAAATACACTAAGAGGTACTGGCCTCTGCGTTCAGATCCAGATTTTATTCCAGATCCGGCAGGTCGTGCTCCATCCCCCTCACGTCCCTTCACGGCCCTCGTGAAGGTGGCGGAGTGGGCTAAATAGTTGCAAGTGCTAGCAATATGTTAGCATTTGCGTTTATTTCAGTTCGTGATAAATATTCCCCCTTTATGCAATTTAAAATGGGTTATCCCAACTACACTTTACTGAGACATATATAATAGTTAACAACTTGTGAACCTCACTTTACTTACGCTAAAAAATTTCTTGAGATACAAGTTATTATTAAGTATATCTATGATAATTTTTCATATGTAGACAGTTAAACTGTACATGAAAACATTTTGGAGAGTAAACTTACCATTAAAGTTGACAGCCCGAATGTAACCAAGAAGGTCTTTTCCATCCACAGGCTTCATTCTTGGACAAAGACCGACATAACCAGGGCAGAAATCTCTGTGCATATTGTGGAGTGCATGTGCCAGTGAATACACAGCATCAATCACAAACTGGACTTTCCCCTCTTGTTCATAGCTGGAATGTTTTCCAATACGTTCCAACCCTAGAATAAAAAAATTGAATGAATTCTTATTTGCAGGTACATCACAGAGCAAACATTTCAAACAATTATATACACAATTGAAACAAGTAAAATCAGCAAGATTTACCAAAGAAGATTTGTCAGAATCCTTGTACAATTTTACAACTTGCACAACTTTTAGACAAGGTTTATGAAAATGATGTTATGTTTTGAGACCAAAACTAGTGTCATTATTCTGGTGCATTTTCTGGTGTGAACAACGCCGACCGGGGAAGTGCAGTCTATGAATTCGAAAATATTTTAGTGACTGTGGGTAACAACTGTAGAGTCTTATAATGCTAATTTAATAGTGGACCTGGATTAATGGTTTCAGAGCTTGCTGATGACAAGACACTTTTTGCTAAAGATAACATACTTGGCCGGTAAATTCAAAAACAAGATGTCAGAGCTTCTAACTGTGTGACACAGTGGGTGCATTCATTATTGACTTTCAGATGGAAAACTGGCGTTCTTTTTTCCCCTTGCTGCGCCTGTTGCACCATATTTATTAAGTGTCAGCACCACAATATTGGTGGTTTTTTTAACCTCTTTTTTTTGGGTGCCTAATTTGGGCACCGCTTGATATTCAGACACTTTTCCTGTTCATCTAATTTCCGACTATCTAGTTGGTGAACTTGTAGAACTGCAAAAAGCTGGTCTATGGAGTTCTATTTCACCTAATGAATGTGGAGACAGTTTTAAACCTTTTCAGTCCTGCACCAAAACATTAACCCCTTGCACCACAATCTTACATTCCATTGAAAGTTATAGCACAATTTTGAGGATACGGGATACAGATATGGTTACATACAGTTACATACATGTTACGTTGGGATGAAAATTACTACTTTTGCTTATTTATTTGTTTGTATGTATGTATGTTCTTATGTATTTTTACAATACATAAAAATACGATTGTAAATGATTTTGAGACAATTGTTATGGCAACTTACAGATTCTACAGTGTTATAAAGTATTGGTGAGACCAGCATCGGCCGGGAAGGGGCACTAATCATTGCTTCTGAAGACATGGTGCCGGCACGTTAAGCAGCCTGGCCTACAATTCTGAGCTTCTGGATACAGCATATCCCCTCCTGGTGAGCGCTGACACAATGAGATTGGAAGGGGTACTTTAACTGTTACTTTAGTTGTTGAGGTTATAGTTGTGTGGAGGGGTGGTATATGGGATATTGTGGAGGAGGTTAAGGGAGGGGCTTAGGGGTGACTGCTTGTGGGATTCCAGGTACCAGGACTTACATTTCAGCAGCAAGATCAGCTGCTGTATGGAGCCAGGTTACAGCGCTCTAGTGCACCTGTGGTCTTGCATTTCAATGAAGACTGGTGTCTGGGCAGTTTACAGGCCTGTGCTGGCACCATTGTTGGTGCTTGCAGGCACCCTAATGTTTGCTGATGCTCCATTTAAGGCATCGGTGGAGCTGGCACCAGTTGGTAAAGAAGTACACCAAATTGTCCACCATCTCTTCATGATGAGAAATGTATGTCGCTCACTGACTTCACTGTGGTGCCACCTTCTGACCATGGACCCCAGTCCTCTTTTTTCTTTTCTGTTTGGTTTTCAACTGATATGCTGGCCTTGGAGCCCACATCGAAACTGCCTCTGCTGTAAGCATGCTCTCCAGGCTGGTCTCTATGGAAATCCATTGCGCTGAATGCACCAGCAGAGTGTGGACCTCCTACCCATCACATAGTTCAGGAGGGTAAGAGAAATATGCCTACTGACACAGCAAACATCCAGAGTCAGGGCCATCTGCTCATTATTCAGCTCAGGAGGGCCGACAGGGGTCTCATTGCTTGGTCCAGGAGGAAGTTGTTGCCAATCTGCAGAAAGTGATCTTGTTGCATGCTACTGGAGGGGTGCCAGATGTCTTCTACTTGGTCTTTTGTGGGATGCCGGTCACAGGGAAACCTGTGAACAAGTGCTGGATTCTTGGTTCCTAATCAACTTTACAACTGGCAGCCTCCAGACCAGGTAGCAGTGTCAGAGTGACAGGCACAGGCCCAATTTAATACAAGAAAAATCCATCTTAGACAAATTAGACTAAGACATAAGATGAAAAAAGAACTAGACTGACAGGAAAACTAGATAGAGAAAAGATAAATCTCTGCCATTGATTTTTATTTTGTCAAGATTTGTGACTAATTTTGCTTCTCAAAATCATGTAAAGATAAAGGTGCACATTATAAGGAGCCTGCTGTAGTGGAATCTTCTTTCTGGCAATGCAGCCATACACCAGACAAATTTGACTAACAAGAACATGCCCTAATTAACAAACACAAAAACCCCTTAAACACTAAAACTGGGGAAAAAGTAACTAGACTGACAAGAATAATAGACAACAATAATAATAGTTCATGTCTTTTGGTATGTTCAGATACAATTTTAGAAAACTAGAGTACAGTCTGCTGCCATTTTCTCTTTAGAAAGCAGTTGCTTTCTTCTGCCAACCATTCCTAACAAACCAAACCAAATGTATTAAGTCCTTTACTTATAATATCAAGACTTTGAACATTTAACATAATAGCTGTGGTCTATTGAATCTGAGATGTATTGCAAATTTTTAACCTGGAATGTCTATTCCTTGGAAGATTGCCAATTGTCTAGAATGTTTGCTATGCGGTGTTAGTCATCTGAGGCTGTATTTGCTTGATTTAAGATCTTTGAATAGCCAGATCTTCTTTATTATTAGTTTAATTAAAAACGTAAAACCATAGTTTTCAATGAGAGTACACTTTTGATCATGATTAAATGCACAAAAGATGGACATCTATATTGGCCCATTGAAAATGCCCATATTATGAGATCATGCAGACTGCTCATCATCTTTTCAGTTACTGACTTCAAATGTAGTTTAAATAATTTATCCTCATGGCTGGAAATTTCTAGATTTATGTGTTCCAAGATCATCAAGTTTTCAAGACAATGGGGGAGATTTATCAACCTGTCCACGCCAGAGTAATGGAGAAATATATATCTGTTAAGGATTTAGACCATTTTTGGGGTAGCTTTCTGAGATGTCTCTAAGGTCCATGGAAAAGGGGCATGCTTATATGCGCACAAGAAAATTCAATCAAAAACCAAACAAGTAGAAGTAGACTCCACAGTCATAAACTACAGTCATAGTCATCCATGATTTATCTGGCACAGAATACAACTAGTTTAATTCTGCACTGGTTTATTCACCGAAACTTTCATAAATCTCCTCTAATGTGATTTAATAATATTGTTACACAAATGAATCATTTATATTAGTTTAAATATATTTTATCATGAGTAAAAGACTTTAAGTATTGTTTAGCATATAGCAATGTTGAAATATATGAAATTGGAGTAGTTAACATTTGAATTAAGTTAAGGGTTAACACATCTGTATTGTATCCATTTAATTTAAACTTAATAGTGAAGCATCAGTATCGTAAACTTTAGTATAACAACTAAATAGGGGTATGCAGATAAAATCTAACAAATAAATCAGACTGAGATCTCCATTAGTGTAAACATTTTAATTGTGGTTGATAAAAACTCTTCATAAAAATTAAATAAATAAAAAATAAAAGAATTTAAGAAACAGGAAGAATGGAAAACTGGATGCAATGTTTCATACCATAGTGTAGCCTGGATGCCACCTATAACGAAAAATCTTTTTAACATAAAATTGATGATGTTCTTGTATATTTTAAATGTCTTATACAAAATGTTCCTGATATTTCTTTTCTTCCTGATATTTGCATTCAGTTTAGGTTATTAAGGGACATCCATGATGGTCTATGATGAATTTGCAATGAATTATTGTGGATAAAATAGAGAGGCAAAAAAGATTAGAGTGAATCATTTAAAACTACTGAAAGATAACACTCAACAATAAAACTGATTTATAACCTGATGTTACAGATAATTGTCTTCAGTGATAAGAATCACGAACATATCAAAAATAATAGAGAGCCATCTGCAAATATCCAGACAAATTGTAAGCATGGCACGCTATTTGAATGATTGCTATATTACTACATTAATACTCATACCCTTAAAATGTCCATTACAAATTTGTCATGAAGATTATTTTTTACATAATCAGACACCTTTACTACCTACATCAGTTATACCTGAAAGACCAGACTAGATGCCTGTATATTCAGTCTACATAGCTCCATTACTGCAAAAGGATCTTTCTTTTTAAGGTAAGTTTAAATCTTAGGTTTTTCATTTTGTTTTTTTGATTAATTTATTGTGAGCCAAATCCAGCTGGGCTAAACACACAGAACAGATGCAAATCTTTCCATTACACCTCTGGGTCTGAACTGGGTCTAAATAACTTTTATGTAGACAGGCCTGCTAACATCCATAATTCAATGTAAAGATTTAGTTGACCACATTCAACTAGTCCTGCTGCTAGCCTATGAAGTGAACTACCCTATGTTTCCATCATGCAAAACTTCATCAGGTGTCTCATAGATGAATACTATAAGCAGCAATTTGGTGCTCCTCTGTTTAACATCCTTATAAGGCCAGGCATGACAATCAATCCAATAATGAAAAATCCATCTCATGACAGCCAAGGGAGGATCCTACAATACATTACAAGACATTGCCCATCTTAACCCTGAATGTGGTATATTAGAAGGTTAATGTATTTAATCATTGTCAGATGATATTGTCAATGGACCTCAAACACGTTCTCTCTCTTAAAGAAAGATAGATCTATTGGGAGAAATCCTTGAAGGTTCTGTAACCCCCCTAAGGTTGCTCGGGCAGCATTTGCCCCCCAGACACGACCTAGTACTAGTAAGAAGTTGAAGAGAAGTATTGATCAGTGGGGATATTGTATCTACACTCACCGGCCACTTTATTAGGTACACCTGTCCAACTGCTCTTTAACACTTAATTTCTAATCAGCCAATCACATGGTGGCAACTCCTGCCAAGACAATCTCCTGCAGTTCAAACCGAGCATCAGTATGGGGAAGAAAGGTGATTTGAGTGCCTTTGAACGTGGCATGGTTGTTGGTGCCAGAAGGGCTGGTCTGAGTATTTCAGAAACTGCTGATCTACTGGGATTTTCACGGACAACCATCTCTAGGGTTTACAGAGAATAGTCCAAAAAAGAAAAAACATCCAGTGAGTGGCAGTTTTGTGGGCGGAAATGCCTTGTTGATGCCAGAGGTCAGAGGAGAATGGGCAGACTGGTTCGAGCTGATAGAAAGGCAACAGTGACTCAAATCGCCACCCGTTACAACCAAGGTAGGCAGAAGAGCATCTCTGAATGCACAGTACGTCGAACTTTGAGGCAGATGGGCTACAGCAGCAGAAGACCACACCGGGTGCCACTCCTTTCAGCTAAGAACAGGAAACTGAGGCTACAATTTGCACAAGCTCATCGAAATTGGACAGTAGAAGATTGGAAAAACATTGCCTGGTCTGATGAGTCTCGATTTCTGCTGCGACATTCGGATGGTAGGGTCAGAATTTGGCGTCAACAACATGAAAGCATGGATCCATCCTGCCTTGTATCAACGGTTCAGGCTGGTGGTGGTGGTGTCATGGTGTGGGGAATATTTTCTTGGCACTCTTTGGGCCCCTTGGTACCAATTGAGCATCGTAACGCCACAGCCTACCTAAGTATTGTTGCTGACCATGTCCATCCCTTTATGACCACAATGTACCCAACATCTGATGGCTACTTTCAGCAGGATAATGCGCCCTGTCATAAAGCTGGAATCATCTCAGACTGGTTTCTTGAACATGACAATGAGTTCACTGTACTCAAATGGCCTCCACAGTCACCAGATCTCAATCCAATAGAGCATCTTTGGGATGTGGTGGAACGGGAGATTCACATCATGGATGTGCAGCCGACAAATCTGCGGCAACTATGTGATGCCATCATGTCAATATGGACCAAAATCTCTGAGGAATGCTTCCAGCACCTTGTTGAATCTATGCCACGAAGAATTGAGGCAGTTCTGAAGGCAAAAGGGGGTCCAACCCGTTACTAGCATGGTGTACCTAATAAAGTGGCCGGTGAGTGTTTGTACTTAAGTATATTTCTGTGTATGTACTTTATTTGTAATAAAATTTATAGAAAAAGGCAAGTTGGTAGCAAGTTTTTGGGCCCATTTGTTGTGGAGTTTTATATAAAGTTTCATAAAGTTTGGTTTTAAGCACACACTTTTTTAACCACATGTGAAGAAAATAAGTAGAAGAAACAACAAGGTGATTGCTCTATTTTTCCATTTCAAACTGAAGAAAAAACAATTTGTGTTACTTTTAGAATGGTAAGCAATGGGTTAGTAATACAATTATACAGTGTAATCGTTCAGCCTTCATCCTGACAGTGTACTGTCAGCCGTATGCATGAGGAAGGTTTATAGAGTGATCTTTGTAGATCAAAAAATTGCCCTGACATGGATGTAAATAGTACTTTCAGATGTAACACTGATCAAAGGGTAGGGAAAAGAAGAAAGAAGTTGAGAGTGTAAATAAAACTTAACCTTTATTAAATGTATATATATATAAAAATTTCAGTGGGAATTGCCACTTAAATAGGTCTTTATTACAATTATTATAACTGCTATCAGCACTATATCTCCTACATTTTAGTGTGTCCCACCTTATAGAGCTTATGAACTACATCGGGGTACGCCCCCTCATATATGTGTACCCCTATTTTCATTTAAGGTTCCACTGTGAATGAAACCAAACTGAATTTGCCCCCCATGGGCCATAATGAGAATTAGGAGACAGTCCTGACGGCACTTATAATAATTTTAATACCGACCTATTTAAGTGGTAATTCATACTGCAATTTTTATATATAGATTTAATAAAGTTTACGTTTTATTTACACCCTCAACTTCTTTCTCCTTTTCCCTATGATAAAGGTGCACCATAAAAAAGTTGCTGAACTCTGTCAGACCAGTGCAGGGAAGCTCCAGATTCATGATTTCTGTCGCACATTCTTAATGAATCTGGCGCACCGAGCATTATATACAGACAGAGCACTTCTAGTGCAGTTTCCTACATTCTTAGTAAATGTTCCCCATTGTCTTGTATAGTTGTTATTAAGAGGTGGGATGAAAATATAGAATTGATGTAACAAAAAAACACTTCTTGCTGGTATTGCTTCTAATATCCAGTTTACAGTGATTAATAAAACAGTTGCCAGGGTTGTAAAGTAGTTGTGAAAAATAAACTATTTCAATAACATGCTCTGAGATGTGCAGGCTCTCTGAGGTAATAAAGATCCCAAATTGTTGGATTTCAACTAAAGAACATCAAAACATTGAGACCTGCCAGAATTTTTATTTTTTCCATTTAGGCTTCATTCCATTGTGCATTCCCCCATCCATGCAAATCAAAGCAATAAAATGCTTTTCAGTTCTCAATAAAATGTAAATTACATGGTTTGCATTTTAACAACCAATTTGTTGCTTTCTATTCTACTCGTCTCTTTAACAATATATGTGTTCACATGAATCACAACTAGATAGTTTAATTACATTGTCTTGTACTTGATATTTTTTAAGTAATTTGAATATGTATAATGGAAAGATAATATTGTTTGAAGAAAATAACTGGAAAAACAGTATAAATTGTCAGTCATGGAATTTTGTTTTCAACGTGAAGCTGTCAAAAATTTTATAGTGTAGAAACTCCATCAATTAATGACATACTAGTATATAGCCCATCACAGGAAGGATACTGTAATAGGAAATGTATTCACTAAAGGATTAATGGCACAAGAGACTCTGAGTATCAACCCTTATGCTTGGTAAGCAGGTAATGCTTGGTACTGGAGCAACAAAGTATGGACCTTGTTGTTACTAGTGCCCCATTAGGCTATATCTTCCTGTACATTGGGAATTAAATGCAGCAGGATCAACTGTGCTTAGACACCATAACATATTGACATCAGTCATTACAGAATATTGTTATGTCATGAAATAACACAGCCTAAAATTCTTTTTATTTTATCTGATTCCTTCTTTCAAAAAATTCAATTACTGTATTGTTTTTTTCCCTTTTTTTTCTTAAGTTATGTCAGTACTATTCTGAAGCTACTTGTCTGACATTTTCATCAGCAACAGAAAATTTGGAAGAGTCTTACCTCTTCCTGTTTTTGTTCTAGAACTATTACCTACAGGCCTCACTTTCCACAATGCCTTTTATTCTCTCATAAAAGAACTTAGCAGCGAATCCAGTGTGATTTGAACAAGAAGATGTCTTCTGCATAGTCTGTACATTCAGAATCTGCAAAGTAGCCTACTCAGAAGCTTTAATCAAGGAAGTGTCACAGAATGCAATAAGTAGTAGAAAAAGCAGTGCAATAGTTACAGGATGGTCGGAAAGTACATGGTCTGATCTTTGTAAGCACATGGGGTTAACAGCTTCCCTGCTGTGAAGATAAAGTGTCTATAGAGCAAGGGCTGGGGGAGGAGTGGTTTGCAGGGAAGTTTGTGAAGGATCATAGTATCATTGTAAATAAGGTTAGAAAAAAGACATCAGTCCATCAAGTCCAACCTATGACAGACAGGGGAGCATCTCTGCCATCACTATTCTTTGCAGGAGAATTTTGCATCCACAGAGCTGCATAGACACAAGGCTAATCTGCTAGCTAAACATAGACTAAGTTCTCCCCCTCTCTCTAGAGTGAAGAGGGAGCAGGTTTCTTTTCATCTGTCAGTTGTTTAACAAGTCTAATAAATAAATAATAAAATAATATGCACAGAAAAAAAGTCAATTATTGCCACTCTGACGGGATAAAAGGAGCAGGATAGCAAAGGAAGTAGGTAATTAAAATAGTAGGGCGAGTTGTTCAAAAACGTAATTGATACTGATAAACTGTCATTTATTTGGTCTTAAAGAAATAAATACTTATATATACAGTTAAGTATGTTATTATCATGTTTTGTGTTCTTTTTCAGTAAATTTCACCCACAATTAAATGAGATGACCGAAACTACAGAAGAAATTGGCTGCAATGTAAGTTATTGTTAGAAAATATGTAACACTTTACAGTATATTTTATCTGGAGAATGCCATAACTACTCCTAAGAACAGGGATTAAATAAGGGTCAGGCAATTTTTACTTTTTACTCATTCTTTAGTTTATAAGGTGTTTGTCAAATCCCACCACATCCTCATTTTACATCAGCAGAGGAGTGCTTAATGAAAGGTTAACTCTTACCAAAACTTTCCACAGTAGTGAATTTTGATGTGTTACATGGCAGAAAACAATGGACACTATGGGGCACATTTACTAAGAGTCCGAACACTGCATTTTCGTCGGGAACTGGGAAGAAGAAGGTGAACTCCGGTGGACCTCAGTGGGGGAAGCGACGCATGCAGGAAATTGGACGCACGATTTTAGTGAATCGCAGCAGCTCCAAATCCTCGTTAGACATTCCGGATTGGCGGCATCAACGGGATGGGTAAGTAAATGTGCCCCTATGTGCCCCTATGTATGAATCTATCTACTACATTTACAAAATCCTTTTCGTATATAAACTCAATGATGATCTATACAGCCTTTATTTTATACAGCAGTAATACAATAGTATGGAAGTTACTTTTGCATATCAATTAAAGACAGTTGTACTCTGCACTTGGAGACTATGACCTCAAAGTTAACTTCCAACCCAATAAATGTTCCTCCCCGAGTCCTCTTTATAAATATTCTAGCAGTGCAGCTTCATTTTTAAAATAAGGTTCAAATAATTGCTGGTGATTTTAGTCAGAATATTCACAAATCACTATAATGCCTACAGCTCTGCTATAAAACTGCAGGTGCTCAATATTAAAATAAAGAAAGAAAACAAGCTGGAACATGAGATAAGGAAGACAGAATAGTAAACCTGGATTAACTACTGTAGACCTAATGATAAATGAAAAATATCTTCAAACTCCATAAAATTATAAAATGAATCTATTTTCAATGCAATGTGATAGACACATTTGCATAAAATAGTCAGTACATTGTTATGCTACCATGGTATTTACTCTTGATTTGAAGTCAGTATCTTTCATACACTATTTGTGTGCGTTCTTGTCTTAACAAAGTGGCAAGGTATGTCAACTCATTCTGGATCATTACATTCATGTGTACATGGTGCATAAAAGAGAGTTTTTGTGTTGGATGCTGAAACTATGAAAACCAGTTGAAGGGATAATTAATACTACAGTTTAAGAGATAATAATGCCTGGCAACCCCTTAACTACTGTAATTATCCACGGTCTAGTGTAGGTGTCAACATGGCAGATACAACAGTATTGTCTCCAGGAAATGTGAGTTTGTGTTGCTTTTCCTTCTAAACATTCTATTGTTCCTTCTAAATGTTATATTTCTTCTTTTGTGATCATCCATCCATCCTCATATCTTTAAATTCAACCACTTAGGAAAATATTCAATGTCTAATTATCTGCTTCAAGCTGATAACCTCAAATGCTCGCACAACGATCTGTCATTCATCACTACCTTGCATGAAATGTATACAATAGAAACACAATTACAAGATCATGTCCTATATTATTTTCATCTAACTTGCTTTCATTGTATTCCTGACAATGAGGAATATCAAAACGGGAAGCATTTTTAATAATTAGACACTAATTATAGTTTTTATATCACCGGAGAAGAGCTGATTATGCCATCCTTACAAAGAAGAGAGTATGCCGCATGCATGCTTTACCTTGTGGTACAGCTAAGTATAATTAAAAACAATATTCCATCTGATTCTATTATGTTACTAACATTAGTTTAGAATGAGCCCTCCTTTCTATACAGCGAATGTGGAGCTGTGCATCAAATGAATGGAACTGTAACTTATAGATATTGTACTACAAATGCTGTGATTTGGGCTTGTGGCATTATTTTTATCCACAGTTATCTAAAATATTATTGGTGAGGTCCAACCCCTAATAGTCACAAGAACATGATCCTGATCTCACCAATTGATGTAGTGGAAGGTCAAGTGTGCTTACTTATGCTCTAATGGGATTGATGGAAATTCAGTGCTGAAGTATCTTTGGCACTATCATGTTCTTCAGCACTATCTGATTTCATTATGAAAGTGCCAGAGATTGCCAAGCAATGTGCTCTACAACTTTTTGCACTCCCATAGACAGAGAATGGAGCATCAACCTGGCACTCCATTCAGTAGTTCTGCAACTTGTTCTGGCGAGAAGAAGCACTCATAAGGAAAATAGTTTAAAGTATTCCAGGCTCTTGATATGCAGGAACAGAAAAATCTAGAAAAAAGGCTTGGCCACCAAGAATTGAAACAATCCTGTCATTAAGGGGTAAAACTAAAAGCTCAAACATTTTGAATATTTTTTTCTGCTTTGCATTCTTTTTTCTATGCACTCCTGCTTACATTTAATAAATGTAATGATCACTTAAAAACATATAATGACAGCCTTTAGGCTATGAACCTATTTAAACATAACATAGATGTAACATTTACTTTTAAATCTCAAGATTAGAAGAAGATCAGGTGTAATGGTCCTTAACGGAAAAAAGTTGAATTAATTTACATTTCACTTAAGGCAAAGAAGCTCGCTCAAATAGTTCCCAATGCCCATTGTCTTCCAATGCTTGGATTTTGTTAGTTTGTATTTATCTTAAGGAACACATCAGCAGTAACAAACTGTAATCCTGTAAAAAAAAAAATTGTCCATCAACAGCACAACCATAACCAGACTTGGTGCTAGCTGTCAGACTGGGTAAGTGGTGGCAAACGATCAACGCCATGTTCTTGAGGCTATGGCCCTGCCTGCTGCAGATAAAACCACCTTGCCAAGACAACCCCACTATCAGAAACCTAAAGTCTGAGAGACCTTACAAAGTACACAGGGAAAGCAGGGTCACACCTGGAGATACACGATGCTCATGGACAAACAACAGATACAGACAGACAAGTGGTGTCAGAAAGAACTGGGTCAAAACCAAGATGGCAGCAAAGGTACAGAATCGTATAGCAATAGAATGGTCAGTAAGTGTAGAAGAACCCAAATACATAGAATAGCAAACAAAGCATTAGTACTATATAGAATAGCAAGAGAAGACTGAATAACCAGCACTCTCTAAATGGGTTGGGCAGAATATAAAGTAATGGACATTGCCCATAGCACTGACTGGTTCAGCCGTCCATCACTTTATCCATAGCTGCACACAAAATGAGCTTGACTCACACCCAGCTTTCCCTAAGGAAAGATCCTGAGAGCTGTCACTTGCAGCTGTGGTTTTGTTTAACAGAAACCTGAGATCTGATTCCACTCCATTCCAATTTGTGAGTTTAGACAATTCCTTAGCGCTTTACATTCCTTATCAGTCAGTCATTCTCCCCAGTGGGACTCACAAACTAAATTCCCTTTGTCTATGTCCTAAGAAACCAGAAAGCCTGGAGGTACCCCATATAAGGCATGGTTCTTCTACTATGTGCTCTGTGTGTTAGACATAAACACAAACTAATATACATAGGGCAAGAGGATCGGAATAAATTATCGAGAGTGTAAAGATGCTTTAATCATCACAAAATTAAAAAAAAAATGTCATCAAACTTTGCATACATCAATAGTACAAGTCCATTCAATAAACACAACATTTCTAATCAGAGCAAAGTGGTTTTCATCTACTTTGATTCTTATCAACCTTCCTCCTTCCCTCCTAATCTGCTTTTAACTCTACAATCTCTGCAGAATTTTGTCTTGCTAGCAACATGGATAGTAGCTAATTAATTACATAGAAACTCTATGCAGAGGAGAAATGCAAATTTGCAGACACTTCCGACAAAGAGGAAAGATGTTTGAAAATAAAGATCACGAGCCACACAATGACCAGAAACAGCGCCTTTCCTCATGTTAACTGACTGGACTCATGAGTTGAGTTTGCTACATGGTGATGCTTGCTTTAATATCATAGATTTAATAATAAATGAGGGATTCCCTGAGTAAAGTCCTGATGGCTGAGTAATGTGCAGAAAGATCATATTTCAAGAGCAGTGCAGTAAAGATTTAATATGAGAAAATATTATACTCGAACAATCATCATTGCACTGTCTTCTATCGCTATAATTAGAATACCTAAATTGCTTTCAACTAAGCTCATGATATTGGAATACATAGTTAGACAGATCACAAGGCATATTTAATTAGACAGATGAAACAGAATGCAAAGAATAGTTCAATAGATATGTGTACGATTGAAATGAAGGACATGAATTGAAGATAGTCACAAAGAAAATTATCAGCTCACAGGGGGAGATTTATCAGAAGTGCCTGAGAGCAGAACTGTTCTAGTTGCCCATAACAACCAATCACAGCTCAGTTTTTATTTTATAAACAGCTGTGTAAAGATTAAAGCTGAATTCTGATTGGTTGCCATGGGCAACAACAACATATCTGCTCTCAGACACTTCTGATAAAATTCCCCCAAAGTGCCCATGTCAGTCTTGTTTGTCATAATTATTATTCTCTCTCTTAATAGGTACATTTCTATATCATCTCACAGAAATAAAAAAAATTGTTGCACCGTGTTTTTTATAGTAAGGTTATGCATTTATGTAAATATAAAGCCTTGCTTAATGTATGGTATTGCACCACAAACTTGTAAATAAATAAGATATGTAATATGTAGTATATGCTTTTTACTTTGTAACCTATATTTTTGTTACATTTGCATAATTTTGACCTCATTTTGCTTATATTGCTCTTATTTTTGTATTTAGTGAAGGTCCAGTTAAAAAATAAATTGGCCCCTTAAAGGGCTTTTCTGGGATTATGAACGTCTGATACAGAAACCCATAATGCTACAAATAAATGAATACAACAAAACTCAATGGGAAATTTATCATACATGTCTGAGGCAAAACTGATCTATAAACAGCTGTGGGAAAATGAAAGCTGAGCTCTGGCTACTTCTGATAAATCTCCCCTTATGTCTTTAATCACAAAATAGAGTTTAAATAGTTTGCTTTTATGACACACAACATTTAATTGGCTTTCTAAACATGGCTGACACACATTACAACTAGAGCTTGATGCTCGTTCGAGTATAAGCGTACTTGAAACGGCTCGTTGCTCGGATGAGTATTTCGCCCGCTCGAGATCGAGCATTTACTTAAGAAAACACAGTGAAGAACAGTGAATACAAGAATACAATGAAAACAGTGAACTCAGTGAACACAGTGAACACAGGATCATTTAAAAAAAGGATACAGTGAAGAACACAGTGAAGAACACATTGCAGATGTTCCAAACATCTGCTAACTTATCCGAAGAAACGCGTGCAGAAGAAACATGTTTCTTATCCGAAGAAACATCTGCAATGTGTTCTTCACACATATTGTTCTTCACATACGCCACACGTGTCTTCGGATAAGTTAGCAGATGTACGTAAGCATCTGCAATGTGTTCTTCAGTGCTCTTTTAATGTGTTCTTTCAGTGAAAACATCTGCAAACATCTGCAATGTGTACTTCAGTGTTCTTCTTTCAATGTGTTCTTTCAGTGAAAAATACTTCAGTCTCCCATTGACTTCAATAGGGTTCGTTATTCGATACGAGCACTCGAGCATCGGGAAAAGTTTGTCTCGAATAATGAGCACTCGAGCATTTTAGTGCTCGCTCATCTCTAATTACAACAACTCCCTTGAGCTCTCGGGGAATATTTCAAACCCCTATTAATCACCCCATTTTCAAAACTGCACCCCTAAAACTACTAAAAACAACTGTTAACCATTTGGGAGATTCATAGTAACTAATGAAATTAAGAATTGTCTAATTTTGTCACTAATACATTCATTTAGCTCTACAATTTGCACATCCACATATATAAAATGACAAAACCAATATTCATAGTTTCATAGTTTCATAGTTTATACGGCTGAAAAAAGACACCTATCAAGTCCATCAAGTTCAACCAAGGAAGGGATTGGATGAGGAAAGGATTTAGGGGAAACAATTCTATATAACATAACCATCAATGTTATTTAGGTTTAAAAAGGCATCTAGACCCTTCTTAAAGCTCTCTGCTGTCCCTGCTGTGACCAGCGCCTGAGGCAGGCTATTCCACAGATTGACCGTTCTCATAGTAAAAAAGCCCTGTCGTCCCCGGTGATTAAACATTGATTTCTCCAAACGGAGACAGTGCCCCCTCGTCTTTTGATTTGATTTAATCTGAAACAACTTACCACCATATTTTTTGTATGGACCATTCATATATTTAAATAAATTAATCATGTCCCCTCGTAGTCGTCTCTTTTCCAGACTAAATAAATCTAGTTGTTTTAATCTTTCCTCTTAACTAAGACCCTCCATACCCCTTATAATTTTTGTGGCTCTACGTTGAACCCTCTCCAGCTCCAGGGCATCCTTTTTATGGACCGGTGCCCAGAACTGGACAGCATATTCCAGGAGTGGCCGAACCAGTGCCTTGTATAGTGGTAATATTACATCCCTATCACGAGAGCCCATACCACTTTTGATACATGACAAGATCCTACTAGCTTTAGAGGCAGCTGCTTGACATTGCATGCTGTTACTCAATTTATGATCTACTAGTACCCCCAGGTCCTTCTCAACAAGGGACTCTCCCAGATTTACTCCCCCAAGTACATATTTTGCCTTTGGATTATTGGCCCCCAGGTGCATGACCTTAAATTTATCCACATTAAACCTCATTTGCCAAGTGGATGACCAAACATTCAGTTTGTCCAAGTCACCCTGCAGCCTATGAACATCCTCCATAGACTTACACTACACAGTTTGGTGTCATCTGCAAAAATAGACACAGTGCTATTAATTCCTACCTCTATATCATTAATTTATTGTTGTACAATTTTTCCTGATTACAGGGACACCTCACATGTAGACGTTGCTTGTTTGTGCAGTAGTAAGATTGCTTGTTAGCTGATTTGTGCAGTAGTAAGATTCTGAAACTGGGAAGTACTTCTCTTTGTCCCTCACAGCTATCTTTCCCTCCATATCTGCCCTGACAAGGAAAATTCTGAAATTCAGGACACTCTTTTCTTTCCCTTACTGTCCCTACAGTGCAGCCTTACCCTCTCTGTTTCCTCTCTATAATGGTGCTAGGACATGAGATTATGCTAGTTACACAAGAAAAAAATCACATGTCCCACCTGACCAATCATTGCTTTACCCATATATAGCATGGCTGTGGTTGTCAGGGGGCTAAACAGCTTGATTGGCTGCTCAGCTATCAATCAAGCAGTGTTCTGCATGATTTTACAGCCAAATAACAAACTAGGACCTGAAGATTTGAATAAACTTTGGATCCAGGTCTGTAACTGCAAACACAGACCCCCTCAATACTAGTAATAAATCAATAAAAGAATGCAAAGTCAATGAGCATCAGTTATGAGGAAATAATGAAGGAACTAACTTTAGTTTGTCTTGAGAAGAGTCATTCAAGGAGATACAGGATTAACTTCTATAAATTTTTCAACATCTTTTGCAAAAATAAAATAAAATACCTTCAAAGGTCAATGGTTATGTCACGGGTTGTCCCGCGATCCCTGTCTCGGATCATGGGTGCACCCGTGCCTCCCCAGGGTCCGGTGGCCGGCTTCTCGCACCTTCCCCAGCTCCCGCGGCATCCTCTGCTGCTCCCGCGGCTCGGCGCGCGCTTCCCCATCACCTAGGGCACGCCCCGGCTCGCTAAGATTTAAAGGGCCAGTGCGCCATTAATTGGCGCTGTCCATTTAGCTAATTCTATATAAGCCTGCAAGCCCTTGCCGGATCTTTGTGCCTCACAGCCTGAGAGAAAGCTATTCTGCTATTGCCTTCGATTCCAGCGTTCCTGTGTCTCCTGTGTACCTGACCTACTCCGTATTCCTGTGTTACCTGACCTCCTCCGTGTTCCTGTGTTACCTGACCTCCTCCGTGTTCCTGTGTTACCTGAGCCCCTCCGTGTTCCCGTGTACCAGTGTTCCTCCGTACTGCTGTCCTGTGTGCTGTGTTCCCGTACCCTCCTGCTTGGACCTCCTATTGCTGATTCTGGACCGGACTCTGGACGTTGCACCTCTGCCGCCTGCCCTGACCTTGTGCCTGGACTTCGACCACGAGATTGTCTGCTGTCTCTGTACTTCTACCTTGGCCGCCACTGCAGACAAGTCACGCCTGAGGAACGACCTGGTGGTACCACGCTTGTCTTACCCACCTTGCGGCGGGCTCTGGTGAAAGCCGGGTGCCACTTAGACTCCGGTCCCAGGTAGTGGCTTGTGTCATCGTCTGCAGTGGTCCAGAGGATCCACACCTGCAAGCCTGACAGGTTATTTCCTTTATCTAGTGGAAAAACATTAGTAGTAACAGTTGGCAACTAAAGAATATACACAAACATATGTAATATCTTAAAACAAAATGATATTGATTCTTATATAATTATTAAAAATATATATTTTTCTTTCCTTAATACATTCCCCCATCCATGTGGAATACTCAATTTTACCATTACTTTACTATAATGACTTTTTTAAAAACAATTTCTAGTTTTGGTGTATTTTAAGGTCATATTATAAGCTCTTTTAGCTCAGAGTTATGCTTGAGTATGGTACAGTAATTCAGCTTGAAGAGTTTCAACAAGTGTCATTCAAAGCTTGATCCATTAGCTCTTTTCTCCAGTGAATCAGAGAAGGCAGTATATTTTTTTTAGTGTGACTTCTGCATGTTTTATTTCTTATGCTATTTTAATATGTTTGTTTTTCTTTGCAGCACAAGATGTTCCGCTGTTATAGACATGGGAAGATTGGTGTTCGTTTTATAGGATGTACTGCTTCTTCCTGCTGTCTATTTTTTAATTGAAGTGCTGAATACTGGAACATTTCATTTATAACTTAGCATAGACTTACTCATTCATTTTTTGCAGCACTCAATAATATTCCTTTAGGAAAAGAATTGTAGATAAATATAAATGAAAATGTTATAAAAAATAGATCTTCTCATGCACTGGACATTTATCAAATATCTGCAGGGACCATAATTACATCATGTATAAGTCTTTTGGAACATTAGTTATTTTGCCATAATTTTCATGGGCATATATTACTTTTCTTATTTTGCCAGAAGAAATAAAACAAGAGTGTAAAAATTAACATTTTACTGTTGTCTGTGGAGTATCAGTTGCTAAAAGATTGATGGGAAAGCCAGCACAATGCGGAGAGTAGACATGATACGTGCAGTTAGGATAATTCCAGCGATTTAGTTCTTGGTCTAGTTCAATTTATATCAATTGCCTATGTTGATGCATTGTCATCTCTCAGATATTAAAGATTTGTGACAATAGTGGCAATGTTTACATTACACAAAGACTTGTATTCAAAGAATATTTCTAGAAAGCTGTAAAACTCATAATATGTTAATTGTAAAACATCAAGTTAACTTGCTTGTCTTCCCAGAAAAATAAATAAAACTTATGATACAGGAAGATGTTGCAGAACATTAACACCAAAATTCTCCCAATTAAAAGAACATCACTAAATTATCACAGTAAGCTCAATGGTCAAAAGAAAATGTAAGCAAGTGTGCTAAAAATTACCAAATGAAATAACATTGTCAAAACCTACTGAATGGATTCTGGCTGCTGTGTTCTACACTTGTTAACCACAACCAGGGCTTCTCTGCCAGCTGGGATTGACGACTGCCTTGCAGGGTTGATTCTCGTGGCTGAGCTGATTCATACCTGAAACTGAATGCAGACTGATCTAAAACCCTGTGCCCGTACCTGAATCCAGCCAAATCCGGAAGTTAGTTGGGATTAAAATATTTAATGTTCAAAGCAAACCTACAACTGACCATACAATTTCAGGTTTGACCTCAGCCATTTTATAATTCTCTCATCTTAAATGATAAAAGTGAGAGATAGAATAATTTATGATTGATGTAGGTGTGCTTTAAATGGACTACAATCCCCAAATTGCATGACTTATCAGCCTCTCAAAGACTACAATGGAAGGGGGATTTACCATAGGGAACAGTACCAAAATCACTTGTTTAAACATACCCTTAAAGTTTCAGATTTGTAGCTTCAGGCTTTTTAAAGTATTTGTTACTCTGATTATGGACATACATGTTTATCATAGGATGCACATAGTTAGCACATACCCATTTTCCTGCACATCATGGTAACTGCTTGGTATCAGAAGCAGAACCCGTGCAATCACTGCAGAGTTCAGATATATGTGACAGCAGATCGCTGGCTGTAAAAACCATGACAATGATAATTTCTAGGCAAAACAGGAAATCCAGCACTTCTAAAATCTCTATCTTTGTTTCTCCATTTTAATTCTAGGCATATAGTATAAAAAAGCAACAGGTTTCGAGTGTGAGGCACACTTCATCTCGGCTTTGCCCACAACCAGGGGGAATGGAATCTTTTGAAATGATACAGAAATAATTTACACATGAAACACATGGAGGGCAGTTTTGGTTTTGCGGTTTCTAGAGTTCATATGACAATGATAATGCTGGACACTTCAAGCCCCATTGTCAAATATGAATACCATACCTAAATGACTTTCCTAATTACCCTTCCCTCACAACCCTAAGCCTTTTTTTTGGTGCGCAGGTTCTTATTAGCAGCTTATGCACCACTGTCTTCCTCTACAGTAGTTTTTCACCATATGTTGAGCATTTCTGTATTAGAGAGAAATTGTATAACAAACAATGGAATCATTCAACACCATATATAAACAATGGAATCAATATTTTTCTTTCACTGCTTGAAAAAAAGTTTGTTGGGAAAAGCAACAAATTCACTTACGGGCAAATGTTAACTGTTAAAACCTGTGGTGTTAAAATTCTCACTATACGCTTTGATAAATTCTTTTACAAGCATAGTTTCCAAAATAGGGTCATCTCAATTGGGGAAATTAAAGTTTCCTTAGTTATAAGGACACAGAATGATGTGTCATATTTGAAAAAATCTGGCTTAGTTGATAAGGTAACAATTACCTGCTGCCTTAAAAGGTACCCTCAGGGTGATTTGAGACACTAAATCACCCAAAGGTGCTTGTGGACAGGTGGTTTAATGTCCCAAATTGCCCTATATGATATTTGAAATGTGCACCAAAAGAAAAACCAAACTTTGTACTTATCTCTGTCCTCGATCTATTAGCGCCTGCGTGTTGCAAATAGTGAAGCCAGCATAGTACACCCCAGGTTCATTGCCCAAGAGTCAGAGGTACAGCACATACACAGTGAAGACGGGCTGAGGCCTCACTTGCCTCACTGAAACAGGAGACGTTGGCGCGAAATCTGAGTCTTATGTGCCTCATTGGACTCATATCTAGGTGAGTATAAAAGTTAGTTTTTTTTCCTTTACCTCCACCCACAGCTCTTGTAAAGCTTGATATAGGACCCTAAACCACAGGTCCATAAGGACCTGTATTTGGTTTAGGGTCCCCAATTGACATGACAGGTCTTCTTAAATGGGACATTATAGGTGAACAGGTGGCATTCCCAATGTAGATGATTAAAGATTCAGTGAAAGAGAATGAATATCTTTTAGAATCGAGTACACATTATTTCAAAATTCTGAAAAATAAAAGCGTGAACATTTCCCATAACACACCAGGGGCTCCAGTTGTACAACATTTGATTTTCCTACTCTTTACTGGTACACAGGAGTTTTATTACAATGGAGATACCAACATTAATAAATGAGAGTTGTGTATCAGTTTCACTTGACTACATTCCAAGATTTCTGCCATGAAAAGACCCTGTTTGTGAAAAGCATGAAATATGCAGATTAACAATGAAAAGAAAATGTATTCATATAGACTGAAATTGACATAGACTGCAGTGAAAATGAAATAGACATGAATTTCATTGAAGGGTTGCCAGTCAGTTTTTCATAGCAACCTTGCACATAATACATAGCACTGAGATATTAGTTTAATATTGCTCTCAGAAACTCAGTCAGGGAAAATAGTTTCTCCTTCTCCTTAACGGTCATAAAATATAACCTATGTTAAAAATGAGAAACATATTCAAGCAATAAATGCAGAAAAGTAAATCAACGGGGATTTTTTTAGCAGGTTGTTTCTAAGGAATAATCAGATTATTCCATTATATCAAGCTCCGCTGCAATAACATTCCTTTGAATTAGCATTGATGGAACCTGCTTGCTTCTGGATTATGAGATAATATAAAAATATAAAAATAAAGTACTAACAAAATAGACTACCTGTAGCACTAGTTCATAAAAATAGTGTAAAGAAAAAAGGTAATTTTTTAGTCACACATCTGTCCCACTCTACTAGTGTAGAGAGTACCGTATATACTTGAGTATAAGCCGACCCGAGTATAAGCCGTGACCCCTAATTTTACCACCAAAAACTGGGAAAACCTATTGCCACGAGTATAAGCCGAGGGTGTAGTATACAGCCAGCCAGCCCCCATGTAGTATACAGCCAACCAGCCCCCATGTAGCATACAACCAACCAGCCCCCATGTAGTATACAGCCAGCCAGCCCCACATAGCATACAGTAGCCCCATGTAACATACAGCCTGCCCCCATCAGTATACAGCCTGCCCCCATCAGTATACAGCTTGCCCCCAGTAGTATACAGCCTGCCCCCAAGTAGTATACAGCTTGTCCCCAGTAGTATACAGCCTGCCCCCATCAGTATACAGTCTGCCCTCAGTAGTATACAGCAACCCCTGGTAGTATACAGATAAAGAAATAAACTTAATACTGTTCGTCGCGGCTCCCTGCGGCTTCCGATCCCCATCGCGGCTCCCAGCGGCTTCTTCACTCTTCTCTGGCCGGGAGATCACAGTGTGCGACGGCAGGCAGATCGCATGGACACGACTCTGACAGCTAGAGAAGATAGAAGACAGAAGAGAAGACATGGGGAGCCACCAGGAGCTGTGACAGGGATCAGAAGCCGCGACGAACATTGGGGACACCGGAGGGTGAGTATTAATTTTTTTTTTATCATTGACTCGTGTATAAGCCGAGGCAAGGTTTTTCAGCACCTTTTTTGTGCTGAAAAACTCGGGTTATACATGAGTATATACGGTAGATAGATTATAGGATCATAGTTTATAAGGCTGGAAAAAGACACAAGTCCATCAAGTCCAACCTTTAAGAATTAAACAAATGTTTTTTTCCATAACGTTTGATATTTTTGCTCTCCAGAAAGTCATCCAGGCCTCTCTTGAACATGTACATAGAGTCCGCCAAATCATAAATTGAATAAATGGCAAGCCTAGATGAAATAAAATCTCAAATGGTGAAAATCATAGCGTATTAATTTAAGGGTTGTCCATTTTCAGCAAATATGGTTTGTGTAAGAAAAAGTTATACAGTATTCCAATATACTTTCTGTATCAATTCCTCATAGTTTTCAAGATCTCTGCTTGCTGTCCCTTTATAGAAAGCTTCTATGTTTACTTCCAGTGGTTAGTCATGTGATGTAACACCAGTACACAGCTCATTGTATCACATGGCTCTTATTACCCTTTGTGATAATAATAGCGTGAGCACCTGCATGTCACGAGACCGTGGACAGATTTCTATCCACTGGGAGTAAACAGCAAGCAGAGATCTGGAAAACCACAAGGAATTGATACAAAAAGTATATTGGAAAATTGTATAACTTTTCATTAGTCAAGTCATATCAATTATTTGCTGAAAGTGGACAACCAATTTAATGAATTAAAGTCTTAACCCACATATTTATACTTATACAGTATTTGTTATCCATAGTCTACTTCCTACTCACGTCCACCACATGGATGTAGTGCTGCTCAACAAATACTTGTCTTAGCTAAAAGGGGCTACTCTAACATAGCCAGGAGACCATGAGGCACAGTTTTAAAAGATGTTTATTTCAAAAACTAAGCATTCAGAAGCAAAAAGAAGAACAGATCATGCTTCAGGAGGCACATGCCAGCATGTAAGTGTGCTTGGTTTAGGAGCACAGAATCTACAGTGGTAGATTTCATTTAAATCAACTTTTTAAATGATTCTTATGAGCCTGGGGGCGTAACCTGAGCCCCTCGATGATGTAACACCACAGGCTGTAACACTGTCTCAACCTCTTCCCCCCCTCCGCCTGCTGTAATCTTTCTGCAGCAGTGAGCTTAAACAGTAAGCATAAGTTGGAAATGAGATGCGCTCCTGCACAGTGTTACAGCCTGTGAATCTGCCACAATGAGGAGCTCTGGTAGCGCCTCCCATATCATAATTTAAAATAAAAGTTAATTTTAGAAGGAAGAAGGCCATGGATAACAAATATAAGATTATCACAGTGTCTTGTTCTATGGGTATGTGTCCCTGGTTTATTATGATTTTGATGGTAGATTTTCTTTAACCTTAGATTAGAGAGAATAAATATTAACTCAGACTTTACTACCATTTTATTATATTCAATTTTCTTTAGTCCTTTTATTCCAAGGAGTTAAAAAATTTTTTATGAAGGTCTTTTAGTACCCTTTGGATTTTCAGTCGTATTTAAAAAATAACAGTGCGTTAAAAAATCAAATAAAGAGCAACCATATTATAATAACTTTCATTTGCCTAAATGTAATAGCACTGCAAATAGGAAAAAAAGATCATAAGGCGGTTTTTATGAAACCTGTCAGCAGATTTTACCTCATTAAACTACTAGCCCCCTTTCTCAAATTCCCTCTTTTATGTGAAATCTCACCCATTTTCCTATAAAAAATTGCCTCCAAAATCGTGTGCAGATGAGCTAAGAAGAGTAATATTTGTCTGAGATGAGTCACGTCTAGAGGCTACAGGAGGAGTGTAATTTCAGTTACCCTTTTCCTTAAATTTTTTTTTATAGGTAGAGATTTTACATAAAAGAGGAAATTTTAGAAAGGACATTTCATACCTTTCCTGTGGGGCCCAGTGGTTCAATAGGGTAAAATCTGTTGATATTATTATATTTTACTTTTTATACAGTACTTTTATATATTTTACTTGCCTTTTAAGGGCATTGAAGGCAATTTTAGCTGCCTTTAGTCGCCCATAAAATGGTGTTCAAGGAGGAGGAAAAAGAAAGGCACTCAACCAGTGAGGCCTTCTAAGTGATCTATTTTACTGTGCTTAGTCACAGAACTACTCTGAGAGAGGCAGGGAAGACATACAGGTTTTTCCATAATTAATATGCTGCACTTCCCAATATGTTTTCTTTAAGTCAAAGTACATTTTCCATTAGAACAATTAAATTGTTGCACATTAGACCATTGCAGATAAACCCCATAATGGGAAATATCATGGTGAGCTGTTGTTTAGCGCAACATATAGTTCCCCAATGTCATAGAGATTGCACAGACTCAGGAGCAAAACCTGTGTGATCTGTGCAGGAATCTGTCTCAGGTTTTTTGGAAAAAGATTTTTACTTAGAGGGGCCAGTGTTTATACTTTCTGGTAAAAAAAAAATACACAATAACCCTTGATAAATTCTCAGAGTTACTTAGTTCCCAAAATAGGATCATTTGTGTGCATAAAAAATTGCTACTTTTTTAGTAATCTTTACTAAATTTATACCAATTTTAAATATAAATGTGAAAACTTTCAACCAAAACATAGCATTAATGCAAAGAAAAAGATGTCATGAAAGAAACTGTCTGAAAATAAACTTGGTAACTTAAAGTGTTCCATAGCTATAACAGCAGATTGTGACAATTGACATATTTGAAAAATGAAGCTGTGTCCACGGGATAGGGCCTAACTTGCTGATCAGTGGGGGTCGCAGATCGCAAAAACCCCTCATTGCTCCGTCAGAGTAATGGAGTAGAAAGCTGTGCATGACCGTTCTGATCCATTAATCTCTATGGAGCTGACGGAAATTGCTGAGCGCCACACTAGGCGATCTCTGTCAGCTCCATAGAGATAAATGGAGCAGAACGGTCATGCGCTCCATTAATCTGACGGAGCGAAGAGGGGTCCGACTGACCCCTCGTTTTTGCGATCTGTGGGGGTCTCAGCACTGAGACCCCCACTGATCAGCAAGTTGGGCCCTAGCCCGTGGATAGAGCCTAACTTTCCTTTGTCGGAAAACCCCTTTAAGGCTTTAATGCTAGACAGTCTTATGCTGCACCATATTTATTTTTGTGTCTATCACTGCTTGATAAAACTGCTGTAGTTTGACTGCCATCTATTAGTTCTTCTTAGTCTACTGCACCAAATCATGCTACACCAACTTTTTTGTTATGCATACTTTTTAATGCAATTTCCTGCCCTCTTTTCAAAAGTCATATAACTTTTGTTGTTCTAGTTGGAAAAATACCATGGAAGCTGCAGAGAAGGTACAATGGGGCCCCCTGCCTTAAGGAGGCTTACAATATATATTGAGGTACTTTTATATGATCCTACTGCATAATGGAAGGAGTAGTGAAGGTCAAAAGAAGATAAGAGTACAGTGGACTAAATCATAATTTTCCATACATTTTTATAAATATTTCACACATTTTCTAGCAGAATTTAACAGTGCAGTAAGAAATAGAAACATTCCTTATTTTAAGTCTCTCACAGTTTATCAATAAATACATTACAAAGCCAGTTGTTATGTGAGAGACTTGTAGTCTCAAAAGGAAAAGTTCTGAGAAAAATGGAAAAATATTCCTATTTCGGCTTACATTACAGGGAATATTAGCCTCTAAACCCCTCAGGTTTATATCCTTTAATTTCTGAACAGGGGGCTAAATCAACAGGGCTAATAGACATTTGCATTAATATGATCCTATGGTGAATGCCTTTAGCTTGCTGTGAGGTTAAAAAAGAACTTTTGCATGTAGAATGATAGTAAACTGATTGTAATATATTATATATCCATCCAAGACATTTAAAATAGTAAATAAATATGTAGATGTTCTCTTATACTTGATTTACATAAAATGTCTATTTTTGACCACTCATAATTTAAATGAAATCTACCATCAAAATCCAGCATGATAAACTAGGGGCAATTACTCATAGATCCAGGCATCAAGACTGTGGTAATCTTCTTATATTTCCTATCCATTGCCCCCTTCCTTCGACAACTACTTTTAACATAATGCTAATGAGTCTGGGGGGGGGGGGGATTACTAGAGCTTCATAGGCTGTTACACCCTCCCCCTGCTTACTCAGCACTTGTGCAGTCAGCCCCATCCCCCATGGGCTTGTTACCAGGACCACTCTTTGCTACAGCTAGACAGGCTGCTTCATTGTCTCTCCTTCTGCTCCCTCAGCATTTCCCTCTCCTTCTGCCTGCTGTAATCTCATGGCAGGAGGAAGTGTCAGCACAGAGTGAGAAGGGGGGAATGCTTCTCCACATTGCAACATCTGTGAAGCTGCAGCACCGATGGGCTCTGGTAATACTCCAAGAAACTCATCTGGCTTATTAGCATAATTTTAATAGTTGATTTTAAAAGGAAAGAGGCCATAAGAAGATTATAAGAAGATTACTGCAATCACTGTGCCTGGATCTATGAGTAATTGTCTCTGGTGTCCATGCTTGATTTTATAGACATACAGGAATTCAAAGTTGAATTGGAAATCCATTTAAACTGGTGATTCAGTTTGAGTAAACATTGTTGAGTCTTATCGTTTATTACTCTCAAAGGGTTTTGCCCTAAAAAAGTTACTTATCTCACTGTTCGGACACTTACTAATAATGAATTCATGCTAGTCAAGTCCTGGGGATCAAGTTGTTTGGTTGAGCGTGACTGTATCAAGTCCAAATCAATTTGAAATATTAGTTACAGCAATTGAATTCTAAGTCTGGAAAAATAACTGCCTAATATGTTGAAGAATAGGGATATGCATACCCTTTCAGGTTCAGGTTTGCAAAGTACCCGAACACTTCTACACTTACATTTTACATGCGCGCGTTCAGCGCGTTCATTTGACGTGCAGAACTTGCATCCCACTCTGATCAATTGTAATAAATGGGCTTTTTTAGACTAGCATATTTTTTCACACACACGCACATTCTTTTTAAATCTCAGCATGCTCTACTTTTGCAAGTCACACGCATGAAAAATGCACCATACAAGTCTATGGAGATGACACAAAAATTCACTTCACTCTGAGACACATGCAAGTCCAATGCAAGTGCAATGCATTTTTCACGCATCAATTGCTATAGAAAAGATAGAGCTCAGTCCTGAGTCCTTTTCACACTGAGACACTGAACAAACACTGACTGAAAACTGATTGAACTCTGATGAAAAATGTCAGTTTTTCCTGGGCCAAACCATGATCGCACTCTGATCAGACTCTGACGTGATCTGCAACGTAATTGTGAAATGGGCCTTACCCCAACCAATTGTGGATGTGACCGTTTAAATGCTACAGGCAAGCATGCATGTGCACTGTCTTTTTCTTAGGATTGTTCCTCCTTTGATGAAATTGTTTTTTTTTGTATGGAACAAAGCTTAAAAATAATTATAGCTGAATTTGTACAAATTCCTATATTAATTTAGAATTTTTATCCATTATTTCATGTAATAGGTTCATAATGTAAGTATCCAGACCATTTTTGTAACAGAGTTATTTATGGTTTTGTTAATTTTATATTAAAGTAGGGAACGTCACTCTTTGCTGTTAATAAAATTCTTAATCACTAACCTCCAATAGCCTCAGGATAAAGCGGAGATATGTTGAGTCAGACATTTTCAAAGTATTATTACAAAGCAATACTGTATGTCATTGTTCTAAGAAATATCATTGCCTTACTCTCAAACAATCAAGAATTGCTGCTTTGACCCGCATTTTGTGACATCTATTTTTGATGAGTAATTCTCTTCTACTTTGTTTTATGCGATAAAAACAACAAAGTTTACATACTAAACTAGTGAACATACCAGTTAAAAATTCATTTTACTAGAGCAATAACTAGTAAGAAACAAGAATGATTTTGACATCTCAAAATTCCAAAGAAGTAAAAAACCATAAGAGTATTGGTCACTACTTTAAGACTAAAAATCCCAGGCAGATACACATTTCCACACTTAGTTGCTGTCTTCAGTTTGCCCCAGTCAATAGAAGCATTTTCAACCATGTTCATAAAGCCTCTCATGGGGGTCCTTTTATGCTTAAATTTTCACTCAGTTTAGTGTTTTTATTGCATTTAGCTGTATAGTTCTTCAATCTTCTCAAATTCTCTCTACAGTAAACCTTAGAATACTACCATACATAATCTAAGTTGGATATTTCATTTGTTACACTAGCTAAAATTCTGCAAAAAATTCTATTTAAATACATGAATGGAAATGTGTATATTGACTTGCTATAATGTGAACTTGGGTTTTGCCTGTTCAGCCCTGTGAAGCTACTTTGTTTTTAAGTCTGGATGCTGATTAAAGGGCCTACTACGCATCTTTTTCCATCAAACTTTATCCATATACTTTATCTATTTCCAATAGATGTCCATGTTTTAAAAAAAATGTGTGAATGAAGAGTCCAGCAGCTGACAGGTTGTACATTCAAAGGGTAATCTTTAAAACTTTACTTTTATTAGGTCCATGTTTAAAAACATTATAGAAAGTAGGAAGAGTTAATGAATTTCATGCTGTATGACCCTTAGGCATAGCAAATGTATACTGCATAGTATTTTTCTTTCCTTGGAAGCCTCTCCATGGCATAGTATGGTCGGCTTCTATAGATCTTTGTGCAAGGCAAAAGCAAATAAACATAGATACATAGATCAACCCATCATGTACCAAAGAATGTAAATCACAGCACAGCTGATACTTTCCCTATTGGAAACAGATTGAATTTCTGAACGCATTCTTGTGCTAGACTTAAGTCATCAGTAATATTTCCCCTAAAATCACATTTCAGTTGGGTTAATTTTTTCTCTTAATTAATCTGTGGCCTGGATATGCAGAAATGTTATCAGAAGTTAAGCCGCTCTTCTAAAAGCAACACGATGCACTGACACAATAGTAATAGGGTATATATGATGTATCCTATTTGTGCCAAGATGTGTCTATCTTGTTCAGTTGGGGTATGGAAATTGCAGCCTTTCATTGCTTTAATTAGCTAGCTAGTTAGTTAGAATGTTGTTTCATAAGAAAATTGAATAAAGTGACTTTTTTTATATCCCTTGTTCACCACTATGTACAAATCATTCAGTATTACTTTATATAGTTATTTCTTCCAATATGAATATTCTCGGCACTTAGATAATGTGATCTCATTGTGACCTGTTAGAAAAGACATGGCTTTGTGTGTCTTACCAGGGATCATTCTCACTTTCTGATGATGAGCTATATAACACTGCCTTTCTCTAGAGGGGAGAACAGAGCTAACACTACTAACAATGGGAAAGGTTCCACAGGATGGATATTAGCTAGCTGATCATGTTCCCCCAAGATCACAAAATTGGAACCTCTAGTTTTCCAGAGAATGGGGATCCCTCTGATGTTTGGAATGGAAAAGACAAACAAGTGCTTTTCCAACTTTCACAAAGTATCACAAACATGGTAATTTATTATGAACATCTAGTATGCAATAGTGATGGCAAGCTACTTAAAATGATTCAAAGCAGGAAACTTGTCTTATAAGTTTGTTCTGCAAACACCACTTAAAGTGCTTCAGCTGCTAAAAGATGGATATATTTAATTAAACATAAATCTTTCAATAACTCAATGTATATTTTTCAACTATGTAATGCACAGCTTTATATCTAACTTAATGAGGTTTCCTTGATTTACCTGCACTTGGAGCACTATAAACATGTCTCTTGTGAGAGGACAAGTTATAAAGATAAACAACTTAATAAACTTTTATAATCTTACATTTCAAGCATAGAATGACATTTATCTTAAGCAATACAGCATAGAGGAATAATATCAGTCTATTAGCCATTTATTTTAGAGTAGTCATTCCTAGTTTATATAATCATACTGCTGAATGTAAACTGCAATGCAACTTATAAAATTATAGTCTATTAACTTTGTCTAGTTATCTACAGTACATTTAGAGTAAAACTCAGAAAATTTGATTGTGATCTTAGTTTGGATAAATAGAAGCGCAGTGCATCATGTTATATTTACAAATGCTAAAACACAATGTTATCACAGCATCTTGGATATTTCTGAAAGCAATAAAACATTTCTCTAAATAAATAATTGCCATTTTGTATGTGCAACCACAGGTAGAATATTTTTTTAGTTTGTATTTATTAAAAAGAGAGTTTCAAAATGAAATCTGGCATTATAAGTTTGACGTTAAAAGCAGCTATAATAAAACATTTGGCACCCAAAGTGTCCTATTTCTTCTAATTTTTTTTTCTACAACTTGCCAAAACATCCCTGAACACATCAAAGCTCAACCCCAGGCACAATTCTTAAGACAGATAGGTCAGCTACTTTAAAAAAATATGATGTCCCCTGTAGATAGCTTTAGGCTTCTGTAACAAAAAATGTATACTGGGGTGAGTAACCTTCTGGAAAAAAATAAATTTAACAGCTAAGGCAGTAATGGCTTCATAGTTTTATATCCTTGGGTTAGGACTTAGGTTGTTCCCTTATGTCTAAACTGTTTGTTAATAGTTTTATTTAGGGTACAGTAAATGTAATAACATCAGATTTCAAGAAAATCATTATGACCAGCAAATAAAAAGTGTAAAGAAAACTCAACTTGCCAGCTCCACCATGCTAATAGAAATAACTTAATTATGTCTGCCCTTCCAATTTACATTCCCCATAAGAATTCCTAGGATATACTTTACTGTCAGGTACAGTAGCTTGGCATTTGCCAATGTATTATGACAAGACATGTCATTATTTAAATGTACACAAGATCATGAGTTTTCATCTTTCATTAATTTCATAATTAAATTAAGTCAACCACAGCAGACATCAAACTAACTATGATTCAATGAGTGTACCCAGGATAAATAGGAGCCTTCGCTATATTATATGAGCCTTTTTAATGAGAATGACATCCTTGGGGCGTTTGAATGTAATAATACTAATATCATGAACTTGATAATCTTCAAAATTCTGTGTGAAATTATGAAAAAGGAGTTTATTGCCTAAAAGGCATATGGGCTATTTAGTTTGATTCACATTTAAAAAACAAATTAAAAAATGTTAGAGTTCCAGAAATTTGTAAAAAGCCTTTCAACTTTTTCATAAATAAAATCAGTTACAGAATAACAAACTCACTGACTTGCAAATCCATAACTTACAAAAATTATAGTAGCTTAAAATGTTACCATTTAACATCTATTTACAATTTGTAAATGGCTTAATGCATTTCTTTAGGATACATAGGTTACATATGTTACAATATTATTTTGTTCCAATGTAACCACTGTAAAGTAAATATATTGTGACTTGACTTCATGAAAATGCAACTAAAGAAACATAAAAATAAAAATATATGTGTAGATAATCAATAAAGATGAACATATTCCTTATAGGCAATTGGAAGACATGTTGTAAAGTCAGAATTCTTACAAAAATAGAAGTTTAATAGTATTAAAAAATGTATTCTGCAGTGGGATAATAACTTCAAACATACAGTTATTACAATTGGAAACATTTTCGAATCTTCAGTGTTATTACCATCTTAACCATCTATAACATATCCAGAAAGAAAGATAACAAGTTCTAGAACAACTGGAAGAGTTGCTTAACCCCTGAAGGACGCAACCAGTTTATAGCTTAAGGCCATTTTCGAAATTCAAAATCATCGACTTTGAGGCAGATAGATTTACCTCCTAACTAAGTTACTGAATAACATTTCCCATATGTCTACTTTATATTTTCACAATTTTTGAAATGCCTGGATAATTTATTTTGATCTCACATGGCTTACAAATCGAATATCGGTTTTCCGTATTTTCAGAATTGACTAATTAACTAATTTGGGGATAATTACTGTTTTGAATGAAATTTTACATATTTAAAATTTAAAAACCCAATATGTACCAACCCATTTTCAAATCTGCACCCCTCAAACTATCAGAAACAACTTTTAGGAAGTAAAATGGAAGAAGTAGGATGGCACTCACCAAGGTTCACTGCTGATCCTTAGACCATGTAGCAAAAATGAGTGTCTTTATTAGGTATCAAGGGAGTACATACCAAGGGGAGGAAGGGGAGATATTCCTCCTGCGGTGCAGACTGGAGCGACGGCCGTTTTGCACTACATGCGCTTCTTCCAAACTTTTAGGAAGATTGTTGAGATCTTTATAGGAATTATATCAAAATGGAGGTGAAATTTAGAATGATTAAGTTTTGTTAGTTATACGTTTATTTAGCCCTACAATTTACACATTTCCAAAAGATAAAAAGAGAAAACCCATCTTACAATTTGTTATGCAATTTCTCCTGAGTTCAGAGACCCTCCACATGTGGACGTTACTTGTTTTATGGGTGCACAGCCAGACACAGGAGGGAAGGAGGGACCTGAAGCTGCCCGGATTTTAGTTTTCTAATTGGCCCCTATTGTAGGCTATAAAATTTTAGCTTTTTCATTATTAAGGCTTTGTGATGGCATTTTTTGCAGGATGAGATGCTTTGTCCAGTGTTAACATTTTGGGGTTGGTATCCCCTATTGTTGAAAATTTATGAACTTTTTTTGAGGGCAGGAGTATAAAAGAATCAATTCTGCACTGGATATTTTACTTTTCTGGTGTTCACCGTATTGCCTAATAATCAAGTTATCTTTATTCAACACGATTATGGGGATACTGTACCTGAATATTTTTTCTTATGTTTATCTAAATTTGCCAAATAAAACCCTAATGGGGGAGGAGGGGAATCTATCAGCTATCTATCTTGTGCATCGCCCTCTTCAAAGTGGCATAACATTTTTACTTTTTGGCTATGGAGTTGGTTGATGGCTTGTTTTTTATGGGACATGTACTTTGTAACAGTATTACTCTTTTGATCACTTGATCACATTCTATTGCATTTATTACAGATGCGGTGAAACTATACATGTGGGGTTTGTGTTAGATTTTGACTTTTTTGTGCATTATATATGTCTCTTGATATGTTATGCAGTTTATGCACATTTTTATTAATTTATTAATTATTTTATTTTTTATTGAATAACATTTTATTTAACTTTTTTAATTAGTTCCACCATGGAACATGAACAAGCAATCACATATTGCAGGGTATTAGCCATGCATGTACATAGCCTGACACTGTACCTTTAAGATGACATCACAGACGCCATCTTACAGGCTTTGCCTGAAGACAGCCCTTGGGTCCTGATCCAACCTCAGGGCTACCATAGGAAAAATTGGGCGCCCCCTAAAGACGGCGTGGGATGGGACTATCGCGGGGCAGGGACCCCTGGCATGAAAGTTAAATGTAGCGGTTGTGCTACATTGCGGCATTTATCGGGTTAAACAACTGCAATCGCCCACTCCAACCGTGGGTGTTACTCGGGGATGTCATCATTGACACCCCACGACTTCCGATGCCGGCTCCAGTGCAAAGCTTAACTGTAATCAGCTCAGCACCGTACTAGCACTAAGCAGCTAAGGGGTTAAAGCTTAGGAATTAGTTTTGCACATCATTTATTATTGACTATGTGCAAGTTTTTTTCTTTTCTGACACCCTTTTTTTGACACTCTTTTCTGACACTCATGCATTTTTTTATCATACAATTTGTAAATTTTGACACTTTTTCTGCACTTCTAGTTTACCAACATGTTTTTGTGTTCTTGCAAGTCTACCAAGTTCTATAACACCTTCATGAATGTGGAGTGAAATTTAAGATGGTTTCTGTCTCATGCCAAATTATTGATACACAATTACAGTCTATGAAGCCTTACCAAAACAATGGACCCTTTAGCACAAATAATAAATGTACCCATTTGAATTCAGTTGATAAGGACTAAATTCAGCTGTACATGTCATGTTTGTACATTTTATATTATTCCTTCCAAAATAATTTTGCCTTGATATCACAACATGATACTGCAGAATTCCTCAGAAACATTTATGCAATGACTTGTGTTTTTTTCCAAGATACTATTGTTTCTATAGCAACTAGTAAAGCAATAAAGTCTGTAGCTGGACAGAACACATGGTTTGAATTTTCAAATGCCAGAGGCGCCTTTTTTTAATATGCTAACTTCATATACAGCGCTCTTTTATATGGCTGTACTAATCTATCTTTCCATTGAGAGCAGCATTCTATTAGTAGTAGATATTATTATAAATTACACTTGTATTTTTTTGGTTAATTTTTTTTTATAAAGCACAGCTATGGGTGTCAAATGGTGCTGTGTAAAATAGAATATGCTTACAAGCTTTTGTTATTTTTCTATTTTATAAATAATTGGTAACAATGAAATACTTTGAAATCAAATATTTAAAAAATCTAAAATAGGATCTGATCTTTTTTATATAATTGTATTTATTATTGCACCAAACCTAGAACCATTGGCATCCTGTACTGCCTTCAATTTGTAAAACTAGTCTATTGGTCCACATTTTGACATTTCTTTAATTGCCATTTTAAAAGTGTTCAGATGTTTGCCAGTATGAATGGTAATGGCAGAAATATGGGTTTAGACTGATTTACTATATACTGTATAGTATTCCATAGTACAAAAAAATAGCCTGGCGATAATTTACTCTAACTTTAACCAAAGTGTTTATAACTTCTTCATTTTAAAGCTTTTCCTTTCCTCTTATTTGTTTTTACAGCATGTTCCCTACTTTGTTGCATCCAGTGGATAGATAAAGCAAATGCAATTGACTGATGCAGAAAACTGAGCACCAGCCTAAAAACAAAGTATAAAAGGTACCATCAAAAGATCTGCATCTGCTCTGTCTATTTTATCAATAACTACAGCAAAAAAATGGTGAAATGAGAACTGGCCCATGCCTGTTAAGTCAGATATTTAAACATGAGAAATTAAAAATTCCCAAACATTTTAATTTCCTTAAAGAAATCATGGCAAGTCCTGCTGCTCCCCACCCTCAGCCACTACCCCAATTGTAGAACTCATAGCTGCAGCAAATCAGTCTGTTAAGCAGCAAGAAAAGACTTTGTGATACACATAATTCTCTGCACTCTACTCCTTCAAACTAAGAGGAATAGATGAAAGAAGGTTCAGCGATCAGCTTTAGCCTTCCCATTTTCTCAATCCATTAGACAGATAGGAACATAGAACATTATTCAGCTATGCAGAAGGAATGGGGGACACTGAACCATAGCCATGCTTGTAATGTATACACATAATCTTCTCCATCTCTCCTCTTAAAAATGACGGCTCCTCCAGCCTTCACCCGTCATCGTAGATGTCGGGTCGGGCTACGTCAGTCATGTGACCAGGACGGGTGGATTAACAACTCATACATTCTTTTAAACTATATGGTTTCAGTAGAGATGAGCGAGCACTAAAATGCTCGGGTGCTCGTTAATCGAGACGAACTTTTCCAGATGCTCGAGTGCTCGTCTCGAATAACGAGCCCCATTGAAGTCAATGGGAGACCCGAGCATTTTTTAAATAAAACTGAACAGTAAAAGAACAGTGCAAAAAAAAAAATTCCAGATGTTTGCAGATGTTTTACTTGTAAGAACACATTGAAATAACACTATTCTTCACTTTGCAGGTGTTCGCGCGTGTCTCCCGCTAAGTTAGGAGATGTGCACGAACATCTGGAATGTGAAGAATAGTGTTCTTTCAATGTGTTCTGCACTTAAATGGTCCTGTGTTCACTGTTTTTAATGTTTTAATTCTATTCTTCACATTGCAGGTGTGCGCGCGTGTCTCCCGATAGGTTCGGAGATACGTGCGCACAGCTGCAAAGTGAAGAATAGTGTTATTTAAATGTGTTCTGCCCTTAAATGTTCGTGTTTTCACTGTTTTTAATGTTTTAATTCTATTCTTCACATTGCAGGTGTGCGCGCGTGTCTCCCGATAGGTTCGGAGATACGCGCGCACACCTGCAATGTGAAGAATAGAATTAAAACATTAAAAACAGTGAAAATACGAACATTTAAGGGCAGAACACATTTAAATAACGCTATTCTTCACTTTGCAGCTGTGCGCGCGTATCTCCGAACCTATCGGGAGACACGCGCGCACACCTGCAATGTGAAGAATAGAATTAAAACATTAAAAACAGTGAACACAGGACCATTTAAGTGCAGAACACATTGAAAGAACACTATTCTTCACATTCCAGATGTTCGTGCACATCTCCTAACTTAGTGGGAGACACGCGCGAACACCTGGAAAGTGAAGAATAGTGTTATTTCAATGTGTTCTTACAAGTAAAACATCTGCAAACATGTGTAATATTTTTTTTTTACAATAAAAATACTTTTATTCAATTTATTTTATTAATTTACTGCTCGATCTCGAGCCGGCGAGATACTCGTCCGAGTAACGAGCCGGTCCGAGTATACTAATACTCGACCGAGCAGTATACTCGGACGAGTATACTCGCTCATCTCTAGGTTTCAGAAATTCAATTACATCTAAATGATAAATGTTTTCCATATAAACACTTTCTAACATCAATCTTTGTTATTTAACACAATGTTTACCTCATATTATTGGCGATAAACGGGGAAGGCTGGGATCTCATAAATAAATCAACCTCCAATTTATACAAATGACGGTATTTAAAAAAACACACCTCTTTTCTTCAAAGTGCTTGAAATGACCCTATTCTCAGTGTAACAAACTTACCAACAGAAGCAGCTTGCGCTGTTGAATATCAAAGCTTCTGATCATGATAAATAACCAAGTAGGGTCCATTCAGGCTTCTGTAGCCTTAGATCAGTGCGTGGTCCTTTGCAACAACTGCATTCATCTGACTTTTATTATTTTATGAATGAAACATCTTTACTAACTGATTGTAAACTCAGTTATGCGGTTTTCATGCTAAACCAAATTATTTAAATTACCCAACCCAATAACTAAACATATGTCAATGTAACTGAGGAAGAAATCGGTATGGGTATCAGAACTGACCACACAATTGTATAATGCCTCAGATTCAAGTTGCACCAATCTCAGTAAGGTGAGCATATTGAATCCTGAAATATCCGGATTGCCTACAGAATTCACACACATAGAACCCCTGCCCTCTTTTCTTCTCCTCTTTTTCCACTAAACTAACAAAACAGGGACATTTTATGTTAATATATTTCACTATTATTACATCTAGTCCTGAAAAAAACCCAAACAATTAGAGCAAACAAAAACTTAGGAACACAACAGTAAAAATAAAAAAACTGGTCAACAATTGGAAAACCAGCCGTGATCTTAAGCTAATAATTGGTTGGGTCCTAAGATGATTTATTGGTGCAATACCATTATTACTAGTATAAGGTTATGCACCACTTTCTAAAAATATATATATTGGTAGGAAATCAAACTATTATCAAATATTCACTAGGACACTTACTGCATGTTTCCCATCAACCACTTATATGCAAATGCAGTAAAGAGACTCAGCTCATTTCATTGTAGAAATAGTAATAAAGTTTGTGAAGCAACATAAGCATATTTAAGACTGTATCCCTGCTTTATGTCCTATAATCACAATAGTAGAAACAATCTATGTAATAGCTTAGTAATGGAAGGAGACCATTTGATGAACCAAAATAAAACCATGAAGATAGTAACTGCATCTTAATTCTTTTTATTTTTGAATGTTAAAAGCTTTGGTAAGTGAAAGGGATAATTCAGTTAATACATTTGTGGCCTAGGGGTATAGAAATTTCAAACATGCAGATTGGTAAACTATGACTCCCAAAAGTATAAAAAAGAGAAAATGTGGAAAAAATGCAACTAAAGTTATCTTTTGTCTAAAAATATTGAATGAAATCTACCATGAGGAATCTTTGATTAGAAGTAGATCAGATGGTAGATTCATCCTTTATTTTTAATGTAAATGCAAATCTCTTTGGCTCATTGATTTGATTTGAATTTAACATTTAGCAGTCATTTAATAAAATCTGATTCCCCTTGGACAGATCTTTTAAAATGGTGGCAAGTGACCGCTGTCATTCAACCAAGGGTATGGTGAGGAAGATAGGCAATGGAAAATAAAATCATTTGTAAAAAATCAACAAACCAAGATAGGAGCTTTTTATATATAATACCATACTATAATTTCTAGGGCATTGGAGCAACAACAGTTAGAAACTATTCGATTCTTATTCAAAATTTGGCAAAGCTTCTATGAATAGGATCTTGGATGATTCATTTATCTGTAATCTACAGGTATATTTTTTTTTACCATTTAAACATCCATATATGTGTCTAATGCCACTTTCTCTTTTTCTTTTCAGATAATACTTATGAACATTTTCACTGAATCAGAAACAAAGGAAACTAAATACACCCAATAGTCTGTTTTTTACACTTGTTTTCTACTTTTACGGTGGTACCCTAGAATATTGGCTACATATTATTTTCTAGTCACTTTAGAAATTAGGATCACATTGAGCCATATTGTATTCTAACGTGTTTGCATGCATAAAAGTTATTGCTAAGTTTTATAGTGATTAAGAAATTAGCTACTTTATAGAAAATTAACTTCTGACATCTTTATAAGTGTCTCCTTCATATTGTTTGAATAAACCTTTACATGTTGGTAAAAAATTGATTTTTACATGAGATCCTCTAGGGAATAGTACAGAGATGATAATAATAATGATATATGCAATAATGATATGTGGGTAATATTGGCTGTGCATAAATTGTTGTTAGTTTACCATACGAGATTGCTTTTTAGGCACTGTGCCATGAAGCTTTATGAAACATTGAATAGTTAGTTATTGTATGATAAAGCATTTGTTATTAGAAATTTGGATAGCAAAGAATGAAATGAAGTGACTGTGAAGCAAAAGTTATAGAAGAAGCAAGAGCTAAATAAGTACTTTCCTGAGAAAAGCTGAAGTCCCGAATGTCAAAGCATTATCACAGTGGGGAAGCAGCTGAAAGCATCAGAGCATGTATGGAGAATATATGTCAGTCAAAATCATGTCATGTGATCTATGATAAAATAAGTGCAGCAATCACAATAGAGATAGACCTGAGAGAACCATAACTGCTTAAATATTAAGTATTGCTGTATCATACTCATGTATTTTCCTTTCTAGCAGGGGTGTAACTAAAGTGGTAGCAGCCATATTAGCCGCAATGGGGCCCGCAGTTTCAGGGGGTTCCATAATTGACCTAGCACTAAAGAATTGAGGATGTGCACCATTATATACATATAGTGCTGGAAACTGTACAACATTATATGTATATAACATATATATTTATATATTTAAGTGGGAAGGGGGTCCCATTTAGAAATGTGCTATAAGGCCCTGCCTCTCCTAGTTACCGACAGAGAGAACAACAGACAGATGAAAAAAAGATTGACATTCCTCTTTTGTTTTCTTTCCTTAAATTATTGCTCCACCAGACATGAATAGAGAAACTGAATTTGATTTGCATATATGATGTACTATGTCAGACACCAAGAGTGTATGTCTCACGGCACAACAGAAGACCAGAAGGTACCAGATAACTCAGAAATACAACCACTAATTAGAAAAGTTTCTAGCACCATTTGAATTAATGTAGGCACCATTTTGGGAAGGGTCTTCACTCCCAATTACATCGGGAGCAAAATTCCCACCCAAAATGGCAGCCCCCTGTGCCACTGCCTTGCTGGAGTTAATGCTTGAAATTGGTGCCAGCACAAATAGAGAACATTGGAGGAAACCTAACATCAGGGATCTACCTAACATCATAGATCCGATGGTAGGTTCCAACAATCAAGCTCAAAAACACGTATATTTATGCAGATTATTGGCCATAGGCATGGAGTGGGAGTAAAAGGTTCTCTACACCCCTGCGACCGATCCTGCCTATCAGCACGTCCACAACACGCTCTGGCTACAGGGATGTGTAGTAGCCTTTACTTCTTCTCCATGGTGGGGTAACTCCAAGTCAAAGTAGCTGTGGACGATAATTTGCATGAATATAAGATAAGTTTTTCTTAAGTTCTGCTAAACTCTTATATTAGCCACATGCAGTATCGGGATGAAAAAGATCATTGCAACCTACCATCATCCGAATCTACCTTGTTAGGTAGATCCCTGATGGTAGGCTTAATTTAACTTTGAGGGAGGTGTATTTAACTTGAACCCACAAGGTTTGGCCGAACTTGAACTTTGTGTTTCAGGTCCACTCAACACTAGTGGTGATTTCTTTCACATTTGAGAATCATTATGCAATTGCATTCACAGTGCAACATTTATTTTAAACATCTGTAAAAATACAGTAATAGACACAAAACTTGCCAACTTTCATCTGTATCTCTGAAAGAGCATCCACGTTAAATAAGTTCTAGTGTTTCCTATATAGGTTCTTTTGTAATACTGGCTGATTGTTCTCAACCTCTTCCCTCATGTCCTATTAGGCTTAGGTAAAGTAGGTAGACAGACTTTGTGGGACTGTACCTTTAATTAGTATAACAGTAGTATTACTAGTTCAGTGTTTCGCCACAGACACCATAGCATCTGCTAATTCATCCTAATTATAGGCATCCCACTGTTGTGGTGGTATAATCATTAAAGTATATTAATGGTGTCCAACCGGTATTGTTAAGAATGAAGGCCCTATACCAAAGAGTACGTCTCAAATACTCAGATTTTCCGTTTTAACATTACATTAGATGGAATTAGATGGATCAAAATTAGAGAACCCTTTATGATCACTTGAAATTTTCAGAAATAATGTGCATAATAATCTACATTGATTGACATTTGATGGATGTACACATGCCACTAGAACAATGTTGTACAAAATTACCAAAGTATAAAACCTCTATTTTGCAAAGATGTGATGATCATTATTAGAGGACAGCAATTATTGACATATGTCCTGTATGCAAATTGCCGGCTGATTGAGTGATGGATGAAAGGAATGAACCATGTTTTGTTGAAGAAGGTTCTGATACACACTTGCACTCACTCTGCCATATAGCTGCATGAGAAGTCCAACTACTGCTGCAGAAAACATTCCCAAAACCATGATATGTCCTCCACTAGCTTTTACTGACTTTTTTGCACACTGTGGGTTCAATTATGCCGCAGTTTGTAAAAAAACACCCAATATGGACAGTCCGATGAAGATGAAGTCTAGCGGGATTCACCAAGATCCTGCATGTGTTGCTTCCTCGCTGAGGTCCGCCGGAGTTCACCTTCTTCCTGGTGTATGTGAGTGCATGTCTTGCGACACAATTTGAGATGTTAAATCCCGCCCCCGATTTGTTTCGCGTGAAAGCCAGCGTCAATGCGCCAAAATCTGATCGTGTGCGCCTAAAACCCCAGTTAAATGTGGCGCAAAATAGAAAAATTTGGGAAACCCGATGGAAATGCTTTCCGCGGACCCTTAGTAAATGTGCCCCAATATATTTCCCATCAGACCCAAATAAATTAAACTTTCACAAATTTCATAAAAATGAACTGTGGACCACTTCTTCTATGTCCACACAAAACATTCTCCTTAGCAAGGTCTATGTCTAGTCTTTTAAGTATTTCTCTAATGAGAGGTTTGGTAACTGCTGTCAATCAAGGGATTTGACCAGTTGACTGTGGGTGTGAAGATTAAAGCAGAAAGAAAGGGAGAATATAAGACCAACCACCCACCCTGTGGAAAATGGTCAAGTTGTGAAACAAAAAGACAGGTGACACATGTTGGGGCTCATTTACTAAGGGTCCTGCGGCCGCGATTCCGTCGGGTTTTCCCAAATATTTCCGAGTTGCGCCAAATTGCCCAGGGTTTTTGGCGCACGTGATCAGATTGTGGCGCCGGCTTTCACACAACAGAAATCGGGGACGTGACCATCGGACAACCCGACGGATTCAGAAAAACCACAGAATTTAAAGAGCGATTTGTGTTGCAAGACACACACTCACATGCACCAGGAAGAGGAAGGTGAACTCTGCAGCAGCGACACCTGCTGAATATCGGGCACACAACCTTAGTGAATCCCGGCAGACCCAAATCCATGTCGGACAACGCGCCGCAGGATCGCGACTGGACCGGGTAAGTAAATCTGCCCCATTGTCTTTCTGAGACTGAGAGCATCCAAGTTATTCCCCGTACAGGCTAAACATGACAGTTCACATATTGCCATAATAGTGCTCACTTAAAACTGATGATGAAGCTCAAGCAACTAAAATGAAATTACATTTGAAACTGATGTACAATTTATATTCTTATCAAAAGTCAATGACCTAGTGCAGACAAATAGCAATAACTGTCTTTAAATAAGTTTATTACAATTATAAATTAATTTGCTTTCTCACTGCAGAGTGGGCTTTCAGTCCAAATGCTCTTAAACATTGTGACACTGTATGACAAGAAAGAAAATGACCAGCCTTCTTAGGTGACTAGAAAGAGTTTGTGATGTTATCTTGTTATGGCTGATAGGGTCACCCTTTTGTCCTTCATTTGGATAACATGTAGCTGGAGGGTTTCAGTTACATTGGAACAACACAGCATTTTTGCAAAGTTTGTAAAAACTTGAAAGTTAGGCTGCAAGTTAATTTGGCTTTATCAGATAAATAAGAAAATTATCACCAGGTGCCAGATTGACACCAGTAACTTGCAGGGGCCAGCGCTGGGCATACTTGGGCAAGTGTCGAGGCCCAGGGCTGCTGGTGGACCCACATAAGGCTGTACATAAGGAATCTATAGGGATGAGGGGGGCTGTATCTAAAAAATCCATAGGAGGTAAGGGGGGTATGTTATGTTCATATTTGCCATGATAAACAGGGGAATATTTTAGCAAATAAAGGACTTTTTTAGTTTCTGAATTTTTAATGCAGCCACTGAATTTTTAATGCAGTCACTGCAAAGGGGCCCATTGAGGCTCTGTCGCCCAGGGGCCTACTGAAACCTGGAGCCAACACTATATCTGAAAGTGTTCTCTAATTGTGATCAGTGTCCTTTTTCATTTATCTAATTTACATTTTTAATTATGTGAATGAGAATATATACAATTTACTAATAAGGCTTCAAATACTACTCATGTTAGGAAATATATATCACATATCATTTTAGAGATCAACATTAGTGAATAACTCCTAAATTCAAAGTTCCTATGAATATATATATATATATATATATATATATATATATATATATATATATATATACAGGCGGTCCCCTACTTAAGAACACCTGACTTACAGATGACCCCTAGTTACAAACGGACCTCTGGATTTTGGCAATTTAATGTACTTTAGCCTTAGGCTACAATAAACAGCTATAACAGTAATCAATGATGTCCGTTATTAAGATTTATTGTTAATCCTGGTTCTTATGACAATCCAACATTTTAGTCATAGAGACCAAAATAATTTTGACTGGGGTTGAAATTATAAATATATGGTTCCGACTTGCATACAAATTCAACTTAAGAACAAACCTACAGGACCTTTCTTGTTCGTAACCCGGGGACTGCCTGAATATATATATATATATACATATATATATATATATATATATATATATATATATATATATATATATATATATATATATTCTGCAGAGTTCATTGATTTAGTTCTTTTAGTGATATTTGCTTTGGCTAATGGATTTCTTTAAAACTAGCAGAGAGATGATAGGCCCTGTTTGTGGATTCAGACTCCCGTATTTATATCTTGCTTATGAAGTAATTCACCAAAGAAATATTGCGTTTTCTTATTTTTTCCATGAAGGAAAATCTTTTAAAAATACAAAGCACAAGATAAGATTGTCTGACTCATATTTATGACGTAAATGAATATCATAAGAATAAGTTTATTGCAATATTTTAGCATGGAAGATGTACATTACTGAGAAATGCTACTTATGTGTCTTGGAAATGTGTAGAAAGAAATTGATTTGACCTGAATTCCCTGAAGTATAAGAAGCTCAGACAAGAACCGAATTCTGAGACCTATAACTGACAACATATTAACCATTGCTTCAGAGTTCTTACCAACAAAAATGAAATATGATTTACAGCTTAATATTAACTTATTCCAACAATGACACATTTCAACATTTAAATCCATATGAGATGTAAGCATATGTATTTCTTTGGCAAGTAGAGTTTATACATGGGATTATATGTAAACATATCATTCAAAAGTTGAAGTATATTAAATTAAAACATAAAATTGTTTTCACCATCAGCATTCTGGTGAGGATGATGCGAGATGTGAGCTTCTCCCCAGAGTTGACATCACCTGTTGTACGAGGGACATGGCAGGGTGGTAATGTGGTGGTGCGGAGTTGTTTTGCAGCAAGGAGACGGAGGGCTGCCGGACGCCGCGGGCAGCCAGTGAGGAGAGCAGGGCAGCTGGGGGCATGTAATGAGGTTCTCCTGAGCGCCCAATTGACGGCCCATGTTACGGAGGTCCCAAAGTTGTGGCTGGGAGACAGTGTCGCTGAAGGTGATCGCATGACACAGAAAAGAAGGAGAGTGCTTGCCCAGAGGGTGCCATCCCCTGTTTATTTTTGCCAAGGGCTCCTGTCTCTCACCCCCTCCACTTTATCTGTTCTGGCCTTTCCTAAGAGTATAAAGGTCCTTGCATAAACAACAGTTCGATAAGACATTTTTCTTTTTTTAATAAGTTTACTGTTAGTGTGGACCTCGAAGATTCCGTGGACAATGGTTCCTGGGGTGAGGAACTGAAGAGGAGAAGGATTTAAGTGGATGAAATTCTGATTGCAGTTAAATAAATGAATTTATGTAACTCTGATGGCTGCCTCTAACTGTTCCTTTTTCACTTTTTCAATTTGCAGACTTGTTATACCGCAAGCTCCTAAAAGACCTGCCTTCTGTCTACATGTAATCTGCTGTAGTAAGAAGGCACACCTGCAGTTTCCAGCTTGGACCATCATCGCTGACATTGGTGACAGATGTTTATTTCTGTTTATGCTTGGAGATTTTGAGGAATCTTCGATCCCTTTGGGAAAAGGGGAAAATATGGACTGAGGGCATAGAAATCAGTGAGTCCTACTAAGGACCATAAGAATGCTAATTAAATGGACACATTTCTCTCCTCTCCAAGTGTTTCCCAAAACCCATCATCATTGGGGGAAGTAATTGAAGGCATTAATAGTTGGAATGTCTATATTAAGGAGGTGGCTTTCAGGGTGACAAAACTGAGAGAAGACCTAACAATTATTAAAGGGGTATTCCCATTTCAGCCAATAAATGCTATTGTTTGAATAATTAAAAGTTATATAATTTTGCAATATACTTTCTGTATCAATTCTCATGGTTTTCTAGATCTATGCTTGCTGTATTTCTAAAGAAAGCTTCATTGTTTATTTCCAGTGGATAGAATCTGACCATGGCCACAGAGGTGCACAGCTCGTTATAGCACACAGCTCTGATTACTCTCTATGATACCAACAAGCCATACACCTGTGTGGACTGCAAGTAAACATAGAAGCTTCCTATAGAATGACAGCAAGCAGAGATCTAGAAAGCCACTAGGAATTGATACAAAAAGTATATTGGAAAATTGTATAATTTTTCAAAATACGAACAGAAACATTTTTTTGCTGAAATGGGAATACCCTTTTAAGGAGGAAATAACTAATGTTAAAGGGAGAAAAAGTGAAAATATATTTCCAAGCAAGATCTGAGGGTGGTTTCTGTTTTTGTTATTATTTCTTGTCCCTTATGTATATTATAGGTAAAGACGGTGGATTGGATTCAGAGTAGTGGTGTGGAATGTGAGGGGCCTGAGTGACAGGTTGAAAATGTTTGAAACATTGTAAAATTATTTGCCTGGGGTAATCTGTATTTTGGAGACTCATCTGGTAAAAGAAAATACCGGTAGGTTGAAAAGGGGATAGGTAGGAGACAACTATCATTCCTTTTTTACAGCATATTCATGCCACATCCTGGTACATAAAAATGTCAACTTTAGGGAAATTGGGAAGAAAATTGATAGCGAGGGGAAGTATGTTTTTCTGCATTGTAAAATTGATCATTTAGTGTGTGTCCTCAGTACTTATTGGATTTAATTTAGGAAAAGAGAAAAGGTTTTCATAAACAAGAAAACATTAGTTGGCTGCAGAAAAAAATCTTTGGGGTACGACATTCAGAGGAAATTGGAAAAAAGGGTAGCAGTTTTGGAGGAATAGAAAAGGTACTTAAAGAATAAGGCACAGCACAAGTTATTGATTCAGGAATATGAAGGATATAAAGGAGACTATAGTAGCAAAGTAGGATTTGTTTAAAATGATTAAAAAAGCAATCTGGAGTTAAGTAGAGACACGGCAGATATTGAGAAAGAATTTTTTTTTTTTAATTCCAAAATTTACCGGTCAGAGAGAATTCAAGGTTATTTAGGGTATAAAGAATTTTTGGAAAAGATTGAACTACCAAAGTTTACAGAGGAGCAAAGAGAGATGTTATTATGCTAAAATTGGTTAAGATGAAGTTCAAGGGTACATTAAGAAAAACACAACAGATAAAGATCCACTGATATTAAAATTCTGGCAAAGGTATTGGCAGGGAGGTTGGGCAGGATTATTTCGGATATCATACATAGCGACCACAATGAGTTTATCCCTGAAAGGGACACCACATGGTGCATCCATCATCTTTTGAGCTATTTGCAGTTGCCGGATGGTGGCTCCCGCTCCATCCTGTCTTTAGACGTGGTAAAAGCTTCTGACAGGGTGGAGTGGGACTACCTCTGGCAGGTAGTGAGAAAATTTGGCATTGGGGAACCTTTATTTGAGCTAATAAAATTGATGTATATTAAACCTTCTACAAATGTGAAAGAAAATGGTATAGAAACTGAAAGTTTTTTTCAGTCAAGGGGAACCAGGCAGGGTTGCCCTCTCTCCCCCATGCTCTATGCAATGGCAATTGAGCCACTGACGATTAAAATTAAATCTGACCCCAAGATAAAGGGCTTTGGAGAAGGGGGGAAGGGGTGTAAAATCATCAAAAATGTGAGTATGTTATAGAAATATACAAGAGTTTGGAAAGGGATCTGGTTTACTGATAAATTGGTGGAAATCCGTATTGTACCCTTAGGGGGAGTTGGAAATAAGGAATAAGTGGGATATTACAGTTTTGAAGAAAGGAGAAAAGTTTAGATCTTGGGGATTAAAATCTTGCCGGAGATAGGAGAACTAAATATCGACCCTCTCATTAAACAATTAGAACACAAAAAAAAAGTTTGGAATAAGTTACCTTTGTCAAGGGCAGACAAAATATTACTGATTAAGATGGTGCTACTTCCAAATATATTGTTTGTGTTTGTTTCCACATCTATATGGATAGAGGACTCCCTCTATAGGGAAATTAATTCTTGGAGGTATAGGGTTAATCATTGCATGATTAGTAGCACAGAGAGATAAATTTGAAGAAAATGCTGTGCAGTAATAATGATGGTTCATACAACAATACATATGTGGTGTGACCTTTTCCTGTTTGAGCTCGCTAGAAAGGGTGGGAATGGGAGGGAGAGCATAGGGAGTGAAAATGTTTTGTTTGTATTCATCTGTGTGAGATTGTATTTTCTATTCTTAATAAACAGAAAATAAAACTTACCTGTTACTATATATGTGTTAAAAGGTGAAGGATTTTGAAAAAAAAAAATTAAAATGGCCTGGTCATTAGAATGAAAAACGGGTGCAAAGATAAGGGGTTAAAAGCAGAATAAGGATGGACAATGTTAAACCAATGATTGATCTAAAGAACAGGATTCACAAAACTAATATCCTTTACTTTGCTTGGAAAAAACTGTTATATGTTGGCGGCTAAAATCATCTGATTAATGCCCAGCAAATGTTTTATATTGTGGGATGATTTATTAATCCTTCTGTAATTTCCTTATTTTGTGCAGTTGCAATCAGAATAATTGATGTAGTTTTTGGTGTTGCTAACTTTGCTTTGACTCCATACTGCTAATACAATTTTATTTTTTATAATTTATTTGTTTTTCCCATAAAATGAATCTTAGGAGAGTAAGAGATGATATTAGTAAACCTAGCACATGCTATGCCAACAACTGATAAATGTGTTTCCAAATGAGTATATTATATACATATATAATCAAAGTTAAGTTTTAATAGTTAGATAATTGCACATAAATAAGCCAATTTAGAAATACATTATATTAATGTGAATTAATTTGTAAACCTATGCTGATGTTTCACCTTTCACACATAGAATGTAATGAGTGCAATGTACTGTATTTAAGATAGCGACCTTTATGCTGCATTCCCCATTCAGGATAAGATCCCTCATTTAACCATATGTGAGTAAAACGTGGGTAACAAAGGATTCCTCAATCTCTGCAGAACCCAATTTATTCAGCACATTACATGAATAAATGAATAAAGACCTTTTATTTCTATAGGAGCTGTCTATATTGCAAAATAAACCATGTGATCGGCCTATTTAGGGACACTTTTCACTTCTTCAAAAAGGGAATGTGTCATCAATTTTCTTTTGTACTTAAAACCAGATAGCAAAATATATCAGTTTATTCAAATCATTTTCTATTGTAGATTTTTATATTTTATTTTCTGTCCATGAACACAACAGAGGCCATCTTGCTTTAGGTCTGTTAACAGCATTTAGTGATATGCTTTACAGAAGTGTCATGGACCTCGAGAGTAATAGTCTCTAATCAATAGAATTTTCTATACCCTGTGCAGTTATGGGGTGTGGATTAATTGTGAAATCATCTATTGTCAGATTATATAATGTGATAGAGTTTTTTTTATGAAAGTTGTCATCTTTTGTAATCACATTCCATCTCTTAAGTAAATTGGGTCAAAGTTGTCAGAAAACTCCTAAAGGAATTATCAATTGTCAATCTATTGTAAGTAGTGGCGAGAGGACCTGAACAAACATTGCGGGTTTGGGTTCACAGAACATCTCAGTAAGAAGTCCAGGTTCAGTTCACCGAATATGGGTGTTATCCTTTACATGCTGTGTGAAAAGCTGACATTTGGTAGCAATTTTGTCACTCCCCATGACTTTACGGGGAATGACGATCCAAGCCAATATGGTAGCCCACATTATCGCTTCTCATGACGTCATGGAGAGAGAAAAGATTGCTGACAAAATGGTGGCAAGCATGAGGGTATTGCCCACAGAATATAAAGGATAACACCCATGATCAGTGCAAGCACTGTTTGCAGGTGCTCAGATTTAGGTGGGTTCACTCATAAGGCTTAGTTGCCAGAGTGAAAATTGCAAGATATTATACTTTTTAAAATTTATTTCTGCACTTGATTTCCTCTGCAAATATACCATAAGTGTTTGACCATAAATGGTATAACTGTGACAAAGAAGTGACATTTTTCTTTTATGTATGGACTTATTAACTATAAGGATATGGAAAGAAATACAATACCATAAATGTAAGGGCAGAGATGCACAAATTGAAACAGATCTTTAACAATGGATCAAAAATATGTTACATTAAGTATACTAATTAGGAGTCATTGAAAAACCATCACAAATGCAGAGGCACTTAAATTGCTGACCCTCTGAATTTTGTCCCTCTAATGTGTCAAGTCCAACAATAATCCTTTGATGTAAGATTTGCTCCAACTTCGTTAAATCATTAATTCATTAAATCATTAAAACTCATTTAATATTTTGAGTTTCTTCACACACTTTTGTGGGTTTGATTACTTGACCCTGGGAATCAAAATTTTGAATATTAAAATCCATATAAAACACTCCAACACACACAGAAAACCAAGTAAACCACAAGTACTGTAGGTCATAAACTAGCTTCCTTTGCAAAAAGAACTCACTGAGATTTATGCACAAGTAAAATAATTAAAACATAATGTCCAAGATATTGCATGAGTTACTTTCTGGTCTTTGTAATGCAGAGGATTGTGGGTAGGATGCACTTCCGATTCAGACACCTCCCACTTCCTCCTGACTCTCCACATGGGCTGACACATCTATTGAAGGCTTTTACTAAGATACTAGTAGTATACCCTGAAGAATCCTGTGTGACAGGCGATACGCATGGGGCTCATCTTCTCCCTCAAGTCTGACACCCTCATCTATTTCACTATTTACAAGAAGGAGCCCTTTTAGGACTGCCAAGGCAATAACAATTTATTAACAAAACTGTCCTAAGACAGAATGGAGCCTTACTCGTCAGGCCTAAAACATAACTTTTATTTTTCTTATAAAAGATTAAATCATAAATTTGTGACACACTTTGTTAAAAACCGCAAGTGTGAGGCTGTAGACTGTCCTACTCTAATAAGTAATGCTGGGTGTGAGCTCAGCCTATAAGTATATATGTGGGTCCCTGCAGCGACCCATTAGTTAGACACCCTCAGACTTGGCACGTTAAAAGCCAGACAATAGCCCCCCCGACATGTTTCGCCGGAGTCACTGCAGGGACCCACATATATACTTATAGGCTGAGCTCACACCCAGCATTACTTATTAGAGTAGGACAGTCTACAGCCTCACACTTGCGGTTTTTAACAAAGTGTGTCACAAATTTATGATTTAATTAGAGATGAGCGAGCACTAAAATGCTCGGGTGCTCGTTATTCGAGACGAACTTTTCCAGATGCTCGAGTGCTCGTCTCGAATAACGAGCCCCATTGAAGTTGATGGGAGACCCGAGCATTTTTCAAAGGGACCATGGTTCAGGAATAAAATGTGTTATTTAATTGAAAAAGAATGTCTTCTGATAAGTTAGCAGATGTATGCAAACATCTGCAATCTATTCTTCACTGTTCCGCGCGTATATTATCTCCCGACAAGTTAGCAGATGTGAAGAACAGTGAAGAATAGAATAAAAACAGTGAACACAGGATCATTTAAGTGAAAAACGCAGTGAAAAACACAGTGAAGAATAGATTACAGATGTTCTGCACATCTGCTTACTTGTCGGGGTGATACGCTGTCCCGGGATCACTCCTCTTCTTCCACTGAAGTCTCCCCGTGCTGCCCGATGTCTCCCCGTGCTGCCCGATGTCTCTCCGTGCTGCCCGATGTGTCCCCCGTGCTGCCCGATGTCTCCCCGTGCTGCCCGATGTCTCCCCCGTGCTGGCCGATGTCTCCCCGTGCTGCCCGATGTCTCCCCCGTGCTGGCCGATGTCTCCCCCGTGCTGCCCGATGTCTCCCCCGTGCTGCCCGATGTCTCCCCCGTGCTGCCCGATGTCTCCCCGTGCTGCCCGATGTCTCCCCGTGCTGCCCGATGTCTCCCCCGCGCTGCCCGATGTCTCCCCGTGATGCCCGATGTCTCCCCCGTGCTGCCCGATGTCTCCCCGTGCTGCCCGATGTCTCCCCCGTGCTGCCCGATGTCTCCCCGTGCTGCCCCATGTCTCCCCCGTGCTGCCCGATGTCTCCCCCGTGCTGCCTGATGTCTCCCCCGTGCTGCCTGATGTCTCCCCGCTGCCCGATGTCTCCCCCGTGCTGCCCGATGTCTCCCTGCTGCTTGATGTCTCCCTGCTGCCGTTCCGCGCGTATCTTCCGACAAGTAAGCAGATGTGCCGAACATCTGTAATCTATTCTTCACTGTGTTCTTCACTGTCTTTTTCACTTAAATGATCCTGTGTTCACTGTGTTCACTGTTTTTATTCTATTCTTCATTGTTCTTCACTGTGTTTTTTTAATTAAATGCTCGATCTCGAGCAGGGGAAATACTCGTCCGAGCAACGAGCCGTTTCGAGTACCTTAATACTCGAACGAGCATCAAGCTCGGACGAGTATACTCGCTCATCTCTAGATTTAATCTTTTATAAGAAAAATAAAAGTTATGTTTTAGGCCTGACGAATAAGGCTCCATTCTGTCTTAGGACAGTTTTGTTAATAAACTCATCTATTTCACCCACTGTAATGTAGCACCTTGGTTTGCTCAGCAATGCAAGCAATAGTTCTATTAGCAAAACATGTGCTGTTGGCTACCCACAATGATCTCATGGTTCTTTTGCTTGGAAATATCTGGGCTCTCTTTTAGCTTTTGAGCTTTACTACCAATATACAGATAGAATCTTTCTGACATTTTGTTATGGTATGGTATGTTACTTTTAATATTACATAATAATTGACCAGATCATTTGAGTTGCTTTTTATCCATTCTTTTCTAGTTTTCAAATGTTCTTAATCATGTATGTGAACTACATCTAAATAAAGTATTTTTGTCCCTATACACATCTCTTTGTTCTTTGTTGTATTTTGTTGTATTGTTCTTTGTATGATGCATTCTTGAAGAGTTTGGTATTTACTCTAAATTTGTCTTGTATAGAGCTGTAAGCTCCACAGCTGTCTAAATACGATATCATGTCTCTGAACATCATATATGCATTGGATTGTGGCTACTGAACCAAGTGCATACTGAGGCTTTATGTACACAAGTTATGCAAACAAGTAGACCTTTGAGGACACCACCAATTCAGGGAAGAAGATGCCCTCCTTATGATTTTAACATATTGGTGCACATTTACTAAAGTCCTTGCGCCAGTTTTCTGTCTGACTTTGCATATTCTTTTATGTGAAAACTGCTTACACATGTATTTAAGAAGTTCCTCGCTACATTTGCTTTGCAAGTGACTAATTTGTGTTGTGGCTGCACTATATTGTCTGCATTGTCTGCATTGTCGGACCATGCAACACATCTATCATACAGAACAACAGAAGCATCACATGCCCCACGTTAAAAGGGCACCAAAAAAATGTTTGGGGCACAGAACGGGTGCCACAATTTCCTCTACAGACTACGCAGGAAAACTGGGCACAGTACAGACTGCCCTGTTCTTAGTTAATGTGCCTCAATGTGTTGAATTCAAATGACTTTTTGACCTGCAGGCACATTGTCTAGTCACATCGTAAATTTCAAACATAGTCAAGCCATTTGTAAAGAAATAAAATTTTGTGATTGGGAGATTTTTATTTATAGTTGACTTTATGTATGTCCTATAAGTGTAACATGCATTTCTGTGATATCATTGTGGGTTATATAAATAAGTAGGTATCCAATTTAGCAATATCACAGGATTTTAAGAACAAAGCCAATGTTATACTTTGTTTCAACTAAGTCTTTTCAAATGTCGCTTAAAGGTCAGAAACCTAATTTTCTGTTACACTGAGAGTGCGCATGATTTAAAATAACAGGCATGACACCTACTAACTAAAGAACACAAATTACACAGTAGTGCATCAGCCTAGAGGATTATAGTAAATTGCTGAAGAGCGTTGAAGAAAACTTGATAAATAAGTTTAGAAGATATAAACAGTTTCTTTTAACTCCTGAATCACCCAGAGTGTTCAACTTACTCTTTTTTACAATATGAATTTTAATTTGAAGTGATTACAGATGATGAGTCAGCTATATTGTTTTACAATAATATTGGTATGTAGAGTTATTTAAATGTTAATGGTTAATTAAACATCAAAAAATGATTATTTTAATATTATGTTGAAATGTTTTAGGCTCTCTTGAAACCACCAAGGTATCTTACAATAATTGGTCTCAAAAGCTTTATAGAAGAATATTCAATTTGAACCCAACATCAATGACACGAGAATCTATGTGTTGATTTCTAACGTAAAAATTTACAATATGATTAAAAATGTGTACCAATTCTGTAGATGAAGAGTAATTTCTTCTTTTGGGCCTACAGAATCCCAAGCCTAAGCTCATCAAAATCCAGAGACACTTCAAGATGACAATGATAGGCTATAACAATAATGAAAGTGTCACTGTCTAGAAGCACACCAAATGTTACAATGCGAAAATGCAACAATAGGCAAAGATTTACAGTTTTAACAACCAAATAACAAACAGCAGAAATATATATATATATATATATATATATATATATATATATATATATATAAATCCTACTATTGAAAGTCTATTGGACCCAAATCATGTCAGCATAATACCTATTCAAACCTCCATTAGAGCAAACCAGAAGAAAACCAATAATTTATTGCAAAGCATCATTTGAAAAAATCTCATCTTTATTAAATAAATTACATGAAATTCATTATATACAGGCGGTCCCCTACTTAAGAACACTCGACTTGCATACGACCCCTAGTTACAAACGGACCTCTGGATATTGGTAATTTATTGTACTTTAGTCCTAGGCTACAGTAAACAGCTGTAATAGTTGTCAAAGGTGTCTGTAATGAAGCTTTAGTGTTAATATTGATTCTTATGACAACCTAACATTTTTAAAATCCAATTGTCACAGAGACCAAAAAAGTTCTGGCTGGGATTACAATGATAAAATATACAGTTCCGACTTACATACAAATTCAACTTAAGAACAAACCTACAGACCCTATCTTGTATGTAACCCGGGGACTGCCTGTATTTCATACTTATTGCACTTACCTAAGTTCTACACTACACTGCCAACACCCCAACATCCGTTTCGTACCCTGTTTCATCAGTAAATGTGACAAAGCAGGGTGCGAAACTTACATTGCGGGGTTGGACAGAACTGGTGGGTGGAGTATGTCTTCTGGTGGGTACTTTTGGACTTATGAATGGGGCTTTGCCCGTATGTTTGAGAAGATAAGGGAAGTGCAATGAGTATGAAATGTATTATTTGTGATAATAAATAAGTGTGTAAATAAGTGTAGCCCGTGATTTATATAAAAAACAGTGCCTACTGAGGTATTTTTAGATAGATATTCTACTCTCCATTTATACCAACACTGTCTGCTTGTTGTGTTGATGTTTTTATATGTATCTCTATTAATGGGATTTTTTAATTCAGATTTTTTGTGATGAATTTCATAAAAACTATTTTTCTATGTTAATAAAGATGAGATTTTTTTCAAATGATGCTTTGTCATAAATTATTGGATTTATACTGGTTTGCTCTAATGGAGGTTTGAAGAGGTATATAAAATTTGCAGTTGCTTCTAAAGTCACTTTAAATGCACATTCAAAGTTATGAGTGGGCACCACTATCCATGAACATGTTCTGACTCACTAATCTGTGACCACATCTGCATTTTGGAAATAATTTGGCTATAGAAAATGTTGTTAAGATGGACCAAGATGTTTTAATATGTGAAATCATTGTTACATTTTCAGGCTTTCTCAACTGATTTCAGGTACACATCCTATTTCAGGCATCAGCAGTTTCTCTGGTAAGTATTAGCATCGGGTAGTAAGATTTTCATTATTCAAAATCATTTTTGAGTTGAGTTAACCTTTGAATAAAAAGAATATATTTCTGTAAAATGTCAGTGGTTAAAACTGACAGGGAATTAAACGTAAAAAAACATATTGATGTAAAGATTATAAAAAAATGGATAAAATGACTATTGTCAGACTATATAGATATTTTTGGAATAGAAAAAGAATTAGACAGTGTAACATTGCCAGACATCACTGCATGTAACAGAAATTCAAACTTTATGGCCCAGATTTATCAAAAGTTACGCAAACTGCCTTAGTGCAATTTGCCTTATGAATGTGCAGGGTAAGTCAGATTATTGAATACTAATGCATGGTCTTTAATTATCTGGCACACTGCTCTGCACCACAATTCTGTCAAGTTGCTGTAATAAATGTGTCGAAAGCTACAACTTTAAACACTAACACCCCCCTTTAGGTGCCCATTTTTCTCAAGTGTGGGAAACAGTGCAGCTATAATACAAAACTGGTGCAGACACTTCATAAATATATTTGCATTCTCCAAAGACGTTCTTTTCAGTGCAAAGTTAGACAGAAAACTGGCACAGCCTGTTTTATATATCTAGGCCAATATGTTGGTGTTAGTTTGTATTGCTATGCAAAAATTTTTCTTTTAGTGATTTTAGACAACTCCTCAAAATTCATCATGGGACCAAGACTCAAAAGCAACACATTTTGTAGTCAATTGCATTTTATCTATCAAGAATCCAAGGTTAAGTACTAAAACTGAAATTTTTGAAGAAAGGGTTTTACCTGATTGGTAAAATGTATAATGTCCTGGCCAATTTAGAAATTCTTATGCACAAATTAATGTGCATGATAGCCTGATTTTTTTAGCATACCGAAGTGAAAGTTTCATTTGTCTCAGTGATTTGCATTAAATAAGCAGAGTTCAATTACTGGGATGAATATACCAAAACTATTTATAAGTGCAAAACAAATTGCCACAAATTATGTTTTTCATAAGATTTGTATGCTTTATCTTGTTATATATGGCTTTTTTGTATTAAGCAATTTATAGACACTGGTATCTTGGCTGGTAGTTTCCATCATTATTTATAATCCAAAACTGGTTGTGGCATCTTTTGACCTCTTTTGATAAATTTAGCACTACAGATATATGGTGGAGAAAGCTCCCATAGCAAATGTTAAATGTAACACTCAGATAGAATACCTACTGACCTTTATTTTACTCCTACTTCTTCTTGCTTGAATTTCTTATAATTTTTTGCAAAAAAATGTAATTTAACATCAGTTACATCATGATTAGAGATAAGCGAACATACTCGTCCGAGCTTGATGCTCGTTCGAGCATTAGCGTACTCGAAACTGCTCGTTGCTCGGACGAATACTTCACCCGCTCAAGAAAATGGCATCTCCCGCCGTTTTGCTTTTTGGCGGCCAGAAACAGAGCCAATCACAAGCCAGGAGATTCTGCACTCCACCCAGCATGACATGGTACCCTTACACGTCGATAGCAGTGGTTGGCTGGCCAGATCAGGTGACCCTGGAATAGATTAGCCCCTGCCCGTGCTGCTCGCATCATTCTCTGTCTGGATGCCGCTAGGGAGAGAGCTGCTGCTGGTCAGGGAAAGCGTTAGGGTGTTCTATTAGAATAGTGTTAGGCAGGAGTGATTCTACAAGAACCCAACAGCCCTTCTTAGGGCTACAATAACGTTATACATTTCTTTTTTTTTATTTGCTTGTGGCTGGGCTTGCTGGCACTAGTAGTGCAGCTAGTACCATATTGTGAGGAATTTGCAGGGGGACTTGCTACCGTTGTGTTTAGCTCTTAGTGACACACATATCCACCTCAAACACCAAAGTGGGACAATTTATTAGGGGTTTGATTAGAATTAGGCAGAGTCTGCTGATTTTTTTTTTTTTACCTTTATTTCATTTTATAGCTCAAACTCATCTTGCAAAGCAGTGTGCTTTCAGTGTAGGCTACAAAATAGCCATAGGAGAACCCCAACGGCTTACTTAGGCCTACAATAGCGTTATATTTTCCTTTTTTTTGTTTGCTTGTGGCTGGGCTTGCTGGCATTAGTAGTGCAGCTAGTACCATATTGTGAGGAATTTGCTGGGAGACCTGCGACCGTTGTGTTTAGCTCTTAGTGACACGCATATCCACCTCAAACGCCGAAGTGGGACAATTTATTAGGGGTTTGATTAGAATTAGGCAGAGTCTGCTGATTTATTTTTTACCTTTATTTCATTTTATAGCTCAAACTCATCTTGCAAAGCAGTGTGCTTTCAGTGTAGGCTACAAAATAGCCATAGAATAACCCCAACGGCTTACTTAGGCCTACAATAGCGTTATATTTTCCTTTTTTTTGTTTGCTTGTGGCTGGGCTTGCTGGCATTAGTAGTGCAGCTAGTACCATATTGTGAGGAATTTGCTGGGAGACCTGCGACCGTTGTGTTTAGCTCTTAGTGACACGCATATCCACCTCAAACACCGAAGTGGGACAATTTATTAGGGGTTTGATTAGAATTAGGCAGAGTCTGCTGATTTATTTTTTTTTTACCTTTATTTCATTTTATAGCTCAAAGTCATCAGGCACAGCACAAAATCCAGTTGTGTGCTGTCAGTGTAGGTCAGAAACTAGCCATAGCAATAGGATAGCATCGTTTTGTTAAAAAAAAAAAATTAAAAAAAATAAACACAAAAAAAAAAATTAAAAGTTTACACTTTAATTTGGAAAATGTTTAACCCGAGGGCTAGGGGTAGAGGACGAGGGCGTGGATGTGGGCGTCCAACTACTGCAGGGGTCAGAGGCCTCGGTCCTGGGCGGGGTGAGACACCACCTGCTGATGAGGGAGCAGGGGAACGCCGCAGAGCTACACTCCCTAGGTTCATGTCTGAAGTTATTGGGACTCGTGGTAGAGCACTGTTGAGGCCAGAACAGTGCGAAGAGGTGATGTCGTGGATTGCGGACAATGCTTCTAGCCATTTGTCCACCAGTGAGTCTTCCACGCAGTCCACCCATGTCACCGAAATCAGCACTCCTCCAGCTCCTCCACCTCAGCCTCCTTCCCCCCAGTCTGCCCCCTCCGAGCAAAATTTGGCATTTGAACCGGCATACTCTGAGGAACTGTTTTCTGGACCCTTCCCACAGTCACAAACCACTTGTCCGGTTGCTGCTGAGCAATTTTCCGATGCCCAGGTTTTCCACCAGTCGCAGTCTGTGGGTGATGATGACATTATTGACGTAGTGGAAGAAGTGTGTAAAGAGGTGTCGGACGATGTGGAGACACGGTTTTCAGACAGTGGTGAAGTTGTTGTCAGGGCAGGAAGTCCGAGGGAGGAGCAGACTGAGGGATCGGAGGATGATGAGGTGACAGACCCAAGCTGGGTTGATAGGCCGGGTGAACACAGTGCTTCTGAGACCTATAGCAGAACGAGTCCTATAGCAGAACAGGTTGGAAGAGGCAGTGGTGGGGCCAGACGGAGAGGCAGGGCCAGAGCTGGTGCATCAGCGCCAAATGTTGCCCGTAGTCAAGCTCCCATGGCGAGGGCTAGATTTTCAGAAGTCTGGAGGTTCTTTAAAGAAACACCGGATGACCGACGGACTGTGGTGTGCAACCTTTGCCAAACCAGGATCAGCAGGGGTTCCATCACTACTAGCTTAACTACCACCAGTATGCGCAGGCATATGAATGCTAAACACCCCACTCAAGCCCGTTCACCTCCGGCCGGGCACACCACTGCTCCTTCCCCTGTGTCATCTGCTAGTCAGCCCCCTGCGCAGGACCACGACCCAAACACCTCCCGTGCGAAAACCCCATCTTCTCCTCCACGATCCTCCACAGCATCCACCAGCGTTCAGCTCTCCATACCCCAGACGCTGGAGCGCAAAAGGAAGTATAGCGCAACCCACCCACACGCCCAAGCCCTCAACGTCCACATCTCCAAGTTGCTTAGCCTGGAGATGCTGCCCTATAGGCTGGTAGTGACCGAGGCCTTTCGAAACCTCATGGCGGCGGCCGCCCCTCGGTATTTGGTCCTAGCCGCCACTACTTTTCCTGATGTGCCGTCCCAGCCCTGCACAAGCACGTGTCAGAGAACATCATCCGTGCCCTGACCAACGCCGTTTCTGACAAGGTCCACCTGACCACGGACACGTGGACGAGTGCTTCCGGGCAGGGCCACTATATATCGCTGACGGCACATTGGGTTAACTTGGTGGAGGCTGGGACCGAGTCTGACCCTGGGGTTGCTCATATACTGCCGACGCCGAGGATTGCGGGGCCTACCTCAGTCCAGGTCTCAAAGGCCTACTATGCCTCCTCCTCCTCCCACCCCTCCTCCACCTCCTCAGCCTCCGAATTACCATCCGTGGGCATGGCACCATCAGTCGGTAGCTCTAGGCACAGCAGCAGTGCCATCGCTAAGCGACAGCAGGCGGTGCTCAAACTGCTGAGCCTAGGCGATAAAAGGCACACCGCCCAAGAGCTATTACAGGGCATCACGGCGCAGACTGATCTGTGGCTGGCACCGCTGAACCTGAAGCCAGGCATGGTTGTGTGTGACAACGGCCGTAACCTGGTGGCGGCTCTGCAACTCGGCAGACTGACACATGTGCCATGCCTGGCCCATGTGTTAAATCTCATAGTTCAGCGTTTCCTCAAGGCATACCCCAATCTGTCTGATTTGCTCACGAAGGTGCGCCGCATCTGTGCGCATTTCAGGAAGTCCAGCACAGATGCTGCCACTCTCAGGGCAGCGCAGCGCCGCCTCCAACTGCCCGCTCACCGACTGTTGTGCGACGTGCCCACAAGGTGGAACTCAACATTAACCATGTTATCCAGAGTTTAACAGCAGCGCAGAGCGATTGTATACTGCCAGATGTCAACTTCCACCAGAACTGGTAGTCAGGTCAGTCAGCTTCCTCAAGTCTACAATGAGGAGTGGACGTGGATGTCTGATATCTGTCAGGTGCTGAGTAACTTTGAGGAGTCAACACAGATGGTCAGTGGCGATGCCGCCATCATCAGCCTCACTATCCCGCTGCTTGGCCTGTTGAAAAACTCTCTGGTCAGCATGAAGTCGGAAGCTTTGCGCTCGTCACAAGAGACGGGGGAAGAAGATTCCCTTGTTGATAGCCAAAGCACCCTTAGGTCTGTTTCTCAGCGCATATCGGAGGAGGTGGAGGAGGATGAGGAGGAAGAGGAGGAGAATGTTGGCGAGGCAGAAGAGGGGACCATTGTTCAGTTCTTCACTGTTCAGCGTGTATGGGCAGAAGAAGAGGAGTTGGAGGAGTTGGAGGAGGAGGAAATGGGCAGTCAGCCAGTGAGGGGAGTGAATTCTTGCGCGTTGGGACTCTGGCACATATGGCAGATTTCATGCTAGGCTGCCTATCCCGTGACCCTCGCGTTCAAAGAATTTATTCCAGCACCGATTACTGGGTATTCACTCTCCTGGACCCACGGTACAAGCAAAATCTTTCCACTCTCATCCCTGGAGAGGAAAGGAGTGTGAGAATGCATGAATACCAGCAGGCCCTGGTGCACAAGCTGAAACAGTATTACCCTTCTGACAGCGCTAGCGGCAGAGGGCGTACTTCTGCGGGACAAGTAGCGAGGGAGAGTAGGCGAGCAGGCAGCATTTCCAGCACTGGCAGGGGTACGCTTTACAAGGCCTTTGCCAGTTTTATGTCACCCCAGCAAGACGCTGTCACCTGTCCCCAGTCTCGGCAGAGTAGGGCTGATCTTTACAGAAAGATGGTGAGGGAGTACGTAGCTGACCATACCATCGTCCTAAATGATCACACAGCTCCCTACAACTACTGGGTTTCAAAGCTGGACATGTGGCACGAACTGGCGCTGTACGCTTTGGAGGTTCTTGCCTGCCCTTCCGCTAGCGTGTTGTCCGAGGGGGTTTTCAGTGCAGCTGGTGGCATCATCACCGATAAGCGTACACGCCTGTCGACTGACAGCGCTGACAGGCTGACGCTTATCAAGATGAATAAAGCCTGGATTTCTCCGGATTTTCATTCTCCACCAGGTGAAAGAAGCTCAACCTGAATAATGTATGCACTCCTCCTCCTCATTGTCCTCCTTCTCCTCCTCTTTGTACACTAAAGCATAGGAAACTGGCTATTTTTCGCCAGGGCCAACTGGCTCTAGCTATAGTACTCTATGTATTTAATTTTTCTGGAGGGCCACCTACCCGGTCCTCTGTTTTAAGCAATTTTTGGGAGTGCCACATACAGGCACTCAATTTATTTAATTTTTCTGGAGGACCACCTACCTGCTCCTCTGGTTTGAAAACTTTTTTGGACTGCCACATACAGGCACTATCCAAATTAAATTGTCTCCATAGCAGACTCCACATGTCGTCTTTTTAGCTGGCTCCACACGTTGTCTCCATTGCTACCTCCACACGTCATCGCCATAGCTGCCTCCAAAAGTCGTCCATATAGCTGCCTCCATACATTGTCTCCTTATCAAACAAACTGTGTCAGGCAGAATTTTGGGTTGTTTTCATGGCTTCCACATCAAACTTGTTAACTTTGTCGGCACCCTGCTGTGTAATCCACAAAATATACTGGCAAACTTATCATTTACCAATATTATTTCAGCGCTTCTTGCGCATCTGTTTACATTCCCCTCACCCGCCATATCCTAAACTTATAAGAATGCTACTACACTTGACCTTATACAAAAGGTTCTTAGAAGTGCTGTTTGGGGAGTAGCCTAGAGACAGGGGCTTGAATTGGCGAAAGCTCGCCTGGCAGCGGAGTGCCAGCTCCATCTCAAGATCCAACTAACATAGTTTTAACTGCAGCACCTTTAATCTACTACTAGTTCACTGCCTCCATACATCGTCCCCTTATCAAACGAGCTGTGTCAGGCAGAATTTTCAGGTGTTTCACCAGATACATAGTGGAACTCGGCCCATATGTCGCCGCCATGCTGGAGACCTGAAGTTGCAATCATAGCAGCGCAATATGGATGCCCCATACTGTCGCTCTTAATCATGGAACCATTTCCGTAAAAACAATTAAAAATAGAACCACTATGCTATTCCATTATTCGTAGGTGAAATATTCAAACGACCCGGCCTGATTTGAAAATTATAATTAAAGTAAAAGCTTCTGGCCCCCAGGCCCATTTTGGGTGGGGAGGAGCCGAGAGACAGGGGCTTGGACAGGCGAAAGCTCGCCTGGCAGTGCAACACATCGTCCCATTATCAAACGAGCTGTGTCAGGCAGAATTTTCAGGTGTTTCACCAGATACATAGTGGAACTCGGCCCATCTGTCTCCGCCATGCTGGAGACCTGAAGTTGCAATCATAGCAGCGCAATATGAATGCCCCATACTGTCGCTCTTAATCATGGAAGTCGTCTCCATGGCTGCCTCCACATGTCGTCCCCTTATCAAAAGAGCTGTATCAGGCTCATTTTTCGGGTGTTTCACCAGATACGTTATGGAACTTGGTCACTATGTCGCCACCATGCTGTGTTATCGACTAAATATACCGTCAACCTTTTGTTCACATAGGAAATCATTTCACCTCCTTTGGTGAAACCTGAGCCCATTTAGGGTATGTCGCCATGAGACACTCTAGCCTGCCACTGCTGCCGCTGCCTCTGCTTGCCGTCCCCTATAGTGTCAGGGTCAATTATTGCATGTTTTAGATGCTATCTAGCCTCATTCGGTCACTCTGTCATGGCCATGCTGTTGCCCATAATTTTGGCATAATGGTGCGATTAAGCAGCCTCAGAGGCATCCATGCATGCTGCCCCTGCTGTTTCCTGTCCATTTCCGTGGTGTTTCCATCCTTTTCTGAGGTTCCCAGGTGTTTGGCCAAGCTTCCCTGTGCAGAGCCTTGGTCCCCTTGAAAAATGCTCGAGTCTCCCATTGACTTCAATGGGGCTCGTTATTCGAGACGAGCACTCGAGCATCGGGAAAAGTTTGTCTCGAATAACGAGTACCCGAGCATTTTAGTGCTCGCTCATCTCTAATCATGATGTTTCAGTGAGCAGAACACTTTGAAGTACAGGAAGTCCCAAGGTTTCATACAAGATAGGTTCCATAGGTTTGTTCTTAAGTTGAATTTGTATGTAAGTCGAAACTGTATATCTTATAACTGCAGATCTAGACAAAAACATTTTTTGCCCCAGTGACAATTTTAGTAACAAACTTTTTTGCTGTAATTGGGCCAAGGAATATCAATTAAGCTTCATTACAGACACTTTACAGCTGATCATTGCAGTCTGGGACTAAAGTAAAGCATCCAGGGAGCTTCACCAGAGGTCACAGTGGGCAGAGGGGTCCGTCTTTAACTATGGGTCGTCTGTAAGTCGGGTGTGCTTAGGAAGGGGACCGCCTGTATAGGTTTAAAGTGTATGAAGGCATGATCCTGCATTCAGATTCATATGACGTACCATTTGTTTGCTTGTTACACATTATCCTTACACCTGATAAAGATACACATACAGTACTTGTAGGTTCTATTTCAGCCAAAGTATAAGTTCATCATTACATATCAGGTTTTGTCAGTAGTGCTTCAATGTAACTGTCATCAATAGGCTTAGATCAACAACTCTGTGGTGCTATACACCCAAAACACCTGGCAGTAATCCATACATTAGTAAAATCCACATAAAGCTTTCAATATAATCGACCAAACATGAAGTAAAGAAATATCTTATAACAATATCTTCTGCATAGGGAGCCAAGAAGTTGTGGCAATTAAAATCAGCAGTTTATGCTGGGATGTAGCACTTTATCATGCACCCCCTGAAAACTATGCAGTTTTTATAGCTCCCCATAATTCAATCTGCATTGTTGAAAAACAACACTGTGACGTTTGTAAATGAAATTAATACATATGATAATATGTGACATAGCCATATATTACACTCATTTCTCTTGCTATAAGGAGCCAATAAAAACTTATTTTTTTATAAAAACACACATAAAGCAGTCATATTATCTGCACAGACTAAGAATAATAGTGGTCTTACCTGTGCATTTTTTCAAATGACTGTTCTTTTTGCCATGTGATCCCAGCTTGCAATTAAAATTCTCTTCCCAAAACTCTGCAAACCATACATTTCTTCGGTTAATGGCTAGTGACCGGCTTTTAAAATATCTATCAAATCCTATTTCATAAAAACAAAAATTATCATTAATACACATAATGACCAATAAAAGTGTCCCAATGAAAATTAAACCATCTGCTCTACCATATGTCATGTAATGGTGATCTGGACTGGTATTATGGTCAGTCAGGCAGGGAATATGTTTCACGTTGCTATAATTTCTTTTACTATTTATAGATCCTTATTATCAGATTTTAATATGCAACTACTAAATGGCTTACAACTTGTTGAAGTAATTAGAGATTTATAGATTTGGCACTAATCTGGTATTTTTCAGGCACCAAAGTGAAGATTTGTTAAATATCAATTTACAGTTTACTTAAAGGAAATCTTACACCAGGTCAAAGAATTGTAAACCAACCACACTGACAAACTGGTGAGTGCGCCCACTGGTAGGTTCTGCTTTTCTATTAGCTTCTTAGGACCTTGTTTTAACAATAAAAAGGTTTCACAGATTATGCAAATGAGCCCCAGGAGCTCCATACTGTATAGATGTTAATGGAGCTTGGAGCCCCGAAGGCTCATCTGCAAAATTTTTAGAATTTTTATTGCTTGGTTTACAATCCTTTATCCTGGTGGTAGATTTCCTTTAAGTTGTTAATATAAAATAAATAATATTACTTGGGGGCAATAATGCTTTTTAATCTGTATTGATGTGATACACTCATCCTGATGTGATACCCTTTTAACTTTTAACTTTTCCCAAGTGTCCTGATTTGCTCCACTTCCTGCTCCTGTTCTGACACAGCAGGTTATGCTGGGAATTCCAGGTTTGCAAATAACTAGCTTCAGCAAGGCTCAGTTAACATTCACATCATCTGTTTCTATTCCACTCTCCATTTTAGGAGAATGTAACAGAAACTAACAACAGAAGTTGCTGTTGCTGATGCAGGAGGCTTGTTGGTAACTGTTGGGCATAGCCAGGGACACAGAAGAGAAGACAGAAGCAGTTTATAACTTTTGTCTTCCCAATTTATGGTAACTCAATGATCATTACATAGTGAACAGAGGTAATGGCAGAGCTGATTTCTCAGCTCTGCATGTGCACTGGCTGCTGGGTCTTGGTTTATACCATAGTTAAAGAAAAAAGCACTGCAAATGTTGTATTGTAGCTTAATAAGTAAGATAGGGTCATCAAAATAGCACATGCACAAAATTATTGAAGAATTGCCCTAAAGGCAGTATTCCCACAAAGACAAGATTCTTAAAAATAATCAGAATAGAACACATTCTCTAATTCACTGTTATTAAAAAAATGCAGCATTTCACACATACTATTTGAACGTAAATCTTCCGATTGTGGTCAGACATAGCAAATTGTTCTCATGAATAGCTTCTCCTATCTGCAGGATGCAGTGTGATCTCTGCCCCTTCCCTCTCCATTACAAGATAAGCTCACACACAGACACTTCCTGCCAGCAAACTATGTATGCAGACTTACTCTACAAGCTACAGGTAAGATAAGATATTTATAGTAGGGGAAGGAGTTATAGCACTCTGTGTGTGCTATAGCTATGATATAATATAGCTGACGGTGTGTGGTATAGGTGAATCAGCAGGGTGTCACTGTGTGTTATATCCATCTCATGGATCTCATCATCTATCATCTCTGATCCGTCTCTCATCTATCATCTCTGATCTGTCTCACCTCTCTTTTTCTATGTGGCATATACTGATGAATGTTCAGAAGCTAAATGAAAGTGTGGATACATCCTGGACCTTGATAATCTAACCACATTTTCAGCTCACAAGGATCATAATGGGGCTTATTTACTAAGGGTCCGGGGAGCGCACTTCTGATTTTGAAATTTTGCGCCGCTGTGACAGGTATTTAACAGGGAATTGTGTTACATGGGATTGGATTGTGGCACAGCTGTGCTGGCTTTCATGTGACAGAAATCAGGGGGCAGGCCGGACTGACTTGAACTCAGCGCAGGATTTAAAATTCAATTTGTGTTGCAAGACAATGCAATTACATACACTAGGAAGAAGAAGGTGAACTCCGGCGGACCTGAGCGGGGAAGCGACACATGCAGGATATCGGGCGCACGATAGTGGATCATGGCGCAGTGCATGATCGTCGGACCATGCACTTTCTGTGAACTCCCAGGACCGGGTAAGTAGATGTGCCCCAATGTGTCTGCTTTCACACTGTGGAATTTTACATTGACCCTCACTGAGTTATAGGAGCTAAAACATCAATATAACTGAGTAAAATTGTAAAGTAAGGCGCTTAACATTTGACATCACTAGGGGGTTAAAATTTGAGAACTTTCTTTCATGGGCAAACTCCTTTAAGGCACTCTCATGGTTGTTAATGAATAAGGGAAATATTACCAGCTATTGAGGCTCTCTTTGGTAGGATTGTAACGGCTCCTTCTGCTATCTCCTCTTGTTGGTAAACTGGTGAAATCTTAGATCCCCAGCTGTCTGAACCAATCCAAAGGAAATGTCCAGTTTGATTGTTTCTTTTAGCTGCTTCAAGGATACGTCTGCAGGAAAAAAGAATAGGAAGAAAATAGAAAGGAAGAAACGTCCATTGATTTCAGTCAAGACACATTAACCAGATTCACTAAACATCCAGGGAGGAAACGATTAGTCAATCATTCTGTCAAGTTGACTCTAACTTCAGAGAGATAGAAAGAAGAAAGCTGCAGCACCTCTCTGTGTCTGCAGTTCATGTTAATTTGTTTTTGTCTAACCCTAATGTACCATACATTGTCTATCATTCTCATTTCATTTATCTCATTCAATCTTGTGTCTCAATCCACAGAATACTCTACCGGTACAGAAAGACAGCGAGTCTGTCTCATAGGAACAGCTGAATAGCATTTGTCTAAATGCAATTGAAATTTGCTACACCTCCAGTCTCACAAGGGTATCCTTGACGAGTTAATGTAAAACTGATAAGAAAGAAATGGGTTTGTGCAATTCTCCTGCCACTGGAAAAGATCAAACATGCCACAAACAATAGGAGGAAAGCATCACCTTATGTCATCTTCATTTGCAAAAATGATTATTGCCCGAGCATGAGGGGTTTCCAGCAGGCGCTTAATGATTTTATCATATTCTCCTGGCTTGGGCTCTCGGGGGATTTTCAGTGATTGGGCAATGCAAACACCACCTGTAAAGACATAATACACTTCATCTCAGAAACGCCACACTTTGAGGATTACTGATTAATGCTTCTTATAAACTCCATTTGGTTTATATAAATAGATCTAGGATAAATCCACATCAATTACCTCTACATGTGTACATATCATGGTTAATGGTATATTGCACTGGATGACAGAATTTACTATGATGCTTTATCTGTGAGCTTTGGTTTATTAAACAGGAAATGAAAAGCAAATGAACACATTTAGTGCTTCCCAAATACATCTGTTCTTGTATTTCACAGACACTTCAAAACATCCTTTTAAAGAGTCCCCTTACAGGTGTTTTCTATTGCTAAGAATCGTCAGGGTTATTCTTTGTTAAATTGAAATCAGATCATTCAGAGCACCGCAGAATTTGCTATAAGAACACTCATAGCATTTGTTTTATAGCCCATGAATAGATGAACACTTATTATTGGTTATATAATCAGTGTTGAGCAGTATAGAACCTCCCTCTGCGGTCAACACTGGTACAGTGCTGCTGGCAGAGTCACCAATGGCTGTCACTCTTCACCGGCAGCATTTTGCTGGTGTTGCTGGGAACCACCATTTTGGGGAGAATCGTCCATCACTGATGATGTCATTGAGAGCAACAACCTCCCTTCAAAATGATGGTGCGCAGTGCGCTGGCAGGTTGTTTAAATGCATTTTTATTGCATTAGCCCCTGAACACATGTATGCCATAGTGCTTCAAGCATGTATTAAGAGAACTAATGAGCTGAGCATTCTTCATATGGTGGGTGTTGGCTGCATTATACAGTTGATGATGCCAATTGAGGATGTTAACCATTTACCTGCCACCAGTGGCTTTGCCATTTGGTCTGGGTGCCGCCATCTTTGTTTGGATCGTCAATCCCTGTGACATTATTGTGGAGCAATAATCCATTTTAATGGCAGCTTGGAGGCATACTGTTATAGGTCCTTAGAAAATTCTTCATATACTGCAATACTATAGTATATTATTGCAGAACATCGTAGAAACGATAAATCCCCCAAGGATTAAAGTACCATTGGAGGTCTAAAAAGTAGTTAAAATAAAAATAATCCCCCTTTCCTTATAACTAAAAAAAATACACAAATAAAATCAAAAACATGTTAGGTATCGCCACATCCCAAAAGTACATATCTATCAACTTACAAAAATTACAGTAAAAAAACTCTGTAACCAAAAAATGTATTTGCATTTGCATTTTGCAAAAAAAATTTATAAAAATTGAACTAATGGTTGTACAGTCCGAAGATGGTAGCAATGTAAAAGTCATCATATCCTGCAAAAAATGACAACTTTTTAAGGTCTGTATGCCATAGTTTGAAAAAGTTATTAGCTTCAAAGTAGGACAAAATGAAAAAACTTTATTTGTACAGAAGGTTTTAATTTTTTTTTATCTATTAGAACATAATAAAACCTTCATAAATGTCATATTCTCACAATTGTACCGACTCAAGGAATAAAGTAGAGGTGTAATTTGGAGCACACAGTAAAAGTCATAAAAATGGTGTCCACAAGACAATGGAGCAAATGCATTTTTTTCTACAATTATTTTGCATTTGTTAATTTTCCCAGTAACCAGAGTGGAATAAAATCATAATGGAACCCAAAAATCGAAAATTAATTTGTATTTGAGGGGTTAATATAAGTTAAGTCCTACGCAAATTCACCATTTGTAATTTTTATACAGGTAGTTATATATTACTGGAATGATTACTATGCTTAACACATTACATAGTTTAGAATAAAAAAATTCCGCAAAACAAAAACATGAAAGAAGGTAGCTTGCCAATACATGCTAAAGTGTACACTGTATCCCTGAAATGTAAGAATACAGAAGCTGCAAAGATTTTATGAGCAAACAACATGGGAAAAATGCAGACTTTATATCAAATGAACGTATAAATAGATTACCTCCAATACGCTATTGTTACTGCATATTTTTTGGCATTTATTGGGGCAGGGACTGTGGAGGTTACTGCCTGAGGGTAAGTGTGGAGGGGAAGCTTGAGGTATTAAGAGTGTGTATAGCATTGTATGAGTATGTATAGCATTTGTTTGTGCAGTTCCATAATATTATATCAGTGTTTTTACTCTTGGCCTAATTTATTATTATTTCTGTTAGTGGATTTCATGGAAGAGTACGGTATGCTTATTTTTGTATGTTGTTATCATTATTTTTCCCTGCTGTATATCGGTGAGACAATCTGTCATATTCAAGACAATACAAAGTACAAAATCTAGAATACTGCATTGAAATCAGAGCTCCTGTAGGAGACCGCAATCCTCTCCGTGCTCCAAAACACACACACACACATACGCATAGGTCTTCAGTTTGATGAGAATTCCAGGAGGAATATATTTATTGACTTAACAGCTGCTTGTTTGCTAGAAAAATACATACTCCTACTAAACAAAAATGAGCTTCATCAAAATTAATAAACTGAGAATGTCAAAGATGACTGCTTATATGCCGTGCAAATCCACATATGTTTACATTACTCTAGCTACTAATTACACAATGAGAGTAGTTACCAAGTAGCTTACAAGGGAAAAAATCTGCACAAAGATCTTCGAATAACAACAGGCAGAGTTTAACAAGAACTATTGACATCACGGTTCAGACCACAATATTATTGATTCGGTTTTAGAAACGCAAAAGTTTATATCCAGAGAGATCAGACACAGCTTTCAAAGTGCATAAGATAGCTTAGAACTTGTGTAACCTTTGGTGGTTACATGCTAAGCTCCAAATATTGCCTCTGGGTATTTTATTCCTCTAATTCTTTAATACAGCTGTTTTGCTTCCTACATAGTATGTAGCTAGAAATACTGCAGGAAATAAGTCAGGAAAGCATCTTGTTCCTTGAGGCAAAGTGTGAGGAGGTGTCAACATTGCTATATATCCAGCCAGCTCCATGGTAGGCTTGTTAACACATCCTACACAAGCGCACACCTTAGTATAACAAACAGGTTTATACAGATGCATTATTATTAATATTTTATGTTTATGATTCCATTGTCTTTGTGGCAGATTCACATTATAAAACACGTACAGCAAATACTTTTATGACAACCATTGTCTCCCAAGTGCATGGCGGTAAAATATTAGAATATTTGTGCAAATATGTGTATATTGTCTGTATGTCATTAGTATTGTATTATTTTTTGTATCCATATTACAGATGTCTAATAATAATGGGCTATTTTATGGGAAAGAGAGGGAATCTTACAAAATGCATTGCAATATAGATGTCCTTCTATATAATTCTTTATATTTATTGAAGCATATTACAGTATATTGCATTCTTGCACTGCATGTTATCTAAGGTAAATTAAGCTAATTAAGTCTTAAATTGTGAATATGTATTATAATTCCATTCAAAACAATATCTTTGAGATTTAGTGTTTGTGACCAGTGTCCTGAAAATTAGCTTTTCCTGATGATACAATAAAAACTTTGCCTCTAATATTACCTTATAGAAGTTAGCTCGCTATTATTCAGTGACTGACTTTCAACAAGTCTTTTCACATAACTGGGAAGTATACCAAATCAACTCTATTTAAGGGTTTAGTTTTAATATTTGGGTATTGTATTCACTGGGCGGTTTTTTACACCTCAATGTTGATTCTCTATTGCAATATATCTGAGAAGAGTTCAGGATCTGGGCAATAAACTTGTTTAAGATACTGGTACATTTAAGATGTTATGCCACCATTCCTTTGCGTGCCATGCTGGTCTAATTTTCAACTGATTAAATTCCAAAGACCCAAAACTCAAGCAGTTATGGCATTGCCAAATGTACACTTATATTATTGAGGGAGTCTGTCCTCTACTCTGGTTCCTGGGCGGGTTCTGACCACCTGTCTTTACCAGAATCCCATCTAACTGCTATCGTGAGGTAAAGTGTTTATGGCCAATTTTGAAGGGTCTTGGTCTTTTATGAAAGCGAATGCTACTAGTCCAGAAAGTGGCACACAGGATCAGGCAGGCAGCTAAGAAAGTTTCCACAGAAGGGGAGCTGATAGCAGAGATTCCAGTGTTGTACTACACCTGCGTCCCACAGCTTATGGAGTTGAAAGATGCTTAGTTCTGGTGAACTTTATGTTAAATCCTTCTCACAACTCCAAGCACAATATTTTGCTATGTAAGTATAATAAATGTCTACATTTACATCATAACCTCACAGCATAGTTTGCATACTCTCAACCATCTCATCCTACCCTTTAGTAGGACTTATGCACTCCCATTAGGCAATCTAATTTATATATGCTACTTGTACCACATACAGGCTATATTTACCCCAACCCACTACTTAAAATCTAAAAATCTTCAATACTGAATTGTCATGATGAGGTAATCTTTGACATACTTAGCTCCCACTTGTTGTTTTCTATAGCAGGTAGAGCTATTACACATCATCCATCTGAGCTACCTTTTCCTGGTATTTCTGTAGAGAAAAAACATGTTTCCTAGTCACTAGTTACCACCACTAGTTGCTCCTGCAGAATTTTGCAAAATGATTTTGCAAAAAATTATCATCCTCTTTAGCAGTCATACTGAAGGTTTTACAATGACCTCCATGACTCCACTCATATGTTTGTTTGACATTTAGGATGAGGAGACGTGGCCACTATATGATTGAATCTTCCGCAGGGAGATTCCATTCCAGGCCATAGTACTTTGTTTGATAGACCAGAGGATCCCATTTTGTTCCATTACATTTGTACCATTAATAATCCTTATGAGAATGGAACTGGTAGATGCACGTTCTTTAATGATTTGTACATAGTGGGGCTTATTTACTAAGGGTCATGGATCGCACTATCGTCAGACTGTTCACCGTTTTGGTATTTGCAAGGCTTTGACAGGTATTTAACTGGGGTTTGCATTTAACAGACGATCTGACTGATTCGAACTGAGCACGGGATTTAAGATTCAAATTGTGTCGCAAGACAATGCACTTACATACACCAGGAAGAAGAAGGTGAACACCAGTGGACCGATTCACTAAATCGGGCACACGATCTTAGTGAATCGCGGCAGAGTGCATTATCGTCAGACAATGCACTTTCGGTAAACTCCGTAGGCGGGGTAAGTAAATGTGCCCCAGTCTCTATGGATTGTTGTAATAATTGTACAGCTGTATGTTTTACCTTAATAAGATGAGTTTATTAAAGAAGTTTTGTCCTGACTATGATCCGTGTTATCACTGGCTGCAGCCATTTCCATTACTGTTGGAACCCCACTGTAATTTCGTGGGCATAGGAGCATATGTGGAATTCTCCATTAGGTATCTCATACTGGTGATGTACACAAAACATTATTGTAAGTTAAGGAATTGATCGTCAAATTAACTTATTTATAAATTGGCTATTCCCGAAAAAAGATAATGTGAGAAAATATAATTCCCCATTGCCTTCAGTTATATATACAAGTACTGCATCATTCAAAAGATAATTTCCTCTATTCCATGAATTGGTCTTATATACACACTAAATAAACTAGTGATGTGGACCTTCTGGTTACTACCATTTAATCTAAGATATTTTGTTAACTCTCACAATTTCTCTAGGACTAAAAGTTTTTTCTTCATGATAACCTTTTTTTAATACAGGTTACATAAATGTGTCACAGTAGGAACTAGAGCATGAATAACATGTGCCTATTATACTAATTTAGCAGGTGATTGCATAAAGAAAACAGCACAATTAGAGATGAGACATAATAATTATATTTTTGCTCTTATTTGCTTAACCCCTTAATTTTGTGATGTTTAATAAGTAAGAAGAGGGCTCACGGGTTGAGCCCCCTCCAAAAAGGCCGAGTATTGCATATTGCAGCAAGCACCCACCAGGAACACCCACTCTCAGGGCTGCCACCAGGGGCAGTTAAAAGCTAGTAGTGTGTGTGCGTATTGGTTTCGATAACGCATTTGCCTTGCAAGAAGCCGGCAAATGGGTGGGAGCTTGATGGGCCTACAACTGTCAATTTTAATTATATTTGTACAAGACTTTTATAATAATCTTATATTGTGAGTATAATAAAAACTGGTGGAGATAATTTGAGTGTAAACTCTGTACTATGTTGCAACTTTTCTCCTGATTGAGTGAGATGATAAACCACAGTTAGGGGATTGAAACTAAAGAATCACAGGGGATCCTTAACTGATGGAACCAGAAATTTACCGTTTGACCATTTCTCTGAAGGAACACACATTTCGCTTGCGAGGTGGAAGTAATTACTACTTGGACCGGAGGATGTGATTTTGGATACTGCGCACATTAAATATTACTTTCCCAGAATGTTGTAGCGAGATGTACCTTTATACTATATTGTTTTGACTTTTGAAGTGTTTCTGCAGGACTATCATCTGTTCCTCCCCAGCTCCTTTCTAACTGACCAAAGGGCATTGCACAATGTATTTTTGTCTTCTGCTCAGGGATAGAGGTATGTGTGTGGAGTGTTTTTATTTACATTTTTAAAAATGTATTTAAACACAATAAAACCTATATACATTTGGCATATGACATACTAACCCTAAAGAATAGATAGAGAAGCTGTGTCATTTGATTTGAGCCCACAATAAAATGTCACAAATGTGTTTTTTTGGCAATTCGGTGGGATTTGGAGCTTTTTCCCACTTCCCAGTGCCATGCAATATGAAATAGTATCATTTATTTTGTAATACTGAAGATGTAGGTTGCAGCCATGAAGACACAGAGGCGATATTATTAAGTAAACAGTCTACAACACAGTATAATTGCACATGTCTGAACCACAGAGCTATGTGTAATTAAATTGTTATGGTCTCCTAATGCCTGTATCATTTTATAGTCAGATTTAAATAATTATTGTCAGAACATTACAAGGTCTCCATTTGATTAGAAGACAGACACAGATGAATGGATGTGATACAGTGCCGTGTTAACATACTTCTGTGAGGTTCTGAATGTCCTTGACCTTTCAAATACGGTAGCGCCGGCTGCCTTTCTAAAATATAACAATATTTAATTGTCGGAATCATACTAAAAGCAGTGCTCAGTGTTTTGAAAGCACAGATTACAGCAAGCATCCCAGAAGAAAGGGTCAGCGGATCACTGCGTTCTCTTTGATGGTAGCAGTCAAAGGACAAGAGCTTTACACTCTACATAAATCGTAACGCCGTGTATCATGTCTCCCTTTAGACATATCTTGTCACTAACTGGGAGATAAAACCTGAGCAAAATAAAATGCCACTGAAGTCCTGTAATGTGACAAAGGAAGGAGAATGCTGACAAAGTTATTTAACAATCTGGTCATAATTCACAAGCTCTGTTTAAAGAAGACTTCAGGCAAAACTGATACACTATATTTTATTCCTAATGTAGCATGTCCTAATACAGAGATTCAAACTCAAATTATACAGTAATAGTAAAGCACCTACCTTTCAGACCCCGCACTAGATATTGTTTTTATCCCAGTCTGTCAGCCGTGAGGTTGTCCAAAGTACATAAGTTATGGATAGGGAATAAAAAGCTACTAAGTGAGAATCCAACTGCTGGGACCCGACTGATCACGAGAATGGAACTGCTAGCTCATTAGAGAATGGGTATCCCGTTTTCATTGATAGGTGGAGCACTAGGAGGTGTAGCATTAGTGGAGTGTAGGCCTTGCTGCTCCATAACCATTGTAATGTAATAAAGGAAATAGCTGAGCACAATGATCAGCTATCTCTGACCACTCCCATAGACAGTGAATAGAGCCACACGATGCATGCTCATCCTTCCAGTCTACCCATAAGTGAAAACAGCAGGGGTAACAGCAGTTGGACCCCCACTGATCAGCTAGATATGCCTCCATTTGTTCTAATCTCAATTTATGTGTACCCCCAAATTGAATGTACAGAACTATGGAATTAATGGTGCTCTATGAATAAGTAATAATCCTGCAGGGGATTACTTAAACACTTAGGAAGACACAATTTCTAAAAGATTCTATGTACACTGTTGTGTTAATATGTATGAGACTTTGTGTCAAGCAAAGATATGTCCTGCTAAAAGGAAAGGTAATGAAGGACAACCTATTTTTTATTTACTTCAAAGAAGAGGCCAACATTGCCACTACATCTCATTGCAGTCTTTTCCAAGTGACCCAGAAGTGTGTGGTACCAGGGGAAGGGGGTATATCCGCAGTCAACATGGTGCAGGGGTGCTTCAACATGTTTACTACACGTAGGCTCCGAGCCTTAAAAAAAGCCTTTGTGCATGAAATGGCCCATTGCCTGTCCACTGTCTGCCCTCTGTACCTGATGCTCTTATTAATGCTCAATAAGAATTGAATGGTTATCGGTGAATGCCGCAGCTATTTTTTTGTTTATTTACAAATATAAAGTTACTACATATAAGGAATTCCTGGAAAATGTAAATTTAGAGGATTTGTAGCAGCAATAAATCAGCTTAACTCCTAGTCTGGTGGACACTGCTTGGCAATGTATGGTAGGATAACATTTTACAAGTGGTTGACACCTATGTGCATGGAAACCGCTAGTAATTTCACACCCAAAGTATTATTTCTGCTATAAAAAATGGAAGCGTGATCTTCTGTACATATGGGAAACTAAAAGTGAGTGGAAGACTTTTATGTATACATAAGCAAAGAAACATTTAAATGGTGGACCAGTAATGGCTTTTATGCCTTTCAGGGGTTTATTGTGTTTTTTTTTCAGTGAGAACAAGACAATTTTTTCAGGATTCATATCCCCTCCCACAAAATAGAACATTTCCAATAATCACAATACACCACTTTTTTCCCACATGGAAATTGGGACTTCTCTACCATGACAATACAAACATATTGGCCCACATTTATTAAAATGTTTGTGCCAGTTTTCTGTCTGACTTTGTACCAAAAAGAACGTGCAAACTTCTTGCACAGGTGCTTATTAAGTGTTTGCACCAGTCGCGACAAAAATGAAAAAATGAATGTGCACCATATTTATGTGCCACAGTTCTGTAGCATGTACAAAGTGTACACTTCCAGAGCAGTGCAGGGTGCACAAGATTAATAAAGACCGTGTACCAGCTTTGATTAATCTGGCACACTCTGCAAACCCAACAGGCAAACTGCACAAACTGCAGTTTGCGCGAGTTTTGATAAATGTGGGTCATTTGCATCACACAAAAAAGAGAGCGGAAACATTTTGATTGTATTTCTGCCTTATAAGCTTAAATGGTAGCAAGAGAAATTGTAGACTTGGAAGACAGTAAGCAAGAATCAAAATAATTCATTTACAAATGGGTACTTAAAATATAAGCTTGTATGTAATCAGTTGTTATTTAAAATTTTGCTCCCCTGAGCAGTTCATTCTGTGGAAATACAATATAATGAAGAATTAAAATGCTACTGGCCCTTTAATCATTCTGTTGATTTCCTCTGCATGGCGCAGACACCGGACAGAGCATGGCCACTGGTCACGTGTCCACATCATATGTCTTGTACCTGTCTGGGCAGGTCATGTAATCATCTCTATGATTCGCCGTACTGGGTTGGTTGCAATTAGAGATGAGCGAGTATACTCGTCCGAGCTTGATGCTCGTTCGAGTATTAAGGTACTCGAAATGGCTCGTTGCTCGGACGAGTATTTCCCCTGCTCGAGATCGAGCATTTAATTAAAAAAACACAGTGAAGAACAGTGAAGAATAGAATAAAAACAGTGAACACAGGATCATTTAAGTGAAAAAGACAGTGAAGAACACAGTGAAGAATAGATTACAGATGTTTGGCACATCTGCTTACTTGTCGAAAGATACGCGCGGAACAGCAGCAGGGAGACATCAAGCACCAGGGAGACATCGGGCAGCGGGGAGACATCAAGCAGCAGGGAGACATCAAGCAGCAGGGAGACATCGGGCAGCACGGGGGAGACAGACATCGGGCAGCACGGGGAGACATCGGGCAGCACGGGGGAGACATCGGGCAGCACGGGGGAGACATCAAGCAGCAGGGAGACATCGGGCAGCACGGGGGAGACAGACATCGGGCAGCACGGGGGAGACAGACATCGGGCAGCACGGGGGAGACAGACATCGGGCAGCACGGGGGTCACAGACATCGGGCAGCACGGGGGAGACAGACATCGGGCAGCACGGGGGAGTAAAACCAGAAAACCACTTCCATGCTGTTTTTTTCACTAGTTACATATCTTAGAACAAAATGAGTTTCATAATGGGGTGTCACTTGGCTCTGTTTTATGGTTATGTTAAAAATATTTGTCTCAGTACATGTGACTCATACCTTCTCCTTCAGAGATTAAGACACCCACATAGTAACATCCTCTGTCCTTCTATCACATCAACAGACAGAGGAATAACTATTCCGAATTGGAAGATATTCTTATGTGTTTTAGACCTGTTTTATATGACTGTAATGATGCTAAATTTTTGCAAATTTGTAGATCACAGTCGTACAAACCTGGCATTGTAGACATGACCTGCTATGTACCTGGAGACAGACATCGGGCAGCACGGGGGAGACAGACATCGGGCAGCACGGGGGACACAGACATCGGGCAGCACGGGGGACACAGACATCGGGCAGCACGGGGGAGACAGACATCGGGCAGCACGGGGGAGACAGACATCGGGCAGCACGGGGGAGACAGACATCGGGCAGCACGGGGGAGACAGACATCGGGCAGCACGGGGGAGACAGACATCGGGCAGCACGGGGGAGACAGACATCGGGCAGCACGGGGGAGACAGACATCGGGCAGCACGGGGGAGACAGACATCGGGCAGCACGGGGGAGACAGACATCGGGCAGCACGGGGAGACTTCACTGTGTTTTTCACTGCGTTTTTCACTTAAATCATCCTGTGTTCACTGTTTTTATTCTATTCTTCACTGTTATTCACATCTGTTAACTTGTCGGGAGATAATATACGCACGGAACAGTGAAGAATAGATTGCAGATGTTTGCATACATCTGATCACTTATCAGAAGACATTCTTTTTCAATTAAATAACACATTTTATTCCTGAGCCATGGTCCCTTTGAAAAATGCTCGGGTCTCCCATTGACTTCAATGGGGTTCGTTATTCGAGACGAGCACTCGAGCATCTGGAAAAGTTCGTCTTGAATAACGAGCACCCGAGCATTTTAGTGCTCGCTCATCTCTAGTTGCAATGCTTTCAGTATGGCCAGTGTTCTGGTGAGAGCCATCTCTGTGAGGTAATGTGCAGTGATGGCAGTTACACATCATTACTATGGTAACAGAGCAAGACAGTCTGTTAGATCCTCACTGGGAGCAGAGCATAAGAGGTAGGAGGAATTACTGAGAACTAAAGTATCATGGCACTTGTAGTTTCCAGTGTCGGCCATCTTAGTGATAACTGCATATTATAGAGAGACCATAATGTGTTTTTTACACATTTGTTTAATTTTTGAAAATGTATTAAAACACAATAAAACCTGTATAAATTTGGTATCACTGCGATCGTACCTAACCAAAGAATAAAGCAGAGGTGTTTTAGAGTGAAGAGTGAAAGTTGTAAAAACTGAGCCCACATGCATTTTTTTTTCAATTTTTCCACATTTGGAATTTTTTTCCGGATTCCCACTACATCGCAGGGAATAATAAATAACATCATGGGAAAGTAAAATTTGTTATAAACAAAATAAGTCCTCACACAGCTCTGTACACGGAAAAATGAAAAAGTTATGGATTTTTGAAATGAGCGAAAATACCCTGCATCCTTAAGGGGTTAAAGTCTATGTATAGTCTTTGTATAGTATATCTGGCGGGCCAGGTGTTCATGCCCAGATCCTCCCTCTGACTGCCCCTCTCCACCATCGAGGCGTGCAGGTATGTGAAAGCCAGAAACTTGGGGCATAATGCATCTCCCCACTGAATAATATTAAGAGGGTGTGGGGCTTCTCAAAAAGTTTGCTGCTTTATGCCTTATTGCCAGACTGTCAGGACACGTGGATGAATAAAATGTTCCTTGTCCTTTTGTTCCTTCCCTTCTGTCTTAATCGTTCTTTGTTTTACTTAGCAAGGTTTTAATTGTGTTTCCACTAGTGAGGGTATTGATGTTTGTAAGGTGTATTTTCAGTTTTTCAGCAATTTTTTGCTTTTGAAATCCCATGTGGCATCCTAAAAAGGTTTATATGTACTTTGCTATTCTACTGACTGAAATGTTGTTGACAAAACACATAAAAAATGTACAATCTCTCCTTGCCATGTGGAAGATGACAAAAAATTCTATTAACAATATAAAAGTTTATAACTGTAATTTAAATGGAGCTTTGCTTTTTAAAGGTATGGTTGGAAAATTATATGCTGGAAACCTAATAAGCACATTTGCTCATCAACTTGTCATGAATTGTATGAATTGTATAGAGACAACTTATATCCTAAATAATAATCAAAAAGGAACCATTGTAATGTATTTAGAGGACACCTTTCTGAAAGAAAAATATTTTCTATTAGTGATATATATGTATTATAGTATTATACAGAAATGTAATTCATGTACCCTATGTGTTTATTTACAATATGGCTACAAACTAGAGAATTTTAAGCCAAACCCACAAAATAGGCTTATTGAGCCATTATTGAATTCTTTCTTTCCTGTAGAAGATGCTCACATGTTATGTAAAATAATCAAACCAGGTGAGAAAATACAACTTTCAACTTTACTACTGCTTCAGAACATTTGGTTTAAACTAGGCTGGTGAATCTTAATATAGCTGGATGTTCTCGAAATTTAGCAATCGGTCCGCCAGTATTTCAAAATGGGGAAAATACAGGTTTATAATGTTGAATTTAATCTTGATAACAAAGATTTATTTACAGGCTATACTCCTAATTTAAAAAAAAAATATTTACTAATACATATATAAAATTACACAATTACATTAATTGTAAAAAACTGCATTTTTAAATCAAACGAAATTCATCACATAACATGGTTGCATCAAATCATTCTTATCCTGTTCAATCATATTAAAATAACATTTTCCCTCTTTATTCTCCTCCCTATCCCACCCCTGGTGGTTGACGGCTGACCCTGAATAGAAAACAAATAAAAAAAGAAAGCTACCCTTCTTTTGACACTTATATATGTCTCTATCCAGGCACAATACTCCAAACCAAGCTCTCCTTATCCTCTCTGGTTCATTACCCTTTCCTTCCCCTTCCTGCTGCTCCGCATAAAGCAAGAGATCCATCCTATCCCTCCCATTCTTGCATCCTAGGTGGATTTTTATTCTTCCCGTTAAATAAAATTAACTTTTACAGTGAGTACACCGCACGGCGAACCAATCACTCCTATTTGTGAGCCCAAAATATAATATTCCTATTTACTTGCTTTTATGGCCTGACCATCTGATACAAGACACATATGTAAACAAGCATTTTTTGTTTATTTTGCAATATGTAATTGTGATTTGCTTATGTATGCCTTTCTTTATCCTGGGTCCTGCAAATCATTTCTGTTTATACATTCTGCGATTTCTTCCCTTCCAATAAACTAAATGATACAAAAAAAATAAATAAATAAAGACTCGTATCTTCAATATAGGTCAGTTCATTTTAAACAGCGTGTTAAATCAATTCCAGGATTTCTATTTTATTCTTATATTAGATAATAGTCATGAAAAAGAAGAACCAAATGATAATGCAATTTGACCAATTATGTCTTTAGATTAATGGAAATAGTGCAGATGAATTGAAAGTACTTTGCTTGAATTATGTATTTTTGTCCTGTTTTGGTTTTTCTTTTTTTACTTTTTTGTTATTTTTCTTTTGATAGGCATTGGATAATACAATTTTCTTGGCTTAATTGATGTGTATAAAAATATGAAAAAAATAGAAACATATCAATCCATCTACCAGTCTGTCTCTCTGTATATTCCCCACTCCCTCTCATTCCTACATTTTTTGTCTATGTATCTATCTATTTTTAAATAATTTTTCATTTTTTGCTCTATAAAAATATAAACAATCCATGGGGGGTCTCTTTAGTAAAGATTGACAATGTTACATTCAAATAGAGAAGCAATTATATCTGATTGTCTAATATAACACTTGCCTACAACCTTGGTAAACAAAAAGCAGAATCCCTTGTGAACACTGACCTTTATCAGGTTATCTTTGCCATATTTTGTTTCTGAATCATATTAGGATGGCAACATACTTTGGTAAACAATTTTGATAGAAGAATAAAAATGAAATTAAAAAGAACTTGGACTACATGAATGCAATGGTAAGTGTATTATAGAATTGCAGCATATTTATTCTTTTGAGTTGTTCTTACAGAATGAACTTGCTTAAGGGCCCTTGCACCTGCAGGATGGAGTAAAAAGTATAGCCATCAGGGCTTTCAGTTGAGTTCAGCAGACCCCATATACAATGCTTATACAATGAAATCACTTGGTTTGATTTTTTTATTTTGATTTAACAGCAACATCAAATACAGTTGGGAGTTTAATTAAGCTGTCTACAACAGAATTCTGGAGTAATCTGTACCAAAATAACTGTCTGAACTGTCTTGCACCACACTTGTCAACAGCTTTACACCATTTTTAGGCACTTTCCTAAAAACTTTTAGATTTATCATCCAGCATCAGACACAGTCATAAATTTGGCGCAGCAGAAGACTTTCTAGTCCGTACTTTGCACTGGTTTAATATGCCAAACATTAATAAATCTTGCCTAAAATGTCAGTGACATTTTTTACGCATCAAAATTTCCATAAAATGTGTTTTTAATGTGAAAACATGGTGACGCCTTTCTTTGAACCTCTTAACAACTTCTTTTTGCAAGATGAGCCGACTGTTTCATTGCTACCATTTTGAGGACTGTATGATCTTTTGATCACTTTTTATAAAAAATTTTATGTGTTGCAAAATGGTTAAAAAACTGTGTTTTGGACATTTAGGCGATATTTTCCACACCAGGAATAACTATTTCTATATTTTAATAAATTGTGGCTTTAAGAACATGGCAATACCTAACATGTGATTTGAATTTAAGATTTTTTTTTATCTTATTTAATTACATTTTTTTCTAACTAGTAGTCACCCTAGGGTACTTTACCCTAAGGAGTCTGTTTGCTCCTCTCATACTTTGCAATACTACTGTATTACAATTTATGGAGAATTTACTATAGATCTGGAGGCAAATATCCTGAAAATAGGATATTCGACCCAAACGCGAGAATAAATGTGTACCATATACTGTAGGGTCTTTCTCTTGCCTCCAACCAATTTGCAAATACCGCAATATGCTAACCTTAATATGCTATGTAGATTTTGGATCTCAAATATGGAGATATCATGGTTATATTTTTAATGTCTTTAGCATATTTAAATCTGTATATTTATCTTTGTATCAGCTTTTGGCTAAATCCAGTCAGGCATCTTTATGTTGCTTTTTCTGTAAAATTTGATTGTCAATGAATAAATATAGTTATTAGTCATATAATATTACATAATGTAGCAAAAAGATGTTTTTTCTGGATACATTTCTTGTCCCAAAGAAAGAAATGCTGAGTAGAAAATTAATTGTGCTGAGTATGATAATTTCACTACCTTCTGTTGAATGAAGAAAAATTACAGAAATAAAGGTGCATTCAGTCATTTGGTTTCTTTATAGAACAAAAATAGTTTATACTTTAGGACTAAGTGTTTGCTATGGACAAGATTCCAATCCCTCCAAGTCAGGAAATATTTACAAGACAGTTCTATAGACACAAGTTGAGCTAAATTAATTCAAACAATAGCTCAATTTTGGCATAATCTTTTGATGAAGTATTCCAATTACCGTATATACTCGTGTATAAGCCGAGTTTTTCAGCACAAAAAGTGTGCTGAAAAACCTCGCCTTGGCTTATACACGAGTCAATGATAAAAATAAATAAATTAATACTCACCCTCCGGTGTCCCCGATGTTCCTCGCGGCTCCCGGCGGCTCCTGAGCCGCGTTGGGGATCGGAAGCCGCCGGGAGCCGCGACGAACATCGGGACAACGGAGGGTGAGTATTAAGTTTATTTCTTTATCTGTATACTAATAGGGGCTGCTGTATACTACTTAGGGCAGACTGTATACTGATGGGGGCAGGCTGTATACTACTGGGGGCTGTTCGGTGTACTACTGGGGGCAGGCTGTATACTACTGGGGGCAGGCTGTATACTACTGGGGGCAAGCTGTATACTACTGGGGGCAGGCTGTATACTGCAAGGGGACAAGCTGTATACTACTGGGGGCAGACTGTATACTACTGTGGGGCAGGCTGTATACTACTGGGGGCAGGCTGTATACTACTGGGGGGCAGTCTGTATACTACTGGGGGGCAGGCTGTATACTACTTGGGGCAAGCTGTATACTACTGGGGGCAAGCTGTATACTACTGGGGGCAAGCTGTATACTACTGGGGGCTGGCTGAATACTACATGGGGGCTGGTTGGCTGTATACTACATGGGGGTTGGCTGTATACTACACCCTCAGCTTATACTCGAGTCAATAGGTTTTCCCAGTTTTCGATGGTAAAATTAGGGGTCTCGGCTTATACTCGGGTCGGCTTATACTCGAGTATATACGGTAAGTATTACATCCCATGACACTGTTAAGAAGTAGGCAAAAGCAGTCTATCATTCAACAGGTCAAATAGGAATAAAAAGGGCAGGTTTATTAATTGAGTTTAAATCTTTAAAGAGTTATCAATGTCAGGGATTGGTTATGTCTAGTACTGACCACCCTCACAGATTAGGTGTTCTCAGCAACTGATAAAAAATTAGAACAATTAGCAGATATCTATTTTCTCTGTGTGTGTTCGCTGAACCGTTGCACTCTAGGCTTTCAACCATTCATATAAATAAAAAATGATCTGCAGTTACCTGGTGTGACTGGAATGATATGCTTCCTGCACTATTCTGTTTGTTTTGTTCTCTGTCTCCGGTGCTGATCTTTGTGGGTGTTAATCAAAAGACCCTTAGAAAACTTTTCAATAATAATACTACAAGTACCACAAAAGCCCACTCCCCTGTGGGCATGGGATAATGCAAAGTGCCCTTAATGTGGGATAAATTATGGCGATTTAATGCATATGTTTTGGGGATGTACTAAACTTGGGCCATACTAGAACGAGGTGCTAGCACTTATTAGAGTGCTCCTTGAATCTCCAGCCTTTTCCGATCAAATGTGTGCTAAGGTACCCAGGCGATGTATGTGATGAGAGACCTGTCAAGCTTGTTACTGTACGCATCATATATCAAGCTCGCAAACTCATTGTGGCACATTGGATTCAGCCTAATGTCTCATCTGCCACGGAATTGCATAACAGATTGAATAACTATATATGACTGGAAAGAGCGGTATATAAAAAAAGAGGTGTGCTTAAAATTTTTTACGCTATCTGGGGAAAATGGATGGCCACCCCTGGACTGTCTTCTGGAGCCCTTCTTAAAGATGCACTGATTCACATATAAGATCAAAAGGTATACAGGCGTGATGCTTCAAAACGGACCCTATCATTAAAGAACACTGTTAAAACTCTGGAGCCCAGTCCCCTTACTGGATGGGTAGGAAACAAGACACATTAGATCACTGTCCCTCTCGGTCTGGGCTGGGTAGGGTGACAATGAGCAGTCTGTATTCTGTTTTGTTTGTTTGTATTTGTTTAAATTTTCCTAATGTGTCACTGATGTTTGTGAAATGCAATGTTTGTACTGGATCTGTGTTTTCAAAAATGGAAAATTGGTTAAGTGGTTATAAAAATTATTTGTTTCAAAAAACAAGTACCAAAAAAGCATATCAGTGTTTGACCTTCCAGTCAAAAGTATCTATATGTATTCATATCTTGTTAGTAATAATACCCCATGCTTTGAAAATTTAAAAAAAATGGTACTTCTCCCTTGAACAATGGCACAGCAATTAGAGATTGTGAAGAAATTGTGTGAGTATACACTACTAGTATTTACGATGGAGCAATATATTCATGAATCGCTGTAATAGTTTCAAGGTCAGAGGCTGTTGTTTTGAATATTGTTTATACTTTGTTCAAAATTCTCTACCGACTTGTTTATATTTCCCACTAGAGAAGAAAGCAAAATAATTTCCTGGTCTCACTCTTAATATTAATAATACTGCACCTTTCTGATCCAATAGACTAGCAAAAGTGGACATTTACGAAGAAACTGTGACACTGACTTATGAGACCAATATCTTTTTATAAGTATAAGTAATATTTGTTTTTAATGAATTGGAATCATCTTGAAAGACACCAAAGAGTGAGTCCTGTGTTTTGATTCTCTAAGATGCTCATTATCTTGACTCCGTTTAATATGGAGCCGTATATTAATAAAGGCTTAGATGGTCTGATTGCAGCCACAAGATCTATGACAAAACTATGAACTCTTCCCCATAGAGATAATGGATATGCTGCATATTTAAAACACATAAAAATCGTTGTTTTAACACTTGTGGAGACTAGAGTTTCTAAATTCAAAAAGTCTCCCTTGGAGTGGACCCAAACATGTCAATTATTTCCTCTATTTCAATCACTGAGGGTCTCAATGCCTAGATGCCAGATGCTACTATCTGAGCCAAGGTTGCACATATAAAGTAAAAGATATCTGAAACTATTAGTTTTAGACAAGGGTACAATATCATCAAACTGTGTAATTAATTGAAAAACCTCTGTGGATTTTAACTTTTAGCAATTAATGGAATCCCCAAATGATACTATGGCACGGCATGTTGAGTAACGGGTAACACTGTAGGGAAATTCTCCTTTTTTCTTGAGATTGGTAGACAACTCCCTGATCTCTTATCTCAGATTTCTTATGAAGCATTATTTTATGACAAAGGAATACCCCGAGAAATATATATTATTTAGAGTTACATATTTATTTTACATAATCCAAATTGAAAAAACAACATGAAACAGCTATTGAGCAGTGCTGAGCGGATCTAAAATATCTGTTTGGGTCCTCAACCCACCAGTAACACCAGGCACATTTAAATCAATGTTGCGTGTTTAAATCAATGTAAAGTGTGTGTGTTGGCATTTTGGGGAAAAACGACACTCCCTATGACATCATCAGGAGTACAGATCCTCCCCAGAACGGTGCCACACAGCATGTAAGTGTCAGCATGCAGGCTTCACATTGAACATCAAAAAGTGGAGGTGGTGAGCACAAACAAACCTGTTTCGACCAAAGTTGGGGTTGGTAGGGACCATAATATTGCGCTCAGGTCGTCAGCTCATTACTACTAATGAGTTACTAATGAGTTTAGGAAATATTAATGGTAACATACCTAATGCTTGTTTTGACTGTCTTTAGTAATGTCATTCATTATAAATCTGTATTGAAGTCTAATTTTATTCTGCTATCCCTTTAGTAATGCTGAAAGGTCCAATTATTGTTGTGTCATTTATTCTTAGTCAGCTATAGTCATACATAATTGTAATCTTTTGTAGAGTCCAGGCCATTGTCTGACTAAATCCAGGGCATATTCTGCCTTAATTAACTGCAAATGACACTTCTGGCACAATACTGCTATTTTCTTGGCTGGCAATACTTGAGTCTCAAACTGTATTGATATTCTCATATGAATAAAAGTAAAGAAACCAATGTTAATACGATCGTAAATTAATTAAATCAATTAAATATCCAAGTCCTTAATTCACATCAAGTAGGTAGATAGATAATTTATCAATAAGAATATCTGACAACTTGATAACTTTATTACATTCTTATTCAATTAACTTAAAAGTATTGTTGGTTAAAATGAAAAAAATAACCAACACATACTTTCCAACAAAAGTCTTACTAACATGTTTAGATTTGCATACCACAGAATATCATTTCTTTTTTTTTTTTTTTTTTTATAATTGTATTTTTATTATAGTTTTTCCAAAAAAACATAGGAAACATGTATTATGCATTGAAATTTTTCAATAATCAAACAATAATAAAACAATGTTTATCGGGTAAGACATTGACATCAGCGTTTACCATTAATCTAGTGGAAGGCCTCAAACCCAACCATGGCAATAAAATGTTTCTATGGTATTATAACAATTGTCTAGCATATTTCCAGATGACACAAAGTATGAAAAACAAGGGAGACCTAAATGCATGGCAGGCACATGTCCTGCAAGGTAGTCAATTCTGTGGGTCTCAGTATAGGTGTCTATGATTAGGTGTAAAATGCTAGACTTTTCTCCTGCATCCAAACAGGATATAATTTCAACATAACTGATTTGTAATATTATATTGCATTTTATTTTGAAATCTTTGAGACAATTAGACCTATGAGTACAATGGACACATCAATTTGTGATGTTGTTACTGCAAAACAAGTAAAAATAGATGGACTATTGGTTATGCACAGTCCCAACTATAAGAATCTTAACATGGGAGTGTTGGACTTTTCTTTTAATTTTATCTTTCCTATTGCTATTCAAAATTTTTATTTTAAATACCCTGAAAATACTTAACTTACAGGTTAGCTACATATCGCAGTGCTGGATCCAAAAGTATAGCAAAACTAATGCAATGTACTACTGATTATGAAATTTACATACCGCAACATACAGTGATATTTAAAATTCAATAGGAAATTGCCTTTGTCTAAAAAAGAAACAGTCAGGTCAGTTCAAATGACAGAAACGTTTCAAGAAAAAAAGAAAAACTTTACTTCAACTATTTAACCCCTTAGCGCTCTGCGCCGTAGCTGTACTGCGCTGAGTCCCGCGAATAGTGCTCAGCGCAGTGCAGCTACTGCGCAGAGACGATGCCAGTTCAGCGCTGCACAGCAGCCGAACCGGCATCGTTAGCCGCGGGATTTCAACGGTAATCTACCGCTGACATCCCCGGCTAACACCCGCGGTCGGAGTGGGCTCCGATCGCGGGCGTTCAACCCGCATTTAACATGCCTTCCGGAGGTCTTTACCCCACGATCGCCCCCCCCCCGCGCCATTTTCGGGGGGGGGGAACCATCGCTGCTATGGCACCTCTGGGGTCCGATCGGGACCCCAGAGAAGCCTGAAGGCAGTGCCTTTAAGATGGCGTCTGTGACGTCATCTTAAAGGCAAAGTGTCAGCCTATGCATCTGCTGGCACTGCTAATACCCTGCAATACATCAGTATTGCAGAGTATTAAGCAATCAGATGGTTGCTTGATCATATCCCATGGTGCATCAAGTAAAAAATGTAAAAAAAAATGTTTTTCAATAAAAAATAACTTTATAAATCACTAAAAATGCCCTTAAGCCCCAAAACATATAAAGAGACATATAACGCTCAAAAAAGTCTAAATCATAACACAAACCCCACATATATAGTATCACCGCATCCGTAACAATCCATAGAATAAAACTAAATAACTATTGAACCCATATGATGAACGCCGTAAAAAAAAAAATTAAAAACCCGCCAAAAATTATGATTTTTACCTATTATATCCAACTAAAAAAGCAATAAAAAGTGATCAACAAAACATATGTGCTCCAGAATGATACTGTTGCAGAGAACACCATGTCCAGCAAAAAACAAGCCATCAACCAGCTCTGTAGCCAAAAACGTAACAATGTTATGCCACTTGGAAGACGGCGATGCAAAAATGATAGATTTTTCCCCACATTAGGGTTTTATTTGGCAAATTTAGTAAAACATAAGAAAAAATATTAATGTCTTGTATCCCCGTAATCGTATCGACCCATAGAATAAAGATAACAGGATTATTAGGATATACGGTGAACACAAAAAAAAAAAAAGTAAAAAATCCAGTACAGAATTGATGCTTTTCTACTCATGACCTCAAAAAAAGTTCCTAAATTTTCAACAATAGGTGAAACCAACCCCAAAATGGTAACACTGGAAAAAGCATCTCATCACGCAAGAAAAATGCTGTCACATGGCCCAAATAACGGAAAATCGAAAATTTTATAGCCTTCAAAAGGGGGCAACGAGAAAACTAAAATCCTGGCAGCTGCAGGGTGCTCCTTCCCTTCTGCGCCTCGCTGTGCCCCCATAACACAAGTCATGTCCACATGTGGGGGGTCGCTGCACTCAGGAGAAATTGTAGAACAAATTTTAAGGTGGGTTTTCTCTTTTTATCTTTTGAAAATGTTTAAATTTTAGGGCTAAATGAACGTATAACCGACAAAATTTGACCATTCTAAATTTCATCGCCATTTTGATTCAATTACTATGAAGATCTCAAGGGGTTAACAATCTTTGTAAATGCTGTTTCTGATAGTTTGAGGGGTGCAGATCTGAAAATGGGTAGATTATATAGGGGGTTTTTGATGCTAAATATGTAAAACTTAATTTCAAACAGTATTTATCCCCAAAATAGTCAATTCTGAAAATACGGAAAATCGCTATTCGATTTGTAGGCCGCGTGGCGTCAAAATAAATTATCCAAACATTTCAAAAATTATGAAAATGTAAAGTAGACAAATGGAAAATGTTATTCGGCAAGTTTAGGCAATTTAGGTGGTAAATCGATCTGCCTGAAAACGTGGTGATTTTGAATTTCGAAAATGGCAAATTTTTCTAAAAATTCATCATTTTTTTCTTTTTTTGGAAATAAACGCAAAACTTATCAGCCAAAATTTACCACTAAAATGAATTACAACATGTGGGGAAAAAACAATCTCAGAATTGCTTTGATAAGTAACAGTGTTCAAAAGTTATAACCATATAAAGAGACGCAGGTCAGAATCCAAAAAATGGGACTGAGCCTTAAGCTGTAAAATGGCTGCGTCCTTAAGGGGTTAATGTTATCTGAAAAAGTAAGCTAAATAGAAAAAAGAACTTTTAGATAAATAAGTAATTGTATATATCCAATTAAAGTATTTTACAAATGGAAACGTGTGTAAATGGAAATTTAAAAAAAAAAATTAAAAGTAGCAACAATAAGTGACTATAAAATGACTGTTTCTTTTGTGGACATATGGCTACTATCGAACATCAACATATTCTTTTCTATTCTGTATTTCATACATTGACAAGGTATATAATTCAGATTGGAATGATGCACATTTTTTTGTTTAGAAAGCATAATTGTTACGTCTTTACATTGTTATTTTAATTTGTGACTATATCTTTAAAACTAAAGAATGAAGTTAATTTTTATGACTAAAGTACTACGAGGATATCTGTGCTTAGGACTGCATGATTAATGGAGAGCAATTAAGAACACTTCTAGTACAGATTTAATACAGATCTAAGGCACTTAATTAGCTTTATGCAAAAAATGTTATTTTTCACAGACTGCCTTATGGAAAATAGGAAGGAATGGGAGAAACAGTCTTAATAATTAAGGACCTCATCTTCCAACATAAATCTATAGTCTGGATAAATAATGTGAATAGCCAGAACTACAACATTTTGTATAAGTTAGACAATAATCTAGTCTCAATCATCCACAATAAACAATAGAAATATTAAATTGAATTTTACAAAATTTAACAGTCACATTTAGCATGTGAAAAAAATCACACTTAAGAAGGCATCATAAAGTGAAAAGATAGTAAGAAGAATAAAACAATCACAAATACTAGTGACTTCACCTGTCAGAGAGCCAAAGGATATGGATAGCTAGAAGCAATAAAGGCTAATGTTATGTGATAGGGGGAGGCTAGACTGGGTACCCTCTGAGTCGACAGTGTTGTGGAGAATAAAATCCTGTCAAGCAGAACAAGTTTGGTGAGAATGGAAATAGTATTGTATTTGCTGGGCATTCAGGTCTTCAAGCCGGTAAACCTCTAAGACCTCTAAGATCCAATAAGTCACAGATGGTAATTGGTCAGACTGCCAGTTCAGTGGAACCACGAATTTGGCAGCCAGTAACTATTGTAACTATAAGTAGGTATTAAAGTGTCTTGGCCTACATTGGGGAAGAAGATTTACTAGGACCACCATTGCAGACAAGCCAGGGGCTCCTGGCAAAATCATCTGAATTTAGTTACCCACCCCTTCCCAATAAGTGCTTTCAGATAGTTGACTATAGATGCCGTACAAGTGTACTTAAGTTTTGCATCCATATTCTCCTTTTCCTCCTGCTGCTAATGTTTCCTTTGGGACCATATCAAGATTTTCTTTTTTTTTCCCTGTACACAGACTTGACTTTTTAATCTATAAGAACATTAAGTTTTCACTTTTCATCTTTATGCTGATGATACCCAACTATATACTTCATTGTGTAACACTACCCCTGTCTCTAACATAATTTTCTCTCACCCAGAAGCTTACTCTTTCTAAAACTAAGCTTCTTGTCTTTCCAACATTTACAAACCAATCTACCCTGACACCTTCATTTAAGGCTGTGGTCTTGCCTTATCTCCCAGGTAGTAGGCCAGCTTTCTTTAGGTTGTGTTTCTCTCTGACTTCTCATTTATACCCATTTTAATCACTAGCACATGGTGCATCAAAAACATTTTCAGAATCCATCCTTTTCTGGTGGGAGTGGGAACCTCTAAAATATTAATTGCCTTGAATTCTGTAACTCCCTGCTAATTGATTTTTCACTTATTAAACTCTCTCCTCTACAATCTATTCATGATTCAGAAGCCCCACTTGTCAATCAAACCAGACACTACTTGAAAGCTTCCAGTCTTTACTGCTGGGTGTCCATCTCAACTTTCAAATTCAATTTATACTTATCCTCATCTACAAATCTCTGCACAGTGCTGCCTCTCCCTACCTCTCCTATCTCATCTAAGTCTGTTGCTCAACCCTTGTTCTTCAGTCTATCAGAGATTTAACATTAATCTCTACTTCTTGCATACATCTCCTGGAATTCTCCTGCGCTTCATCAATTCTCTCTCCAACTCAACTTTCAATGTTACAAAATTGTCCAAAAAGCGCATTTCTTATGGCAGTCCTTTGACATTCCCCAACCTCATCTCACTTTCACTCTCTTTAAATGGATCCTGTCATTAGAGAGGTAATTTTTACACGATGAAATGCTCCAATAGTCTCTGGCATGTTAATTTTTTAAATGCCTTTGTTATGAATCTGAATAATTACTATGCTTTTTAATAGTTACCTGGCTCCTTGCTGCGAGTGGTGAGTTCCGGGGAAGGATGAGCGGCTGAGTAGTTCAACACGGTTGTTTTCTCCTCAATGCTTCCCTTCCTCCTCCTAACTCATTGCACTCTCTCCTCCAATGAGTGATGAGCAATGAGGGGAGGAGGAATTGAAGAGAAGATGATTCATGCTGTTTTAGAAATCTTTTTGTGTCCAGATTGGGATACTAAACACATTTCCAATTCCCTGCTGGTAACGTCTGCAAACAGGTCCAGATATATTGAAAGTTGTGCAATCTGCCCTAAGTGCAGTTTGCCTCCTGAATGAGCAAGTTGTTACAGATGATTGAATACTGACATAAAGTTGTCAATTAACTAATGTGCCCCGTTAGGTGCACAAATTTTTTTGTTTTGTCAGACACAGTACTGCCACGGTACAAAACTGGTGCAAACACTTCTTTAATACATGTGCAAGCTCCAAAGATTTCACTGCAGACAGTTTAATTCTGTTTAGTTTACTTCTGGGACATAAACTTTGCCAGCAGCATTAAAAGAGTTAATACCCGTAATTGATGCCAGCACTTAACGCAGGATTTATCGCCAGGTTGTTGATCCAAACTTGGCTCGAACCCAAACTTCCAATGGTTTAGACTGCTCGATAATACTCATAAAGTTTTTTTTTATATATCATGATCCCTTATAAAGAATAGCCAGACGATTGAACAGGCACTTATAACTCTTGTATCACTCCTTATTCCTCATAAAGTGTAATCTGTTGCAGGTATCCTATTGTTTCAAGTTCTAAGAATTTTTTGACACAGTGGGGCTCATTTACTAAGGGCCCAATTCGCGTTTTCCCGACTTGTTACCCGAATATTTCCGATTTGCACCGATTTTCCCTGTATTGTCCCAGGATTTTGGCGCACGCAATCGGATTGTGGCGCATCGGCACTGGCATGCACGCAACGGAAATGGGGGGCGTGGCCGAATGAAAACCCGACAGATTCGGAAAAACCGCCGCATTTAAAAAAAAAAGTATTGCGGGACTTGCACTTACCTTTACTAGGAATAGACCGGTGAACTTCAGGGCATTCCAGCGGGCCTCGGGGAACTTCAGCGCAGCAGCGCCACCTGGTGGACGTCGGAGGAACTACCTTAGTGAATCCCGGCCGGACCCGAATCCACCGCAGAGAACGCGCCGCTGGATCGCGAATGGACCGGGTAAGTAAATCTGGCCCAGTGTGTATTTTGTTTGCATATGTACCCAATAATCTTTAAAGTTTAATTATTAATTTATTTTTTGTATGACTTATTTGCCACATTTTTAAATGTTAAAATTAAACGTTCTTTAAATTCCTAAACATGCTTCATCACTAGAGAGATAACTACACAATCTGCAAATCTAGCATGCATATGAGCACAGTTGCAATATTATCATATGGGCTATTTATACATTTAATGATTAGAGATGAGCGAACACTAAAATGCTCGGGTACTCGTTATTCGAGACGAACTTTTCCCGATGCTCGAGTGCTCGTCTCGAATAACGAACCCCATTGAAGTCAATGGGAGACTCGAGCATTTTTCAAGGGGACCAAGGCTCTGCACAGGGAAGCTTGGCCAAACACCTGGGAACCTCAGAAAAGGATGGAAACACCACGGAAATGGACAGGAAACAGCAGGGGCAGCATGCATGGATGCCTCTGAGGCTGCCTAATCGCACCATTATGCCAAAATTATGGGCAACAGCATGGCCATGACAGAGTGACAGAATGAAGCTAGATAGCATCTAAAACATGCAATAATTGACCCTGACACTATAGGGGACGGCATGCAGAGGCAGCGGCAGCAGGCTAGAGAGTGTCATGGCGACATACCCTAAATGGACTCAGGCTTCAAACCAATGGGTGGCAGAGAGGAACCAAAGGAGGTGAGCAAGAAGTGCTCAAATAATATCGGTACATGATAAAAGTTTGCCAGTATATTTTGTGGATTACACAGCAGGGTGGCGACAAAGTTAACATGGAAGCCATGAAAACAACCCAAAATTCTGCCTGACACAGCTCGTTTGATAAGGGGACCATGTATGGAGGCAGTGAACTAGTAGTAGATTAAAGGTGCTGCAGTTAAAACTATGTTAGTTGGATCTTGGCATGGAGCTGGCGCTCCGCTGCCAGGCGAGCTTTCGCCAATCCAAGCCCCTGTCTCTAGGCTACTCCCCAAACAGCACTTCTAAGAACCTTTTGTATAAGATCAAGTGTAGTAGCGTTCTTATAAGTTTAGGATATGCCGGGTGAGGGGAATGTAAACAGATGCGCAAGAAGCGCATGATGCGCATGGAGCTGGCGCTCCGCTGCCAGGCGAGCTTTCGCAAATCCAAGCCCCTGTCTCTAGGCTACTCCCCAAACAGCACTTTTGTATAAGATCAAGTGTAGTAGCGTTCTTATAAGTTTAGGATATGGCGGGTGAGGGGAATGTAAACAGATGCGCAAGAAGCGCTGAAATAATATCCCTAAATGGTAAAAGTTTGCAAGTATATTTTGTGGATTACACAGCAGGGTGGCGACAAAGTTAACAACTTTGATGTGGAATCCATGAAAACAACCCAAATTTCTGCCTGACACACCTCGTTTGATAAAGGGACGATGTATGGAGGCAGCTATATGGACGACTTTTGGAGGTAGGAATGGAGACAACGTGTGGAGGCTGCTATGGAGACAATTTAATTTGGATAGTGCCTGTATGTGGCAGTCCCAAACATTTTTCAAACCAGAGGAGCAGGTAGGTGGCCCTCCAGTAAAATGGGATAGATTGAGTGCCTGTATGTGGCAGTCCCAAAAATTGTTCAAACCAGAGGAGCAGGTAGGTGGCCCTCCAGTAAAATGGGATAGATTGAGTGCCTGTATGTGGCAGTCCCAAAAATTGTTCAAACCAGAGGACCGGGTAGGTGGCCCTCCAGAAAAATGGAATAGATTGAGTGCCTGTATGTGGCACTCACAAAAATTGTTTCAAACAGAGGACCGGGTAGGTGGCCCTCCAGAAAAATTAAATGCATGAAGTATAGCAAGAGCCAGTGGGCCCTGTCAAAAAATAGCCATTTTCCTCTGCTTTACTGTACAAAGAGGAGGAGAAGGAGGAAAATGAGGAGGAGGAGGAGGAGTGGATCAATTATTCAGGTTGAGCTTCCTTCACCTGGTGGAGATTGGAAATTCTGAGAAATCCAGCCTTTATTCATTTTAATAAGCGTCAGCCTGTCAGCGCTGTCAGTCGACAGGCGTGTACGCTTATCGGTGATGATGCCACCAGCTGCACTGAAAACCCGCTCGGACAAGACGCTAGCGGCAGGGCAGGCAAGAACCTCCAAGGCGTACAGCGCCAGTTCGTGCCACATGTCCAGCTTTGAAACCCAGTAGTTGTAGGGAGCTGTGTGATCATTTAGGACGATGGTATGGTCAGCTACGTACTCCCTCACCATCTTTCTGTAAAGATCAGCCCTACTCTGCCGAGACTGGGGACAGGTGACAGTGTCTTGCTGGGGTGACATAAAGCTGGCAAAAGCCTTGTAAAGCGTACCCTTGCCAGTGCTGGACAAGCTGCCTGCTCGCCTACTCTCCCTCGCTACTTGTCCCGCAGAACTACGCACTCTGCCGCTAGCGCTGTCAGAAGGGAAATACTGTTTCAGCTTGTGCACCAGGGCCTGCTGGTATTCATGCATTCTCACACTCCTTTCCTCTGCAGGGATGAGAGTGGCAAGATTTTGCTTGTACCGTGGGTCCAGGAGAGTGAACACCCAGTAATCGGTGCTGGAATAAATTCTTTGAACGCGAGGGTCACGGGATAGGCAGCCTAGCATGAAATCTGCCATATGCGCCAGAGTACCAACGCGTAAGAATTCACTCCCCTCACTGGCCTGACTGTCCATTTCCTCCTCCTCCAACTCCTCCAACTCCTCTTCTTCTGCCCATACACGCTGAACAGTGAAGGACTCAACAATGGTCCCCTCTTGTGTCTCGCCAACATTCTCCTCCTCTTCCTCCTCATCCTCCTCCACCTCCACCTCCTCCGATATGCGCTGAGAAACAGACCTCAGGGTGCTTTGGCTATCAACAAGGGAATATTCTTCCCCCGTCTCTTGTGACGAGCGCAAAGCTTCCGACTTCATGCTGACCAGAGAGTTTTTCAACAGGCCAAGCAGCGGGATGGTGAGGCTGATGATGGCGGCATCGCCACTGACCATCTGTGTTGACTCCTCAAAGTTACTCAGCACCTGACAGATATCAGACATCCACGTCCACTCCTCATTGTAGACTTGAGGAAGCTGACTGACCTGACTACCAGTTCTGGTGGAAGTTGACATCTGGCAGTCTACAATCGCTCTGCGCTGCTGGTAAACTCTGGATAACATGGTCAGTGTTGAATTCCACCTCGTGGGCACGTCGCACAACAGTCGGTGAGCGGGCAGTTGGAGGCGGCGCTGCGCTGCCCTGAGAGTGGCAGCATCTGGGCTGGACTTCCTGAAATGCGCACAGATGCGGCGCACCTTCGTGAGCAAATCAGACAGATTGGGGTATGTCTTGAGGAAACGCTGCACTATCAGATTTAACACATGGGCCAGGCATGGCACATGTGTCAGTCTGCCGAGTTGCAGAGCCGCCACCAGGTTACGGCCGTTGTCACACACAACCATTCCCGGCTTGAGGTTCAGCGGTGCCAGCCACAGATCAGTCTGCGCCGTGATGCCCTGTAATAGCTCTTGGGCGGTGTGCCTTTTGTCGCCTAGGCTCAGCAGTTTGAGCACCGCCTGCTGTCGCTTAGCGACGGCACTGCTGCTGTGCCTAGAGCTACCGACTGATGGCGCCGTGCCCACGGATGGTAGTTCGGAGGAGGAGGTGGAGGAGGGGTGGGAGGAGGAGGAGGCATAGTAGGCCTGAAACACCTGGACCGAGGTAGGCCCCGCAATCCTCGGCGTCGGCAGTATATGAGCAGCCCCAGGGTCAGTCTCGGTCCCAGCCTCCACCAAGTTAACCCAATGTGCCGTCAGCGATATATAGTGGCCCTGCCCGGCAGCACTCGTCCACGTGTCCGTGGTCAGGTGGACCTTGTCAGAAACGGCGTTGGTCAGGGCACGGATGATGTTGTCTGACACGTGCTGGTGCAGGGCTGGGACGGCACATCGGGAAAAGTAGTGGCGGCTGGGGACCGAATACCGAGGGGCGGCCGCCGCCATGAGGTTGCGAAAGGCCTCGGTCTCTACTAGCCTATAGGGCAGCATCTCCAGGCTAAGCAATCTGGAGATGTGCACATTAAGGGCTTGGGCGTGCGGGTGGGTTGCACTATATTTGCGTTTCCGCTCCAGCGTCTGGGGTATGGAGAGCTGAACGCTGGTGGATGCTGTGGAGGATCGTGGAGGCGACGATGGGGTTTTTGGGCCAGGGTCCTGGGCAGGGGGCTGACTAGCAGCTGACACAGGGGAAGGAGCAGTGGTGTGCACGGCCGGAGGTGAACGGGCTTGTTGCCACTGAGTGGGGTGCTTAGCATTCATATGCCTGCGCATACTGGTGGTAGTTAAGCTAGTAGTGGTGGAACCCCTGCTGAGCCTGGTTTGGCAAATGTTGCACACCACAGTCCGTCGGTCATCCGGTGTTTCCTTAAAGAACCTCCACACTTCTGAAGATCTAGCCCTCGCCGCAAGAGCCCTCACCACGGGAGCTTCACTAGTTGACAGTGGCGCTGATGCACCAGCTCTGGCCCTGCCTCTCCGTCTGGCCCCACCACTGCCTCTTCCAACCTGTTCAGGTCGAGGACTCTCCTCCGTCTCAGAAGCACTGTGTTCACCCGGCCTCTCAACCCAGCTTGGGTCTGTCACCTCATCATCCTCCGATCCCTCAGTCTGCTCCCCCCTCGGACTTCCTGCCCTGACAACAACTTCCCCACTGTCTGACAACCGTGTCTCCTCATCGTCGGACACCTCTTTACACACTTCCACTACGTCAAGAAGGTCATCATCACCCACAGACTGTGACTGGTGGAAAACCTGGGCATCGGAAAATTGCTCAGCAGCAACCGGACAAGTGGTTTGTGACTGTGGGAAGGGTCCAGAAAACAGTTCCTCAGAGTATGCCGGTTCAAATGGCAAATTTTCCTGGGAGGGGGCAGACTGGGGGGGAGGAGGCTGAGGTGCAGGAGCTGGAGGAGTGGGGATTTCGGTGACATGGGTGGACTGCGTGGAAGACTGACTGGTGGTGGACAAATTGCTCGAAGCATTGTCAGCAATCCACGACATCACCTGTTCGCACTGTTCTGGCCTCAACAGTGCTCTACCACGAGTCCCAGTAACTTCAGACATGAACCTAGGGAGTGTAGCTCTGCGGCGTTCCCCTGCTCCCTCATCAGCAGGTGGTGTCTCACCCCGCCCAGGACCACGGCCTCTGACCCCTGCAGTAGTTGGACGCCCACGTCCCCGCCCTCGTCCTCTACCCCTAGCCCTGGGGTTAAACATTTTTAAAATGAGAGTTATAACTTTTTTTTTTTTTTTACTTTTTTTTTTTTTTTTTGTGTGTTTTTTTTGTGTTTTTTGTTTTTTTTTGTGTTTTTTGTTTTTTTTTGAGTTTTTAGAACCAAACAATCCTATCCTATTGCTATGGCTATTTTCTAGCCAAGTATCAAAGGAAGCACACTACTATGCCAGATGAGATGACACTGAGTTATTGCCTAATAGAAATCCAACCCCTACTGAATTTTCCCACTTCAGCCTTTGCTATGGATATGTGCGCCACTAAGCGCAGAACACAGCGGTCGCAAGTCTCACTACAAATTGCTCAGAATTGGCAAGTACATGCACTGCAGAAACTACAGCCACCAGCAGATCAACCAGAAATCAAATATATAGAATGCTACTGTAGGCTTCAAGAAGCTATTTGTATTCTCCTATGGCTATTTTCTAGCCAAGTATCAAAGGAAGCACACTACTATGCCAGATGAGATGACACTGAGTTATTGCCTAATAGAAATCCAACCCCTACTGAATTTTGCCACTTCAGCCTTTGCTATGGATATGTGCGCCACTAAGCGCAGAACACAGCGGTCGCAAGTCTCACTACAAATTGCTCAGAATTGGCAAGTACATGCACTGCAGAAACTACAGCCACCAGCAGATCAACCAGAAATCAAATATATAGAACGCTACTGTAGGCTTCAAGAAGCTATTTGTATTCTCCTATGGCTATTTTCTAGCCAAGTATCAAAGGAAGCACACTACTATGCCAGATGAGATGACACTGAGTTATTGCCTAATAGAAATCCAACCCCTACTGAATTTTCCCACTTCAGCCTTTGCTATGGATATGTGCGCCACTAAGCGCAGAACACAGCGGTCGCAAGTCTCACTACAAATTGCTCAGAATTGGCAAGTACATGCACTGCAGAAACTACAGCCACCAGCAGATCAACCAGAAATCAAATATATAGAACGCTACTGTAGGCTTCAAGAAGCTATTTGTATTCTCCTATGGCTATTTTCTAGCCAAGTATCAAAGGAAGCACACTACTATGCCAGATGAGATGACACTGAGTTATTGCCTAATAGAAATCCAACCCCTACTGAATTTTCCCACTTCAGCCTTTGCTATGGATATGTGCGCCACTAAGCGCAGAACACAGCGGTCGCAAGTCTCACTACAAATTGCTCAGAATTGGCAAGTACATGCACTGCAGAAACTACAGCCACCAGCAGATCAACCAGAAATCAAATATATAGAACGCTACTGTAGGCTTCAAGAAGCTATTTGTATTCTCCTATGGCTATTTTCTAGCCAAGTATCAAAGGAAGCACACTACTATGCCAGATGAGATGACACTGAGTTATTGCCTAATAGAAATCCAACCCCTACTGAATTTTCCCACTTCAGCCTTTGCTATGGATATGTGCGCCACTAAGCGCAGAACACAGCGGTCGCAAGTCTCACTACAAATTGCTCAGAATTGGCAAGTACATGCACTGCAGAAACTACAGCCACCAGCAGATCAACCAGAAATCAAATATATAGAACGCTACTGTAGGCTTCAAGAAGCTATTTGTATTCTCCTATGGCTATTTTCTAGCCAAGTATCAAAGGAAGCACACTACTATGCCAGATGAGATGACACTGAGTTATTGCCTAATAGAAATCCAACCCCTACTGAATTTTCCCACTTCAGCCTTTGCTATGGATATGTGCGCCACTAAGCGCAGAACACAGCGGTCGCAAGTCTCACTACAAATTGCTCAGAATTGGCAAGTACATGCACTGCAGAAACTACAGCCACCAGCAGATCAACCAGAAATCAAATATATAGAACGCTACTGTAGGCTTCAAGAAGCTATTTGTATTCTCCTATGGCTATTTTCTAGCCAAGTATCAAAGGAAGCACACTACTATGCCAGATGAGATGACACTGAGTTATTGCCTAATAGAAATCCAACCCCTACTGAATTTTCCCACTTCAGCCTTTGCTATGGATATGTGCGCCACTAAGCGCAGAACACAGCGGTCGCAAGTCTCACTACAAATTGCTCAGAATTGGCAAGTACATGCACTGCAGAAACTACAGCCACCAGCAGATCAACCAGAAATCAAATATATAGAACGCTACTGTAGGCTTCAAGAAGCTATTTGTATTCTCCTATGGCTATTTTCTAGCCAAGTATCAAAGGAAGCACACTACTATGCCAGATGAGATGACACTGAGTTATTGCCTAATAGAAATCCAACCCCTACTGAATTTTCCCACTTCAGCCTTTGCTATGGATATGTGCGCCACTAAGCGCAGAACACAGCGGTCGCAAGTCTCACTACAAATTGCTCAGAATTGGCAAGTACATGCACTGCAGAAACTACAGCCACCAGCAGATCAACCAGAAATCAAATATATAGAACGCTACTGTAGGCTTCAAGAAGCTATTTGTATTCTCCTATGGCTATTTTCTAGCCAAGTATCAAAGGAAGCACACTACTATGCCAGATGAGATGACACTGAGTTATTGCCTAATAGAAATCCAACCCCTACTGAATTTTCCCACTTCAGCCTTTGCTATGGATATGTGCGCCACTAAGCGCAGAACACAGCGGTCGCAAGTCTCACTACAAATTGCTCAGAATTGGCAAGTACATGCACTGCAGAAACTACAGCCACCAGCAGATCAACCAGAAATCAAATATATAGAACGCTACTGTAGGCTTCAAGAAGCTATTTGTATTCTCCTATGGCTATTTTCTAGCCAAGTATCAAAGGAAGCACACTACTATGCCAGATGAGATGACACTGAGTTATTGCCTAATAGAAATCCAACCCCTACTGAATTTTCCCACTTCGGTCTTTGCTATGGATATGTGTGCCACTAAGAGCTAAACACAACGGTAGCAAGTCCCCCTGCTAATTCCTCACAAAATGGTAAAAGATGCAAATTAAAATAAAAAAAGTAGAACGTTATTGTAGCCCTAAGAAGGGCTGTTGGGTTCTTTGAGAATCACTCCTGCCTAACAGTAAGCTAATAGAACACCCTAACGCTTTCCCTGACCAGCAGCAGCTCTCTCCCTAGAGGCATCCAGAGACAGAATGATCCGAGCAGCGCGGCCAGCGGCTAGTCTATCCCAGGGTCACCTGATCTGGCCAGCCAACCACTGCTATCGACGTGTAAGGGTACCACGTCATGCTGGGTGGAGTGCAGAGTCTCCTGGCTTGTGATTGGCTCTGTTTCTGGCCGCCAAAAAGCAAAACGGCGGGAGCTGCCATTTTCTCGAGCGGGCAAAGTATTCGTCCGAGCAACGAGCAGTTTCGAGTACCCTAATGCTCGACCGAGCATCAAGCTCGGACGAGCATGTTCGCTCATCTCTATTAATGATTATTCCCATTACAGCAAATTAATGTCATTCCTTTAATAATGAAAAGTTATACAATTTTCCAATATACTTTCTGTATCAATTCCCTACAGTTTTCTAGATCTCTGCTTGCTGTCATTACATGGAAAGCTGCTATATTAACTACTAGTGGACAGAAATCTGACCATGGTCACACAGGTGCACGGCTCATTATAACACATGTCTCTGATTACTGTCTGTGTGATAAGGAGCCATGCACCTGTCTGACAATGGTCAGATTTCTGTCCACTAGTAGTAAAATAGAAGCTTTCTAAAGAATGATAGCAAGCAGAGGTCAGTGAAGAATTGATACAGAAAGTATATAGGAAAATTTTATAACTTTTTATCATAAAAACAATAACAATAATTTGCTGAAATGGGAATACCCCTTTAACGGGTGATTTAAAAGAATACAACAAAACTTATTGTCATTCATCACAAAATGGAGCTTAAATAGCTTGCTTTTATGATTCACAACAATTTATGGGCTTTCTAAAGTAGGCAGAATTATCTCCAAGATGGCTGCCATCTACAACTACAATTCCCATGATTCTGTAGTGCTCAGCAACAGCTTCTCCCTCTTGTGCGCTGCTGCCAGAGATGATATAACAGACTGTCCTGCTCTGTTACCATGGTAATGATGTGTAACTGCCATCACTGCACATTACCTCACTGAGATGATGTCTCATCACAACACTGGCCATACTGGATGCACTGCAACCAACCGACTACAGCCAAACTTAGTGATGTCCACATGACATGTAGGACATGTGATGTGGACATGTGATAGGCAGCCATCTTATGTCCTGTGTCTCCTCCACAGGGTCATAGGACTGATTGAAGGACCAGTAGCATTTTAATTCTCCATTATACTGTATTCCTGGAAAACCCCTTTAAGATACTTGCTGCCCACACTTTCAAGTCTTAAAGTCCTGAATGAGAGACTATCATACTACTTTGACCACTATATTACAGAACAATGAGATGGTCACAATATTCTGTGTTACCGTATATTTTATATAATTTGTTGGTTTTTAAAAATACCATTTAAAAATTTGGTTTTCCAGCGTGACATCATTTTCCTTGTGCATGCACTCTCTTTCTGTATTTAATCATCTTTCAGAAAATATCCATTGAGGCTCAAAATCTCTCAAGTTGGTATCTTTAGTAATGACATAGACTATGATATATTAAAGACTGGGCTTTATGGTGTTGCAAATGCAATATGTTATACTAAATGAGAGATTAAATCAGGAAAGTCATACAATATTTTATTCTTGATAAAAAGACTCAAGTCCACAATTCTCAGTAAAGAATAGGCCTCCAAATTCAATAGTGGATAATATCCAATATCCTTATAACAGAGGCTTCAATTTGGTAATGATTATGCAATGTTTAACTCTTGGCATTCCATCGTAGCCTATTTATACAGTTCACATGTTTTCCAAATGCTAATGTACTCAGAATATAACACATAACATTACTGATACCTAAAAGTCAGCCTATTACTATAGATACATTTTTTATCTTCTTGAACTCACTTTGTCTTGCATTAAAAAAGATACACAGATATTATTTTCATTTGAATTATTCATTCATTCAGAGATTTTAATGATTTTTTTTAAAATGTTAACTTGACAATATATTACCATATTATACATGTTGCTATTATTATTTGTAATATGGGGCTGTAGGAGAATTTGTTAGGAGACAGGTGATAAGTAGATTCATGATAGAAGATAAATAATGAATATGATATTGATTTATAGATAATAGATAGATTTAACCCCTTAATGACCGCCCTATCGGGATTCAACGGCGGTCATTAAGGGTACTTCTTCTGATGCGACGCCTTTCTACGGCGCCGCGTCAGAAGAAGATTTCGGGACATCGGGTCAGTTTAGTGCCGGTGTCGGGCTGTGATATCACAGCCCAGACCCGGCACTAACACCCGGGATCGGAAAAACTCCGATCCCGGGTGTTTAACCCCTTACACGCCGCGGTCAAGCATGACCGCGGCGTGCAAGTGTGTCCCCCGTGGATCGGACCCCCCCGGTGTGCTTACCGGGGGATCCGATCCCTCCTGCCGCTGCCCCGGGTCCCGGCGAGTGACCCGTGGCTGTCGGCTCCTCTTCTTGCCGGGTCCTGCCTTCCTGGCAGGACCCGGCTGTAAGTAACTGAGCATGCGCAGCATGCTCAGTTACTTACACTATACACTGCAATACAAGTGTATTGCAGTGTAGAGGCTTGAATAAGTGATCGGATGATCGCTTATTCAAGCCAAAATGTGGAAAATGTAAAAAAGTTAAAAAAAAAAAATTAAAACTTTTTATAATATAATTAAATAAATAAATAAAATAAAAGTCCCATAATCTCCCCAGTAACACATAAAATGCATATACAGTAAATAAAACACAAAAACATACATATTTGGTATCACCGCGTCCGTATTAATCTGTACAATAAATCTAAATCAATATTGAACCCGCTCGGTGAACTACGTAAAAAAAAAACTCGGAAAACTTCCCATAATATACAATTTTTCATCAAACACCATCACAAAAAATGTTCTAAAAAGTGATCAAAAAAAGTTACGTTCCCTAATATGATACGACTGAAAAGAACAACTGTTTTCGCAAAAAATAAGCCCTCAACCAGATCTGACAACAGAAAAATACAGAAGTTATGGCCCTAAAAAGTTGTCAATAGTAAAAACAATGCGATTTTCTCCAATATTGGTTTTGCTCAGGAAAATTAAGCAAAAATAAGAAAAACTATATAAATGAGGTATCACCGCAATCGTAGTGAACCAGAGAATAAAGATAAAATATTATTTTTACGTTATGGTGAGCGGGGAAAAAAAAAATGCTAACAATCCAAAATAAAAATTGATGATTTTGTTTGTGTCCCCCTTGAAATAGTTAATAAAATCTCAAGAATAAGCTTTAGACTCCCAAAATAAATTATCTATACATTGTATCTCATCCCGTACATAATAAGCCCTCATATGTTTGTATTACCAAAAAAAATAAAAATTTATAGGTCGTACAATGTGACAATACAAATCTGCTGTGAATGGCGCCTCCATTCCCGTACAGCAGTTTACCACCACATATGGGGTATCAGTACACTCGGGAGGAATTGGGCATCAAGCGTTGCAGTGGGTTTCATCATTTATTCTGAAAATTTCAGTTTTGGCCTAAATGAATGTATTTTCCAAAAAAATTCAATAGTTTCTAAATCGCAGGTCCATATTTTTTAACCCATGTGAAACACTTAAAGGGTTAATAGACTTAATAGAAGTTGTTTTACATACGTTGAGGGGTGAAGTTTCTATAGTGAGGTAATTTATGGGGTTTTACTATTATTAAGGCCTCTCAAAGTCACTTGAAAGCTGAGTTGTCCCTCAAAATGTGAGTTTTGGCAATTTTCATGAAAATAAGAAAAATCGCACCTAAAGTTCTGCGCCTCATAACATCCTAGAAAAATGACCGGAAGCATAAATTATCATCCCAACATAAAGCAGATATTCTGTAAATGTTAATTATCAAACTTTTTGGGTAGTTTTACATCTTGTCTGGAAACCAGAACATTTCAAACTTGGAAAATGAAGAATTTTTACAAACTTTTGCCAAATTTTCACTTTTTTTAAAACGAAATGCAAAACTTATCACTTAAATTTTATAACTAACATGAAGTACAATGTGTCACGAGAAAACATTCTCAAAATCACCGGGATATGTTAAAGCGTTCCGAAGTTATAACCAATTATCGTGAGACTTGTCAGATTTGAAAAATCGAGTCTGGTCATTGAGCTGAAAACTAGTGTCGGTGATAAGGGGTTAAAGATGCCTAAATATAAAGTATATTGTATATAAATATCTAGATAGATGATATAAGATAGATAGATATGAGATATATTTAGATACAGTAGAAGAAAGATGAAAGTTCGATTGATCGATGGATAGATACTAGATAGATATGATATATATAGAAAGGAGATAGACGATAAGCATCTTACCCCGGGCATTCAATCATGGTGTATTAAAGGAGCACTACATCCTCTGCACACAAAAGTCCATATGCAGGGATCCCCTTTAGGACAGGGGGCCCTGAGAAAATGCCCAGCTTGCTGTCCCCTAACGCCGGCCCTGGTTACATACGGACACCACCCCTCTGGCCAGTGTGACCTATGATAATGCTATCTGGAAGCTTGTAATTTATTGTACTGTTACCCCAGACTGCAATAATCAAGTGTCAGACTTATGAAAGGTATCTGCAATGAATCTGTATTGTTATTCCTTGTTTGAATGCCAACCCAAAATATAGCAAATCCAATTGTCACAGGGACAAGAAAAATTTCATCTGAAGCTACTGTCATATATAAAATATACTAGTTATTACTTACATACAAATTCAACTTAAGAACAAATCTACAGAACATGTCTTGTTCATAACCCGGGGACTGCCTGTATAGTAGTATAGTAGTATAAGTATCATTGAGATGGAAAGTATTACTTGTAGCCATTTTCTTATAGGCAATTTACTAACTGATTTTTAATAAACTTTCATGTTTACTACAATAACATAAATCCATTTTCGAGAAGTAAAAACAAACAGATTTCAAGAGCAAATATTATTAGGTTTAATTGTCTTTGACTGAATAAATGTAACTGTAGCCTGATACTGATTTAACCCTTTAATTAGCTTGGTGGGATTATCTTGATTCAGTAGTTATGAATTCTTATTTACATTTGATTTAATTTTTTACGTCTATTATAACCCATTTATTATTGAAAAGGTGGAAGATGTCCAACCATGATGCCAATGAAATTCTTTTACATATTTCTTTACTTTTTAAAGGAAAAAGGTCATTGGTGACAAGGGGTTAAATTATATTGGCTTCCTAATGTAAGCCCTTGTTGTTCAATAATGTTTAGAAAAACAAAATAATATCTGTAAAATGACTATAGGAATCTAGTAACCTAAACATAAATAAAATGGCAACAAAAATAAAGTTTGATCATTATTTGAATACTAACAACTGATACATGGAATATTTTTTAAACACATGAATCTTATCAATGGATTTTACACCCTCTTTGTTTTCATTGTGAATGTAGGTCAGCTTTGACTCTATCACGGATTTATACCAATTATGTGCTGAACCAGAACTAAAATCTTATTTCACACAGTGGCCTGCAAACATTTGCGGGTTATAATAGACAATAGAAGTCAAGTGCAGTAGCAGTGAAACATATGGTTTTAAAAAGTGTCTAATTCATTCTTCTGTCTTTTCTAAATCTAACAGAAATGGTGCCTTTGAAAAAAAAGGTATTATATAATTAGGCCACATTAGCCTTAGAGATGCCTTAAAATGGCTGATTGTAATTGTGAGACTATATTCAGTATAATAGGAGAGCTGTTATGGATAGCTACATGTGACCGGTCTTACAAATGGTCCTGTGTGACACCACGCACTCCATCCAGAGCAGTAACCTGCTCTCGCAAGCAAAACCAGTAACTTGCCAAATTATTTTTTTCTTTTTTTATCTCTCTTGATTTTTTTTTGGCATTGTACTATGAAGATATTAAGGGGATTAGCCTGCCTCTATGGGTACTGGGGGATGCTGAGTCTCTGTCCATGCTGGTGCTGCATTGTGGCCATGGTGGAAGCCATGTAATGCCGCACATATTAGTGTAGAGACCTTCTAAAACGGGGTCACTGTGAAGTGGTTAGTGGGTTTATGCAATTTGATCAAAACATAACAAAGAACCTCAAGTTTCTCTTTCTCTCTCGCCAAATGTTGCTTTACTATGAAGGTATTAGCCCACTAGAATTGATGTTCCTATAGAGCAATTGCTGCATTACAAATCTATGCACCTCTAGAAATGTTGTGAAAGAACCATAGGGCATCACACAAAGCATATTACAGACCTGTAGGGGCTCCTGTGCTGTCTTGCAGGATACATGAACTATTTGGAAAAAAACTCATCTCAAGTTGACTTTAGTAGCTTTTTGAATGGTACATTTGTGAGTTATTCTGTCCCACACAACCATTTCCTAATTATATTTTCTAAACCAGATATTCTGTCTAGGTTGAATTTGTAACAATATATTTTCTAAACCTTTAGCTTTCCAATGGGCACATGCAGAAACAACCCATTAAGATACCATTCCTGCATATGTGTTAAATTATTTATCTCATTTGCTGGAAGGAAGAAACAAATAAATCACTGTTGGACTTGTGCTTAGTGAAGACATTGTTTACTCCAAAGTTTTAGCTACCTGTTAAGATATATTCAGAGAACCTAACGCTTCCCATTACGCTGACATAATTATAGAGTGTATGTGAAGTTCGCACAAGCAGCTCTAATAGCCTTTATCATTGTGATTCTTAGGAATTTATTAGACTAAAGTAAAGTATTTCTACAGCTTCATATTTTTTCACACTATGCAATGCCACCTATAAAGCACCTACATTACCGTACTTTACATTGTGATATTTGTACTTGCAAAGTAATATGCTTTAGTAAATGCATGAGTTTGCATGGCATTTATTATAGCATAATGCTTTTTTTCTAGCGAGAACTAATATAATCTTTGAATATTGCCTAGAATAGGCATAATTAAAGTATAAAAGTATATAGTTTTTATTCTCAACTTAAGATATTGCAGACTACAGCATAATTATCATAAAAGTGTCATAATAATTTGGAGCCTTACAATGAAACATTGAACAGTATGAACATGAGTCAACCTAGGCTCTACCTGTATGAAATGAAAGCTGAGGCTAAAACTTTTATATGGAAAAGAAAAATACATTTTCTACTTCCTTCTAAAATCAACTTTTAATATTACGAAACTGGCTCTGGGTGGAGTTACCAGAGCCCATCTGTGCTGTACTTTTACAGGCAGTTACACTGTGCAAAAACAATCCCCCCACTGTGTGCTGAAACTTTCTGAGATTACTTTAGTCACAAAGAGGGAGTATGCTGAGGGAGCAGGGGGGTAGGTGAGACAGTGTAACAATCTATGAAGCTACAGAAAAGAAGGGCTCTGGTAACGCACCCCAGATCTTTTTCCGGCTTGTTACCATTTTTTGATTTTGAAATGAAGGAGGTTGTAGATAACAAATATAAGAAGATAACCACAATCATGGTGCTTGGGTCTATGAGTAAGCATCATTGGTTTATCATGCTTCATTTTGATTTAGTTTAAAAAATGTATTCAGATTTATATGTTATTCTATTTCTTCATGTTCCTTACACAAGGGTTTTATACAAATCACATTTCTTAGCCCTGAACAAGCGCAGGATTTACATGGGCCCATACACTTGTGAAAGCGCAAACATATATGATGTGTGTGACACCCTGGTTTGGGGACATAAAAAGAAATAGAAAGGAACCCCAACTAGAATGCATTTCTAAGACATTGGAATGGAATTGATGGTTCTTAATTACTTGTATTTATTCCTCTGCCATGAGGGTTATTAGTTGAAGTATTAGAAAAGGACATCACATTTTATAGCTGTCCAGAGGATTTTACGATTTGATCCTCAACAGGTTTTCTGTCTTAGAAAACGTGACATATTATTCAGTTCACTTAACAACCATTGATTCTGCTTTGTCATACCAATTAATTGTGCTGATCAGAAGTGATGGTAGAATGGTTAGAACTGGATAATGAGAGCAGGCATGTTTCGCTACAATTTCAGAAAAAGATGAACTATACCACTTCACCTTGTCACTTCTTCGGCGTTGTACAATATCATTGTACTGTTTAATTCAAAGCCACAATTTTCTTAAGTCTTTGTTCTGTTTTTCGTTCACTATAGCTGGAGCTCTGCTTTCTCCCAGTTGACATACTGGCCAATGCAAACAGTTTCCTATGAACCCTCACTGTATTTCATTAGAGTAAAGGAGAGGCAATTGTAATCTCTGAAGAATTGCTTGTTTGTATCTTTATAGCTTTTTCAGCAGTCGATTTAGCAGTACATTATTTACAATTTCTACTTTGAGAAGACAAGCAACAGTTTTAATCAGGAATATTTCTCAACACAAAAAGTAATTTGTTTGCAGTGTAAAAATTCTAAAGCAATAGGGTCATTGTACTGTAAGTAACTGATTTGTGACAGCATTCCCAATACTAGAACTAGATGAGATAAACCTTCGTAGAATTGTTTTTGCAATTCTTAATGATTTAATTGATTTAATGGTTTGCATTGCACTTTGTAATGATTAACACCAATTATCTCACTCCTTTTTGGTGTTATCTTGGTCGCACTTGTATTTAAGACAGCATACAGCATTCCTGAAGAGGAGTTAGTAAAGGATTCTTTTATGGTCCATTGAAGGTCTCGCCATCATCAAGATGTCGCCATCCCAGAGTCCTTCTTACGGTATGATAAGGTACGACTTTATTGATCCCCAGGGGGGAAACTGAATACATACGAAAAACAGGAAAAGAAACTGTATAATAGGAGACATTTCAGGGATGGGACAGGGAGGGATGTCTTGAGCAGAAAGGGGGGAGGAGGGGGGGTTGGACACTATTTACTAGTGAGTGCCTAGTACATGAATAAACAGTATGATAGTTTTGGGGACAAAGGAGTTGTGCAGTCTAGCATTTGTGCATTGGATATGTCTGTAGCGGTCGATGATGTTGCGCTGTTGCAGCATTATGGTGGCGCCATTAGGTGATGCTAGTTTGTAGCGATTGCCTCAAATTTAAGAAGGCATCTATCTTTCCATACGGTATTAAAGAGACTCAGTGGCTCCCTAATTGAGCTTTGGGCTCTTTTTGTAATCTTAGTGAGTTTGGTTTTGTCCCTTCCATTTATGCTGCCCCCTCAGCACATGTCAGCATACAAAATGATGCTGGAATAGTGCATTTTATTCTCAGTGTTATATATATATTTCCTTTTTATATGTAATAATAAAGAAATAAAGAAAATAAATGATTTTGGTAAACTAAAAAAAAGATACATTTCATAGTTTTAGCTGAGTTGTGTAGTGTTTGTTCCTACCTGTTGACTTACTAAAAGTTTCTGTATGGGTATTATGGTTGATATTAGGGTTTGAGGGATAATTGACCCCTGCCTTGAGCATATTTCTGGCCCCTAGATAAATGGTCTTGCTGCAGTAAGGGGGGGGGGGGCACCAGGTCGTTCCACAGGTCCAGTGGCAGGTGAGGTTTCCTCTAAGAACCCTGCTTTGTAGGTGTCCAGAGGTGAGAGATTATATTTTGGTGTGTGTTCTTTATTTGATTAATTAAAGATTTTTTGCTTATATTTATATTTGGTCGTTTTATTCATCCTCTTGTTCTTAATGTGGTTAAAGGCAGGTGAGGTTGCAGTACAGAATCGGAATCCAAGCTCAGGTTCAGGAACAGGCACAAAATCAGGGCAGGAGGTCAGTTCCGAGGTGACAACAGGAAAACAGACAAGGGAGGCAGGAGAACAGGAACACAAAGTTACTGAAAACTATGAGCCACATTTATCAAAAACAGGGCAAACTTAACTTAGTGCAGTTTGCCTGGTGAGTGTGCAGGGGGCGCCAGATTCCTGCACTGCTTTGACAGAATGCATCAATTTTTTTTGGTGCGCCTTTAACATAGAACGTACAGCACAATTCTGTCTGACACTGCCTGATAAATGTGGCGCACGATCCGACTATGCAGAGGAAAGCCCCCTTTCAGTGCACAATTTTGTGTTGCGTCAGGTATAGTGCAGCCACAACACAAATTTATTATTAATAAACGGACACTATATAAATACATGTGAAAACAGTTTGCCCTGGAAAGAATGTGCAAAGTCTGACAAAACACTGGTCCAGAGGCTTTAATAAATGTGGTAAATGTATGACAATCTTCCAGGCTATCAGCAGCGCCAATTACTCAGGATAGTTCCTTTTCATAAATGAATATCTTTATTCATAGGCTTCCATAGCTTCCATAGCCTGGAAGATTGCCATACATTTACTACTCTGCTCTCCGACGAATTCTATTGCCGGAAAGAACCCAGGACGGCTGCCGAGACCACTACAATACCTAAGCAACTATACGAGTTGTACCGCTTCTACAACCAGAAAAGGTGAGCAGATTACCAATCATATTTTTTTTTTTTACCAAGCCAGAAACTGCTTTCACACATGTGGCGCTTGTATCTGTAGCCCCGTAGTTTTTTTTTAACTATTCTTTTATTAATACCCTATCATGGGATATTATTACACGTAATATGTATTTTTAATAAACTATATGAACTATAGAATAAATTAAGTGGAATTATAAAAATGTTTATAACCACCACAAAGATTAATAAAGATTCATAGTTCTTGTGAGGCTGTTTTTGCTATCAGTTGTAGCCAAGATATTTCTCTTTAACTAGTCACTGCTGTGCCTCAGAAGTTATGAAAAAAAAAAAATTTGTTACCAGTATATCTTTTCCTTATTAACTTCACACTACAATCATGGTTCTGCTAGGCTTCTTGCTTTGACTTCATGGATGACAAAGCAAAGTCTGTGTTAGCTTGTTTTTATCTCAATACCTAATCAAAATGATGTGAATACAAAGTACTTTGAGGGGAAGACTAAAGAAAGTGAGCTTGAATCCAATCCACAGCTGTCTTTATTTTTCACACTCCTTGTGTTATGTGAATCAATGTTTGATTTTGTATCTTATGAAATGATTCCATCACTACAGTGTATGAGAGTAACCAGTTCTATTGAGACTGAAGCAAATTTGTAAAGCGTCACACTTTAGTAAAAAAAAAAAGGGATGTGAGTAGGGTGCTGTTTATAGAATTAAATGTGACATAATTCCTTTGTTATTACAGCAGCAGAAAGTGCCTGTGGCTTCAGCAGTCCTTGAATATGTAAACCTTGCTGCAATTTTAAAAGCAATGTAAAGGACAGCAACAAGCCGTGGTTGTCAGGCATAATTTTGCTAGGAATCAGAAAGGCAAACAACGCTTGAGTCACCTTCATTACAAGGATCTAGAATGCACAGCAGTGTGGGTACAGTCATTCATCAATTAGAATTGCAATTGTTTAGAGAAGCATAAAACGAGGCAGGTATCTTTACTGTAAACAAACATAACAATGTTTCAATGTCTTGGAAATGTTATTTTTAGCTAATTTGTTGTGACTTGTTGTAAGGATAAACAAGTGTGAAATAAAATATGTTACCTTGAGGATTACAATAATTAACTCATGGAAACTGATTGATAATATTTAAAAAGGAAATATTGTAAATAGCCTCCTGAATGCTTCTACTTTTGACTATGCTTTATTACAATATTGTAGTTTGGAGAATGTGAAGATGAAAAATGTAGGCAGCTGTTGTGCTGTATCACCACAAAAAGTCAAGATGGAGTGGCATTCTGCCAAATTATCTGTGTGTCTCCCAGCAGTTCCCCTGTGTTTATGACAATTATCCTGCCATTGTCACAGAGTTCACTCACAAAAACTTGTTGTCTGTCATTCTTCTCCATTTCTGCATTTCATACCCACAGTGGATACTGCAAACCTACTGCAGAGTACCATTTAGACAAAATATTGCATCACCATCTGTACATTATCAAATACCTTTTTATGTAAATAGGGTGAAATTTATGCATGAAAATAATTTAGATTTAATTAAAAATTCTTATAATTAGTTGCTAAATTACACCAAAAGTTACCAAAAATGTAATTAATTATTACAGACAGTAATTGTTTAACTCCTATATGTTGCAAAGCCTTTGAAGAAAACCTGGAAAGCCTTCCACTCTAGAACCAGGAAAATAGTTTTTTGTGACTTGTTAAGCGTATTTATGAAAAAAATATAACATTCTGCTCCCTTCATTTTGTAAAAGTTTTTAGAATAGAGGGCATGGTAACCTATAACATGGTAAGACACATTGGGCCACATTTACTAAGTCCCCTTGCGCCAGTTTTCTGTCAGACTTTGCACATTGTTTCTAGTGCAAACTGCTTGCACAGGTATCTAAAAGGTGTCTGAGACATTTGTATTGCACGTTACCCTTTTGTGGCGCAGCTGCACTAGGCATTATGCGACACAAATTAGGGGACTTTTCGGTACACAGTCAGACCATGTGCCAGATTTATCTGTTAAAGGTGCGCCACAAAAAGTTAAAGCCTATTCTTCATGAATCTGACGCACCCTGCACTATATACTGGCAAACCACATTTAGTGCAGTGTGCATCACTCTTAGTAACTGTGCCCCATTAGATGACCATGGTGAGAATTTTGTCACAAGAACCAAATTTTCATGATTAAAAGTTAAAAGATTGGGTATATTCATATCCTTCATAGTATCATAGTTTATACGGTTGAAAAAAGACACATGTCCACCAAATTCAACCAAGGAAGGGAAGGGATTGGAGGAGGAAGGGCTTTAGGGTAACTAATTTTATATAACATAACCGTCAATGTTATTTTGGTTCAAAAAGGCATCTGTCCCTACTGTGACCAGCACCTGAGGCAGGCTATTCCACAGATTTATAGTTCTCCCAGTAAAGAAGCCTTGTTGCCTCTGGTGATTAAAACTTGTTGGTTACAATGCCCCCTTGTCTTTATATTTGATTTATTATTTTTTATGGACCATATATAATTATATAAATTAATCATGTCCCCTCTTAATCATCTCTTTTCCAGACTAAATGAATCACCTCTTGTTGGATCTTCTACAAGCTGTACCATAAAAATTATCCTGCAGAAAGTTGATAAAATGTCACCCCTTCACAGATGAAGAGCCCTGACCCCAATTTATATTTGGAAAGTTAAAGTCTCCCATGATCACTGCTGCCCCATCCTGTGAACCACACTCAATCTGTTTATATAGGTGACCCTCTATTTCCTCAGAGATATTGTGATGCATCTAGCCATGTCTCCGCTACACCAACAACATCTAATTGTTCCTCTAATATCAGGGCTTCAAGCTCACCCACTTTGCCTGCAATACCTCTGGCATTTGTCAACATACACTTAAATTTTTCACAGTTATTTATTAGTTTTATCATTATTTTACTGGCACATATATACTCACTATTGTTTTGTAACTTGTGGATCTCCCTATCCATTACTCCCCTATTCACTGGCCACTTCCCCACCCACCAACATAACTTGCCCCCCTCTTTAACCTGTCTACCCCTTTAGCTTCTTCCTTTATCTACTCCCCCGATCCTGCCACCCCTGCTAAGATCTTCTCCCCCAGCACAGCACCCCCCTTCCATTTAGGTGCAAGTTATCAGCAGAAAACAATTTGTACCCCAATGAAAAGTCAGCCCAATGCTTTAGGAACACAAATCCCTCTGCTCTACTCCAGGATCTGAGCCATGCATTTAACTCCCTGAGCTCTCGCTGTCTTCTCTTTGTAGCGCATGGCATAGACAGTATTCCAGAGAATACTTCCTTGGAGGTCCTTCCCTTAATATTTGAACCTAATTCTTTAAAACTATTCTTCAGGCTCCTCTACCTACCATCTATTCAGTCATTAGTTCCAACATGGACCACGACAGCTGGGTCATCCCCAGCCCCTCCCAGTAATTTATCCACCCTTTCCACCACATGCCGAACCCTGGCACCAGGAAAACAGCAAACCATTTGGTTGAGGTGGTCTTAGCGACCAATTATTCTATTCATCTTCCTGATCATAGAGTCCCCTACAACCACTTACTGTCTTGACTTACCTGCATTAGCATCCTCCCTAAATCTAGCTGGGCTGCTCCCCCAGCTGTTCTGGAGAGTAGGATCCACTAGGGCTGCCATTTCTAACACTGACATCATTACATCATTGCACAATTTAGCAATTTTGCTTGGGTGCTCAGAGTCAGAATTGGCCTTCTTTTTCTTGGACCCCTTTCTATACCATTTATTTACAGTAATCCAGCTACCTACCCGGTCCTTGTGGTTTTCTAGTCGACCCTCCACTTCTATCCCGCTTATTGCTTGCTCACATCCTAAACCAGTTGAGGAAAGCATCATCAGATTTTTCCTATAAAGGACATTTAGAGAGCAAATCAAAAACAAAACTGCAGTGTCCTTTGTGCTTATGTATTATCCAACCACATGTAAGTAGAAGCATGTAATAAAGTCTTGTCAAAATATTAGGTGTTGTTTTTTCAGATTCTGAGGGTTTGCTGCTATGCATCAATGCTTAGGAATCAATAATTATTTATGCTGCTGTATGTTAAAAAATATTAAAATGAAGATGAAACAAAAGTTTGACAATTCCATCTAACAAAGGATTTTCAATTTATAAATGAAAAATGTATCTTTTCTTCTACACAACTTATTTTCTTAATAAAATGTTTCTTCCAGGAAGATAGATATGAATTTATTCCCTTGTACTTCACTGAACAAAACAAAACATCTGCTTGCCAGTTGTTGGCTTTTTTGATCTTGCCACACAGTTAGATCTCTACAGATATCCAACTCTTATTATATCTTAGGTATGTTAATTATGTGAATCATATACATATTTACGTTATGCTTATGTGCAGATTACAATTTACAAATATCTGAATGGACAGAACAGAGATCTTTCTAATCATCTCTACGGGGCATATTTACCATGGCCTCTAGGTCATGTCAGCCCTGAAATAATCCAAATACTAACTTATTGCTAGCACCTGGGATTCTTTAGTGTGGGGGGGGGGGGCTGAACTTGCGTGAAGGGGGGGGGGGGGGGCAACCGGATGTCCCCGGAAGCATTAATTTCTATGCAAGGCCTGGTGTAGAATAAATGCTGAGCAGCACCCTGCACTATACATGAAGAGGCCGTATGATAAGTATCCTCCTGTATATGTATGCTGTAGGTAGGCAAGACCAGGTCATCCTCTAAAGGAGAGGATTCTTTAATGTAAAAGCAGTCAATCTATAGCACTCTCTGCCACATGATATTGTGATGGATGGTAGTTTGCACATGTTCACAAGAATTTTGAATGTCTTCCTTGAGAGCAAGAATATCATATTTTATGTGAATAAAGAATTTTTGCTAATGTGACATTCATCAATTGGATTATGTAAATCAATAACCAACAGGATTATGAGAACATTATATTGGAACTTTGTAAAGTAAAAGCAGAATTGAGAACCTGTTTGTCTCAGAACCAATTTTTTTTAACTACTAGAAAAGTTTTTAATGAAGAGTAATGTGACAAGATACTGATAAGCAAAACTATGAGGGAGGACATGTTTTTGATTGGGGAAATTAGAGGAATAAACCAAAAAATCTACAAGATTCACAGAGTGCAATTTTTGGAACAGGGAGTTCAACTCCACTGCTTCTGATGAGTCTGCCTCAATCAACAATATTATGAACATGCTATAGGACAAACTTATCCTGTTAGAAGCACCTTATAAGCAATTCAGGGAAGGGAGTTCAAAGTAGGTAAAGCAGGTGTGGTGGGGATTGTTTATATTTATTTTCAAAAGGACTTAAACTTACTTTTCTAGACCAATGAGCAGGTGTTCTGAACAGTTTTTCTAATATTCTTCATTAAGAAATTATCCTTAGATTGTAAAGAAACAGACTGCACAGAGCCCCTTACATATAATGTTATTTCTATGTTGCTATGGCAAATCTGTCTACAGAGTTTAAGAGAGGTCTCTCTCTTCTCTTACACAGTTTTGAGTAATTAATAAGCCTTCCTGCTCTCTCCATGGCTGTAGTATGCTATGAGCAGTATATTCAAACATCAAAAGGGGTTTGCCCATTAAATGAAAGTTTTCAAATTTTAATCCTCTCGTAATGTTTACACAAAAAAGATTATTTTAACTCAGTTTTATTGATGTTTAAGCTCCTATAACTCAGTGATGGTCAGTGTAAAATTCCAGAGTGTTGGTGGGACCCTCTAAGCAGACACTTCATGATCCTTCTAATACTTTGAGATGGTGTGTGCTAACAATGTGTTTAGAACATCATGGTACAGGGTTTAGCTTCACTTTAATTTACCTTCTGAACATTCACTAGTATGTGACACACAGAAAAAGAGAGATGAGACAGATCAGAGATGAAAGATAATGAGATCCATGAGATGCATATTAAACACAATGACAATCTCAGCTCTGTAACATCTGAGCTATAACACACACAGTTAGCCCTGCTATACCTCCTACCCCTGCTATAAAGATCTTATCTGTTATTTGTAGAGTAAGTCTTTGGACATCGCTTGCTGGCAAGAAGTGTCTGAGCTTGTCTTGTAATACAGGGGGGATGGGATGGAAGCAGAGAGCAAACTGCATTGTGCAGAAGCTATTCATTAGAAGAATCTCCCCTGTCTGACCATAGTCAGAAGATTTACGGTTAAATCCCGGGGCAACCAAAATTGTATATACCAGGACTGATAGAGACAAGTTGCAATTACAAATTCTGTATTTTTGTTAAAAACATGAAATTAGAGAATGTGTTATTTTGGTATCCTGAGTATATTTAAGAATCTTCTCTTTGTGGCAATACCATTTTAAATAAAAGGATTCAATCCTCACTGGCAGAGCAGTTTAAACCCACACAGGGAGACTAGATGTAGTCTTGTGCAGCCTTTATAGACACACACTATACAGGCTGGAATATCCATCCCTATGGGAGGTAGTAGATTGTTTTTTACAAATTAAGCGGAATTTGTTAATGAAGTATATTAGAAAAATGTTCATCACATCTTCTTGCACACAATGCTAGGCTACATTCCCACGGCAGTGTGCCTGACATAACGGTACTGTCCCGTACAGTGCTGTGCACCCATTGCTGTCTATGGGGGACGTATATACCGCGTATATGTACATATGTCCCCCCATATAGCCATGTGAATGTAGCCTTAAAATAATCTTAAATGGTATTCACACTTTAAAATTAGAATGCCACAAATGTGGGGCATTTGAGTTAAGAGGTTGACCATTAAGTCAAACAGAAAAAGTTTAATCAAGTATATGTAATGAGGAATTAATCATTTTACAGCATTCTATTTCATCAAATATTTTATGGCCTTGTATAAGAGGCCTCTGGGTATTAGTATTACTTTAATCTATTTTATTTTTAACCTTTAGTGATAGATGAAGAAAATACAGTATAGCTTTATTTATAATTTAAACCCTTGGGGTATTAGTAGCATGATACAATGTTAATTCTATAATAAAGGTCACAGATTTTATTAAACCCTAAAATTTGGTTGTTAGGAATTCAGTGATGTTAAATTATCAAAGTGAAGAATGACTTTTTTTCTGTAGATCAACTGCATTAAAAAAATATAGTGCTGTTGAAACCAAGCGAATTAACTAAATTCTAGTCATACATAAAACATTTTAGCAGCTTCCAGAAACTATAAAGTTTTAATTTTTAGAACAGCTCATGCACAAAAGAGTTATACTATATTGAGCAATATAGTAAATAATATAGGCAGTCTTTTACTGCATACACCATAGGCTTGTTTAGATTAATTCATAGTTTATTTGATCCTTTTAATGTCAAACATAAGAAAAGGTACTGAACATGTTACTGCACATGTTACTGAACATTGGCTGGAATATTGTCTTTGTCTATGTCAGAATGGATTATACAAAATACATTGGGCCTTTTTAGTTTTCTTCAAGGAATATTGACCTGTGACAAAACATGACATTTTTGGACACTTGTGGGGTACTCATGATCTATTAATTATCATTTTTTAGACACCTCTTGAATGCACGAGTTCTGGGAGGTGCAGGAAGTGAATTAGGACTATCCACACAACCTTTGGATATGGCAAACCCTATCTCACAAACCTGAATGGCTGAAAGACCCTTTTCACTAGCCTTAGTGAACCATAACCTTAGCAGCCCAGTAAGCTGCTACCAGCTCGCATTTGAAATAAGCCAGTCCATAACGGGACTAAAGGGGCTGAGGAACCAACCCAGTAGCATGTATTTAACAAAGACATGGACATGGGCATTCATGGATCGAGATAAAAGAGAACAGTAGACACAATATTATATATATATATATATATATATATATATATATATATATATATATACTGTTAGTAGAGGACTGCCTACATGTATCAGCAAGCAGTGAGTTAGTTACATTGTGTGGGCCTAATGGGGGCCGCATAAAGATCCTTCCTGCAATTAGTGATGGTAAAAGGTTCCCCAAGGCAAATACAATGGGCACAAACGGTGCTCTGATTGTAATAGGTGCTGACACACCCCTACACGCCGATAGGGTTGCTCTAAGGACCCTGCTACCTGGGATCAGATCGAGTACCTTGGAGGAGTTCTCGCTAAGTGTCCTGGCTCTGGATTGGATCATTGGATCTGGAAGAATCCCTGGATCACATTATTTCTAGGCATAAACTATTTGCTATGTGCCCATTCAGAGATATTTATATCTCTCCAAGAACGCTATTTATGTCTCCTAGCAAAAAGAGCTATGGAAATTCCTGCATGGAAAGTCGGAGTATCTCAATTATCAGACAACTGTCCCAAAATATATATGTAAAAATTTTAAGTCCTTTTATTCAGACCATGCAAGACAATAGAGAATGCCAGACACACATTGAAGTGAGTTACTGGCAGTGTCATGCTAACAGCCCTTTCTCTAAGCCAGGCATACTCTGTTGTCTTGCAAAGCCTGCACATCTTTATTTTTCTTCGCTTTATAAAATACGGATTGGGGTTCTTTGCAGATAAAGATCTAATTCTCAACTCAAGCATTTGTATCTCTGATTCTATAGCACAGAGAACCACATCACAAATGTGATGAAGAGGAAGTTTTCCTCTTTACATTGACATCAGATTCCATTGTTCTAGATACTATAGATCTAAAGATAACTTATTTAACTTCTGGAGTTAACAAGCCCATACAGTTTTGTAAACTGAAAAATAAAAAAGTAACAGCTTTTGAAAGATGGGGAGCAAAAAAACTGCAAAGGAAAAAAATGGAAAAGGACTTCCGTTTTAACATTAAAGTTTTAACTGCCAAATGTAGCTCACCAAAATAAAATATTGTTCCTGTAGGTAATGGCGTTGTCTATTTCAGCAAAGTGTATACTTTCCTTGGATTTAGTTGTATATAATTTCAAAGCTCCTCAGGCTATAGCTTGTTTATTGTTTACAATTTCTAATTTGATTTCCTTATAGTAAAAGGAAATGTTTGTGCAACGTTAGTTTGGAAATTATTAAAACAATTGACATTATTCCTTAGGGGATATGTAGATTGCCGTTTTTAATCATAAAATTATAGCCCTACATTTTTTCTGTTCACTTAGTGCAAATCAGCCTTTTTTTGTATTAGCTTCAAATCACATTTTCCTGAGGCGAGTTGTGTCATTGAAGAAGGAAGTTAAACCATGTTTGTAGTATTTCCTATTCTTTACAGAGCACTGACTGTAATTCAACAATAAATACAATGATTTGTGGTTTCAAGTTGGATACTAGTGAGAAAGGAAGTGAGGGTGTACCATAAGTTTATACATGTATAGCAGGTTCTACATTAGGGGAAAAGAAATAAGGGATGTTATACAAAAGAATAGATGTGGGTACCATAGAGATCATGATCAAAACTTGGAAAGGGCAACTTAGGGGTTTTCTGGCATAATATTATTGATTCTTATTCATAAGATAGGTCATCAATATCAGATCAGAGGAAGTCCAGCATGGCCAGATGGTGCTTGCAACCTCCTGAAGCTTGGATTACAATAGCAATTGTGACATAAGTTTCTCCATTCCTTGTATAGTAGCTGGCTTTGTCCTTTGTTATTATACTGGTCCCTGGAGACTCCTAAAATCAGATAATTGGAAAGGAAAATCCCATTAATGGGAATCTGTCATTAGTATTTCATATTTTAATAAAATTTTCCCATAGTCTGTTTAATAGTAATTCCCAATCTGCTTTTATAATTAAAATTACTTCTTCCAGGCACTTTTAAAAGTTAATAAATGTTTTCATGGCTGGCTCCCTGTCAGCCAACTGGATCAAGTCATGAAGTCATCATCATTATGCATACAATGCTCTCACAACTCTACTTCCTGCTTGCTTCTACCCCTACACTCCTACAGACATGAGCTGATGAAGATTTGGTTCCACTCTTCCCTTCATTTATCCACTTCACCCATGAGTAGAGATGACTTCCACCTTGGCTAAAATATCTTTAAATCTTGTAGGTACTGCATGTACACAAATATAGGATATGAAGATGGAGTAACTAGGCTACTTTAGGGTCTCTAGGCTCTATACCTGGATTTATCTGGGGAGAGAAAAGTAAATATTCTCAATTCATAAATTTCCAGTAACAGAGAATTTGTTGAAGAAATCAATGTTTTCTGTAGTAAACATTGCGAGTCTTTCATTAAGCAGCTTATGTTTTATTGCAGCCTCTTCAGTTTACTAGATATTTGAGACAAATTTACAGCAACAAATAAGTATCTCATGCTAAATAATGACTTAATTACATAGCCAATAATTAATGAATTGAAACTCTCAGAGAACACTGAGAATGATTCACTTTTAGATATTATGAATAATGAATGTCTTACAATGCATACTACAGTAAAACTGGGATTACAACCCTGAAATTACATTTGAATATCAAAATTTAATATGGAATTTTGACCTAGTTCAAAATTCCAGGAAAAACTTTAGTAAGAAAGTATTTGTTGGGCATAGGTATGCAAGTTTTACATTTGAATGTTAATAAACAAATACAAATACATCATAAACATATATTTCATTTATAAAGTTTTTCAAGAGTAGAGAATCTAGTTCTTGTATCTAGCCCAATAAAATTTAATTCCCTTTTATTTGTCAGTAGGTTTTCAATATTTGAAACATGTATCAAGCTTTTGGCTTGCCTTTTTCTTTAATATCTGAGACTTTTTATGGTGCATGTGCTCATTTGCAACTTTTTTTGCGTCTCCCTTCAAAGTTGACCACTGTCTAGTTTTCTGCAGTATTCCTTGAGTTATCACCTGAATCCAGATGTGAAAGTTGCAACTTCAGAACTGATGGCAACTTTTGGAGACTTCTTGTGACTTTTCTTTTAAGAAGTCGCTAATTCACTGTCACGTGTATCAATAAGGAAAAACTGCTAAGATACATTTTACCAGCGGAAAAGCCAAGGAAAGTCCCAAAAAACAAAGGGAGAAAGCCAGACTTATGATTCAAGTGCACCATTGAATAATCCAGGAAATCATGTATAATTTGGAAATAATTAATTAGCATTTTATTGAATTAAATACAAATTTGATACAATAGAAAAACAGAACTTTCTATTTGGTACAGAAACTTTGGTTTCGTAAACAGATGATTGCAAACACTGTAGCAGGAATTTTGGCCCAGTCTACAAGACAGATTCTTAGTTCTTTCAGGTGTCAGGGCTCTTACTGGGTAACATTGATCTTCCACCCTTCACAATTTTTCGATTGGGTTCTGGTCTAAAGGTCATCAATGCCACTCTAGTAAATGCTTCTTTCTGGAAAACTTTGACCAGGTCAAAACATGTCCTGGGTGATCTTGCCTACCCTGCAGGATTTTAATCCTTAAACTTATAGTGGGTTACTAATGGTAATCTTTGAGACTGTGGTTGTAGCTTCTTTCAGGTCATTGAATAGGTGCTTCAATGGAGTTCTGGACAGATATCTGAATTTATATCTTGCACGAGACCCATACCAGGTCATTTTGTGTTTCTTCTATTTTCTAATAAATGTGGAACAGTTGTTGCCTTCTCCAAGCTTTGAGTGAAGAATATAAAATGTAACATTTATTTTACTCTGAAAAAAGGTAGGCACTAGTAAACAAGATACATAAAGATAAAACAAGCTTGATGTGTAGCATCAGATCGCTGCCACTATTGGACTTTGCTGCTCTTTCTTTGCTTCAAAATCTGTCCTATTTATTTAATGGTCTGCCTAATGTGCAGTAGGGAAAAATTCTGCGATTGCTGGACCTAGTATACACCCTTACACTGTCTAGAATTAATTATCATTGGCGAGTTCACTTTGGCATCTCACCTATTTATGCTCCTTATTTTAATTAATCAGTTGATATTTGCTCATCTTAGTTGGTGTAAGGCTGTATTTGCCCCTATAACTATTCGATGCAATTCCCTATTCTCTACCTGATCCCATATTAACATAGATCACAATGCCATGCATTTATTTTGCCATCAATACATCAGGGTATTTGTTATAATAAAGGCTCCTATAATATCATAATAATGTAGTATAATATGGGATCATGGTATCATCAATTCAATGGGGGCAACCTTAACCCTAGTGTCTACATCATCAGTGAAGTAATATGAACAGATATACACAAATAATTACTCAAATTTTCCTTCCTACAGTGAACAGATTGGTAGGTGATCAAATGCTTAAATGGAACCTGTAAGTTTAATTAACTACAAAAACTAAATATATTATCGTAAACTGCCATTAGAAAGCATTACCCCGACTTCATAATGCCTCTTCATGCATGTAATCTTAAACTATCCATTCCTAAAATTGATAGCCCATATAATAATTTGACATGCAGAGCTGTGCCCCTACTGCTTCTGGATTTACTCCATTAGTACCTAAAGCTCGGAGCAGCAGGAGGTCACTGGTCATCCATTCCCCTCAGCTCTATCCTACTTCTTCTAACAGAACTTAGCCGGTAGCTAAGGCCCTCTGCATGGAGCCAGCAGTGTAGATGAGGGAAGGGATGTCAGGTATTTTGTGTAGCTTATGTCTTATTTGTGTTTCTCACAGACAGCACAGCAAAATAACTAGTAATACAATGTAAAACTTTTCTGTACAAAGAGAAATGAGCAGGGGAAGGAGAAGGGAACAGGAAAGTCTCTGCCTGTCCCAACTTCCTCATTTCAGTGCCAATGCTCATTTTGCAAGATTTTTTTTTACATCGATTGATCTATGGAAGATAAGGATGGAATATTTATTTGCTCTAATAGGTAGCAATTTCAGAATTAGTAAGATAAAAACTGAATTCAAGGTTTCCTATAATTCTTGCAATAAAATACAAATTAATTGTTTAGATCTCTTACAATGTCATTATCTGGATTTTTTAGATTTTGTCTCTCACAGTAGAAGTGTACCTTCAATAAAATTATAGACCTCTCCATTCTTTGCAGGTGGGAAAACTTGCAAAATTGGTCTGGAGTCAAACACTTGTTTTCCCCACTGTATTATCAAATATCTGTCCATGAAGAGTAGCATAAGGAATAGTGGTTTTCACATTACATCTTTCAACTAAATCCCCGGTTTCAGGTGGTATATACTGCAACATTCAACATAAATCAAAAATAATACATTAATCATCTAAGCAAATGGCTTATAATGTGACTGAAGAGCATTTAAATGCTTCTTAAAAGCTTGTGAACTACATTGCAATGCACGCATGATCCACATTAATAGCTAAGTCATTTTGCAAGTGGAGTCATTCATATTCTTGACTACAGAACAAAACAGAAATGAATGCTGCTTCCAATGTTTCCTTAAAGGAGCAATAAATCTAATTCAGGAAGGCAATGAATGTGTAGCTTAAGTGATGCTGCAATCATTCCCCACATCCACATAGAACCAGAACATTTTTTTAGGACTACGGAAAAATAAAGAAATGCAAGATTTTTGGTTAATGAGGCAGATATTTTGTAGATTTTTTTTTCTGTGGTTGTAAATTAGAACTGAAGGTATATGATAACAAAACATACTTAAGATTTAAGTATGTACTTAATGTCACACTTGTGGGGACAAGTGTAGGGAAAAATCTCTATGCAAAGAGTCTGTGGACCCTCTGGACCACCGCGGGGGATGATGGTACTAGCCGCAGCCCGGAACTGGAGTCTAAGTGACCCCTGGTCTTCCCCAGAGCCTGCCGCAAAGCGGGATGGTCTTGCTGTAGCGAGGTGCCACCAGGTCGTTCCATGGGTGCGACTAGGCCCCCAGTGATAGTCAAAGTGGGGAAGCAGGAAACAGGAACCACAGGATAGCACAGGAACCACAGGGACAGATCACCACAGCTGGACACAGGAACAGACCTCAGGATGGCAGGACCTTGGCAGGATGGCAGGACCTCGGCAGGATGGGAGGACCTTGGCAGGAAGACCACTGGGATACAGGTACACCACAGGAATGCAGGACCACCAAAGTAATGCAGGACCGCCACAGGAATGCAGGACCGCAACAGGAATACAGGAACACCACACGGATACAGGAACGCCACATGGATACAGGAATGCCACACGGATACAGGAACGCCACAGGGATACAGGAAACACAGGAAACACTGGAACCCGGAGGAACAGTTGGAAACACAGGAGGGCTTTAACTTAAGGGATAATGACTTGAAGATCTGGCAGGGCGATGCTGGGAGCTGCTGGGTTATATAGCAGAGCCGGATATGCAAGCGCCAATTAGGAGGATGCTGACCCTTTAAATCACAGAGTACCACTGCGCGTGACCCCACTCTATAGGATGCGTGCGCAGCAGTACACTGTGATTTAAAGGGCCAGGGTCCTCCTAATTGGTGCTGGCATTTACGGCTCTGCTATGTAACCTGGGGCCTAGTCCTGGATGGGAGCGGGAGCCAGGACATAGAGACTGGGGCCAGAGCCTGAACAGGAGCGGGGAAGAGGTGATTGAGGGGACAGGGCAACCGAGCTGTAAATAGAGGGGCACGGGTGTACCCGTGATCCACGACATGTCCGAGACATGGATTGCAGGGTCACCCGTGACATTTAAAGTACATGAAGTTTACTATATAAAGCTGAGAGTATGCATGTGTTTGTGTGTGTATATATGTCCACTATAGGAATCTGCACTGTTACGTTTACAATCACCAAATTTTGCACAGCTGCTCTCCGTGACTCAGGAAACGTCATAAATTAGGTTTTGAGCAGAAATTTTAAATTTTAAAGCTGAGCCGCAATTGATTGCTTTTTTTCTACAGGTCATTAATATTTGCTCTGAGCTGCAATTGGTTACTATAGGTAATGGGAATAAGACAGCTTATGTGTGAGGTAAAATGGATAGGCAGGGAGACAGAGAGAGTCAAACAGAGAGAGAAAGATGCATAGAGAGAGACAAAGACAGTCAGTGACAGAGACTAACAGACAGTCTGTGACAGAGACTTACAGACGTTCAGTGATAGAGACTGATAGACAGTCAGTGACTGAGACTGACAGATAAAGAGACTGACAGAGAAAGTCAGTGACAGGTACAGTTAGTAAGAGAGATAGTCAGTGACAGATAAAATATTTTGTGTTAACCCATTCTATTTTGCTAAGTGCAGTTATTTACTTTCTCCGGAGCTACAGCCAGTTGTAAATATAAAGATTTGTGCAGAAATAACTCTATGGAACACATTACTACCTCTATGGACATGTATTTCAAATTTTCTGAAACATTATTATTATTATTGTGTCTGAACCAAGAAAAAATGTCTTTGAAGCTTGCACATGTATTTAAGCCACAATGGGGCAGATTTACTTACACAGTCCTGTTGCGATCCCGCGGTGCATTGTCCGTTGAGGATTCCGGTCTGCCGCAATTCACTAAGGTCGTGCATCCAATTTCCTGCATGTGTTTCTTCCGCACTGAGGTCCGCCGGAGCTCACCTTCTTCATTCTGGTGCATGTAAGTGCGTGTCTTGCTACACAAGATTTCCCCTACTTCTGTCGCATGCAAGCCAGTGCTGATGCGCCAAAATCCCGGGGCAATTCGGCACAAAACGGAAATCATCGGGGAACCCAACAAAAATGCGCTCTGCGGATCCTTAGTAAATGAGCCCCAATGTGTTTGTTCCACAATTGTGTTGTAGTTGCACTTTGTTGGAGACTTTAAAAAATAGGGCTTAGTGCTTAGTCGGAGTTTGCAACATTTATAACTATCATTCAATACAATTGTGTTAACATGAAACAAAGTGCACCAAAAAAAGTTGCAGCTGTGTTCACCTACTGAAAACAGACATATGAACAAATAGTGTGCGACACTTTTGGATTATGTGGTGCAAACTGCACATACAGGCATACAGCACAAAGGCAGTTCGCGTCACTTTTCACATATTTAGGCCACTGTATGGGATTTAGTCAATCTTGACACAACTATCAGACCTTTCACCCCCAAAATGCTCCTTAGGGCATTCTATGATGAATTCTACCATTTCATGTACCTAACACTCATCATTATCATAAAGATTTCAATAGGAGACATTAAGCAAAAATAAGATATTTACCTCATGTTCTTTCATACTGCGAGACAAGTTCAAAAACTTGTACTAGTGCTAATAGCTTGTACAGTAATGCATGTAAAAAATGTTTGCTCTACTTTACAAGGAATTCAACACAGTGGAAACTGTTTAAGCAAGTCACATTTACAATGGGGTCAAGTAAAGAATTTCAATGTCGGGTATTGCACAAGAAAGTCAGAGAGAACAAAACTGTTGTGTCCCTTGCTGATAAAACGTTAAAGATCTAAATTGTTGTAATGGATTTTTCAAGTATTTGAAAACAAAGCATTTTCCCTAGAGACTTTTAAATTAAGGTTTAGCTGCTGTCTAACTTGGAAAATGAAGTTTTCTGAAGAACATGTGAGTTTAGAAGCAAAGAAGTGATTTGAAGATGACACTCTTGAGAGGATATGCAGCATGACCTCAGGTGACATATTAACTGAGAAATATTTGATTAAATTTAATGACAAATATATTTACTGGTAATGTAGAGCTCAAAAATGTGTCTTGGTCCTTGCACTGGAATAAATAAAATATTCTATACACATTGACGGCATACTAAGAATGGTAAATCCTATTGTTTTGTGTTTGTTTCCTCCAAATATAGTTTACAGGGGAAACTTTGGTGGGCATTTGTTACTGCCTATCAAACTGAAAAATTGTACTAAATTATAGCAGCTAAAAGCTGTTCTAGGGAATTGTATTTCAGATAGGGAGATATTTCTGGTCCTTTTGTTTATGCACCAAATCATTTATCACTTGCGGCACAATCGTAAATCCCACTGAAAATTAAAGCAAGTTTCCTGGGACACAATGCACCCAAATTACTAAATGCCCCCCTTAGTGTCTGAGAGCAAAAATGTTTTATTTATTCATGCCAACCAATCAGAGCTTAGCTTAGCTTAGCATTTTAGCTAAGCTAGCATTTTATAAATTGCTTTGGAAAATTAAAGATGAGCTCTGATTGGTTGACACTAAAGCAACTAAAAAAATTTGCTTTCAGACACTTCTGATAAACCCCCTCAAAGAAGTTTCTCAATTCATTAAACCCTTTTCACATTATCAGAAGATAGTAGTGTTTTTAAGTAAAAAAAAAAAAACATCAAAGGACTAGCGATGATGTCACACATGAACAAAACACTATACCAAATTATAAATGTTTGTTGTCGAGCTTTGAGCTTTACAGTGATCTTTGAGTTATATTTTTCAGTTATATATATATATGTTATCTACAAGACAATATTGCCTAGAATGATTGATAAAAGATGTTTCATCACCTGCTATATGCTTTGCAGCAGTCATAAGGATCACTGGAGGTGACTCACTGGCCCAGTTTATCATTCTTTATGCACTTGTTTCTTACATGCAAGGCATGAAAAAAATTATCCTTTGCATGTGTCACTTTTACAGTAAAGTGAGCATGGTGGAGCACACGGTCAGTCAAAATTTAATATGATCAAAAACTGGAGCAGGATATGCAGATTATTAAGGCAGGTCACCTATACATGTTGGAGTCAGAGGAAACTGGAGAATCTAGTGGACATTGAGTGAAGTTACAAATTCCATACAAATTAAAATTTATATTTTCCAAATTTAAACCAAGGACATTAGACTGCAAGGCAACTGTGCTTACTAATGAGCCAAGATGTTGTCCTTAGCTTGTCAATGTACAAATCCTCTTCATTAAGTTAGTGAAGTATATTTGAATAGAAAAACATAATATATTACGTAAATACATTATGTTGGCTCTGTGCTCACTACATTGCAATTTCAACATATATTCTTCAAGAATAAAGTAAAAGTATATTGAATGCAAAAGTAAATATATTGAATTGAAAGCTTCCAGGGACAAAATGAAGAAAGCAAAAATGTACAACAACATATTATATTGTAAATTAAGAAGAATAGGGCATCAGACCCATTACAGAGCAACTGCAGATAATACTGCTGTGAAATTAGTCATTAACTGGCCTGATTTTCACCATGTACACAATGTGGCCTTGATTTACTGAATTCACTGTGTAATAGAAACCAATCCTATTATTACTGAAATTAAATGTTCTCTGTCCTCAATCCTTTCATAGGATAGCCGTTAGTCGAAGAAATCCCGTTTTTTCTTTTTTCACTGAGTTTTGTATATGCTTATTATTGTCAACAAGAAGATTTAGCTGCAGAGTCTCAACGTACAGCTGGCATGAGTAAACTGTTGTTAATCATTGAACTGTATTGGGGACATTTATCAGAACATTTATCAGAATTGTCTGAGGCAAAACTGTTCTACTTGCCCTTGGAAACCAATCAGCTCTCAGCTTTAATTTGATGAACAAAATTATATCTGAGCTCTGATTGGTTGCCATGGGCAACTAGAACAGTTCTGCTCTCAGACACTTCTGATAAATCTCCTCTATGTATGTAAAATAACACAAAAGATATAGTATACTTCTTTCTCAAGTATCAATACACCTTCAACAACAGCTACTGCCTACTGATACCCAATTGGAAAGAACGGTTTCATAGCATCTTTTTTTATAAGCAGGTAGAGTTAAAAATGGGCTGTTCAGCATCCTGTCTTGTTATTTTCCTACATTACTTTTTGAGGCCCCTGTGGACATTAGGTAGAAGGCCGAAGTTTTCAGGCTAATGCAAATTTTGGCTTGTGTGTATAGGGTACCCACTAGTTATATCCAGAAATTTTTCCTGGCCCCAGCTGCAGTCTGTGGAAATCTTCACCAAGTATTTTGACTTTATCATTGGTTATACAGACACTAATTGAACTGCAAGGAGTGAACTGCGAGCAACAGAGTAACATACAGAAAATTCCTCTGCTGCCTATGGCTGATTCATTACAATAAGATATGTTTTAATTCACAGTTCTCAAACAAGAGTGATAATAATTTAAAAACATTGATATAAATTATTAATATGACATTAGATATAGCAAAGTTGATTCTGCTAAAAACACTTTATTATCAATAAATGGTCCTGGGCACTCATCTTACATTAGCACATTGTACTTCACAATCACCTGATGTCTTTCTATACTGTACTAAGTAAAACATGTTTGTTATTACAAAATTTATACAGAAATTATAATATTAATAATACCATGGAATAACTATGGCTTTACAAGAACCCCAGGACTGCCTTCAGCAGATGTCTGTTAGATTGTACTTTTAGCACAATCTAACAGTGTGCAAAATGCTTAGGCTGACTATGTAATATTCTGCAATACAATAGTATTGCAGTATATTACACTGAACTAGTGATCAAATGATCACTTTTCATGTAGTGCATTGAGACAAAATAAAACAGTAAAGATAGTTTTTAAAAAAAAATAATTACAAAAGAATAAAAGTTCCCTAAAGCACACATCTCATGTAAAAATCACATACAACATAAAAAAGTTAAAATCACCACAAAAACACTACACATTGGGCATCACTATGTCTGCAACAACCATTACAATAAAATAAAATGGTTACTGAATCCACACGGTGCACACCATAGAAAAAAGGAAAAATTATGATATCCAACTTTAAAACAGGATAAAAAGTGATCAAAAAGTAACATTTACCCCAACATCATACCACAAAAAACAAGACCTAGAAAAGCTAAGTAAACAAAAAATTTAAATGTCATGCCTCTTAGAACATGGAGATGCAAAAACAAGCAACTTTCTCGCCAAATGAGTTTGGAGTTAGGAGTTTGTTTTCTGTAAAACAAGTCTCCCATAAAAAGTTATGTATATGGTATTTTGCAATAATTGTAGAAAAACATATTATTTTATGGTATGGTGAACAGCCAAAAAAAAACCTTAAAAAACCTTAACACAGACTTAATGGTTTTCTTAATCCCCACCAAGAAAGAGTTAATTGAATCTCATCAATCAGCCATTGAATCCCCCTAAAGGATGCACCTAAAAAGTGGATGTTATCTCACAAAAAATCAGCCCCCATATGTCCAAATTACATAAAAAGAAACATTTTATAGCTTCCAAAAATGTGACAATGAGAATCTGTTCTCAATGGCCCTCCTTCCAATCTATGCCCCCCCCCCTACCCTTGTGCCCATACAGCAATTTACTAACACTTATGGGGGAATCAATATTCTTGGGAGAAATTGGTTTATCAAACTTTGTTGAGCATTTAATCCTCAATTTTTGGCCCAAACTAATGTATTATCTAAAAAAAATTACAGCTTGTGAATTGCCCCTCCATTGTGTTTTAACCACTGTAAAACACCTAAGGGGTTAACAAACTTCTTAAAGTTGGTTTTTCATACACTGAAGTGTGTAGTTTCTATAATGGGATAATTTACAGGGTCTTACTATTATTTAGGTCTTTGAAAGTCACTTATGCTAGTATTCTAAACCTCCTAACAACCTAGAAAAATGAGACAATGTGTAAAAAAAAACTGCCAATACAATGCAGGCATTTGGGAAATGTTAGATATGAAGTCATTTCAGTGCTATGACTATCTGCCTGAAAAGCAGAGAATTTAGAACTTTGAAAATAGAGACTTTTTTTATATTATTGCCAAATTTCCATTTTTTTCATCGCCAAGCGCAAGTTTCAACTATTTTGAAGTACAATGTGAGACGAGAAAACAATCTGAAAATCCTTCATATATGTCAAAGTGTTGAAATTTATAACCACTTATAATTACACAGGGCAAAAAGTCGGGCTTGGTTTTGAAGCCCTAAAGGGGCTTAGTCCTGAAGGGGTTAAACAAACCCCAACATTTTTACATGGCATAGTATAATGAAACATAGTATCATAGTATATAAGGCTGGAAAAAGACACAAGTCCATCAAGTCCAACCTTTAAGAATGAAATAAATGTTTTATCCCCATAACCCGTGATATTTTTTCTCTCCAGAAAGACATCCAGGCCTCTCTTGAACATGTACATAGAGTCCGCCATTACAACCTCCTGCGGCAGAGAGTTCCATAGTCTCACTGCTCTTACTGCTCTTAGAATCGCCTCTCCTCTAGGCATGGAGGATGCCCCCTTGTCCTGGTCACAGGCCTAGGTATAAAAAGATCTTTGGAGAGATCCTTGTACTGTCCGTTCAGGTATTTGTACATTGTAATGAGGTCTCCCCTCAGTTGTCTTTTTTCTAAACTGAATAATCCCAAACTTTGTAATCTGTCATTGCATTCTAGTCCCCCCATTCCTCTAATAATCTTGGATTCTCTCCTCTGCACCCGTTCCAGCTCTACTATGTCCTTTTTATACACTGGTGCCCAAGACTGTACACAATATTTCATGTGTGGTCTGACCAGGGATTTGTATAAGGGCAAAACTATGTCTTTATCCTGAGAATCTATTTCTCTCTTGATACATCCCATAATTTTATTTGCTTTAGCAGCAGCCGCCTGGCTCTGGTCACTAAAATTAAGTTTAACATCCACCAATACCCCCAAGTCCTTTTGACTGTTTAGAACATAATTATACTTTTTGTTTCCATGGCCCAAGTGCATAACTTTACATTTATCTACATTAAACCTCATCAACCATTTCTCTTCCCACTCCTCAAGCTTCCATAAATCCCTCTGTAATGCTAAACTATCGACCTCAGTATTTATTACTTTACACAGCTTATTATCATCTGCAGATATTGAAACTTGACTGTGTAAACCCACTACAAGGTCATTAATAAAAATATTAAAAAGAAGTGGCCCCAATACTGACCCCTGTGGCACTCCACTGGTAACGTTAACCCAATCAGAGAATGTGCCATTAATGACGACCCTCTGTTTTCTATCACTAAGCCAATTACTTACCCAAATACACAGATTTTCCCCTACTCCCAGCAGTCTCATTTTATATACCAACCTTTTATGCGGCACGGTTTCAAATGCCTTTGAAAAGTCCAGATATACAACATCCACAGCGTTCCCCAGATCCAGTCATGAACTTACCTCCTCGTAGAAACCAGATTAGTCTGACAGGACCGATCTCTCATAAACCCATGCTGACGCTGAGTTATAAGGTTGTGCACAGTGAGATACTCCAGGATAGCATCTCTAACAAACCCCTCAAATATTTTCCCCACCACAGAAGTTAGACTCACGGGTCTGTAGTTTCCAGGATCGCTTTTTGATCCTTTTTTGTATATTGGTACCACATTTGCTATGCGCCAGTCCTGTGGAACATAACCAGTCCTCAGTGAATCTTCAAATATTAAAAATAATGGTCTGTCTATCACGGTACATAGTTCATGCAGAACCCGGGGGTGTATGCCATCTGGCCCCAGTGATTTATCTATCTTAGTGGTTGCGAGGCGGCGTCGTACCTCTTTCTGGATTAAACTGTTGACATTCCAAAGAGAATTTACATTATTCCTCATTGTGTCTTCCACCAGGGGAGTTTCCTGGGTAAAGACAGTTGAGAAGGCGACATTCAGTAGATTGGCCCTTTCCTCATCTCCTTCTACCATGACCCCCATGTTATTTCTAAGGGGACCCACACACTCTGTTTTTAGTTTCTTATCATTTATATACTTGAAAAATTATTTGGGATTATTTTTGCTCTCCCTGGCAATATTTCTCTCAGTCTCTATTTTTGCAGCCTGCAAAGGGGCAAACCTGGCAGTGTATTAACATGTATTAGTAAATGTAATGTTATTTTTCCCTAGGGTGTAAGGCACACCTGTAGCAATTTTTTATTATTAGGGTTTCTGCTGGGAGCTAGATGGATTGTGCACAACATTCTGATGGGTTTGTTACCCAGAGATTTCCAGAAAAAGGAGGATCTTTATTCAGTGGAAAAATCAACCATCTCTTTGGTGAAGTGATGGTTGATCAGGAGTAGTGGAGTGAAGAGATCCTATTAAGAGGGACATGCTGTGAGGCAGAAGAGTAATATTTAGAGTGTTAGAGGTAAAAATTGTGTGAGGGCACTGCATGTTACTGTTTGTTGTTATTAGGTTCCACAGTTCCACATCCTGCTGCTGGTAAATGTGGGTAGTACATGCTAGATACCAATATATGAATTAGTGCAGGAAAGTTGGACTCAAGCTTCTAAAGAGAAAAAAAGTGAAGTACAAAGCATCATCACCACTACCCCCTCCCCCGACCGCATCCAGCGATCTAACCAGTATGTCAAGTCTTGGGCCTCCATATTAAATTGATGATTTCTGCTGCCATTCATTCAGTAAATTAAGTTTGGTTTACCCTACTACCTCATCTTCTTTGTGTCCCTTTGTCACTACAACACAGCAGAAGTACAGAGCCCTCTCAAACACCAGCAGGCCTGGAACAGTATAACAGAGAGTGACCAAGGGGATCAACCACTACCACCAACATCCTACACCAGTGCAGCCCCCTCAGCAACCAACACCCAGGGGTTATAGAATAGAGATACAGATACCATGGTGACATAACATCAGAGATGAAAACAAAGAAAGATTAAAACCACCAGACTCCACCATCCTCTCAAGCTCTATTGTCCTTAACTCAACCCTCTGATTTGCCTGCATTACAATAGCGATATGTGAGATTTTGTGCTTTAGTGAGGATGTGCATGGTGAGAACCATATCTAAAATTTAAGACATAAAGGCACAGCTACCATAAGTGTGCTGCCCTTTCAGGTATAATGTTCAGACTCATATACTTTCCAGTCAACCCTAAAACTGCTCAAATAGGACCCAAACAGAACTGGACAATTAATGTTGGCAATTGGTAAGGATCTCTATAAGCAAATCCCCACCAGTTAAAATATCTGACATACCAACACGACAGGTTGAGTCCAAGAAAATGTAAGAAAATAGAAATGTTTTAATGTACTGTATATATACTTGTTATAATACAAATGGCTTTTCATTGGAAGTATTCTTGCCATTATAGCAAAGTTATATTTGTGAATATAGGAATTTAGGAAGGCTCACCAGAATTTTAAATCTGCACCTCTACAGCTTTACTTATCTAAGAATGCATGAGTAGTTCTGGTGAGCAACAAATGGAGCAAAAGTTAGTTTTATATTATGATAATCTAAAAGAAAAAGATTTTAGTTTTTAGACACTATACTTAGTATTACAAAAGTTTTCATTGCTTTGTAACATGAAGTGCTCTTCTTAAGAGGCCAATGCGGTTGAATGAAATTATTTATTGATTTTTCTCAAACATAAGTGGAAATCCACAGAATCAAACATCCATATTGTATAGACACAGTATTATTTTTATAATACTGTACTGTATAAAGGATTTTTAAAAATGAAAAGTTGGAGACTACTTCTAGAACAAGACTCTTCAATAAAGAAGCAGCTGAGTATGTGTGATCCATTCTCTGCCCCATCCTAAAAATAAAATCAAAAGGCACTTACCTTTGAGAAGAAATAAGAAATAATCAGTCCACAATGCAATTTTAGGAGATATGCAAGTTGATTCCATATGTAGCCACTGAGTGGTTGAATTATATGGATTTTAGCCTGCTTCTTGTTGGAATATTATGATAATGAATATGATATTATTAAGTAATATTAGTAATGTAAAATAAACAAAATAGATAAGAAGAACAACTGTTTCAACAGTTCAACAACTAATCCTCCCTAAACTATCAGTTTGTTAAAAAGTGTTCTCTGATATCTAAATCATAGAGACTTCAAGGCATAACTCCAATTTTATATTGATTTTTACCAAATTATCATAATAGAAATAGAATAACAATGCCTATATTGTGTTATGACATTGTGTGTTCTAAGGCTACTTGACAGAGACACTGCCCACAGTTTCAATGATGCCTTGTGTTCTCTCATACTCACAAACTCACAGCTATACAAAATATAGAATTGTAGAATATGTAGATATGTAGAATATCATGAAAGTAAGCATTTTGGGTTACATGAAGGTTGGAGTACTGAGCAATCAATGGAAGGTGGCTTTTCTTAGCAGTGCTCTGGTAGCACTTATCAATGCCCTGGTAGCACAAAATTGCTAATTTACATAAATTACATTTCACAGTTTAATTTTTTTAAAAAGGGTATTTTCACAATGGGCTCTTAAACACAGTACCATTGGGTGTATTTTCATGGAGATGTAAATATTTAGATTAACCTTCAATTCAATTTGCAAAGAAGATGTGCACAAATGGTAAATTCATATAGCAAATCTTTATTAATTCATCATGATTCAGAACTATTAAAACACGCAGACCACTTTATCCATTGATTATTGTTACCCAAGATTTTCATACTTTTCTATAACATATTGTAAATTTCACAGGTAGTTTTCATTTTGAGTCACACTTTATTTATTCTGCATGAGACATTTCTTTCTTTTGTATTGTATTTAGTAGCTTTTTGCCTTAATATGTTTCTATATTGGAATTAACTATTTTTCTCAATTCCTTCCACCAGTATTCAGTATTCAAAATGAATGAGCTCTTTCTTTTCTACAAATATTGCCACTACATTCCATAATCAGCTTTAACCAGAACTATGAGTATTTCAATCTGCATTACAAATGCAGGATTTAAGCGGTGCGCCAACAAAGAGTAATACAGTAACAGATCTTGTCAGTTTGTCCTTTCTTTAAGCACTGTGGATATGCAGCACTTCTCTATAAAGGAAATTATAATAGGATTAGAAAAGCACTAAGGACACTGGGATGTTAACCTAGACAAAAGGATGCTAAAAGTTTAAAGGATTTTAGTTCGGTACTGGGAATTGTAATCCATTTGCGCTAAATGCTTTGACTATGCTCATTATGCAAACCGCACAAAAGCCAAGTATTTTTCAAGTCTATCATCTGTCTACTGGGAATCATAATTAAAAAGTATTTCAGTAAATGAAATTTTAGTTAGAATTAAGAAACTGAAAAGGAGACTCAAGCTTTGCCAATGTGGTATTATCTTTGAATTACAATGTGTAAGATGTGTTGAGACTATTAAAGAAATGTCTTGGATTCACGCCTAATTCTTGTAGAACATTGGACCATTTTGTGATGTTAACCACACGGGTCACTTGAAGATTTGTGTACATCCAGTTCACAAGGTTTTTTTTTTATTTTGCATGATATCTGGAGGAAAGAAATACAGTACATGATCCAATTCCTTTTGTGGCATTAGTGGCCTTGTAACTTAACCCTGCATCAAAAAGGAACATATAACATACAGAATGATAAATCTCAACAATTTCACTTTGCTCCTCCTGTTTTTGATGCTTTTTTTTACATAAGAAAGGAAGACATTATTTATTTATGTGTGTTAAGGACCTCCCTCATCTCAAAGTTCATCCTTCCTCTCACTTCCAAGTGTCTGAGACCACAAGGAACAGTGAGTATTCCAGACCTGTTCACACATGGTGAGAATTGCTGGTGGGGACCCAGGGCCCAGAGCCATGGAAGGCTATGACTACCAGTATTGGTACTGGGGGCAACTGGGTCTTGGTCCCTTCTGGTGCTTTGTTTCAGCAGCAGTGGATGCCATGCGATGCCGCAGACAATAGCGTAAGGAACCCACTACAACAAGGTCACTGTGAAATGGTTACTGGGCTTATGCAATTTGATCAAAATGTAACCTCAAAAGAACCCCAAACTTGTTTTGTAAATGTAGCCTAGCGGCAATAGCTCATTGTATAATGTGTGGATGTGCTGTTTATTTTTTTTCTCTCCCAATGTTGGTTTGTTTATGGTACAATTGTTGGAATTCATTTTTGCTAAATAACTAGTTTCCTAGCAGTGTTATAACTATGTTTATGGAGAATTTGATCCATATATTCTACAACTTATGTTTTTAGGAAGTGGCAGTATCTGGATTATATATTACTGGATAGGCTATTGTCTGAATTGGTTCTCCAAAAATTAAAGTAAAGATGTTATAGAAAATGCATGTTAACTTTAGTCACATATAATTATTGATATATATTTCTTATAAATATGGAAACTGTTTTAACTGCATTCTTAAATAAGCCATAGATTCTTGAAAATGCTGCTATGATAGATTCTGTTCTTAAAATATGGTAAAACAATCAAACCAACCGATACAATTTTTTATTGTTTGGTAATTTTCAAACAATGATAGATAATGATCTAAAGACCTTCTCAAACAACAAATAGAAATTTTATATGTGTATTATACATTGTTGTGGTTATGTACATTTTGTTATACAATTCATTGATCTATATAGTATAGTTTATATGGTTGAAAAAAGACACGTGTCCATCAAGTTCAACCAAGGAAGGGAAGGGATTGGATGAGGAAGGGATTTACGGGAAACAATTCTATATAACATAACCATCAATGTTATTTAGGTTTAAAAAGGCATCTAGACCCTTCTTGAAGCTCTCCGCTGTCCCTGCTGTGACCATCGCCTGAGGCAGGCTATTCCACAGATTGACCGTTCTCATAGTAAAAAAGCCCTGTCACCTCCGGTGATTAAACCTTGATTTCTCTAAACGGAGACAGTGCCCCCTTGTCTTTTGATTTGATTTAATCTGAAACAACTTACCACCATATTTTTTGTATGGACCATTCATATATTTAAATAAATTAATCATGTCCCCTCGTAGTCGTCTCTTTTCCAGACTAAATAAATCTAGTTGTTTTAATCTTTCCTCATAACTAAGACCCTCCATACCCCCCATTTTTGTGGCTCTACGTTGAACCCTCTCCAGCTCCAGGGCATCCTTTTTATGGACCGGTGCCCAGAACTGGACAGCATATTCCAGGTGAGGCCGAACCAGTGCCTTGTATAGTGGTAATATTACATCCCTATCACGAGAGTCCATACCACTTTTGATACATGACAAGATCCTACTGGCTTTAGAGGCAGCTGCTTGACATTGCATGCTGTTACTCAATTTATTATCTACTAGTACCCCCAGGTCCTTCTCAACAAGGGACTCTCCCAGATTTACTCCCCCAAGTACATATTTTGCCTTTGGATTATTGGCCCCCAGGTGCATAACCTTACATTTATCCACATTAAACCTCATTTGCCAAGTGGATGACCAAACATTCAGTTTGTCCAAGTCACCCTGCAGCCTGTGAACATCCTCCAAAGACTGTATTACACTACACAGTTTGGTGTCATCTGCAAAAATAGACACAGTGCTATTAATTCCTACCTCTATATCATTAATAAATATATTAAATAGTAGTGGGCCAAGCACAGAACCCTGGGGTACACCACTCATAACTGGTGACCATTCCGAGTAGGAGTCATTGACCACGACTCTCTGGATACGATCCTTTAGCCAGTTTGCAATCCAATTGCAAATGATTTCTGCCAAACCAATAGCCCTAATTTTACCCATCAGGCGTCTATGAGGGACAGTGTCAAATGCCTTTGCAAAGTCCAAGAACACAATATCCACAGCTGCTCCTCTATCCAGGCACCTGCTCACCTCTTCATAGAAGCAGATAAGGTTAGTTTGACAACTTCTATTCTTAGTAAACCCATGCTGGCTGTCACTTATTATACTATTTGATGTCACATACTCCAGTATATAGTCTTTTACTAACCCTTCCAGTATTTTCCCCACAATGGAAGTTAAGCTTACAGGCCTGTAATTGCCTGGCGAAGTTCTAGAGCCCTTTTTATATATTGGCACCACATTTGCCGTGCGCCAGTCACTTGGCACCACACCAGACATTACGGAATCCCTGAAGATTTTATACAGTGGTACAGCAATAACAGAACTGAGTTCTTTAAGAACTCTGGGGTGTAACCCATCTGGTCCAGGAGCTTTGTACACATTGATTTTATTGAGCTTAGATTGGATCATGTCTACATTCAGCCAGTCTAGTATATCACAGGATCCATGACCCGCACTGGCACCCCCCACGTCAGAAGTTCTTTCTTCTATTGTATAAACGGAGCTAAAAAAACCTATTAAGTATCTCCGCCTTCTCTTGGTCTCCAGTCACCGATGCCCCATTTTCAGAATAAAGGGGTCCAACCTGTACTGACCCATTTTTTTTGCATTGATATACCTAAAAAATTTCTTGGGATTTGTTTTACTATCTTTAGCCACCTGTCTTTCATTTTGTATTTTGGCTGATTTGATTTCTTTTTTACAGATTTTGGTAAGTTTTTTGTAAGTATTGAAAGCCTCAGGTGACCCGTCAGATTTATATTTTTTAAATGCCCTCTTTTTCTCTTTAATTGCCATTTTAACTGTAGCTGTAAGCCACGCAGGGTGTAATCTAGCCCGTCTATACTTGTTACCTATTTATTGTTTGGTAATTTTCAAACAATGATAGATAATGATCTAAAGACCTTCTCAAACAACAAATAGAAATTTTATATGTGTATTATACATTGTTGTGGTTATGTACATTTTGTTATACAATTCATTGATCTATATAGTATAGTTTATATGGTTGAAAAAAGACACGTGTCCATCAAGTTCAACCAAGGAAGGGAAGGGATTGGATGAGGAAGGGATTTACGGGAAACAATTCTATATAACATAACCATCAATGTTATTTAGGTTTAAAAAGGCATCTAGACCCTTCTTGAAGCTCTCCGCTGTCCCTGCTGTGACCATCGCCTGAGGCAGGCTATTCCACAGATTGACCGTTCTCATAGTAAAAAAGCCCTGTCGCCTCCGGTGATTAAACCTTGATTTCTCTAAACGGAGACAGTGCCCCCTTGTCTTTTGATTTGATTTAATCTGAAACAACTTACCACCATATTTTTTGTATGGACCATTCATATATTTAAATAAATTAATCATGTCCCCTCGTAGTCGTCTCTTTTCCAGACTAAATAAATCTAGTTGTTTTAATCTTTCCTCATAACTAAGACCCTCCATACCCCCCATTTTTGTGGCTCTACGTTGAACCCTCTCCAGCTCCAGGGCATCCTTTTTATGGACCGGTGCCCAGAACTGGACAGCATATTCCAGGTGAGGCCGAACCAGTGCCTTGTATAGTGGTAATATTACATCCCTATCACGAGAGTCCATAGTTCTTTCTTCTATCGTATAAACGGAGCTAAAAAACCTATTAAGTATCTCCGCCTTCTCTTGGTCTCCAGTCACCGATGCCCCATTTTCAGAATAAAGGGGTCCAACCTGTACTGACCCATTTTTTTTGCATTGATATACCTAAAAAATTTCTTGGGATTTGTTTTACTATCTTTAGCCACCTGTCTTTCATTTTGTATTTTGGCTGATTTGATTTCTTTTTTACAGATTTTGGTAAGTTTTTTGTAAGTATTGAAAGCCTCAGGTGACCCGTCAGATTTATATTTTTTAAATGCCCTCTTTTTCTCTTTAATTGCCCTTTTAACTGTAGCTGTAAGCCACGCAGGGTGTAATCTAGCCCGTCTATACTTGTTACCTATTGGAATAAATTTAGAAGTATAATGACCCAGGATAGATTTGAATTTCTCCCATTTAACATTAGTATCTTCATTTGACAGAATCTGGTCCCAGTCTATATCCTGTATTGCAGCCCTGAATTTCTGGAAATTAGCCCGCTTAAAATTCAAAGTTTTTGATTTTCCCACCTGTTTCTGCTTTTTAAAGTTTAAGAGGAACATAATTATATTATGATCGCTGTTCCCAAGGGGTTCCCGGACACTGACATTTTGGATAATCTCCTCATTGTTAGAAATCACAAGGTCCAACAATGCGTCACCTCTTGTGGTATTTTCTACAAGCTGCAACATAAAATTATCCTGAAGAATGTTCATAAAATGTCTCCCCTTCACAGATGAAGAAGAGCCCTGACCCCAGTGAATATTTGGAAAGTTAAAGTCTCCCATTATCACTACGGTCCCCCCCTGTGCAGCCCGCTCCATCTGTTTATATAGGTGACCCTCTATTTCCTCAGAGATGTTAGAGGGTCTATATATTACACCAAAAATAATTTTCTCAAAGCTCTCTTGGCTTTGAATTTCAACCCACAAAGTTTCAGCCTCCTCACACTCTTCTGAGACCACTGACTCATTCACAATCGCTTTTAAGTCTCTTCTGACATACAGACATACACCACCTCCCCTCCTATTTGCCCTGTCTTTCTGAAAGAGTGTAAAACCGTGAATATTAACACCCCAAGCATGCGATGCATCGAGCCATGTCTCTGCTACACCAACAACATCTAACTGTTCCTCTAATATCAGAGCCTCAAGCTCGCCCATTTTGCCTGTGATACTTCTGGCATTTGTGAACATACAATTTAATTTTCCACAGTTATTTGTCTGATTTAAAGTAAATTTACTGGTACATATATCCTCACCACCGTTCTGTAACTTGTGGATGTCCTTATCCACTGCCTTGGTCCCACATACACCGCCCATCTCACCGCCCACCAACATAACCTGCCCCCTCTCTTACCTGTCTACCCCTTTAGTGTCTTTCTTTTCCTCCTCCCCCGATCCTAGTTTAAATACTCCGCCACCCCTGCTAGGATCTTCTCCCCCAGCACAGCAGCCCCCCTTCCATTTAGGTGCAAGTTATCTGCGGAAAACAGCTTGTACCCCAATGAAAAGTCAGCCCAGTGCTCTAGGAACCCAAATCCCTCTGCTCTACACCAGGATCTGAGCCATGCATTTAACTCCCTGAGCTCCCGCTGTCTGCTCTGTGTAGCGCATGGCACAGGTAGGATTCCGGAGAATACTACCTTGGAGGTCCTTTCCTTAAGCTTTGAGCCTAGTTCTTTAAAATTATTCCTCAGGCTCCTCCATCTGCCATCTAGTCTGTCATTGGTACCAACATGGAGCACGACAGCTGGGTCATCCCCAGCCCCTCCCAGTAATTTATCCACCCTTTCCACCACATGCCGAACCCTGGCACCAGGGAGACAGCAAACCATTCGGTTGAGGCGGTCTTGGCGACAAATTATTCTATCCGTCTACCTGATTATAGAGTCCCCTACAACCACTAGCTGCCTTGGCTTACCTGCACACCCATCCACCCTACTACTAGCTGGTCTGCTCCCCCGGCTGTGAGGGAGAGCAGGATCCACTACAGCTGCCATTTCTGACACTGACGTCCTTACATCATTGCACAATTTTGCAATTTTGCTTGGATGTTCAGAGTCAGAGTTGGCCTTCCTTTTCTTTGACCCCTTCCTACCCCCTCTATTTACAGTAACCCAGCTACCCACCTGGTCCTGCTGGCTTACCTCTCCATCCTCCACTTCTACCCCGCTTATTGCTTGCTCAGTGAGCAGCATACTCCTCTCAAGATTGTCAATTGCTCGCAGCCGTGCAATATCTTCCTCCAGATCTCTAACACGAGCTTCCAGTAGAAAAATATGGGCACATCTGTCACAGCAGTATTCACCCTGGAACTCCTGCTCCAGCAGTGTATACATGCGACAGAGTGTGCACTGGAGCATACCACCAATCTTGCTAGCCATATCCTAGTAACAAAACAATGATAAGTATATAAATCAAGAGATATGTAGATTACTTACAGTTCTGTGGACTTTTTTCAACTCCACTTTTTTCAACTCCACTTTTTTCAACTCCACTTAAGTTCACTAGCCACTTAAGTTCACTAGCCACTTAAGTTCACTAGCCAAAACTGAGCGAGCTCAAAAGTGAGTTGCTAGACCTTAATTTATCAGGTGTGAACACTAATCCCTCCTCCCAATTAGCAGACCAGGCAAAGAAAGGAAAAAAAAAATCTATTTAAATTGTGACACTAAGAAAAGCGATATTACCTATATACTCAGTCCACAATCACCCAAACAACAGATTCACTCTTATCACACACAAAACTCCGCTTTTTTCAACTCCACTTAAACTCACTAGCCACTTGAAATCACAAGCCAAAACTGCTTTATATAGGTAAAGCAATAAATAAAGCTCTTTTGAAAATAAAAAAAAAACTGCTCATATCATTACTACTCAATCATTTTGCACTGGTAAAGCAAAGACTATTTTTATGTAGTAATAATAATAATAACAATAGACATGAATTACATGAACCAGTTACTTGTATGTGATCAAGGTAATATTATTTGCTATTGCCATAGTAGATAGAATACACAATCTCTTAAATCTCTCTGAGTTACATTTCAGAAGGAGGAATCTAGAGCTAAATCTACTCTGACTACCTAAGATGAGAGTGTGTAAAAGGTGATCAGGGTTTTCCATCATCTTGTGTAATTTTTCAACCAATTTACACTGGAGTACACCATCACATAATTGTAAACCTGTGCCCACTACTACTTACCTTATTTATTCTCTGATTGTCCTAACCTAGATAAAGCAAACCCAAGCTGATACTGTAAAAAACTCTAACTCTCATTGACTAATAAAAACTTTTGAGCATCTGATATATAGATTAAATTACTTCAGCAATCGCAGGAAAAATGGTTTGTTCTGCATTCTTTTACACAACGTGGTGCCATTTTAATTTTTTGTCTAACCTCCACACCACCAATGCATAGTGGCTTATCCCCTCCCTTAGTCTGGCGTGAGAAGCTAATCATCATTTCTTTGCTCTTACCAATATTATGCTGCAGATAGCTACAAACACACCGGTTTGAAAACACATCAACCAACCTGTATTCATTATCATCCTCCTTTATAATGCAACCTACTAGTACTGAGCCTGCATCATTTTTCTTAAAGTATGCAGTGTGAGATATAAATACAAATGAGGCTAAAACAACACCCTGCAGAACACCAATATAACTGACAATCAAATCCAACCAAATATTCCCCAGGCAAACTCTTTGTGGTATTACCATTAAATCGTTCATGGGAGAACAGTTTTCGCAACAAGTGCATTAGGATATTTTCCACTCCCAACTTCTACTGATAAGCAAATTGGAGTGGGTATAAAAATGCCTTTGCTACCAGCTACATGATGCAGGAAAAGCCTCACGAAAATTTTCATAATCAAAATTAGCCAATAATCATAGTAAATAACATTGACAGATCCTCGCTACAAAGACCTTTCTAGCATTCAGTCTGTACGTACCTCATGATTTTTTTTTTTACAGGCGGTCCCCTACTTAAGAACACTCGACTTACATACAACCCATAGTTACAAACTGACCTCTGGATATTGGTAATTTACTGTACTTTAGCCCTAGGCTACAATAATCAGCTGTAACAGTTATCAGAGGAGTCTGTAATGAAGCTTTAGTGTTAATATTGATTCTTATGACAACCCAATATTTTTAAAATCCAATTGTCTTTACAGGTTGTTACACTGTCTTACCCGCATACCTCCAAATGGAGTATGGCAGCCAGAACCCCCAGAAGTTCCTCTCTGAACTCCCTGATGCTCCCTGCTATATTTCGGAGTACTACCTTCTTATTATAATAAGAAAGAAAGTAGCCATTTATTCAACTGGCAAGCTGCATTCCCTGAGAAACCGGAGAGGGCTCTGAGAGGCTCCCAGCTGTCATGGAAACCTGACAGCACCTACTCATGATGTCATGAGGAAATTTAGCGAAAAATTATTTTAGGTTGTGTCATGTATAAGGATACATTTCTTCAAAAAGTCATGAAATAGGACATTTGTGACATATTGGGACAATTAATGGAAAGAAGTATGACAATTTGCATTTCTACACCACTCACTTTTATTTGGAAAGTTGCTTTGATTTGGATAATATTTTAAACTGCAACATTTTTAAACATTCGCAAATGTCACTAAGTTAAAGGGATGAGGCAAAAAGTGGAGTTACATATCATTTAAACACATCATAAATTTTAGGAAGTTTGCAGCAAAATTGGCTTCAATTTTTCATGATTATAAATGTCTCCATTGAAAAAAATGAGTCAAAAGTCATAGCTAGATGCTTTTATTAATTTGCTGCAAAAATAAAAATTCAAAAATCTATAGATATTTGTTGGGGAAAAATTCTGCAAAATATTATGGGCAAATGAGTAATTTACATAGATAATTACTATATGGCTTGCATTCAAATTAGATAGCTTTTAAGTACTAAGTCGAGTGGTAAGTACTCAGTTGCTGACAACTTCCTAAGGTACATGTACACTGGGACAGCCATTAATGTGTTCTCAATGGGAAAAACTGAGAAAGCTGGACAGCTCAGTCTCTAGAAGAAAACTAGCAACTATAATATGATGTGTATGTAATGTTGAAGAAAAAGTAAAAATGCTAATTCCATTTTCTTTGGATATTAGAAATAATAAGACAGTGAAATAATCATTGAAGGCCATCTTTTTCTTAATAAGTTTAAGTAAGATCATTGAAAAAATACAAGACAATGTAACCGGTAATTTGTTTTGGTGTCTCAATGTATTGAACACATTTTCTTTATAAATTTTACTAACTTTTTAGAAAACAAAAACTTTACAAAACTTTAGCAGAAACAAAAATTGCCCCAGCAGGAAAAGTAACTGCAAGGGCTTTGCTGAATTTACTGAACAATCACCACTGATGAAAGTTATAGCTATTTAATATTTATTTTTAAAAGTGGACATGAAAGCGACAAATCTAAAATCCACGGTACAACGCAAGATTAAAGCTTAACATGTTTTGCAGTCCAAGATCCTAACATTAAGTATCAAAACATTAAAGAAGGTTAAAAATACCAGCACTAAGGCTGCAGAATGATTATTTCAAGAGTTCTTTTCATGGAGGTATTTTATTGTATGTAAAAATTCAGCATTGACTGTGTCATTTACCTGACTCATAGATACAAATATTACAGCAACCATGAAAATAGGTCATTTACAAAGGAAAAACATGTTATGTTTTCAATGAAAGTGATTGTATAAGTTTAGAAATAGCACAAACAGCCTCAAACAGCGCCATCCTGACCACAGGTCATGAGTAGAATTGCAGCCCAGCCTCACACGCTTCTTTTGCTCTCTGAAACCAGATCTAAGAAAGTACAGACAGCTTTAATTGGTCTGGGATGTATGGAGGCCCATATTAGTAGTCTTAACAAATTAAACACTTTCTGATGGTAGTGACATGGTAATACAATTAGTACTTTTAAAAAAAATAAAAACCTTATCATATATGTTGTATAGGGGAGTAGGAATGAGCATATAAATAGAGTAAAGTAAAGGGCATCTTCCCAATAGATACCCATTTCTGACACCTTTACTTACCTCCAATTGAATGTCTTGGGAGAGTCTTTTTATTTTTCCTCTCTCCAAAGAGACCTTCCTTACACATACATTACATTGACACATTGATCATCCATTGATCAGCCTCTCATTTTTATGGATGTAAGGCATTCCTTGTTCAGGACACTTTTAAGTGCACCAAAAGTGTATGTTTATACCCAGTAACATTGTGATAAATCTAGGAAATATAAATTACGGTAGTCTAACTTTGTACTGTCTAATTTTAAGACATTTTTGAAAAATCTTCCCCTATGGATTTTCCAGACAAACAGAGATGCAAAATAGAATGTGGTCATTCTTTATAAGCTGAATAGCACCACCTATTAGGAATGCCTGTTCTTATTTTTGAAAAATTGATCAAAAATAAAGAATTGTACTATCACAGAGAGCTACAAATGTGGGTGGTTTATGTTCCAGAATTAATGCCAGACCTTTGTGAGTAAAAGTTTAGCTTATAACTAAATGTTTTTGTATATACACTTTAATGTACAAGTGTATAGATTTTATGTTCCCACTAAACTCATTAGTATACTGTAAGGTTTAGTAGGAAAAACATTTATTACAAAAAAACCATGGCATGGACACATGGGGATGTCTGCGTCTCTCACATGTGTATAGGAGAAGAGAGCATGTCAGGTACTTGTGTAGCTGATGTCTGTGCCTCTCACATGTGTATAGGAGGAAAGAGCATGTCAGGTACTAGTGTAGCTGATGTCTGTGTCTCTCAAATGTGTAAAGGAGAAGAGAGAATGTCAGGTACTTGTGTAGCTGATGTCTGTGTTTCTCACATTTGTATAGGAGTACATAGCATGTCAGGTACTTGTGTAGCTGATGTCTGTGTTTCTCACATTTGTATAGGAGTACATAGCATGTCAGGTACTTGTGTAGCTGATGTCTGTCTCTCACATGTGTGTAGGATAACAGTGCATGTCAGGTGCTTGTGTAGCTGATGTCTGTGTCTCTCACATTTGTATAGGAGAACAGAGCATATCAGGTAATTGTGTAGTTGATGTCTGTGTCTCTTACAGGCAGCAGATAAAGCACAAACACTAGCAATGCTTTACATTACACACAGACATGAGCAGAGGGAAGAGAAGGGAGAGTAACAGGGATGACATCACTTTATTTCTCCATGTGCCCAGCCACATTTTCATAATAAAGAAAATATGATTTTAGAATGATCAATGTATGCATTAACTAGATAAAGGCTGGCATGGAATCCTTGAGAGTTGCTCTAACAGGAAACAGAATTAGTTAATGAGACCTGATGACAGGCTTTTTTTAAACAAAAGTTCCTTGCAAATGAAACAGATAAAAAGTTATAAGATATAATATGGTAACCCTATTTGATTAGTATGAATAGTTTTGCAATTGATGGTGTGTAGACTGTTGTTATTTTTCCACTAGTAATTTAAAAATAAAACATAAAAGAAGCTAGTAATAAATATAATACTGTATAATAATGCATAAAATATTATAATTACCGAAAATGCCTGGAAAGTAAATTGTAAGGAGATTTGTTAGTTTGGCAGGAGTTACCCTTTAATATTCTGATTCTGTGCTTTGGTTAACAAGCAAAAACAAATATATACATAACACTGATTGTTAAGAGCTCTACGAAACTGAATCATTACCAAATGTACAGTATTCAGTTGATGCAGTGCCTCTGCCAGCTTGTGATAGTTGATGCCAGTGGAAAGCAGTGATAGATAGTAATTATTGCTTTTTTCATAATAAAAGGTTTATGCTGGCAAGAGACTAATATGATTAAAACATAAGCAGTGCTGTTGCATAATATATTAGTAACAATATTTGTTTATAAATTGGCTTAATTTGTTTCTAAATATTAAAAGGATACAAATTAAAGCTAAAAAATAAACTTAATTGTCTATCCAAAAAGAAGGCTTCCTAATGGAAAATGAGATCCCAGAACAGCAAATCTTCACAAATTAGCTCATCTCTAATGATCAACATAGATCATACAACCAGGCTTGTGATTTTTTCGAAATCATTTAAATGTAACTGTACTTAAGGATCTACATATGATCCCCAATAAACATGGTCCCCTACTTAAGAACACCCGACTTACAGATGACCCCCTAGTTACAAACGGACCTCTAGATGTTGGTAATTTACTATACTATAGCCCTAGGCTACAATGATCAGCTATAACAGTTATCAAAGGTATCTGCAATTAAGCCTTATTGCTAATCCTGGTTCTTATGACAATCCAACATTTTTAAAATCCAATCGTCACAGAGACCAAAAAATATTTGGCTGGGGCTACAATTATAAAATATATAGTTCTGACTTACATACAAATTCAACTTCAGAACAAACCTAAAGAACCTAAAGGGGACCACCTGTACAGTTCGGTAGCTAAATGGCTACTGCAAAGTGTTGACTGTGAAGCCTTTATCAGCGCCTACTTTTTGAGAACAGAAAAGCTTTATACTTTTTTCTGTAGTAAGTGTTCTATCCTATCCTACCTAAGTGTTTACAAATCTAAAGCGGAGTAGGATAAAACATAATTGTTGTTATAGTTTAAATCCTGTGATAATATACTATGTTGTGGCAAGTCATCAGTCTCAAATCAAGCTTTGTTATATCTGTACAGATAGATTTATTTAATTGATCACTCTAAGGGTGGTGTTAACAATTTTGTTGTCCTTGGATTTGATTGTAAACTTTGACTATGGTCGGCTGATTCCTCTAGCGTATCTTGTATTGCAGGAGCAGAGGTAGGAGACAGACAGCACTACAGACACTTCCTGTACCAGCAGCAGTGTGCTTCTACACTTTTCTCAGCAGCGTGGAGAGGAGACAGCAGCAGTACGGCAAACAAGATAAAGTCTTGATCCGAAGAGAGAGGGTGACATAGTAGTGCTGACTGTGTGTTGTATTGATTAGGTGGTGTGTCTTATATACATCTCATGAATTTGATCTGTCTCATCTCTCTTTTACTATGTGTCAGATATTAGTAGAATCTTCAAAAGATAAACGAAAATATAGCTAAACTCTGTACCCTGATAATCTAAGCACATTGTCAGCACACAGCATCTCATAGTACAGAGATATCATGAAGTGTCAGTTGAGAGAGTCCCCACTCTGGAATTTTGCACTGACCATCACTGAGTTATAGGAGTTAAAACATCAATAAAACTGACTAAAATTTTAATGTAATGGGTTTAAAATTATCTTTATTGTGTAAGCATCACTGGGGGAATAAAATTTGGGGACTTTCTTTCATGGGCTAACCCCTTTATAGAGTAACTATAGCTTTGAAGCTTTTTTTTTTCATTTCATAAATGAATAACATAGGTTCTCAAACCTTTATAGTATTCTTTTTTTAAGTTAAAAATCTTGGGTGCACCAGATTCACATATCCAGAGCTTATCCAGCACCGTAGACCGACTATAGCTGGAATGAAAAATGTTGTACTAAACCCTGTGTAGGCTGACCATTGGAACCTTGAGTCAAAATTTATGATAGGTGCAGTATTACAATAACAAAGTACAGGCAGTCCCCGGGTTACATACAAGATAGGGACTGTAGGTTTGTTCTTAAGTTGAATTTGTATGTAAGTCGAAACTGTATATTTTATCATTGTAGTTCCCGACAATTTTTTTTTTTGCCCCAGTGACAATTGGAGTTTCAAATTTTTTTGCTGTAATAGGACCAAGAATTATCAATAAAGCTTCATTGCAGCCAATTTTAAGCTGATTATTGCAGTCTGGGACTATTTTAAAGCATCCAGAGAGCTTCACCAGAGGTCACAGTGGGCAGAGGGGTCTGTCTGTAACTATGGGTTGTCTGTAAGTCGGGTGTCCTTAAGTAGGGGACCGCCTGTACTGTAAAATTGTGCCACTGATATGTCCTGATATTCTGTTCTACTTAAAATCATCATATGACTAATAGTCCAAATCCAATGAATTTTACAACTCCAACCTATGAATAGTGTTGTTATGACGCATTAAGGATAACACATTCATTTCAGATTTAGAGGGGATTAGCACCTATATGTTTGGTAATAAGCATCAGGAATTTGAAGGCCTGTATTCTTCTAAGCACACAGCAACCGCTTTACACCACAATGGCTCTGTAATGATTGACAACCTGAAATATCCGTAAAATAAACTGTTCACGATAAAAAAAAAACTAAACACGCATCAATTAACTGTAACTAAAGAAAAATTGTTGAACAAGAATGTAATTAACAACCATATACCCAGAGGAGAACAATAAACTAGCATAAAACAGCTTCATTTAAAAGAGAATTTCATTAAAATATGGTTTGAAATAACATTGAGAAGCTAATAGGGAAACAAAGTATTTTAAGTCCTTTTTTTCACTAATAAACCCTATTTGTAGTCCCCAGTGGTAAAATGTTCAGTTTTAGATTCTTCCTAATAGTAGACAAAAAAAGCTTAATAAAATACATTGCGACAATTACATTCTAGAGAAAATAATTTACATCTATAAAATCAAATCAATGATCATGGATTTCAAAGTAACAATTTAATTAGAAAACATTTATCTAAGATAAGCATGGTAAATTGCAATAACGGAGAAAAGCAGAAACAATGAGCAGCATAATGTCATGTTATGCATCACAGATGTTTATGGAATTTAAAATAATATAAATTCATACAAACATGTCATAGATGTTTATGGCACTAAAATTTGTACATCTATATTTCACTACAAAGTTATTGCCTCCTATGAAACGTCAGCTTGGCTCTGTGGGGGGTAGCAGTGCAGAGTTTCCCTAATACCATGTGCCATGGAGATGCCAACATACCATTTAGCTTTGGCATTCTCTTAGGATGACATTTCATTAAAGTATTGGGTGTATTCTTGTTAATTCATTCTTAAATGTAATGTATTTCTTTTACACAAAATGTTGGGAACGGTACATTAAACATGATACAAACAGTGGCCACATAAGTGACGGTTTAAGGCATTTTAAGATGTGTCTAAGAGCTGTACATGATGAAACAATATAAATATGTACATTTTTGGTACCAAAAATATAGTGGCATACTCTTTTTATCCTTTACCATCACCTCTCCAATGGCAAGGGATGCCGTCAGCAAAGTCTCCAGTAAGTTACAGCACTAACATGCCATTGACTTCACATCGCCATTTTGTGGAGGGTCTTTGCTTCCTATCATGCCATCAACAACAGCAATTTAAATACAGCTGGCAACTTTGCAGGCTTTTGAAGAGTTAATGCCCCAGGTCAGGGGGACTAGAACAAGCAAAGTTTGGGTGCGTACAACACTACTCAGATGTCTTCTTTCTGCAGAGTAACATCGTAATCTAATGTAATTGCATAGAATAACATCCTACATTCTCACAGTCAGTCGTATTCCTTGCATTTTTTTCAGTTGGTTGAAATTTTTCAAACACAAAGACTTCATAAGGCGGCAATATACATTGCAGGGCTGTCACTTAGCTCTCTTCTAGGACGAAAGGGAATAACATTCTCCCTGTGTTATCTCATACAAATGTACCTGTCAATGGAAATAATGTCCCTCCTACTGTGCACTTCTCTGCCTCTTACTAGCTGTGAGGGCAATTATGAGCCTGTCATGTCTGTGTTTTATTGTGATGTATGGAGGTTTACAGTATGCCATCTCCCAGAAGAGTGATGCTTAGTGACATATAAAAAATTCACATACACTAGAATATTTAGCCAAACTGATATGTTCTCTTCATTATGTGTTGTAATAGTAATATATATGGTTTATTGCTTATAACAAATACACTATGCAGCAATGTCTACCTGGTTACCCTACACTGTGATTTTTGTACACAATTATTAAATACCAGGCTACAACATTGGGGGTAACCTCTTGTCTTAATAAAGGAATGATACACATTTTGAATACAACATGGGAGAGCTATTACAAGAGATAAGCACAAGTGCTTCTCGTCCATTAAACTTAATTTACAAGATCTTGTATAATTTCTTGAATCAATAAAAGTAATATATGTAACTCTTAGGGCTTCACACAAATGTGTGCATCCTGTGGAAATGGGTCCATATATTAGCACAATCCCACAAACTGCACACTGCAAATGAGATTCATTGCACAAACTTTTAATCTTGCAGCAGAACTGCACCGGCACTGTATAAACTGTTACATTACCGGCACTGCAGTTTGCATGATGATCAGCAATGAATGAATCAACTTTACATCTTTAAAATTAACTATTTGGTGCACATTTTCTATTGTTCAGTTCTGTATGGACATACTCTGTACTTTTCCGTTTTACATATTCACACATGCACAGGATATGCATTAAATGTTTGATGAGTCCTGTGATCTCAATTATGATAACCTGTAGGAATGTTATAAATGTATGAAATGTGAATGAACCTTTTATAACAGACTAGTTATTAAACATTCTCCATCGAATGAGAACATTTATTATATACAGGTTACGACCATTTATGTGATATTTGCAATCTTTGCCATATTGGGATCTTTAAGATACTATATTATTCATTTCTATAATTGTATCTTATTCATTTCTATAATTTATTATGTGACAGAAAATAAAATGTATATAAGACGTCAAATAAATGGTTGTTTTAAGGAAATCTATTCTCAATGTTCTTAAATGTTCCTAAATCCATGCACCCCTAAAGAAAATGAGTGGGCATATTTCTAGTAGAATAGTTACAACACTGCAATTTCACATTTTGTTTATAAGGGGCAGTACCAAATATTATTTTTATTTTGATCATATTATTGTTATCCAATATCCACAAGATAAGGGGTAAGAAACTGATCAGTTCACACAAACTCAATACAATGGAATTGCCAAGAAATTGCCAAGCAATTGCTGAGCAATTTTTTTGGATAAAACTGGTAAAAACAGCCAAATCAGGAAAAGTGTATGAAGTGGTTAACATCTATTGGAAACAGCGACTATGGTGGTTGCAGGTTAGAAAGGCCATGGGCCATATAAGCACAGCAGACCTATCCTGTCAAAAGTTATTGGTTTAATCCATAGAGATACTACATAGAGAATCAATGGTATCTGCACCTTTAAGACGGTGCAATGATCACTAATGCAGAATTAGTCTTTGTTTATGTTTTTTTGGCTTTACTATGGTGGTATTATTCAGTTATTGTGTGGCAGCATTATTTTGGCTTGGTACATCACCTTGTCTCACAAAGAAACCTCCCAAAAGTGAGTTGCAAGTTGTTGTTTTTTTTTGAAGGGGGACTTTCTTTTGCTATGTGGCCCCATAATTTCTATGTATCCTCCATAGATTATGATACACATATTCATATGTACATTGTTGTTTTGGCAGTCTTGGACATTTTCCCTACTCTTGGACTGGCCAGCATTGTAGAACAAAGTAGTGCTAGCCAAAGGAAATGTTTCAGTCTGGCAAAGCACAATGTGCAAAGGGTAAACAGAATCGCTGGCCACCAGAACTAAATGGACAAGAAATAGTGTAAAATTTCTATGTAATAAAGGAGTGCCACTTTGACGAGTCCAGCGTAACCAGTGCTTTATGCTGTAGATCTCTGCTGGGAGATGTACCGGTACTTAAACAAGACCAGGAAAGCAACAGCTTGCTGTGCTTGTCCTCAGAAAATGAAGTCCTGGTATTGTAATAATAAAACATGTAATAGCAGACACACTAGACCAGTGTTTACTGTAATAATGCCTCAGAAAGACTAGGGTTCAACTGGTTGGCTTATCGAAACAAACCAATAAATTGATGTTGAAAGGTTTCTGAAAACAATTTCAGCTTTCTTGTTATTTTTCAAGCAACTGATGTATTATGTTAACCCACTCATTTTTCTGAAATATGTATCACACAATATGTAGCAGGCCTTAAAGTAAATAATGAATCATTTATTTTTTTATGTTTTCATTATTATACTATTTTCAAATTGAATGATGTGTAGTACATAACATGCAATCAATAAACTGTTTTTAGACTGTTCTCCTCACGTCTAGGTAATGCTATTGGTGTATATATGTCACTTACACACAACAGGAGGTACAATACTTTTGTATAAGCATACACATTTACAGCATATGCAATACATAAACATTTAGGAGCACATTTACTTACATTCCCGCTGGAGTTCACCGAAAGTGCATTGTCCGACGATAATGCACTGTGCCGCGATTCACTAAGATTGTGCACCCGATATCCTGCATGTGTCACTTCCCCAGTCATGTCCGATGGAGTTTACCATCTTTTTAGTGGTGTATGTAAGTGCTTGGGCTTGCCACAAAATTTGAAAGTTAAATAGCATGCTCAGTCCGAATCAGTCGGATCGTCGGCACGCCTCCTAAATTGTGTCGCATGGAAGCCAGCGCTATAGCGCCAAAAAAAGGATTGTGTGCACCAAAATCCCAGCGCAGACACTTCTGTGCAAGCCATGTTATACACAAAAAAGGTGCACAGTCTGATGAAAGTGAGCAGCACGACCCTTAGTAAATGAGCCCCATATTCTCTTGGAATTTTGGCACTAAATATAAATGTCTTTCCTTACCATTTGCCTAAGCTGGAAACATCAAGATTTGTTATATTGTATGACATTGTAATGTAGCATATGGGAATACAGTATGTGATTTGTTGGCTGTAGTTTTCAAGCTCTTGTGAGCCCATTTTTGACAATGGGGGAGGCAATGGGGGGACAACAGAGGAGCACTGATAACGTACATCTGATGTTTGGATTGTTGCAAATATAAATGTATTTATATACCGTAGATAAACTTAAGGGGGGATTTATCTGGGCAGCGTACGGCCAGGAATTGCTCCTATATTCCCCCCTTATGCCACCACTATGCCAAGTGGGCATGTATTGGTGTGAAGGGGGTGTTTACAGCTGTGGAGTGGGCTAAAAAGGGGGAGTTCAAGTGCAGGATATAGTGAAATTCTATGTCAGGTAGGACCTGGCATGGATCAGCTCTTTGGCACAACCCCGCCAGATGTTTCATGGGCCTGCAGTTGTACATTATTCATATAGATGTGTTAAAAATACAGTCAATATTAAAATGTTATGAAATAACATTAGAAATTATTACAATATTTTATAAATGTGGGTTTCTCATCATGTTGATATTTAAATACAAATAAAATGTGTAAGCAGATCTCATTCATTTGATATATTTTTGCATAGGAATTTGAAACAGTTGGTATGACATGTCATTACCCCAAAATATCAATATTTACATACTAATGATGACAAATCTTGAGATTATAGGCAAGCCAAGTCATTTTCCTCATTGTTGAATTGCATTTTGGGCCTAGCACCTTACTGTTTATTATGTGTGTCTTAATATGGATCCCTGCATGACTTTACTTTATAATATGACCTTGTAGCGGCATGTACGATTACAGCACTCCATCATTCCCTAATAAATGTCACAACTCATACCATATGTGCTAAATTAAATCATGGTTACGGCATAAAATGTTTAAATGTGAATAAAAAGTGCAGGTTAAGCATTTTTTAGGTTTCTTCTTATATTCGGTGTAATCTATACCTGACTCAATGGGGGTCATTTACTAAGGGCCCGATTCGCGTTTTCCCGACGTGTTACCCAAATATTTCCGATTTGCGCCGATTGTACCTGAATTGCCCCGGGATTGTGGCGCACGCGATCGGATTGTGGCGCATCGGCGCCGGCATGCGCGCGACGGAAATCGGGGGGCGTGGCCGAACGAAAACCCGACGTATTCGGAAAAACCGCCACATTTAAAAACCGAAAAAGTGTCGCTTGCGAAGCGCTTACCTTCACCTGGTCCGAGGTGGTGCATTCCGGTGCGATGAGATGACTTTCAGCGCAGCAGCGCCACCTGGTGGACGGCAGAAGAACTACCTTCATAAATCCCGGCCGGACCCGAATCCGGAGCAGAGAACGCGCCGCTGGATCGCGAATGGGCCGGGTAAGTAAATCTGCCCCAATATGTTGTGGCAAACTCGAAACATGAAGTGAGACTAAAGTAATATTCTTCCTATTAAACCATATACAGGCGGTCCCCTACTTAAGGACACCCGACTTACAGACAACCCATAGTTACAAACAGACCCCTCTGACCTCTGGTGAAGCTTTCTGAATGCTTTACTATAGTCCCAGATTGCAATGATCAGCTGTAAGGTGTCTGTAATTAAGCTTTATTGATAATCATTGGTCCCATTACAGCAAAAAATGCTTAAACTCCAATTGTCACTGGGGCCAAAAAATTTTTTTGTCTGGATCTACAATTATAAAATATACAGTTTCGACTTACAAATTCAACTTAAGAACAAACCTCCGGACCCTATCTTGTACGTAATCCGGGGACTGCCTGTAGTTAATATTTTGCAATCAAACATCAGTGTGATAGAATCATGTGAAAGAGTGGAAATGTTTTATTTTCTAATCAGGTTATAGGTTCTATATGGCTTTATTATCTCTTTCTCTGCCTTCAAATGCTTGCTTTGGTCTAGAGTATATGATTTTGGTGTATTCAAGCCTAGCCTTTACATGATGCCAGTTCTATTCAAGATTAAGGAGCAGGAAGAAAGGTTCTGTCCCGTGGTCATTATTAAGATCTGCTAAATGTAGGACCAGCGAAACACACCAGGGAAAAGCTGTTTTTAGACCAAAAGTCATACAGATGCACTAACTGCAATACTTTTGCATAGGTCAGTGCTCACTGAAATTATTTTAATGCACTATACAACCAATCCATTACAAAGTACGGTATATCCAAGTCAGATTTTGTTTGGCTTTTCTGCTGGTCACATTTATCTTAGTGGTTTATCCTTATTCATTCATGTGGTATTTAAGAAGTTAGATCTGAAGAGAATTAGCATTTTTTTTTAAACAACAGTCACTAAAAGTCTCCAAAAAGTAGCAAAAAGCTCTAAGCTATTTCCTATGCCAACATAAATCGCAAAAAAGGTAAAGATAGTTATTTGACTTTAAGACCAGCAAACATAGTTTCCAGAATTTAAAGGGAACCTGTCATCAAGAACAGCCACACTAAATTGTACTCACTCCCCCATTGTAACTTTGTTTACAAGTGCAGTGCCAGCTTAGAGAAGGAACTCTAGAAGCTCAAATGATAATCTGACCCTGTCAGCACCTTCTCAATCTTTCTAGAGATCTCAGGCTGCCCAGGATGTGATGTTTTAAAATCATACTAAGCATGACAGGACATACCTGCATGTCCATATAGAGGCCTCTGAGTGCAACCTCCGGTCACTGTGCCATAGGTTTACCGCCACTGATCTAGGAGATCTCCTTTTTGTTGAGCTGCCTACAGTGGTCTCTGCCTTTCATACAGTAGGTCTGAAAAAGTAATTTCTTACACAAATGTTCAGTGTTCCATATGTGTTACTTATGTAATGTTTCCATAAGTAAGTGAAGTAAATATATATATAAAAAAATCACATAGCTTACATGGCTGCACCATAGTCAAACAGGACTGAGTACATTTGGTGTGAGTGGTGAACCTAGACTTGGTGCTTATTTAGAGACAAATCAAGGCATCTCCCCCTAACCTTCCTATGGTTTGGAAATCATGACGCTTGATATGTCACGCAATATCTTTCTGTACAATATACATTGATGTCACCTGTGTTGCCTTTGAAATCAGCCAAATTGAGTAGACAGAAAGTGATAGGGTTCAGTGCAGTAGTGAGCCTGCAATGGAGACAGACCATGCAACTGCTCTGGAGTCAGTAGATATTGACCATGTAGAGTGCAGACTCACCAAGTACTATTGTCAGATAAATACTGTGGACACCAATAATAATTGTTGTCCACAGACAAGTGACTGTGGTATTTTCAAGGTTGTGGTGTGGAGATATGTATTTATCTTTCATTTATCATACATTGAAGTGCATTGAAGTTAATAGACCTTTTTCCCATGTCACCAATCTGCATTTATTCTCAGCTATAAACAAATCTAGATTGCTAACAAGATGCCTTTAATGCTATATTACTCATCATTAATTCTTTGTTAATCAAGCTGGCACTTGATTAAAAGTCAAGCTAAATAAATTACATAAATACACACAGAAACGTTCAATTAGCATTAAGTAGGTTGTCTGACACCAACATATCAAAGAAATATTTGCAAAAACGCATATTTTTATTTTAAAAATCTATTGCATACATGCTGGTTCATACATTTTAAGTGTATGTATCACCGCTAAAACCAGAAGAAAAATGTCTTTAATGTAGAATTTTCTGTAGATGATTATGGATGCTGCTGTCTAGCCTTCTGTGACGCAACCCACTCACAGGGCTTACTTACACTAGACAGCCTCACTATTTATCACGTAAAACCCCGCCCATCCAAGATAGCAGATAGGTGTACTGTCCTAGTGGCCACCACCAGCATAAACCTTTGCAAATTGTGCTGACACGACCTATACTTAACTTATTTACAAATAAGGCAATAGGGGTCTATCTACAAAAATGCCTACACAAGTTGATAACCCAAAATACAGTGGAACTAACAAGCTATAAGATAAGATGAAAACAATACTAGAACCATTATCTCTTTGGAAATTTAAAGCTCACCTGTCACCAGGAATGTCATTATCAGCTGGTGACAGGCTCCAAAAGCCTATGCTATGCTGATTTTAAAAATGCCCTTGTAAGCATTGAAAATCATTTCACTACTTTAAAATAGTTTAGTTTACATCATTTAGCAGCTGCAGCCTGCGTCATTCTCCTCACCTCCACACTCATCCTACTTTCTCACACTCACATAGGCACACAGGCAAATAGACTGCTTCAGCTGCTCAATGCCCCTCTCCACCCGACTCACCACATGCTGCTGGCAGGGAGCCAGCCAACATAAAATAAACTATTATAAAAATACTGAAGTGGTTCATAATGCTGACAAGGGCATTTTTAAAATCAGCTTTGCATAGGCTATGAGCCTGTTGTCATCTAAAAATGACATTCCTGTTGAAAGTCTTTAAAGCTACAAGGGGAGACTTATAGATTTAATACAAAGATGTGCAGTGCAGAAAAGTTGTCTTATAAAAAGATAAAATAGTCAAATGTTTTCTTGAATAATAAAAAGATTTCCCCTTTTGACCAGGGTAAGAGCCAAGCCATCTCCGGTGGAAGTGTGAAAACCCTCACTTTACAGGATCTGCCATGACTTTTCTTAACCAAGGTCTCGTGGTGGGTTGCAAAGAGCCTTACAGAGAATTTATGGCAGCCTATCCCTAAAATGGGTTTTGGGATTTGTAGATTAGGATAGGAATATGGAAGAGACAGGAGGACTAAAAACAATAAAATAAGTGTAACATGCATGCCAAAGTCCTTGCACATGCACTGAACATGCACTTAGCTTGCCGGCTGATTTGGAGTTGATTGCACCACAGCCTTATCCTTGTGCAGTCTGTTCTGTCCTGAAACTGTTAATGGTTTGATTGATAGACTTTGGCTCCAATCGCCTAGACAAACCATCTATAAGTTGTTTTCCATTCCGTCAAGGGCTGATACTTCTCTGTTGCTGCTTTTGCTATTCTTCTGACATCCCTGGTTTTCTGATCTTGACTTTGTTGTTGTGACTCTTCCTTTTGAATTCTGATTTTGTATGTACATGCTATCTTCATTGTGACCTGGACAATTGACTTTGCTTTCTGTGTTATCCGTTTGTGAGCCTTGCTTTGTGTCTACACTGTGGCTTACGGAGGTCCTGAATCACCTAGGATCCCATAGGCAAGAAGACAGGTAATAGTTTTGGGGGGCTCAGTTTAGGGCTAACTGTCTGACTGTTCTCCCTGTGCCCCCAGACATTTATTACATGAAAACTGGCCATACTTGAATATGGAGACCATGGAAGCTGTTGTTAGTCAGGTACAGAGACTGGCTCAGATGGTTCAGAATTTGTCTGAATATGTGCAGCAGCAGGAAAAGTACCTCCCTTTGATTTCAGGACAGTCTATGTATGAGCCTAAGGTTAAGCTATCCGATATGTTTGCTGGAGAAAGAAAACTTGTTATTTCCCTCTGGGTGAGTTGCAAGTTGTATTTCCACCTAAGCCCCAGTCTTCTGGTAACACCAAGAGGGTATGCATTATCATGTCACTCCTGCATGGAAGCCCTCAGGAATTGGCATTTGCCTGAGACCCTGAGTCTCCAGAGGTGTCCTCAGTAAACTGCTAAAACCAGTTTTGCTGAATTTCAGTTAACTGCTTTATGCAGCGAAAACCTGCTGCACAAGATTATTGCTCTGAATTCAGGAGATGGTCCATTCCATGCAGATGGAATGATAGAGCTTTAAGATACCAATTTAGATTGGGCTGGTCAGATGCTATTGAAAATATTTTAGTGGGGATCCTGAGCCTAAGACCTTAGAACAGGACGTGTATTTTTCAGTCAGAGTAGACAGACATCATAGACAGCGTAATCAGGCCCAGCTCCAGCACCCGGCATACCTGGGCAAGTGCCAGGGGCCCACACACACTGTGCACATGTTCACTCTTCACTTCCTGTGAGTACGAGCTGTGTCCTGCACCGTTCCTCCCCTCTGGGACAAGGCAAAGCACAGGTAGAGACTACAGAGCTGCCTGTGTGGTGCAGCACATTATTGGTTAACCCCCCCCCCCCCTTCCCCCCATCTCCTCTTCACACGGAGCTGCAGTAAAGCAGAAATCTGGCAGCTCAGAGATCGGGACGAAGAGGAGGAGGAGGAGAAGCCTGAAGACTCCTCTGTGTGATACCAGGGCTGCTGCAGACACCACAGGGTATGTGACATGTATGGATGTGTATTATTGATCCATAAAGTGAGTGTATTGTATGTGTGATGATGTGTTTGCTTGCATGTGTGTCTGCATGTATCTGTCTGTCAGTGTGTGTCTTCGCCTCCATGCTTTTCTGTAGCTGTCTGCATGTATCTGCAGCTGTCTGCCTGTATCTGCAGCTGTCTGCCTATATCTGTAGCTGTCTGCATGTATCTGTAGCTGTCTGCCTGCATCTGTAGCTGTCTGCATGTATCTGCCTGTATCTGTAGCTGTCTGCCTGTATATATGTCTTGCTGCATGTGTGGATGTGTGAATGAGATGAATCATCCAAATATACATGAGAAGCAGAGAGGGTTCTGTGTCAGTGATGTGTAGTATGATGTTACACCGCAGATGAGGTAGGTATTATGAGGTTCTGCAGCAGCAAAGTTTTGCATTATGAGGTTCCGCAGCAACTCAGGTGTGTATTATGAGGTTCTGCAGAAGCTGAGGTGTGTAGCATGAGGTTCTGCAGCAGCTGAGGTGTGTAGCATGAGGTTCTGCAGCAGCAGTGATGTGTATTATGAGATTCCGCAGCAGCTGAGGTGTGTAGCATGAGGTTCTGCATTATTGAGGTGTGTATTATGAGGTTTTGCAGCAGTTGAGGTGTGTATTATGAGGTTCTGCAGCAGCTGAGTTGAAGTTTCAGTTTTATTACTTGGCAGAGTGGAGGGGAACACATTTTTAGGTTCACCCTGTTGGTTAAATGACCTCAAATCTGCCCTGACCACGACACGGCTGTTTGGGATGATAAACTGGGGAATATTTCAGGGAATAGGAGGCCATTTTAGTTTTTGAATTTTTAATGCTGGCACTGCAAAGGTGCCCACTGAGGCACTGTCGCCCAGGGGCCTACTGAAACCTGAAGCCGGCCCTGAGCGTAATGGTGAACTTCAGTCTGCTTTACTTGCTCCGCCTTCTTTATCCTCTAGTTTCCTGTTCTATCTCAAGGCACCCTGCAAAATACTGTAAAACTCATGCAAATAGAAGTGGACAAGCCTGTGAACAAGGGGGAGTTATGTCCCCTCCACAACACTGAGATCTCCATAAGAGGAACACCCTGTGTTTCTACTGTGGAAACTCTGGTCCTTTCATCCAGTCCTGTCCTATCAGACCTCTGGGGAAGAAGCATCTGCACCACGGTCATGATAGAGGAGGTTACTTAGGTGCTCAGGTATTTAAGAGACTCCAGATGATATCACCTGTTGTTGGTTCCCTGAATGAGAATAAGATGTCTGATAAGGCCATTGTTGACCCTGAACCTGTGTCTGTTCAAGGTTGATATTGAGAAATATGCAGCAGTATGAAATGATTGTACTAAGGCTAAGGTTCCCAAAAAATGTTCTGTGGAATCATCTGCTCCTTTGGCTGTTCAGTTTAAGCCATGGACACATTTATCGATGAATTTCATCATGACTTTGCCTCCGTCTCAGGGAATGAGTAATTTGGGTGGTTGTTGACCTCATATCTAAAATCGGCTCCATAGAGTTGTTCTTCTATTGCAACACTATCTTTCTTATATGTGATGTGAATAGATTGACTGTGGGGAATAGTGCTTTTTTTAATATAGAAAATGTAAAATGGTAACATTCAAAAAATATCAAATCTACATTCAATGCAAAAACTTTGTTTAAAAAGTAGTCAATTTTCTGATGACAAATTTCCTTCAAGAAGGCATAACTTTTACCTACCTCTTCTCATCTAACATACAGTATTGCATTTAGGAAGATGCATTTAACCTCCCTGCTGTTATATGACTTTCCATTATGTTCCCCCTTCTGATTGGAAGCTATCATGTACCAAAGCTTTTACTCAATAATGCATTTATGCAGCTACTCAGCACTTGCCGCAATATGACAGAAAAGTAAAAGGTTCTTGTATTTATTAAAAGTCCATTTCATCTGTATGTATACTCTCCAGAAATAGTAGAATACCATCCATTAACATGGAATTTCAACAAAAACTCAAAAGTGTTTTTTCTTCTTACTTTATTTACAAAGAAGAATCATAAATTTGTTACTACAGGACTTGCTATAACCAGAAGTCATAGGGTTCATGTATTGTAGGCGCTATAGCTTAATGCTCATGCAGGTTCTTCTACTCAAAACAGGGAGAAGTACATTTTGGAGGTACTGTGCAATACACAAAACAAAGTTCTAATTGTAACAAGGGTTTTTCACATGTGAATATATATTTTTAGGGGCTTCCACAGGGTACTAAGTTATGTTTCTGACATAAAGGTCGATACTGTATAACAGATTGAAATCATTCAGATGTATTTTGTGCCTATACAGTTTTTTGTAATGATTGCAATAAATGAATATATTCTGGCACATTTACGTAGGAAGTTGGAAAATTCACTAAAGTGCTATTTCCTTGTATAATGCTGCATGTGGCCATTCACTAAGATTGTGCACAAGAAATCACAGACTGCAGTGCACCCTTAGTCCAGCCTGTTTAGGGTATAAATGAGTATTTCTTAGCATATAGAAATGCCTGATTTTGTTATACAGGTATTTACCCTAAGAAGCACTGTGTCTAGGCTAGAGTATGCCAGCACATAGCACTGGAGATGTTCCATGTGCATGGACCCATAGAGAAAGAAATTCATTTTAAACACTCCAGAAATTTTCATTTACAATAAAACATATTTGGAAAGCAATTGCAGGGAAGAAAAATATGCAGTACAATTGTTTTAGTCCATTACTATTTCAAAACTGATATCCAATATTTTCTTGCTCTCAGATAAGAAGATAATTGGAGGCAAGTTATGCATAGTAATATCTAATATGAGCCACTTTTACATAATTTGATTTTTCACTATCACACTGTGGATATGAGTGAAATTAATTCTGCTGTCAAATATGTTTATTTTTGTGTTCTCTCTTAAACAAAATTGAAAATATTAAATTTGACAAATTGTTAAATAGTAATGAAAAAAGGTTACTCTGCATACAGCATGTATTCTTATAAATTATGTTTATAATATTAACCCCTTCCTGTTGAGCAGCGTAATAATACAGCACCGCGGGAAGGTAGTTAACGATGCATACCATAATAGGAGTCAGCTCACGTATGGAACCGGCACCATAAAGAATGGGTGTCAGCTGCACATTGCAACTAACACCCTGCTGTAACACCTGCGACCAGAGATTCTTCCAATCACTGGTGTTAACCCCTTACTCACCATGGTCAAGCATGACTGCGGCATGTAAGGGGCTTATGAAGTGGATTGGACCCCCCCTGAACCTTATTGGTGGGGTCTGATCCTCCAACGGCAGCCCTGGGGTCTTCCAGTGCCCTAGGGCTGTACTATGTAGTCCGGGAGCTGGGTCCTGGCAGGACTCTGCTGATATTCATTGAGCATGCACAGCAAAAACACACATAAAAATTGGCAAAAAAAAATAATGATAGTATAGCCTTTAAACTCCTTCCTGACACGTGCCATCATAGAATGGTGTACCTGGAAGTGACCTGCCAACATGGTTCAAGCACAGTGACCGGGGCAAGATGGTGGCTGTTACTGGTGGCCATTCATCTTGCCCCCTGGACCAGAAGGGTTTCATCCCACCCCGCATAGTCCGGCATATCTACATTATCATAATTTTTCACAAATTCACAAATGAAAAAATTTTAAACCCATATTGCTTTGATCAACTGTAACAAATTATTATATATATTTGTGGAATCAAGGTCGGCCCATTTTATCCCAACTCAGACTCCACCAAAATTATCACCAACCATGACTCCACAGCCTTGAAAGCCAAAGGTAAATGATTTTTTTCACTGTATGGTGTATGGTATATACACACACCAAAACATGCGATTAGGTATTGATAACCTCATGGAGGGGGCTCATGACATACTGCATACTGCAGCAAACACTTACCAGTAGCATATGCAATTGGTGCTAGCACCAGTCGCGGGTGTTGTCCTGTCCATGTCCTCCTGCAAAGCTGCCGGCGGGTTCAAAAAGATGGCGGCGGGTGGGCACATGGGCCATCTTGGTGAAGATCATTGCTCCCCGTGACCTCATCGTCTTCCGAAGACCCAAGGCTGTCTCGTTTTAAATCATTCAATATAATGTGTGTTTTGCACATTGTAATAAATGAGGAGGAAAATCCTCATATACTGCCATATTGTAGTATGTCATGGTAGAATGTATATGGTAGAATCCATCAGACAACCTAGGGTTAAAGTACCCTAGGGCGTCTGAAAAATATTAAAAAGAAAAAAACTATATAAAAAAAAATAAAATTTCCCATCACCCGCCTTTCCCTAGAAGTCAAATAAATAAACAGTAAAAATCATTAAAACAATAGATATTGCCTTTTCTGAAAATGCCACATCTATGAAAATAATTGCGTTTAACCCGTAACAGAAAATAGCACTTTCTGCCATTTTTAAAATGATAAAAATGCAATCAAAAGTGATCAAAAGGTCATACAGTCCTAAAAATAGTAGCATTGAAAACGTCATTAAATGTCCCAAATAATGACATCCCCCACAGCTCCATACACTGAAGTATGAAAAAGGAGGTTTTCATTTTTGTAAATGGATGAGAATATTATAAAACCTATACAATTTTGTTATCCCTGTGATCGCACAGAATCAAAGAATAATGTAGACAAGTCATTTGGGGTGCACAGTAAAAGCCGTAAAATCCAAGCCCACAAGAAAAAGGCGCAAATTTTTTTCACTGTTTTAACTGCATTTGGATTTTTTTCCAGCTTCCCAGAACATTCCATGGAATACTAAATACTGTCATGATGGGGGCGTGGCTTGACTGCCGGACTGCACGGTCGCATGAGGTGCTAGCTCTGTCACCGAACCAGATCCAAAGCGGCTTTTCACAGCTAAAACCCAACAAAATGAGCTCCAACCCTGCTCATAAGAGTAAGCAAGCCACAAAGAAAAGGGGGAACGAGCACAAACCCCACAAACTTATAGATTTTTACCTTTCCCAAACTCCGGAGACGAAGCAAGATGGCGCCGAGCGGCCGCGCACGAGGTCTGTGAGAACAAACTACCTCGCGGAAGAGACAGACAGCCAACACTCACAAGCCAGCAGGAGATCCTGCTCGGTGCCGACATCACCACTATCCCGGCTAATGAATCAAATAGCTGCAAATGATCCGACGGCAAGCAGCCCGGACCTCATGGAGCTCACAAGCGCCAAAACATGGCCGCTGCTACCATCTCCCACAGACCAGAGCCCGGCAAAACAGCGGCCGAGACTAAGCCCTGACCAGGACCTCTCCGGTGATGAAGCGTCTCATTCAGGGAGCCCTTGCACCATGCTACAAGATGCCTTTGACTCCTTCCCAGCATCGGATAAGGTAATTACAGAGTCAGCAATGAAAACCATGCTTTGTGCATTGAGACATTCATTCCAGGGGGATATACACAAGTTAATAACCCCTATCCAAGCTGATATGACAGAAATGGGGAATAGAGTGCACCACATAGAGGATAAGATGGGAGAAGTTGTAAAATCCCACAATGAACTTATCGATGATCATTATAAGCTAGAGGAAGAGGTCAAACAAATTCAAGCTAAACTGGCTGACCTAGAAGACCGGTCACGCCGGAATAATATATAATTCAGAGGCATACCGGAGCTGATACCTCAAAATGAATTAACCTCTTATATCCAGAAGCTTATTAAGACCCTAATTCCTGATTGCACAAGTGCGGACATCGCCATTGATAGAGCACACAGACTACCACGTCCAAAACACTTGGCGGAAGAAATCCCAAGGGATGTTCTAGCACGGATCCATTTTTACACGGTCAAAGACCGACTTATGTTTGCTGCTAGGAAGAAAGGTACTCTCCCCCAACCTTTTCAAGATATATCACTATATACCGATTTATCAGCAGCAACACTGAAACTCAGAAGAATGCTGACACCTATTACTACCGCTATTAGAGAAAATCAAATCCCATACAAATGGGGTTTCCCCACGAAGTTACTAATCTCCAAAAATGGAATCATATCGGTGGTGAAGACAACAGAAAAGGGGGTCACACTGCTTAAAAGATGGGGAATCACAATTACGGAAAACCCAATGAAACCAAAAAAAAACCCAACTGCCATACAAGAAGAATGGCATAAAGTCAGGTCAAAGAACAAAAGAAGCACCTGAAGTTTGGAGAAGAGTTGACACCTGTTTCATTACCCACTCAAACTACAGGACTGGTAACGTTACACCCGAACTGTGTTACATACCCCAACCTGAGCAGCATATATGCTGCAGTATTTTGTTCACATAGGAGCTATTAGTATGCTCAACATTGTTCTTTACTCTAGTCCAGAATTAGCTCAAATATTGAATATGCTGTGGGAGTAAAAATTATATCAATTAATACCAAGGACTTTAATAGCCCATTTAAAAGGGTACAACTTTGGAAAGAAATGCGGGACCAAGCGGCTGATATCTTATATGTGCAAGAGTCGCATCTTCTAGCAAAGGATGCACATAGAATTCATAACAGTGCGTTTACCCAGATAAATCATTCTCATTTTCATACAAAAAGTAGAGGTGTTATTGTAGCAATCAAAAACTCCATAGCCTTTCAAGAAATTAAGGTAATTCAGGACACAATGGGAGGGTATATTTTTCTTGTATGTACGATTAACAATGAAGTGTTTACTTTGATTAACATTTACGCACCAAACAAACACCAAACACATTTTTTCCATAAAATGATGCGCATTATACATAAACACTCACAAGGGGAAATAATTATGGGAGGAGATTTTAATATTATTCCAGACCCAGACATGGATAGCACATCAGCCCCCACTAGACGGACGCAGGGTCTGAACCATGCCATTAGCAAAACAAACCTATTTGACATATGGAGAGCCCAGCATAGTTCAGAGAGGGACTATACCTTCCACTCCATTGTGCACAATTCCTATTCTAGGATTGACCTATTCCTAATTAGCAAAAATTTGCTCACTAGGGTGGATGAAGCCAACATAGCCATTATCACGTGGTCAGACCACGCTCCCATTACCATAAGTATATCAGACACACAAGATCAAAAACCTACCTATATTTGGAAATGCAACGAATATTTATTGAAACAACCCAACTACAAAGCTATTTTTGAAAGAGATCTGAAGGAATATTTTAGGTTCAACACTACATCTGTCCCAGGCCCCATCCTACTATGGAACGCCCATAAAGTATATATTAGAGGCACATTCATTAAATTGGGAATTCAAGATAAAATACGCAGAGTGCAAGAAGCAGAAGCCATTACACAAGAGCTACAAAGATTAGAGGTGTTAAATAAACAATCCCCAAACCTAAACTTAGCAACAAAAATCTTAAACAAACGGGAACAACTACGCATGCTCTTATTACATGTATATGAAAAGAGACTCTAAAAAACCGGAGCCTTATACTATGCCCAAGGCAACAAAGTAGGGAAGATTCTAGCCAAAAAGTTTTAAAACAAACAACTTAAGGCAAAAATACCATTCCTCTTCACAGCAGATAACAAGGGTAAATTACTAACTCCGGAAGAAATAGCTAACAGATTCAGGGATTATTATGAAACCCTATATAACCTACAGAAGGACCCTTTTACCTATCAACCTTCCCAGCAAGAAATAAATGCCTTCTTAAGCAAGCTTCATCTTGAAACTATCTCGGAATCCCAAAGTGAACACATAAATCAGCCACTCACCTTAGATGAAGTTAGACAAGCCATTAGAGACACCCCATCACATGAAGCCCCAGGACCAGATGGAGTCATAGGTGAATATTATAAATTATACTAGGATTTGCTCATACCACATATGACAAAAACTTTTAACACTATGATAACTTCAAAATGTTTTCCAAAAAAAAAAACCAAGAGGCTTTAATAGTCACTATCCCGAAACCTGGTAAAGCATCCGAATGCCCCCAAAACTTCAGGCCAATATCATTATTAAATATAGATACTAAAATCTACGCAAAAATACTAGCCTCTGAAATACCTACCTGGTTTGATAAATGACAATCAGACAGGTTTCATAAAAAATAGGTAAGCATCAGACAATACCAGGGAAATAGATTTAGTCAATCTTTTGGAACAACAAAAAACACCTGCTGTATTGTTAGCTCTAGAAGCTGAGAAGGCGTTTGACCGCATTCATTGGTCATACGCCTTCTCGGCTCTCACATGCATGGGCTTCGAGGGGACCTTTCTTTCTGCAGTAAAAAAATCTATACTCTGCACCTTCTGCCAGAGTTTATACTAAGTGCACCTTGTCAAAACCATTCGACATATCGAATGGCACACGACAGGGATGTCCCCTATCCCCCCTGATTTTTAACCTGTCATTGGAACCTCTTGCTCAATCTATCCAACACTCTCCCTCAATACAGGGTATTACTGTAGGTAATAAGAAACATGTAATTGCACTATAT